>NW_026294413.1:82829230-83429230 GCF_007827085.1 Peromyscus californicus insignis | reverse complement strand
CCTTTGGGGCGGGATGGCTGGTCTTCGTGTCTGGTTATCTTGCTTAATCCTTGATAGAGCCTTTGCAAAACAGCACCCCCAGGGAGGAGGAAGGACAGGTGAGCAGAGAGGAGGGAAGGGGGAGGGCTTAAGCCTCCCTAGCCTGCTGCACTGAATCAAATAAGGTCTGTTGGTCAGAGCCTGCCTTGGACCACTGCTGGAGAAGCCACATGGACTGAGCCATCATAGGACGGGGTCGGGCTGGGTGCTAGCTCGCTGCTTCCGTTCCCTGAACCCTTGGTCACTTCTCCAGAGGCTACCTTGAGGAGAGACAGGGCAGTGGAAAGAGCAGTGTGTGGGGGTGAACACACTGGAGGAGGAGAGGTAAGCTGACATTGTGTTCACCAAGAGAAAGAAAGCTGCCAAGCCAGCAAGGAGAGCTCCTTGAAGAGGTGAGTCCCGAGCCTGTGTGGATGTGCGGTCAGGGAGCGGGGGTGTGGGGCTGGGGGGCTAGTTAGCGAAGGACTCACGGTGAGGGAGGGAACAAGAAGGCCAGGCGGGCCTCTGTCTGTAGAGCTCAAAGCCTAAAGGAGAACCCCCCACTCCACTGCCTCCCAGGAAGAATGAGCAGGGCTCATTCAGGGCTGCTCCAGCCCTGTGTATCTGGAAGAAAATGTTACTTGGGATTCTAACTTGTGCCTTTCAGCAAAAAGCATTGGTATAGGACAATGGCGGGGTGGGGGGGGGGGGGTGAGAAACCCCAGAGGAAGCTGCTATGCTAATTGTTATCTTAGTTTCCCAAGAGTCCTAGGCTGTGGACATTGTAGCGTCCTTGTGTTATAGGTGAAGAGACTAAAGCACAGGCTGGTTAAAAAATGGGCTTGGGCCAGGTGGTGGTAGTGCACGCCTTTAATCCTAGCACTCAGGAGGCAGAGCCAGGCGATCTCTGTGAGTTCAAGGCCAGCCTGGTCTACAGAGTGAGTTCCAGGAAAGGCGCCAAAACTACTCAGAGAAACCCTGTCTCGAAAAACCAAAAAAAAAAAAAAGAAAAGAAAAGAAAAAAAAATGGGCCTGAGTCACAAGCTCATGAGCTGGGATTCCTGACCAGGTAGTCGGGTTCCAGAGCTCACATCAGTAGCACCCCCAAGATCCTGGCTACCCTTGCTATATGTCACGGGTCCTGATTCCATGTAGGTTGGTAGAGACCACGGACCACCAGGCACTGGATATGGTGGATCTGGCAGTTCCCCACCTCCCCACGCTTCCTGTAAAGTCCTGTAGCTAGTGACTTGGCTCGTAGGAAGGGGGTTTTGACCACTTACTCCAGTTCCCAAGGGACAGAAAGGTGACCCTCCTGTGTGAGGAGGAACTGAGATGGCTGCTCTTGGGGATGGGGTGGTGAGACAGGAGTGGACTCAGCTCAGGTGAAGTTCCGGCTTTCCCCTCATTGCATCCTCTGTTCCTCATATCCCCTATTGAGAGAATTAGGAAACAGGGCGAGTTCCAGCCCACAGGCTGTAGTTATCAATGCTCCTTTGCACTGACCTTCTGGTCACTTTGTCCCCAAGCGTGGGGCAGTCCACAGTCATGCTTGTCTGTTGCATCAAAGAAACTGGCTGTGGACATTGCTGCCCAGCCAGATGTGGATTGTGGGCACTGCAGGTTGCATATAGGGACTCTTGGCAGTGCCTCCTAAGACCCAGGGTTCGAGTAAGAGTTAGTATGTGGTCTCCTGAGGCACTGCAGACAGATACCTCTGAAGCCTACTGGGACTTGTTTTCCCATTATCAGGAAAGTGGGGCTGGTGGGGTCTGGTCCGTTCTCATTGCTTAACAGGATCAGGGAGGAAGGAGTGAGCTGATAATGACGAGGAAGACATGGTTGCATTATAGGGGCTGCAGAAAGGACTGAAGCAGAGGAGAGAGAGAGAGAGAGAGAGAGAGAGAGAGAGAGAGAGAGAGAGAGAGAGAGAGTGTGTGTGTGTGTGTGTGTGTGTGTGTGTGTGTGTGTGTACTCCTTACTGTACATGTTATGTTTCCTTATTTGTCTTTTCTGGACCCGATCCTGGCAGTTAAGAGGGTGACATTTATCTTCTGATTAAAAAAAAAATTGAAGAAACTGAGGTTGAGCCCAGGTGTCTATATTGCCAGCATCTTAGTGTCAGAGCAGGATGGGAGCCAGGTCTGGTTTGCTAACCAATGTCTGGCCCTGAGCCACACAGCATACAGGTCTTACCATTCTCTGGGTGTTCTTGTTGTTTTTTGTTTTTTTAATATTTATTTATTTTTATTGCATTGGTGTTTTGCCTGTGTGTATGCCTGTGTGAGGGTGTCGGATCCCCTGGAACTGTAGTTACAGACAGTTGTGAGCTGCCGTGTGGGTGCTGGGAATTGAACCCAGGTACTCTGGGCAAGCAGTTGGTGTTTTTTAACTGCTGGGCCATGTCTCCAACCCCCTTGGGGTGTTTTCTTCACTCACTTGTCCAGTGCCCAGTATGTCTAGGCTGAGAAGGAGAAAGCCATGGCTCCAGATTCAGCTTGGCTTACCTGTGTCTCTGGCCAGCTCTCTAGATCGTCCATTCACACAGCACCCTCTATTTCTATTTTTGGTGCTAGAAAGAGGTCCCAGAACCTTGCTAAGCACACGCTCTATCACTGAGCTGTACTCCCAGCCCTGACTGTTTTCATTAACTTGTAAAACCCTGGCAGATAAAAATCACAGCTATTATTGTAGACAACAGGCTGTTTTTGAAGCACAGCAGCCTTGTATTGGGTACCTGCTGGTTCAGGGCCCCTCAAGAGATGCGGAAGCTAAGGAGCTAAATAAAGAACTGCCCTAATGTTTGGGAACTCACTGGAGTGACAGCAACTTGTTAAACGATCAGTGGTGTAGCCCTGGTGTAGCATCCAAGGGGACCCCAGAGGTAGGCAGCATCCGGCCCTGCTTGGGATTTATTTCCTTATCTGTCAGATGCACACACTACACTGTTTGGTCTTTGGAGACCTTCTATCTTAACGTTCTGAGACTCTCTGGTGACCGTGTTCTCTTGGAGGTTAGACAGAGCACATGTAGTGTCAGCCAGGTTTTGTGCTGAAGACACTTCTCAGATAGGAGAAGGAAGAGCTGGTCGTGTTCTAAACATTCATCTGCTCCCAAGCACGCCCTCATTCTTTGATGGGTCCACTGTATTGCTTTGTCTGTCCAAGTAGTGTTTTATCACAGGCAGCTTGGCTTTTGCCTGTATCCCATGCCAGCTTGCTGCTTGTGGGTCACGGGGTAGGGAGGGATTGAGGGCACGTGTGAGATGTAAGCAAAGCAGGAGTGGATATTATTTGATTAGCTGGAGCATCACCTGCAAACTGCTGCCACCCCTAGTCCCTGAGGTCTGGCCTGAGAGCTGAGACTTGGGGCTCTACAAGTAAGGCCAGGAGGGCAGGGCAAGAGGGACACTTTTGGGCTCGTGTTGTGGGGCTGACCTGCAGGGAAGGGTAGCGGGTGCAGAGGATGCTGTTCCCCCGGGTTCACCTTTCTGGCTGTGTCGGGGGACTTGGTCTAGGTCCTGCTGTCAGCAGGCGGAAGAGCTGTTACACTCTTAGGTCATGTGCCTGTGCAGTATTGTGTGGGCTGAGCCGTCTGCCTGCTGCCGCCCTGTTAGAAAACTCTTGCAGTATCTGAGATGGAGTGCTGGACAGCTGTGTTTTCAAAGGGTCCAAGTATCTGTCTCAAAGTGTCTCCCCTCCCCTCCCCTCCCCTCCCCTCCCCGTCCTTTCCTTTCCCTTCTCTTTTCCTTCCTAACCTTCCTTTCCAATGCTTCTTCCCTCCCCCTTCCTCATCCCTCCTTTCTTTCATGAGTTTTTTGTTGGAGACAGGGTTTCATGTAGCCTACCTTGAACTTGCTACGTAACTGAGGATGTCTATGATCCTCCAGTTCTCTTGCTTCCACCTCTGAGAGCTGGGATTACAGGTGTGCACCACCACACTCTAGTCCTGGGAACTGAGCTCAGGGTTTATGCGTGTTAGGCAAACACTCTGCCAACACTCCACTACGTCCCCAGCCATGACTACATTTTCTTCTGCATCCCTAGTGTCTCAAGGTACCATGCTTGGTGTATTGAAGCAGAGGCGCATTTGCCTGTAATTAACCCCACTTGACCCCTTTTGGTATCTGGAAGCAGAATACTGCCCATGTTCCCACCTGGCAGCTGAATTGCTAGACGGTGTAACTCAATACCACTTTACTAATTGTCTGGTGTGGTCACAGGGCACCCTGGTTACTACCCATCCACCAGGGTCACAGTTCCTGACTGGGCCAACTGGTTCCACTAATGCTCTGGGCACTCATGGGAAACAAATGGCCTTTGTGGTAGATGGAGGGTGTTCCAGCTTGACCATGTGACTATACTTAGGGCAACCAGCTTGGAACAGGTACCCAGAACAGACCCCGCTTTTCTCCATCTTGTTGGTGCAGATTCTCAGGGGTTGTTGATCCCTTTCTGTTGTTATCGAAGACAGTTTTCCATTTGTGTCTAGAGACTTCATTGGTTTCCATACTTGCCCATGTCTAGGGGTGCAAGGGTCACCTGGGGGTTGTGGATCTTCCTGGTCAGATGTTTACTCTGTCCCCTTAAGTGTAAGGACTTGAGATTTTCTCTCTCTCTCTCTCACTCTCTCTCTCTCTCTCTCTCTCTCTCTCTCTCTCTCTCTCTCTCTCTCTCTCGTGTGTGTGTGTGTGTGTGTGTGTGTGTGTGTGTACACATACATGTAGAGGCCAAAGGTCAACATTAGATATCTGCCCCAATTGCTCTCTACCTTGTTTTTGGAGATAGGGTCTCTCGCTAAACCCAGAGCTCACGATTTGGCTAGAGCAGTTCATGAGCAGGTCCCAGGGATCCGTCTGTCTCCCCAATCACTTGGGATTACAGGGGCCTGCTGTTGGGGCTTTTTATGTGGGTGATGGGGAGCAAATGAGGGTCCTCATGCTGTGCAGCAGACACTTTCCTGACTGAGCTCTCTTTAGCCCTACTGCTAATACTCTTTATTCAGTTCTGTTCACCCGAGACTTTTGCTAGCCTCTGCCACTGTTCGTTTTTTTCACATTTCCCCCCCAGCTCTTTCTATAACACATTGCGGGTCGTTAGGAGGGAGGGCATGCTAACATGGGTGGTGGTGGGAGGGGCTGTGGGAGGAGGAGAGGAGCAGCTGGGTGACCCCTATATTTGCCTCCTCCGCCAATCCCTTGCAGTTCACTCAGCTCTTCCCGCACGCACTCCTTGTCTGCTCTGTGTTGGCATCCTGCAAGCCCTGCCCACTGGCCTGTCTCATCTTTAATGTAGCCACCATGTACAAAAAGCTGTCAGAAAATGAAAGAGCAAGTTGTATTAGCAGAATGTTTGCCCCCGAGGAAACGGCGTGTTTGCACAAAATCCTATCTGACAGTTTCCATTGAAGCCAAGAAGCCTGGAGCCCCGCAGGCCCTAGGAAATATGAAAATTGGCACTTGGTGGGGCCGCTGCCGACGGTGTCTCGCTGTTGGAGACCTGCCTGCCATGAGAGATCTGAATTTTTCAGATGAAGATTGCTGGCGGGCCCTGGGTGGCTGCTGTTGCTGCAGGCACATCCATTCTTGTCACTGAGGGACCTGTTTGTCTGTCCCTCAAGGTCTCCTCTTTGTTTTTCTGAAATGTGATGAAATGGAATGTGCTCTTAAAAATCGATAATTTCTGGCGGTAGCCTAGGCAGGCTTACTGGCCTCAGCACCCATACGTCTGCCTCCTTTATCTCATTTTGGCTGATATGACATTGGCAGTGACAACTTGGATTTCTTTCCCTTATTCTTAGTAGTCTTTCCAGATGCATTCCTTTTAATCACCTAATTTCTTTGCACAGAAGCTGAAGACTCAAAAGCATATCAGCTATGTTGGTTTACTTTTCCTAAGCAGTGACTTTCCCCCTTTTGATTACCAAAGCAATATAGCGCTAATTAAAAGAGGAAAAGAAGAGAGAGTTTAGAACTGTACACAGTAAAGAGCTTGTCACCCTATGACGTGTATGCTGGGGGCTACACTGGGGGTAGGGTGGGGCTAGTGGCTTCAGCCTATGAATATCCAGCAGGAACAGCCTGGTAGCCTCATGGGTGAGTGACAGATAAAGATTATTGTGGGGCTTACAAAACAGAGGCAGCTTGGAGTTTTTAATAGGCTTAGGGCTCAGAGATGGTGCATCTGGTGGGCCTTGGTTTTGTAGAATGATCCTGAGTTATCTGTTAACCTCTGAGAGCCTCAGGGTTCTTAGCCATAGAATGAGGCTAGGGGCAATACCTCTCTCCCCAGCGTGCTGCTGCAAGCTGGAGAATGCTGCTTCTAGTTGACTGTGTTTCATGGCAGGCATAGAAAATGGTGTTTGTACTGGGGTGGGCTACACACAGCTTGGCATACCTGGGCACTGGGTGGGTGGTAGTCCTAGACCCTGTGAGGACAGAAAGAGACCTAGCCTGCCCTCAGATGGCCAACAGGCTCAAGCTATAGCATTGCTTTGTGCCTTTGGGGACTGGCATACTGTGGTCTCATTTGATGTCCTTTGTGGTTGTAGATGTGGTTTTTGGTTTTAGGTTTTTTAAAATGCAAAATAGGGAAATATTTTCTCTTATTGCACAAGATCAACCCTCTTTCCCTAGGGCCCTGTGAAACGATAACCCACATCCTCTTAGCATTTGAAATACTTTCTGCTCTCCTTCCCCTTTTCCTACGGTTGTTTCTGGGCAATCTGAAGACATTGTGGGGTCAGATTTTGCCTGAAATGGATGGGGGAGCTCTGCCTTCTGCACTGGGGAAGAGCAGCTGGACCTGTCTGCTGGTCTCTGGAGGATGAGATTGGCCGTGCTCTTGGGCTAAACGTCCATGTGAGCATTGGGTCACAGCTATCACTGAAGTGAAACTGGAATTTGATGGCAACTTTGCTTTAGGTTTTAGGGAGGTGGCTGTTCAAGATTTGTAGTCCTGCTTTGGTAGGGCTGGAGGACAACCTCTATAGCTGTTGTCCCTGCTCGAATGCGTGGGTGTGGTGGCCCACTGGTCAGCTCTCTGCTGGAAGCCCCTTGCTCCTACTGTGAACGGGGCAGTGGAGAGAGCAAAGGAGAGCTAAGTGGATTTCTGTAGGGCTAGACGTGCCATGTGCCCTGCCATTTTGGGAATCGACTCTTTCTTCTGAAGGCTGCTGGTTGAGAATTCACACCAGGTGCTAGCTAGTTGGCAGTGGCGATGATTTCACATGGTGTCACCTTATCTGAGAGGATGTCTGGCATCAGAAGACTGTGCTTTGGTCAGGGCTTTACAAAATGAATCCATGTGAAGAGAGAGGCACCATTTTATTTTTCATGGAGGGCTCTTTCTCAGTCCTGGTATTATGAGGTATGGGGAGGGCTGGAGAGATGGCTCAGAGGTTAAGAGCACTTGGTGCTCAATCATGAGGACCAGAGTTGGCCTCCTAGCACCCACCCTGGTGTCTCACAAATGCCTCTAACTCCAGTTTTACAGAGATCAGTGCCCTCTTCTGTCCCTCTTGGGCACCTGCACATACATGTGCACATACACTCACACTGACTCAGATATGTACACACCCATAAATAAAACAGAACTTAAAAAAAAAAGTTTGGAGAACAGATTGGATTTTGGAGTTTAATTCCAATTAGCAATTAATTATAATAAGCCTGCCAAGCACTACGTACCATAAAATAGCTTCTGGAGTTGGGCCAGCATGTAGAAACCCAGGGGCAATACTCAGTTCTCCATCTTGCCCATGGCAGAGATCACTAACCAGCTCTGGGCTCCTTTCCAGGTGTGGCCTGGCAGTGCTTTTTAGATGCCCCTTTGATTTCTAGTTTAATACAAACCCTTCCTTTCCCTGGTGGGAAAGTCAAGGCCAATCAATCACCTACATAATTGCCTCTCTGGGAGAGCATCTCTGACTTTCACATGACCAGCTCAAAGTGTCTTTTGCAAATGTGTGTGTGGAGGCCAGAGGACAACCTCCCATGGTGCCTTCTAGAATGATTCACTCTCATGTTCTTTCTGTAAGTCCCTCCTCCTCCTCCTCCTCCTTCTTTTAAAATATTTTATTTATTAATTTATTGGTTTTTCAAGACAAGGTTTCTCTGTGTAATTTTATGCTTTTCCTGGAACTCACTCTGTAGCCCAGGTTGGCCTTGAACTCACAGAGATCCGCCCGCCTCTGCCTCCTGAGTGCTGGGATTAAAGGCGTGTGCCACCACCACCCAGCCTTCTCCTCCTCCTTCTTCCCCTTCCTCTTCTTCTTCCTCCTCTTCCGTCCTCTTCTTGTCTGATGTTGCTCAGGCTGGCCTCAAACCTTGACTTTCCTGAGTACTAGGGTTACAGACATGAGCCACCTATCCAGTGTATGTGGTGCTGGGGATCAAACCCAGAGTTTTGTGCGTACCAGACAAGCACTGGTCTAGCTCAACTACACCCTCGGCTGTTTTTTATTTTTCTTGTGTGTCCATGTATGAGAGGAAGCAGTTTATTTTGTATTGTGTATACATATAGAAAGGAAAAGGGGTTGCTAGAAGAACAATAAAGAAAAACATGCACACTTTCTGGAGATTCCTTATCTTACTCAGAGGAAACCTCCTTTTGTGGCCTGTAAGGTCATCTGAACCAGCCCCCCTGCGACCTCACTTGCACTGCAGCTTACCCCATCCAAACTGCACAGGCCTTACGATCTGGTCCCAGGGCCTTTGCACTCCCTCCCCCTGCTTGAGACAGTCATATTGCAGCGCTTCTACACTTCTGGGTCTTTGCTCAGGCATGAGCTCCTCAGAGAGCCCTCCTGTATTCTTTATTTCATCCCCTCACTGCTCATGTGAGTTCTAGGGGGACAGGTTGGTATCTGTCTTGTTCTCTGTTGTATCCCCTCAACCTCCCAGTATTCTCTGTATTAGTATGCTAGTGTGTGTGCGTGCCAGCCATAACACAGGTGTGGAGGTCAGAGGGCAGATTGGGAGGTGGTTGTCTCTACCATGTGGGTCAGGCTTGGTGGCACATGCCTTCGCCTTCTGAGCCATCTCAGCGACCTTCTCTGAGCATTGGTGTAGGTACCATTTCCCAGTACAGACATGCCCACCTTGTACAGTACACCAATCCCTCTCTCTTGCTTTGATTGTCTGATGCCCACATTCAGGTGGCAATGAGGACTGAACGAGAAGATAGGTTTGTTCAGCATGCAGCAGGGGAACAGGAGGTCTGTAAGGGAGGGCAGAGCTGGCTTGGAACTGGCCTGGCTAGCCTAATGGTGGAAAGGGGGAAAAGGCTTTCTGTCTTACTCTTCCTGTTGCTGTAATAAAACACCCTGACAGAAGTAACACGAGGAAGAAAGGGTTTATTTGGTGCATAGTCTGAGGTTATAGTCCATCGCAGTGGGGACGTCACAGCAGCAGGAGTTTGAGGCAACTGGTCACATTCCGTCCATAGTGGAGAAACAGTAATGAATGCTGTGCTTAGTTAGCCCAGTTTCCTCCTCCTCCCCCTCCCCCTCCTCCTCCTCCTCTTTCATTGTTAAATACGTGTCTTGATCATCTCTACCCCCAGCTTTCTCCTTTCTGTACAGTTCATGATCCCAGCATAGGGAATGGTACTACCCATAGTGGGTGAATGGTCCCACCTCAATTAATGCCATCCAGATAATCCCCCACAGGCATAACCAGAGTGATAATTGAGAGTAGCCATCATGCCTTCCTAGCCTACACAAACAGGCTTTCGTTTAGACATTGAGAGAAGGGTGTAATCAGTGGCACACAGGTTCTTCATAAAAAGGGTTTTCTGCCAGTGCAAGGAAGAAACACAGAATATGGGAGCAGCTGACTTGGGGTCACAAAATGGGACACACAATGGGCTGATCCCCAGCCACCTGATCCCCAGCCATTTGACATCCTGAGATGATGGAAAGCAGTGGCGTCTGTAGGACAGGAAGGCCAGAGTTCCAGGGAGGTGTCCTCTTCTCTTGGTGGACATGGGAACCGAGCCCAGCCTGGGTACAGGGGCTGGCCAAGTCAGAGGCCTTCTGAGATCTTCAACCTTTATGTGTGGCTCCCAGAGCTCTTAGGGAGTATATTTCATGACAGGTTTGTCCATTGGTAATGCCAACTGGAGCCCGGAGGAACTTGGCTGTCATTCCCCACACCATCCACATTGAGCATGGATGTACCACAGGCCAGGGCAGTGGTACTGTGGTCAGGGTCTTCTAGTAGCTGGCTCTGGTCAGGTTGGCTGCAGACATCACTAACAAATGAACATTCTTGACTTTTTACACTTTTGTCAGGAGCTCCTAACACCTGGCCTGTCCTGCCCCTGCCCACCCCTAGGACGTAACTGTGGTCTAGTCTTCCCTTGTCAAGCCCCAAGACCCTACCTCGTACCTCTGGTACCTTTTGGGTGCACATATGCCACCCATCCTAGTAAAGTGTGACAGCAGGAAGTCAGGCTTGTTTTCATGATGGAAGGCAGTGTTAAGGGTTGTTCCTACCTGGTTCTGGTTGACAGTACCAGGCCCCTTCCACCCTTTTGCTCACCTCCCACAAGGGAGCTCAGCCTATCTGAAAGGAGTTAGTGTTCCTAGGTACTCGCTTGTGGTGTCCCCGGAGCCTTCTGCTGGTGGAGGTGAGGCTATCTGACCTGACCTTTCATCCCAGTAAAACAAGCACTCAACGCCCCACCCCCACCAGGCCAGCAGGTAGCAAACAAGAAGGTTGTGTATTTCCATTAATTCTGGCTTTGCATGCTTCGTTTCCTCTCTGGTTTCATGTTATGGGTTCCAGATTGGAGAGCATGTGCAGAGACACAACTGAACTCTGAGTTTCCTGGGCTCCCATCTCCCAGATTCAGTATCTACAGGACAGAGCTTCAGGTAAACGGTGCTCTCATTGCTCCCCCGATGCCATTTTTCACCTCAGAGGTGCATGCTTCCATTGTCTGGGCAGTGGTCACCTTGCCACTTTTGCAAGTAGATTAGTAGTCCTTAGGCTGACCCCACAGGGGAGAGATGAGCACCATTACTGTGCTGTTTCGCCAAGCTGAAGGCACCTGTCCTCAAACTTTGCAAAGTACACTATAGTGTTCCCTCCGTGTGTAGGGGTGGGGGAACCTATGACAGATCCTGATATGCAAGCCCAGTTGTTTTGGCTGGATTGTGCACATTGAGGACAAATCGGGCATGGTCTGAATCACCAGCTCTCTGTACACTGAGGCACTTAGCATCTTTTCATCCTCAGATGGACTCCTAAGGTGCACGGGATAGGTAGGACTTCTTGACTGACATGCCTTAGTCTGCGTGTGATGCACCCCACAGCCATCCATGGTCACCCCTCTAGTTCCTTGAAATGCCTGTTTTGTCAGCCTCCATTGTTGGGTTTCAGTGTGTCCAGCGGGAACAGGGGATGCCTGCCATGCAGTTCTTCAAGGGTTTTTTCTAATCCAGCACCACGGGGAATGAGCAGTGAACAATGGCTCTCACTACCCACCTTTTCCCTATCTCCGTAGTTAGGAGGGAGTGGCTCACCAGTAAGGGCTGGTGATGTTCTACAATCTTCTCTAGGACGTCCTGCCACCTCAGAGCCCTGAGAGTCCAGACACGAAGGGTAGCACGCGTGGATTGTGTCCTTTTTGCCCTTAATAGCTCTCCCTTACACACATCGAGTAATTGAGACAGCCTTGGTTTCCTCCTCTGTAAAATGAACCTAATGACGACCTCAGGGTCATTATGGTGTTAACTGAAGCCACGTCTGCAGTGTGAGTCAACGCATGCACAGTCCTAGCACTTGCTAGGCTAAGGAGCCATTAGCTGCTATCATTGACTATTAGAGAGTGCCACACAGTCTGCAGTTTCTTTATGGACTATGATTTCATCACTGTCACAGCCATCCATTTAGGTAATGCAGGAGTGGAGACGGGCAGGTAGGAAGGGCTTGCTGCGGGCTGGCTCGCCAGAATCTAATCTCAGCAGCTTGTGCTTGGGGCCATGTTAGGTGTTGTTCCAGACACTCTTGGTGGAGTAAGTCGGTCGATCCTCACAGGACCTTTGCGAGGGAAGCATTCCCATCATCCCCATGTTACCGTAATCGTATGGACACACAGAGAGCCCGAGGGTGAGGTAAGGGTGGATTTGGGAAATAAGCCCAGGGGAGCTGGTACTTTCTGCTGTACTCTGGCCACCAACAGCTCTTTTGGCCTACAGGCTCAGATGAGACTCTCTTGACCCTCCTAGCAGGTGTGGAGCCTCTGGAGCACCTGAGCCTGTTTCCTCTCAACTGACATGGTGTTCTGGGACTGATTGGACTTGTGGGTTATAGTCCTTCAGGTGTGAGCTGTAGGAGGACAGCAGGGTGGGGCAGGCACCTGCTGCTGATCCCTGCTGTCTTGGGGCTTTAGAGCTGCCTGAGAATAGCAAGCCCATTCCCTGCCTGTGGCCATGCTGTCTCAGGGTGCCTGGTGGCCAGGGACCTCTGCATACTAGTCAGCTGTTTTTGAGTTTCCATAGTGGAAGCATGAGTCACCCAGCCCTTTATAATTCCAGGTGACTGGGTGGGTGGGTGGGGAGGGTTGGTTGAAGGGGCGCCCTGGCACTTGCAGGCTGCTGAAAGGGGCCTGGGAGTTTGGGGCATTCCCTTATCACCACAGTTCTGGAAGTTCTTTTGAAGTTGGTCTTGGTGACCCAGTGGGACTGAGTCACACTGTAAACAGAATTAGCAGGCCTGAGCTCTTCTGAAGGACATAGATAATGCTTATGGAGGGCAGTTTCAGAGTGTCACTAGGTCAGCTGTCTCCCAGAGTAACACCCCCCCCCCCCCCCGCCCTCCCAGGTCTTCTGTGGAAGCTTCCATCTTGATCTACCCTTTAACCAGGTCTCCAAGCAGTTCCTCAGATGGTAGAGAACCCACATAGATGACTCTCAAGCTCACACATCCACCTGAAGCGTGTCTTCTGTGGAGATGTTTTCATGTATGCCATTTGGGTTTCTTCAGTTTGCTTAGGGTCTCACAGGCATGCCTGCACTCAGGTAGCATCTGTGAGGAGAGGGGGGCTGCTTCTATAGTGTCCAGTGGCCTGGGCTTCTGGGTAGCATGCATTCCTTCTCCACAGAAGCTTTTTAGGATGCCTTAGGGTTCAGGTAGTTTCAACAGTCCCTTCTGGGCATTGGGGGAAGTTGTCACATTCTTACGGCTACTGCAGATGGAGGGGCTGGATAGGACATCCAAGTATGCTGGGTTGAGGTGGGACTCCTGTTGGCCTTCAGATTTGATTGTGAAACCCCAGCGGGAGATGACGCCAGACAATTACCCCTCAGGAAGTTATCAGCTTTGAAAGGACACTGTGTAGCTTGTGTGTGTGTGGGTGGGTGTGGGTGGCTGGGTTGGGGGAGGGGAGCTAACTCCCCTGCCTTCTGCTAACAGTCCTGACCACATAGGACCTTAAAGACAATAGTTATGAAGATAAAACACTGTTCAGACAGTGTCTTTGGGTCCTTTCCCCCAGTGACATCTCTGAGAACACTGTTAAAACTGGACCCTGTTCAGTCTTAATCAGTTACTCCCCACACCTACCAGCCTTGCTAGGGCAAGAAGCCCTGCCAGCTGCCTGTGAGGAGGGGCCAGGATGATGCCCAGAGATGCATATAAAGATGTCACTCTGCCCCAGGCAGGCCACACATCCCAGTCAGGACTTTGGGGGCAGGGAGGAGGAACAGAACGTATTGGTTGCAAAGATGTGAAATGTACTCCCCCAGCTAGGGAGGACGGGAGGCAGGGAGGAAGGAGGGTATCTGCCAAGCTTAATTAACAGTGGAAATTCGCTGTGGGGAGGAGGAGGCTATGTGTGTGGGAGGGGCAGGGGGTGCTGCTTTACTGGAAGATGGGACACTGGGGATGCCAGGAAGCGAAAGAAGCAAGCATTCCCTTCTGACAGTGGTGTCTACGGAGCGCAGGCTGAAGTGCCCAGCTGGATTGAGTTGAGCACAGACTTGTGCGGGTGTGACTGGGAGCATTTATTTGTGCTGGCTTCCCCAAGTGGGTATCTTTTCAAAACAATCCACCATAAAGTGGCTGGCCAGCTTTCCTGGTCCCCATAGAGAAAAACAGACCAAATCTAAAAAGACGGTTCTTGAGTTTAGAACTGAAGTATGGTTGTTAGAGTCTTGTTCTTCGCAGCTGTCTGTGGATGGCCTGGTTGTGTCTGACTTCAAGGGTACCATACAGTAAAGACGAGGACGTAAAAATTTGCATATAAGTAACATACAGACTGAGCAAGTTATATTTGTGCAATGTACACACACAAACACACATACATAACAACAAGTAAAGAAAAAGAGACCGCCGGGCAGTGGTGGCACACACCTTTAATCCCAGCACTGGGAGGCAGAGCCAGGCGGATCTCTGTGAGTTCAACGCCAGCCTGGGCTACAGAGCAAGATCCAGGACAGGCATCAAAACTACACAGAGAAACTCTGTCTCGAAAAAACCAAAAAAAGAAAAAGAGGCCTTGAATTTGAAAGAGAGCAAGGTATAGGAGGGTACACGGGAGAGTTTGATGGGAGGAAAGGAGAGGGGAATGTAATTCTATTGTAATCTCAAAATAGAAAAAATTACTGAAAAAAGACATGAGAATGTGAGAGGTGATAGACATCACCTGCAGTTGTTGATGACCAATGTGTAACATATCAACGTGTGTGTGTGTGTGTGTGTGTGTGTGTGTGTGTTGAACCATCACATTGTACACTATAAATATGTGTAATTAATGTTCTAACTAAAAATAAAAATTTAAAAATTTAAAAATAAAAATTTAAGAAACTAAAAAATTGCAATGTACCTTTTTTTGATGTGAAGTGCACAGCAATCCCTGTTGTAGAGCTGGGAGGGCAGCTCAGTCGTCCAGTGTGCACAAAACTCTGGGTTTAGTCCCCAGCACTGCATGAACAGGGTGTGGTGGTGCACTTGGGAGACAGAGATAAGAGGGTTAGGAGTTCAAGGTCAGCTTCAGTTACATAGTTCTAGGCTGGGGGGTTACTAGGGTAGATGGGACTTGAAATATGGGAGCATGAACATAGCTTCTTCCTTTTTTATCTGGATCTTAGAATTTCAGAGATGGGTGGACTGCTTTTGGTTCTAGTGTCCTGCAAATGATGTGCACATGGCCCTGTGACTGTCATGCCAGGAGAGTGCTGGGTCCCCCCGCTGCCCTTCCCTCTGCAGACAGCATCATCAGCTACTGTGGAGATGCCAGAGGACGCATTTTAGTCTAGTATTGTCCTTTTGGAAAACCAGACACCTACCCACTCCTTCCTGCTTGACACCCAAACTCCGCCCCCCCCCATGCCTAGAGAATTCAGTGATGAGGTCCGGTCATTGCTGGCCACTGGCATCATCTTGCTCCCCTTACCATCATCTTGCTCCCCCTACTGCATGCTGTCCTGTTTTCCTCCCTCTTCGGCTCCTTGTCTGATAGGCAGGCCAGCTTGCTCCCTGCTAGGCCTTTATATTTGATGCCTCTGCTCTTCCCAGGCGGACCTCATCCCCTCCCTCCATAGTCTCCTGTCCTCTGGAGTGCTCTTTGCTCCTCTGGGGGTTTCCTCACTGTGCCAGCAACTATCTGCTGCCCGGAGTCTCCCTCCCCATTTCCCTTCCCCCTTTCTCTCCCCCCTCCCCTGCATCTCTTTCTACTTTTTCCCTTCTGTGATAATGGAGGTCCTGGACCTAGGAAAAGAGGTGGAAAAGGGAAGAGAACCCTCTGAATCTGGCCTCTTCTGTCTCTGGGTAATTCTTTGTAGCTTTTAGTGAGAGCCCTAAGGCTTGTTCAGAGCCCTTACAGCAAAACCCTGCCTGTGCTCACTCACCTGGGTCCAGGAACAAAACATTCCTCTTCATACCCGTTTTAGGTAACCTGCCACCCCTGCCTGGCATGCTCTTCTGCACCTCCCCCCCCCCCCAGTGTGATCTCCCGGTGGCATCAGTTTGCCTTGCCCTTTAATTTTGTATCAGTTGTGGCCCTAGAGAGCAATATACACACTTGTTTTTCAGTCCTTAGTGTGACATGTCACTGATCCAAGGGGACAGGGACAGGACCTAATGTAGGACCGAAGGTCTTCCTCACGCAGGCTGGAACCAGGGTCTAGCAGGCCCGGTGCTTTGCTCAGTATGCCGAGTGCTGCCCACCGGACGTCTCAGTCCATAGGTTGTTCCTGAGGTTGGCAGGTTGCACGTGGCATTGGGAAGTATTTGAAACCAACCCCTAACGGTGGTGTGTATGCAGTAAATTAATGACATTAGGTGCTGACTCACTCTCAGTGCTTCTGTCCTCGCTCATAGTGTGTGTGTGTGGGGGGGGGGGGTGGGCAGGGGAGAGGGGGTGGGGTTGGCCACCGAACAGAATGTGCTACTCACTGTTTGGTGACATTGTAATTGTTCATAAGTTTTTGAGTGGCTTGATTTTTTTATTATTAAAAATGTTATTACATTTATTCAGTGTGTGTGGGGGGGGGCAGTTTTCTTCCTTTCACCATGTGGGACCTGGGGATTGACTCAGGTCATCAGGGTTAGTGGCAAGCACTTTTACCTTTTGCGCCATCTTTATGGCCATATTTTTACTAATTTATTATTATGATTATTGTTGTTGTATGGCCACGTTTTTACTAATTTATTATTGTTGTTGGTGGTGTGTGTTTGTGTGTACATGTACATGTGAGTGCAGGAGTGCATCCATGTGTGTAGGTCAGAGGACAACTTGGTGGAGTCAGTTCTCTCCTTCTACCATGGATTCTGGGGATTGAAACTCAGATGGTCATGTGGGACAGAAGGCAGCTGGCAGATTTTACTTCCTGTACCCATTGACCAGACTCTAGAGCAGCAGGGTGTGAGTGTGAAAAAGAAAGGTGGGCCGAGTGAGCCAGGTTCAGATTCTACTGCCCACCATCTCCCTGTGATCTGGACTCCAGGTTCCTAGCCTTGGTGCAGCGGAATGATGTAACAGAGCTTGGGCTGTGGACTAGTGGCCCTTCTGGGTCAGTAACATATTGGTCTCCCTTTCTGTTCCCAGGCTCCACCTACAGTGTCCTGTCCATCATGCCCTCAGACTCAGAGAGCAGCAGCTCCCTCAGCAGTGTGGGTAAGTTCTCCCTTTTGGGGGACAGTGGGTGGACTGTGGCTTAGGTCTTAAACAGGGATGGTCTGGGAGGAGTTTTCCTGGCACGGGGCATCGGTTTTCCCATCCGATTTAGGTGAGTTCCTCGTGTTGGTGCCATTCTTGTCTGGCTTTGGTGTTAGAGAGGTGGGTGTGGGAAGCGTGTTTGTCCGCTTCATCACTCGTGGAGTACTTACTCCATGAGTCTGGCCAGACTTCTCATGCTTGTCCTCTGCACCAGGGGTGGTGTGTTGTCCTGGGAAAAGAGCCAGCCCATGCTGAAATGAGTGTTTCCCTGAGCCTAGGAGAATGAGACCAGCCCTGTCTCAGCTCTCTGGACGTGTGCTGGCAGGAAGGCTGTGTGATTTTCCAGCCTCCCCAAGCTTCTGTCTGTGACCTTTGCCCTGTGTTGTATCCCTTCTGGACTTGAAAGCTCACAGAGATCATTCGGTCCAGTCGTGTGCGTTCCTGCTACAGAGAGATGTGGGAAAGTTGACATCCACTGAGGGAGAGTAGCGTGACTTAGTCTCCCAAACCAGCTAGTGCTGACATCCCAACTGGTCAGTTCACTTTCTGAACTCTTCATGCCAGGTATGAAGTCGTGTGTAGGGCAGGTGGTGGTCCCTTGGCAGCTGGATCTCAGGGTAGGAGACTGAAAAAACCTCTTAGAGCATGGGAGGTCAGTGTGATCAGAGGCAGGCAGGTGCCAAGAACAGGCTCCGTATGTGTTCCTGGGTCACCTAAGTCTCACAGCCTGGAACTTCAGCCACGGAAATGTGTCTCACAGTTCTGGGGGTCAGGAGTACAAGATCAGAGAGTTGGCAAGGCCATGTGCTCTCAGGGGTCTGGGACAGCAGTTCTCATGTTAGGTCTCTTTGTGAATTGCCCCGTCACCCTCCACCCCTCCTCTCTCTGTCTCTCTGTCTCTTTCTCCATGTGTGTATGAGTACTAAGGACACTGATCACACCAGGTTCTTTTTCCACTGTGGCCTCATCTGTAAAACACTGTGTTTCTACACTTCTAAATACGGTTCACATTCTCCTTTTCCTGGGTCAGGACTTGAGCCTCTGAAAAGAGCACATTTACCTCCTAGCTCTCATGGCGTCCAGAGCTCAGAAAGGACTCGCCGTAGAGTCTTAGATCACAGTTTGACTGACTGTGGGTCTGGCTGTTCCGGAATGGGGCTGTCAGGATAAAGAGGAGGGTGAGGTGACGCTTCTGTTTGCTGGGTCCTGCTGCCCTCCTCATCTCTGGTGGATATTGCAGACACATTCACATTGTCACTCTGAACTCGTAGTGCCGCTTTTCTAAGGAGCGTGTATGGTCTCACAAGGGCTCCAGAGAGCTCTGCTTCTGGAAGCATTTACTGCTTAGGTCGGCATTTTTGAGCATGAGCAGGAAGATGGGATTTGTATTTTTCTGGCGAGGTCTCTATGTAGCACGGGCTAGCTACAAATTCTTGGTCTTTCTGCTTCTGCTTCCTGAGTACAGGGATTATGGACGCCATGCCTAGCTCAATGGGCTGAACTTGAAGGCAAGTTAGCCCTTGTGCTGAGGGTGAGCAGTGTCCCCAGATACTTCTTGAGAGTCACGAGGAGGCTGAAAGCAAATCTTTGATGTCTGTCCCGTTGCAAGCTCAGCCTGTACTGGCTGTGCCCAGTTCTTTCACGCAAGAGCTGGTTGTGTTCCTGTGGTCAGTCCTCTCAAGCTCCCAGGAACCAAGACTTGCTTTTCTTTCTCTTCTGTTCCACGCCCACTCCCTTAACCAGTAAGGAAATGTGTGACCTCATATATTAGGCACGGCTGTGATCAGGCTGGGTACATGAGGATGGGGCTCTGCCCACTCAGGCATATGGCGAGCTGCCTACAACAGCAGTTTAGCTGTCATAGCCAGACCGACAGCACCCAGGGCTGTGAGGGCCAATTTGGAGTTACTACCAAGTGGCTATTCACATTTAAATGCCTTAAAATAAAGTGAAGTTTAGTTCTTCAATATGTAATTGATTCTGTAGTGCTCTCCCACTCCCCCCGCCAGGGGTTTCCATCTGGGATGTCACAGGTGACAATCCAGATGAAGACAGCCAGTCCCTGTAATGTCTCTCCGTATGATCAAAGGCACCTTCCCCAAAGGCCCTGGGCAAGGAGGATCTCATTGAGGGCAATGGAGTCACTGGTCTGTTCCTATACCTGTGGCACAAGCCTGGACCCTGTGCCAGCATGCTTGGGCACTCATCAGGGTACAGATTCCTGAGCATATGGCCATCAGAAACTAGGTTAGGGCTCACCACCTGCAGTTAGACAGCCCACCATGTTTGGTTGGGAAGTGGAACGTCTGTGATGGGCTGCATTTAGTCCGTTGAGGAGACCAGACAGGTCTTCCTCATGACTAGACAGTTCCTGCTGGCCTAGTGTTGTCCAGTGAGAGGCAGAGAATGTCATAGGTACTGCAGTGTGGGGGTGCCTGTAAGGACAGATGGATACCCATTTTTATTTGTCTTTCTTTGTGAACCTTAGGGAAGGTAAGAACAAGGTCCTTAGAGTAGTGCGATCATGTCAGCTTTCCTGTTTCATCTCCTCAAGATGGAACAGTAGAGAAGAACAAGTTGTATTCATTCAACAGAGGAGGCCTTGGTAGGTTAAGATTGGAGACAGGAGGCTTTCAATTTTGTTTATGAGACAGCGTTGTCCTTGGTTCCTTTCTGCCACTGTGAGAAACACTATGACCAAAAGCAACCTGGGGAGGAAAGGGTTTATTGGGGTCACACTTCCATCACTGAGGGAAGTCAGACAGGAACTGAAAAGCAGGAGCAGAAGCAGGAGCATGGAGAAAGGCTGCATAGCGGCTTGCTCACCTTCCCCCCTAGCCAGCTTTTTCGTGCAGTCCAGAACCACTTGTTTTAGGGGTAGTTCTGTCCACAGTGGGCTGGCCCCTCCTACGTCAATCAGTAATCGATTTCCCCACAGACATGGCAGAGGTCAATCTGATCAAGACAGGTCTTCAGCTGAGGTTCCTTCTTCCCAGGCAATTCCAGTTTGTGTCAAGTCGACAGTAAAAACTAACCAGGACAAGTGTCTCATGTATCCCAGGCTGGTTGTGTACTCACTGTGGAGACAAAAACAACCTTGAACATCGGACTTGCCTCCGCTTCATGAGTCCTGGGGCTCACAGGTGTACACCAACACATCCAGTTTATGCTAGTGCTAGGGACTAAATGCAGGGCTCCATGTATGCTAGGCAAGCACTCTCTCAATGAGCTACATACTAAGCCTGTATTTTGTCTGGTTTGTTTTTTTTTTTTTTTTTGGACAGAATCTCACAATGTATTCCAGACTGGTTCTCACTTGCCAGTCATCCTGCCTCAACTTCCTAAATCCAGGATTGGGCTACCACACTCTGCCTGGGAGTATTTTTATATTTTTATCTAGATGCCTGAGGGCTTACTCACTATATCAGCTTCTGTTGTCAACAGCCTGGTAGCTACAGTGTCCTTCTGCTGAGGCCTCTTGGGGAGTAATTTTCATTAGCTCGTCACATTGCTTCTCTAAGGACCCCCATCCTCTCTGTACGAGCACTGAGGATTTTCCTGGGTGCACTGGGGGCTTCTGTTCCTCCTCCCTGTCCATCCTGACCTAATTCTGCAGTGGTCTTTGGTTTTTCATCTTGAGTAAGGAGGGGAGGAGACACTCCTAGTCAATGTTTGGGAAACCTTCAGTTCCCTGCAGATGGAGGTAGTGGGAGGTTTCTCATGAATCAGAAAGATGGGCTTGTGGGAAGGAGAGGTGCTGAAGGATTTCCTTGTGTTCCAGGGAAGGTTCCTGGAAAGGGTCACTTGGCTTCTGTTGGGGGAGGATCCAAGTCAGCAGGGAAGCAAGTCCTGTTCCCTGTGATCTCAGCAGTTTCCTCCCTGGACAGCCTTTATTATTATTATTATTATTATTATTATTATTATTATTATTATTATTATTTTAATTTCTTTTCTTTTGAGATAGGGCTTCCCACAGCTCAGGCTGGCCGTGAGTTGTAGGATGGCCTAGCAATTGTGATCCTTCTCCCTCTTCCACTGTAAGGCTAGGGTAACAGGTCTGCACTGCAGCACGGGTTTCTGCAGTGCTGGGATCGAACCCAGGGCCTTGTGCATGCCGGGCAAGTTCTCTTCCAGTCGCGCTACATTCCCAGCCCCTGGACAGTCTTTTGCATCCTGGGGAAGCCCTTGGCGTTCTGGCATTTACGATGTTACCTGGTCTCGTGGGAGCTCCTTCTCCTCTTGCAGGAAGTGGCTATATAGGGAAGGGTCTCTTGGGAGCATGTTTGCAAGGCCAGGCATGCCACTTCACAGAGAGAATGGAGAACACGGAGAGACATGAGAGGCAGAAGGAAGCTGGCCTTTAGTCCCTGTGGAATACAGCAAGAAAGGCGTGGGTTCTGGGGAAGGCACAGTGAGTCCTGAGCAGGGAATGGGGAGATTCTTGGAGGAGGTGGGGCTGGAGCCTTGTCTTCCTTGCTTGCCTTGGTTCCTAAAAAACAGACCCCAGGTGGAGGATTCCAGAACATTAGTGTCTGGCCAGGGAACCAGGAAGTGGCAAGGCTATTCTGGGCGGGGGGGGGGGGGTGCTCCCTGCTTTCACTTACTTCAGAGAAGAGGCCAGCAGGAGACACCTGCATTTTACCCAGAGGGGTGTAGGTGTAGTAAGTGTTTGATGCCGAACTTAACAGCAGAACCACTAGGAGGGGTGTGTGTGTGTGTGTGCGTCTGTCTGTCTGTCTGTCTGCTAGCTGTGTCCCTTAGCCTCTGTGTCAGCAGCTATGGGTGGTATGCATTCTCCAGTGCAGCTCAGGAGCTGCAAGAACCAGTCTCCCAGGAGAAGGACCAGGTGCTTCCTCTGGTTGGTCCTGGGTTGTCTGTAAGCCTGGCTTGGTGAGCCTGGTGACCATGTCCTGTCCCTTCATGGTGTCACCTTCAACAGTCAGGAAGGACGCCTGGGGGTCCCCCCACCTGACTGCTTTTGGCTGGTGCTAGCTGTCTGCTTGGCTTCTGATCCTACAGGCTCAGGGAATCTGAAGTCAAATGTGCAGCCTATAATAGATAAGCATGAGAAAGCCTCAGGGTCACCTGGAATGTGGGATGAGGAAGCCAGAGGCCAGGAGCCCCCAGCCAGTCTTCTACCCCCCTGCCTAGCTGCCCACTGATCCCCACAGTGCATGGTGGCTGAGGAATTGGGGATGTTCAGGACAGGGTATGGGTTCTGCTCTATCTGTTGCTACTTCCAATCCATTGCTCACACTTACAGCCAGCCCCATCATGTGGCTGTTGTGTTCATAGTCCTGAGCCTGGTTTGGTGCTCCTTGCACCTGGGGCATACATATTCTTGTTGGAAAATAATCTAGTCATTGCAGGTTTGGGGGACTCTGTGTGACCATTGCACTATAGGGTACATTCTCCAACCCTGGAAAGCACATTAAAAAAAGATTTTAAATCAATAAAAATTTGTATATTTATGCATGTATGCATGGGGGGGGCACATGTATAGAAGCCAGAGGATAACCTTTGGTGTGATTCCTTATACCTCATTTGAGGCAGGGTCTCATTGGCTTGGAGCTTGCCAGTTAGTCTAGACCATTTGGCCAGCTAGCCCCAGGAATCCTCCTGTCTCAGCCTCCTCTGCACTGGTGTTACCAGCAGATGCAACTGTGCTTAGCAGCTTTACATGGCTTATGGAAATTCAAACTTAGGTCCTCGTGTTTGTTAAGAAGGGAGTGTACTGACTGAGTTATCTTCCCAGTCCCTGAAACTGTTTTCACTTGAGTAGTGATAGAGAGGATTTTCCACACCCCTTGGTTTGTTTTAGAACTCCCTGGCTTATCACAACTTAGAATTTGTCTTGAGGGCTCTGTTAGGAATTGCTGTAGTCATCAGAGCTAAGTCAGAGAGGCTGCTGCTGCTTCTCAGACCTGGTTGACCTCGCCTTGCTATGCTCCCTGGGTGCTTCTGTGTTTGCTGTGGGTGACGGGGAAGGTGGCAGGGGTGAGAGTGGAGCGTAGAGATGAGAGGAGTCCGGTCCCACTGGGAAGTATAGCGGTTGAGGCCTGGATCTCAGGTCAGAGCCGAGTCTGAGGCTAGGGGTTGGGGCTCATATATCGCTGTCTGGTTTTGTGGGTGTCAGTTGCTTAGGGGTAGTGGCAGTATAACCCTGGTGGGCAGTTGGGGGACTGATAAGATGAGGATGGAGGCGTGGTACAGAATTGAACACCTCGGCTGCATACTCTAGATGTCAGCCCCCACTGTTGTGTCTGTGTGGCCAGCTGGCTCAGGTCCTCCCACCTGGTCCCAGAGACCAGTTGCTGTTTCGTTCACAAAGATGGATGCCTTAGGAGCCCTGAACTGGAGCTGAAGGCCTGGGGGATTCCTCGATAGCCACTGGCCTTTAGTTCTTGTTGAAAGGTCCAAGAAGCTGGGTTCTGATATCAGCTAAAGGATGATAGTACCAGGAAGAAGCAAAGGCAGGCCACAGCAAATCTACCCCCTGCCCCCCACCTCCATCCCTGGGCCTCTTTATATCTGAGCTAGAATCCACTGGGGTGGGGCAGGTTTTCTCTGCTCAGCTAATCCTTCCTGGAAATGCTCTTTCACACCCATCTAGAGGCATGTCTCTTAGTTTATACCAGATCCAGTCAAGTTCATAATCAATCAAGATGATTATGAACTTGATTTTAAGAGTATTAGATTCAGGTTACCTTGACCTTGGGGTGCTGTCAAGGGTTGGAGCAATAGCTTGAGGCTCCCACCTCATACCATGAAAAATTCAGTTCCCTTCAACTCTGAGGAACTCCTCATCCTCCCTGGAAGGTACTTTTTATTTAATTGACATTTGGTTTGTGTGAACCATCAGACAACAAGGATCAGAAGAGGTTGGGAGAGACCTCACAGACAGAAGGTGAATGTCATGCTCTTTGCTTGCCTGGGTCCACTGGGGAGACAGATGCCATGCCCCAGGGATGAGTCAGCCTCTCTGATGACATCTACAAAATGAGATGGATGTTGGGAGCTCCCCTGACCCCACCCCAGATCTCCGAGGGTTAGGTGAGGTGTCGGATGGATGTACTGACAAGGGCAAACTATAGAGGGGCCGTGGTTTAATTCTTAGGAAGTATTTTGTCTTTGGATTTTTAGAGATCTATTTGGAGCTGGTCAGAGGCAGCTGTGTCTGTTGCCCTTCCTAAAACAGTAAGGGATTGGTATGCTTTTGGTCCTGGGACAGGGGATGAGGGCATGGTGTGGATTAAACATGGATGTCTCAGGATTTACCTGCATCCCATAGACTGTGAACTGTCAACATCCTCCAAGCTTGCTTGCCTGGGCTGCCTTGGGCAGGTCCAGAGGCAGTGGATCTGCAGTAGGGACTGAGTTGCTTATCTAGCCATGGTGAGAGAGGAGCGGGACATGGCTTGTGGGTCCCAGTCTTGGGGCAGCTACCCTGCTCCTTGGAATATTCACTTTGTTCCAAGCGCACCCTTTTTCTCAGGCCTCTGCTTGGGGCCCAGCGTAGTTTGGCCCGCCTCTTTTGTTATGTGCTATGTCCAGGACTGGGTGATAGTGAGCATGTCCAGATGTCCAGGGCAGGCAAGGATTAGTGCCCTAAACAATTCATCTCCTAGAAATGTGAAATCCAAACTGGGGAGAGACTGGGTATGCTCAGGGTCCTTGACCAAGACCTGATGGTCTAGTCCCTGTTGTCAACTTCATTGGTGGAAAGAGACTGAGATAGGACCTACTTTGTAGGAGTGGGTGTTCCTGCAGCAGCTGGTGGGGCCCGGTACCACTTGGTGTCTTGCAGTGGGTGATGGGAAGGCCTAGGGCTCATCACTGCTTCATGAATAGCTGAACAAGCCATGATGTGATGTCAGAACAGTGCTGGCACCTTGGGAATGCGCCTGAGTGCATGTTCTCTTGTGCTTACCTCCCCACAGGAACTACTGGGAAGGCACCGTCCCCGCCACCCCTCCTCACTGAGCAGCAGGTCAGTGACAAGGTGGAGAACCTCTCCATTCAGCTACGGCTGATGACCCGTGAGAGGAACGAGCTACGCAAGCGCCTGGCCTTCGCCACCCATGGAGCCACCTTTGACAAGAGGTAATCATTGTCCCAACTCTCTATTGACTGTCCTGACTCCCTGGCTCACCTTGAGCCACTTCCCCTTAGCTCCATGGTTTCTGGAGGCTTCACCTCCAAGGTGTCCCCTTACCGAAACCTGGTGTCCTCAGGATGCTAGCCAGCTGCAGAACCTTAAGCCAAGGTGGGAGCAGGGTTCTGTCTCTCTGTCTTCATCTCTCTCTGTCTCTGTCTCTTTCTCTGTGTGTCTTATGCTTTCTCCAAGTGAAAATAAGAGCCTGTGACCCAAGTCACACCAACTAGGGACTGAGGTGGGTGTATGTGTGTTCCCATCATATATTTGAGGAAACCCTGAGAATCGGTAGCTTCTGTGATAGGCCAGCTGTGGTGTGAGTCTGGGATAGAGGAGCGAGGCCAGCCCCCTTTGCATTGATACTTTCCTCAGGGGTGACTCTGTGGTAGGTATCTCTGTCACATATACTGTCTCCCTGAAGATCCCAACCTGCTGCATTGGTAGCAGGAGCTTCCTGTGTTTTGTAAACCCATTCGATGCTCTTGCCACATAGGCATCTTCTAAAAGTACATTTTACCTGGCATCTTTTGTTTGGAAGAAAATTTTTTGGGGAGTTTTAGGATCTGTTCTCTTTGCAAAAGAGCGTTTGCTCCGCCCACTGTAAGGAACCATGCACCGGCATTCCCCAGAGAGCCCACTGAAGTACAGGATTCAGGGTTCCCTTCTTTCCCTCCAGATCCTGGGAGTCGGGTTTCTGTGGCGGGGCCTGAGGATTTGCCTGTCTCTCAGTTTTCATGGGATCTCAGTGCTGAGGCCTTGGAGCCCCACTTTAAACAGTACTACTTCTGGCCTGTGTGCTCACCCTGGATCACATCGGACTCCCCTAGGGTGTTTATAAAGCCATCCTGATATTGGGTCTCCTACCTGCAAATACTGATGATGTGTTCTCGGCATCCATGTAGTAATAGGCGCCCAGGATTGAGAATCCCTGTTCTGAAGACAGGAGAAATATTATCACAGTTTCTGGTGGGCCCAGACCTGTGGGATATTCTTAGAGTGCTAGTCTGCTCCCCCAGGCCCACTGAAGGAGCTCATGAAGCCAGGGCTTCTTCCATTAGGATGCCTAACTCTGTTGCCTGAAGCCAGGATAGCAAGTTTAGTAAGCATCAGGAGACCACAGTGCACAGGAGCCAGATCATGGCATCTACTGGGCTGGGATCGTCTAGGACACAGCCTGAGTTCATGTGATCCTTGAGGCCTGTGTTCATGGGGTTCTTTGCTCCTGGGGCCAGGCCCTACCACAGGCTGAATCCTGATTATGAGAGGCTAAAGATCCAGTGTGTGCGGGCCATGTCGGACCTGCAGAGTTTACAGAACCAGCACACCAACGCCTTGAAGAGGTGCGAGGAGGTGGCCAAGGAGACAGACTTCTATCAGTGAGTGTTGTGCTGGCAGGGGCCCCAGTACTTGTGGAGTAGCCACTTGTGCCCTTCTCAGTTTCTAGACAGAGTCCGGGGCTCTGGTTCTAGCAAGCGCCCTGCCTTCTGCCAGAGGACCTGTGCCTCTTGGACTTAGTTTTGCTAAGTATGAAAGAAACTGTTAGCCCCTCCCAGTATCCTTGTCAGCCTTAGGATTAAAAAAATAATAATAATAAATGATTTAAAACACAAGGCAGGGGTCAGGCAGCCCAAGCTCTCCAGATCTCTGGCTGGGGGCTTTACTACAGCCTGTTCCCATGGGAGGCAGATTGGGTATTCTCTCCTTGGGGCTTCTGACCTCCCTCAGAGCATATTTGCCCTCTACCTGCCATGGTGCCCTAGGCCCCAGGACATATAGGCACAGGTTGGGGCTGTTTCGTTTCCTTGGAGATATTTGTATCCCTTTTGGTGTTGGGGTTTTCAGAATTGGGGTTGAGTCTTCTTGGAGTTTACGTGTTCTTTGGGTTTGGCCTTCCTCTGAGTGCTGCTGGCCTGACTCCTGTGGCCAGTGTCTTAATCTCTTTGGGGACCTGGGGCTCGTGGTTCCTGGAGACGGGTGTAGGGGAGAAATTGGTCAGGACTAAATGTGTCTGTGGGGTTTCAGCACCCTCCACAGCCGGCTCCTGAGTGACCAGACTCAGCTGAAGGACGACGTGGACATGCTGAGACGGGGAGAACGGGAAGCTGCTGCGTGAGCGGAATCTTCTGCAGCAGTCCTGGGAGGACATGAAGCGGCTCAGGGAGGAGGATCAGAAGGAGATCGGTGATCTCCGGGCCCAGCAGCAGCAGGTAAGACGGCGGAGCCACGGGCAGCCAAGTCTGCCACCTCCCTACCCATCTATGCACCTACTGTCCCACCATCCATTCGTTCATCCACCCACCCACCCATCCATCCAAATACTTTCCACCCAGTTGTTCATTTGTATGACCATTAACAAGCATTTCCGGGAAGTCTGTCTCTTTTGAGGAACCTAAATATTGGCGAACAAGCCGCCTTAATCTGCTAGAAGCTGTCTCCTATGAGGAAGACGGACTACTCACATAATCACACAATTGCCTGTCATGAACATTTCAGGTGCTGCCAAGTAGGGTGTGCACTGAGGCATGCAACTTGGGGTATAGCAGGGCACTGGGGGTGTGTGTGGCTCGTTTGGTTTGCAGGGGTCATGTGACATCACAGGTGGAAAACAGGTTGCAAGGAGGAGAGCCCCGTGCAAATGCCAGATGAATGCTTCTCATTGTCATCTTTTTGGATGGCTCGTGGCCTTCTTTCTTCCTGCATCCCAATGTGTTCTCTTCACTTTGCCCAGCTCTTGGTTCACAGTGACAAGCCTGAGTAGCAGCTTGTCAGCTCTGTTTTCTGTGAGTGGTGCTGGACAGTACTCCCATCCTGGAGCTTTCAGTCTGGAGTTGACTGGATGACCAGGAATGTGGGAAGGGCTTTTGACAGGCTGAGTGCACAGGGTGGGAGATCTGAGGCTTCAAGGGAAAAATTTCTCCCCATCGCAGTTTTAGTCCCTAAGAGATAGATAGCAGAGTCTTGGGGTTCCTCTGAAAGAGCTGGTGTGCTTAGTCTAAACTCACCTGCTCATCTGGCGTGACATCCTTATTGCTTTCTGCTCACTCATGATTCTTAAAAGTAATTATTATGGAACTATTATAAACTGGTAGAATGTTTGCATGTGCACTAGAGTGAACCCCTGGCCCACACCCAAGATCATCTTTACCAGTATGATCGATGCCTCTCACCCCAAGCACACCCATGTGTATTTCTTAATCATCAACTCGTCATCACCATCAGACCCCACCCAGCTCTGCCAGCAACAAGAATCCTTTTAAAGCACCTGTTAATTGTACAGTGTGTTGATTTTCCTTTTGCCAGTTTTGTCCATGCAAATAACACACTCTGGTCATCATTTCTTATCTCCCATTCCTCCTGCCTCAGCCCTCTGGTCCTCTTAAGAATGTGTTTTCTTAGTAAGGGACCCTATTCAGAAGGAAGTACTACCCGGTAACCTTCTTTGTCTGCTCTCCCTCGGTTCTCAAGGACTTTCATGACCTTGATCCTGTTGAAGGTTACAGTCCAGCTGTTTTATGGGACTCCCCTAGGCTCGGGGTTATCAGATCTTCATGGTTTGATTGAGTCTGCCCATCTTTGATGGTGAATCTGCCCATCTATGATGGGACTATGAGAGAAGTCTTGCTATGTGCTTGAATCCCATTGGTTGATTTGTGGCTAGGTTCTGGTCCATTCCTGGTGCTGTTCTTGGTCACTCCAAAGCTGGTGTTTCCAGGCTTCTCCACTGTAGTTTACCTGGCTTCCGCTCACCCCTTCCTCTCTCTTCCCTCTCCCCTTCTTTTTCTCTCTGTTGTAGCCCGTGCTGGCCAGTGGTGGTTCCTCAAGCTCACCCCTTCCTTTTTGACGTGGCTCCTGTATTCTTTTGTCACCTTGGTCTCTGGCTTACCAGCCACCCGGGTTCATTTTTACAGTTTTTCTCTCTCCTCCAGTACCAGCCATTTGTTTTTCCTTCATTCCTTTTGATGGGGAAAATGTTATTTAAAAGTATTACAAGGGAAAATCTGCCAGATATGGTGTCTCGTTCTTCTAATCCCGGCTGAGATAGAAGGCTGTCCTGGGTTGCACAGGGAGGGCCAGGTTTGCCTGCGCTGCCGTCAGTGAGAAATGCAAACCAATCTCCTACCTCCCAAAGCAAGGTCTGAGTGCTAAATGTGTGTATAGGTGTTGGGATATCATTCTTCCCAAACTCTCACAGTAGAAAGGATGTCAGCAATGTCTGAGTACTGAGATATACATACACTGGGTGGTGCCACATACACGCACACGCACATGCACACGCACACGCACATGCACACATGCACGCATGCACGCATGCACACATTCGCTGAGAGACAGAGAGAAAGGGAGAGAGAGAGAGACAGACAGGCAGACAGGTAGAAAGGCAGATAGAGAGTAGGGAGGAGAGAGACAGATAGACAGAGACAAATAGAGAGTGGAGAGGAGAGAGAGAGACAGACAGAGGTTGAGATTGATTGAAGAAGCCTTTGACCCTCAAAGCTAAGCAAGAAATCACCAGGCTGGGCAGCAAGCACATCACAGCACCGCACAGCCATACACGTGGTGCACAGACTTACATGCAGGTGAAACACCCATACACATAAAATAAATAAGTAAATAAATTAAAAAAAAGTAAAAAGGTAATGTTTTCACATGTTGTTTCATGACGACTCGTGCTTCCCGTAGACCTCCTCATCAGCCCCTCCTCATCAGCCCCTCCTCATCAGCTCCTCCTCATCCGCAGCTGCATCCGGGTCTTGGTATGGCGTCTTGGTGTGCGCAGTGAAAGCTGTGACTCAGATACTGCGCTTCCGCTTTCAGCCTACGTTCATTCTACTTCCCTCCTTTTCATCTGTGGGACGCCCCTTTAAAACCACCGTGAGAGTTAAGTGATTGGGGCCCAGTTAGGTTAACTTGGGTTGGTCTGTTTGACTTTAAACACGGCCCAGGCTGCCTGAGAGCATGCTCGTCTCTTACTTTAGCTCCTGGGTGCTAGAATGACGGGCTCAAGCCACCATGTGCTGCACCTCCTGGTCACTTACTCGGTCAGCTCCCCTGTGTGTCCCCAACTCACACTCCCTCTGGCTACCCTCCCCACACCATGCTCTTTCTGGGTCCTCATGCTCCTGCCCCACAGTTCTCAGCCCCAGGGGGTCTGAGCCCTCCTCTGTGCCCCCGGCGCAGCCTTCTGTCCTTTTCTGCCTCACTGAATGGCTGCAAGTTCAGGGGCTCAGATGAAGAGGGACATGGCTTTGTCTTTGTTTCTATAAATTTTTATTTTTTGTGAAGTTACTGTGTTTTGTAAGAAATAGCAAAGGAGTGGAACTATAGAGACGTTTTATAAATAAAAAGTTCGTTTCTTTTCTCTGCACAGAGGTAACTCCCAGCATGCTTCAGGTTTGTCTGTGTGTCTGGAGAGCTATTGCCATCCGATGAATCTCAAGCAGTGCGTCTCGTTGCTGAGTAGATCAGGTGCCTTACTCTCTCTTAGGACAAATTCCCCTTCGTAGGAAATGGTTTTGGGAAAGCACTGCAGTTGATTAAGCTGGCCTCCTATTGACTGGTCCTGAGGCTATTTTCAGAATTTTCCACTACCCACTGCATCCTATTGAAAATGTGCTTCGGTGGGTTAATTCAATCCAGTTCTTCTGTGGAGAACCCAGGGTAGGCTCAGTGCGGGGAGCTATGAGGTGGAGTTGAAGCTGCAGGAGGCTTTGCTGCCACACACACACACACACACACACACACACACACCCGCCTTTGGGGACTTAGTCTTGTTGTGGTCCAGCTTAGCTGTGCAGAGGTTGTGACCCACCTGTGGGATCAGTGAGTCTCGGGATAGATAAAGTTCCTGGAAGGGGAAATCAGTGCAGGCCGGATTAGCAGAGCCTGGCTGTGTCGAAGAGCCTTGTAGACAGCAGGGAGGACCCACTACCTTCCCCTGCAGCAGAAAGGCTGCTGTAACAGGACAGTCCTCTCCTTGGCTCTTCTGGGTTCAGGAGGGGTGTGTGTGTGTGTGTGTGTGTGTGTGTGTGTGTGTGTGTGTGTGTGTCTGTGCGTGTTTGAGATAGGATCTCATATATCCCGGGGTGGTGTTGAACTTGCTATGGATTTGAGGATGATGCTGAACTTTTGATCCTCCTGCATCTACTTCCTGAGTGCTAAGGTTACAGGCATTCACCACTGCGTGGTTCAGTGTCAGGAATCAAACCCAGGGCCTCATGAATGCTAGATAAGCACTCTGTCAGCTGAGCTTATGGCCGCACCTCAGTCCATCGGAAGTCCCACAGCCATGCTGAGGTTGAGAATGGGGCTGTCTCAATCCAGCCCGCATGGTCTCGTGATTGTGGTGGGGTGGAATGAAGCTAGGTAGCTCTAAAGCATTTACCCTGTGCTCTGTGTGTGGCAAAACACAAAAAACTGCTTTTGTTCAAATTTTTTCACTCTGAGTTAAAAGTGGCTTCATAGAGAGTAGGGAGAAATGAGGACCCTCAAATGTCGCTGGTGGTGTAAAATGGTGTAACCCTATGAGAAGCCATGCACAATTCTTCAGAAATTTGAACTGTAATGACCAGGTGACCCAGCCATTCCAGAACTGAAAATAGGTATTCACACAAAACTAGAGGACATAGGATTGTAGTAGCATTGCTCAGAGTAGCCTAGAAGCAGAAACAACCCAGATGTTCATTGATCAGTGAATACAAAGTACAATGTGGCCCAGCCCTTTCGTATTATTCCGCATGAAAATAATACATATAGACAAACCTTAAACCATTTGGCAAATTTTATTTTAAAAAAAAATCTTTACTAGGCATGGTGGCCCATAACTATTAATCTCAGCACTTGGGAGGCTGAGGCAAGAGGATTGTGAGCTCTAGGCTAGCCTGAGCAATGTAATGAGACCCTCTGTCAAAACTGATGATGATGATGATGATGATGATGATATTGATATTTCTCCCTGGGGGGAGGGGCATAAAGTTTCCTGTCTTTCATTCTGTTGAAGACCTATAATCTCCACACACATTCACACGTACTATCCCTGCCCATTCTCTCCCCTCCCTTCCCTGCTCACCCCACATATGTTACGGGAAGGCCTTCTGTGGCATTACTTGCTTCCTTTTCTTTTGGGATAGCTGTGGCCCTTGTGGGTCTGTTGTGTTTGGTCCCGGTCACAGATGTTCCCAGGTCAGATTAGTTAGGCTGTGTTTTCAGCAAGGGCTAGCCTGGGACCCCACGGAGAGAGAAGGTTAGGCTGCCAGAGGGAGAGCTGGTGGAGGCCCTGAGCTGCTAGGCCCCTTGTTCGACTCAGCTGGCCTTCTCACCTTCTCAGACACTGCCCAGGTAGTGGGAGGGCTACCCACAGAGGGGCAGATGATGTGGGATGGCCACAGGCTTGCTCGCCACTGGGCCTAAAGGCAAAGGTCAGCCTCACTGGACAAGGCTAGTTTTGTTGCCTGGTTCCTCCCTTCCTCGTAAACCTGAAGAGGCCCTTACAGGGTAAATGGTGCTGTTTGCCGTGCATGTTTGCTGGAGGGATTTGTGGGGCCTTCCAGTCCTCTGCATGATTTACCTCAGAGGAAATGAGGCCGTCCCCATTGAGAGGGGTGGCCCTGGGCCTGGGCCCTGTTGCTTGAGAGCTGTAGACAGGTGCTTTGTCTTATGTGTGAGCTATAGGGGAGGAGGCTGAGGGCTGAAGCCTGGCCCTTGTTCCGTTTCCTTGGTGGGAAATGGGTCATCTTGGATTCCTTGGGGGTGTATCAGGCATGCCAAGGAGCTCCTAGGTTGGGAAAGTGATGTACAGGATGTTTTTGTACCAGTGTTCCTGTCCTAAACTAATGCACAGTCTGGTTAAAAAAGAAGAAAATTATAAAAACAGTGATGAAGTCACTCCAAATTCAGTTCTGTCTTACTTTGTAGAAGTGACCAACTTTTACCACCCTTAGCATAGATATATCTTTGTGACATTTTTTCCCAAGTCATGTTTAATTTTTTTTTTTTTTTTTTTTTTGGTTTTTTCGAGACAGGGTTTCTCTGTGTAGCTTTGCGCCTTTCCTGGAACTCGCTTTGGAGATCAGGCTGGCCTCGAACTCACAGAGATCCGCCTGGCTCTGCCTCCCGAGTGCTGGGATTAAAGGCGTGCGCCACCACCGCCCGGCTCCCAAGTCATGTTTAAAAGAAAAGCTTTCTTTTCTCCCCCAAATTTGCCTTTGATTTTTTTTAACCCTACATTCAGCGTATCATGGGCCTCCTTACATTGTTTCTTTGAGCATCCGGAAACCTATACTATCATTGTTAGTGGTGTCTGACTCCATGCTGTATGTGGCTGTTTTAATTGTCAAAACTCCTGCCTTATTACATTCCGTTGACACAAATGTATCTCTCATTGTTTTGTGCACATATTGAATTGTTATTATTATAGTTATTTAGTAGTGGGGTGGTGGTAGATGTGCTCACATGTCACCGGGCACATGGGAAAGTCAGAGGACAGCTTTTGGGAGTTGGTTCTCTCTCTCTCTCCTTCTACCATGTGGGTTTCTGGGATTGAACTCAGGTCAGGTCATCAGGCTTCACATCAGGTGCCTTTATACACTGGGACATTTGCTGGCCCTTGTGTGTGTCTTTAAAAGTGTGATTGTTACAAATAAAATTTCTGTGTTTAAGGCAACACACATTTCTTTCATCAATTCAACCAGATTATTTGATTTTCCTCTCTCCTTGCTCTATGTCTAGTTTTAAAATGTTCTCTTTTGATCTGTGAAAGTTGACTTTTTTCCCAAGGTATCCCAGATATTTTCCTCTTCCATTAGTCTGGGAAGCTGAACATGTGATCACAACTTGTGTGTGTGTGTGTGTGTGTGTGTGTGTTGCTCAGTTTTAACTATCAGCTTGACACAACCTAGAATTACCTGAGAAGGGAGTCTAATAAGGGATTGTCTAGATTAGTTGGCCTGTAGGTACGTCTGTGGAGAATTGCCTTGATGGTTCATTGACCCAACATCTTAATCTGTGTCCTATGGCTGTGAAGAGACACCATGACCATAGCAGCTCTTAGAAAGGAAAGCATTTAATTGGGGCAGGCTTACAGTTCAGAGGTTTAGTCTATTGTTGTCAGGGTGGGAAGCATGGCCGTGCACAGCCAGACGTGGTGCTGGAGAAGTTGAGAGTTCTACAGTCAGATCTGCAGGCAGCAGGAAGAGACAGAGAGCTACTGGGACTGGCTTAGGCTTTTGAAACCCCAAAGTCCACCCTCAGTGACCTCTTCCTCCAACAAAGCCATACGTATTCCAACAAGGCCATATCTCCTAATTCCTCTCAAGTAGTACCACTCCCTAACGACTAAGCATTCAGATATATGAGCCTATGGGGGCCATTCCTATTCAAACCACCACATCCAGCCTACTATGGGGTGTATCGTTCCCTAGACTGGGCCCTGAAATGAGTTAGAGTGAAGAAAGCTAGCGGAGACCAAGTAATGAAAATCCATGTGTTTACTTTCCCTCTGCTCTTGACTGTGGATATGGTGCTTCAAGTGTCTGTCTTGACTTCCCCTCCATAGTGGAATGTAGCTGGAATTGTGAGCCAGATAAACTCGTTTCTTTCCTAAGTTGCTTTTGGCCAGGGTGTTTTTTTAATCACAACAACAGAAAAGTGTGTGTGTATGTGTGTGTGCGCGTGCGCGCGCGTGCGCGCACGTAACCCTTCACTAAGAACATAATCTTCTAATGATGAACAGGAAACATTCTAGACTGGCAGATAGCATCTTTTCCAGTTCTTGGGAATTCACATGACTGTAGTTTTCTCTAATTTCTTTGAGGCTGTTGATGATAAAGTGCAGGCTTGAGCCTGAGCCCTTGTGAAAGAAGTTGAGAAATGCTTGGGGCCTGGGAGTCTCTCTGAAGGTCTGGATGCTGTCCTTTGTGAGCCAGTGCCCCTCCAAGGCTGCAGTGAGCCAGAGGCCAGGAGGTACAGGGAGGTGGAGCTGGCATTATAGCAAGCCAGACCTCTTCACTCAGGGTTTTACCCAGGGAATGCCACGGTGCCGTGGGGGCGACCACGGTGGCTCTGTCTGACAGGTCTCTTCTGGCTCTACCACTCACCACGTTGTCAGAGCTGTGCCGAGCATTGTAAGGACACACTTTCCCTAGGCCTGACCTGTCTTACCAGGAATGAAAGCATATCCTGGTAGCCTGATTCCTGCAACCTGGATTTTCCGGCATACCTGGCTCTAAGCTCTCAAAGTTAGTTCATTTGGTTCTCAGTAAAGGAACGAGCTGTGGTGGTATAAACTCCTGCGTCTGTTGTGGAGTGGTGAAGGTAATCTGCCGCCAAGCTTGGGGCCTTGAAAATGAGTGTTTCTTAATGATAGCTAGGGCGCCTCTGCGTACCCACCGCTGCCCTCTTGTGGGGAACTCAGACTATGGCAACGGTGCCTTTGTTCGGAGTTTTTCCCTGCCTGGGAAGGAGGAGGATTAGGGAGTGAAACATGAAGTTAGTCTTAAATGGACTATCTGAGGTATTTGTCCAACACAGTAATCCACTACAGAAGCCAGACCCTCTCCAGACACAGGTGCAGGGCAAAGGTGTTCCATTGACTGTGGTGAGTCCTAGCCTGGATGGTCTTCTCGTGTCTCAGTGGTGGCACTGTCTGAGGATGTCCCTGATGTCCTCTGGAGCTCATTACCTGCTCCAGAACACCTCAGGTGTCCTCAGTTGCTTCTGCACCTTTGTGCCCAGTTTCCATTGGTCAGTGATTTGTGGAAGAAATTACTGTTCTCTGTCCATCTCAAGCCATGCACAGAAATATATTTCAAGGAGGTAAAGGATTTCAGTGGGAAAAATGAAACTGGATTACTTTTTTGAAGTCATAACAAGAGGATCACGTTATGGTTTCAAGGTGGGGAAGGAGAGGCTTTCTTAAAGTAACCGAAGCCCAGACTACAAAGGTCCTTGATGGAGTTCGCCATAGTGAAGAGTGAAATTCTGGCATCAGAGACACCACAGGCCACATAGCAGCCGAAGATCATTTTGATGAATACACCCAGGAAAGGTAGTGGGAATTTAAAACTAGCTCCTAGAGGGCTGGTACAGCTTAAATGTAGAGTTCTTACCCAGCATACACGAGGTCCTGGGTCAGAAATGAAAGGAGAGAGAGAAGGAAAACCAAAGTTTAGAAATGGGAATTCCTAGAAGACAAAGGTAGATAATCCACAGACACAAAAAAGATGCCCATGGTGGCTCCTAACTATCTGTAATTCCAGTTCCGGGGCATCTGACGCCCTCTTCAGGCCTCCACAGGCAATGTACACATGTGGTGTATATGATGTACATGCAGGCAGAATACTCATACATATGACATAAAAATAAATCTTAAAAAATGTAAACAAAGCCGGGCGGTGGTGGCGCACGCCTTTAATCCCAGCACTCGGGAGGCAGAGCCAGGCGGATCTCTGTGAGTTCAAGGCCAGCCTGGACTACAGAGCGAGATCCAGGAAAGGCGCAAAGCTACACAGAGAAACCCTGTCTCGAAAAACCAAAAAAAAAAAAAAAAAAAAAAAAAAAAAAAAAAAAAAAAATGTAAACAAAGGTCTACTTATTAGCTAGTGAAACTGGCACTATCTTAAAAATCTGAGAGTTGCACATCCCTCAACATGGGTGAGCTTCCAGCTAAATGATATAAACTAAACCGCCTCTTTAAAACAACTTTTAAAAAGATTTATTTATTTTTTAAAAACGTGTGCATATGTGTGTGTGCCTGCATGAGCTTGTATATTTGATATGTGGGCAGGTGCCAAGGGAGGGCACCAGATACTCTGGAGCTGGAGTGAAGGGTTGTGAGCCACATGACTGGGTGCTGGGAACTGAACCCAGGTCCTCTGCAGGTGCTCTTGACTATCGACCAAGCTCTCCAGCCCTTGTTTTATTTTTTTGTGACAAGGTCTCACATGGCACAGGCTGGCCTCTAACTTGTCACGTTGCTGAGGATGACTGTGAACTCCTGATTTTCCTGCTCCTGCTACTGTTTCTCAAGTGCTGGAATTACAGGCCTTGTGCCATCAGGACCAGAAGCTCCTGCTTTTGTCTCTGCCACAGCTGCTGTTCCCCCTCCCTCTTCCCCTCCCTCTCCCCTTCCCTCTCTCCCCTCCCTCTCCCCTTCCCTCTCTCCCCTCCCTCTCCCCCTCCCTCTCCCCTTCCCTCTCTCCCCTCCCTCTCCCCCTCCCTTCTCCTCCCACCTCCTCTTCTAAAGGAGATTTTTTAGTGACAGAATGGTGCTTGGCCACCAGTTTTTTTTCTGTGTCTCAATGTATGTTTCCACAATACAGTGGGGTTTTTACCTTCTACCTTGTAAATAAGTTTTGTATTTCAATATCCTAAGATTTCCTTTTGAAAGGAACAGTTTCTGAAAAGAATAAGCAACAGGGCTAGATGTCAGACAGAGCACATGCTGTAATCCAAGAATTCAGTAAGCCTAAAATAGGAAAACTGGAATGTGTTTAGCATCTAGGCTACCTACATTTTTTACAAAGTAAGGAAAAATGAAAGATGGAAGGAGGTGAGTGAAGCTCGTTTCTGGAGGCCAGAAGAGGGTGCTGGAACCCTGGAACTGGAGTTACAGACAGATGTGAGCCACAATGTAAGTGCTGGAAACTGAACCTGGGTCGCCTGCAGGAGTAGCAGCTGCTGTTAACCACAGAGCCATTTCTCCATCTCAATTCTGATTTTTGAATCAGTTGTTCCTTCTGTGTGGATGATCTGTCTGTCTCTGGAGGAAATATATTCCAGGGTTCAAGGTTGTGACTGTCTGGGCCGCAAAGATGGTGTTGATAACGCAGGGCCCATGCGTTGAAAAAGGCTGTTCCTGGGCTGTGGGAGCTGAGGAGGGCTAAGCCAGCCTTTCCGGTTTTGTCCGGTCATTTGAGAAATAAGGAAGCAAACCCACAGAGGTGGTGAGTCACCGAGGGCTAAGGATCTCTGAGAGGTGCTCAGTAGAAGACTGGCAAATCCCCAGCTGCCTATTAACTCATTTTCTCCTGTTTGTTAGTTTTGGGTTTTTTTCTTCTTGGACAGCACCCCAGGTGAAGCTGAGTTCCTGCAGTTCACAGCAGGATGCATTCTTGTGCTCATGTTCTCTCTGTTTTTCTTGTTGGTGGTTGTTTGTTTGGTTTTGTGTTTCTGTTGTTGCTTTTTGCTTATTGTTTTTGAGACAGAGTTTTGCTACACAGCCATGGCTGGCATGCTATTTACTATGTAGCTCAGTCTGACCTTGGAGACTGCTCCAGCCACAGCCTGCCTGAGTAGTGGGATGAAGGCATGCACCACCACACTCCTTTCTAGAATTCTCTTTTGTTTGATAGATTCCCACAGTCTGCTGTGTCCTCAGGATTTCAGCCTTCTCTATGAGCCTTGAACTTGAGAACATTTCTTTAAGCCTCCATCTCCATCCGTTGGACATCTTCCGAATCCTCTTCCTGCTGTCTTTTCATAACATTGTGGTCTACCCCCAACCATTGCACCAGTGTCCTTGCCTTTGGCCGCATCCCTGTTTTTTGGTTATTTTTTTCTTTGTTATCTACACTTAGAAGTCACTCTCTTAGGAAGACATCCCCAGGTGGTTGCCTCCCTTACAACCTTCCGCTCTCACTGCTCAGAAGCATCTCCAGCACACTGTACTCTTTCCCTTTTCATTTTCCTGAAAGCCTACATCAGCTTAGGAAGATACTGTTCCTGTTCCATCGGTGGTCCCACCCTGGCATTGGGATGAAAGGACCATGGGGCGAAGTCTTTTTCTGTCCGGCCCGACACTGCCAGTGCCCAGACCAACACTGGACATTTTATGTCCTTGTGTTAGAAAGTCCCCAGGACCATCTTTTGGTTCTGTGATTTGCCTACGACTCATAAGATTCAATATATAATCATCACCATTGGCTAAACTTGTAGCCATAGGACACAAGGCAAAATCAGCAACATGGGAAAGGAGAAGGGACGTGGCATAAACCAGGTCCAGGTTTCTCAGCTCCTCTACCAGGGGAGTTGTACCAGATACACTTGCTCTCCAGTATGGAAGTGTCACTCAGTTCCTGGGTGTTGGTCACAGTTCCTCTCTGTTCAGTAGGGACCAAAGTTGCAGACTCAGTATAGGCTTGTCTTACTTTTGAAGACTGCTTACCATCAGGTTCCCAAATGCTAGCCAGTCTGTCAGGAGGCAGCCTTAAACACAGGCCTTTCCTGACACAGAAGTCTCAGGCTGGCCATTCTCACCTTCCTGTGTATAGAATGGGGATTCTCTGTAGCACAAACATTTGAGAAGGAGTGAATCTACACGGATCAGCCCCGTGTTAATACAGCGCTAGCAGCATCAGACCTTACGACACCCCCCACCCCTCACACACACACAACCCTCTGAGAGCCCAAGGTGAGCTCCTGAGAAGGGAGCTCCGCCCATCTTGCTTCTTGGTAAACATGAGTCCTTGGTTCCCAGGTGCTGAAGCACAATGGTTCGTCAGAGATCCTCAACAAGCTGTATGACACGGCCATGGACAAACTAGAAGTGGTTAAGAAGGACTACGATGCCCTGCGGAAGAGGTACAGTGAAAAGGTCGCCATGCACAACTCAGACCTGAGCCGCCTGGAGCAGCTGGGTGAGGAGAACCAGCGCCTGCAAAAGCAGACGGAGATGTTGACCCAGCAGAGGGACACAGCCATCCAGTTACAGCACCAGTGTGCCCTCTCTCTGCGGAGGTAGGAGCCCAGGCTGGGCACAGGGCACTGTGTGTTGGGGGGAGCAAAATGGGTCTCTTTTGTCTGGGGCTCTTGTCTTTTGTGGGCTTCTGGTCATCTATAAGGCTTCCAGGAGAAAAACACCTGAGAACATTATGTTTGATACTGCATAGCCTTGAAATTATTTCCTTTCCTCTCATCTGGGCACCCTGTTGTGTCCTGAGCACCCCGACTCTTAGATTTCCCTGTAAACCTCTCTCTCCCATAGTGGCCACCCACCTTGCAGATGGGAAAGGTGAGTGGTCTGTGTGTCCTGGGCAGCTTGTCCATTGGAATTTCATTTTCGTTAAGGACCATTTTAGACAGGATTCCCACCCTAGACAGTATTGCACGTAATGCATTCCTGCAGTGTCCACCGGCCTCTTGTGAAAATTCTCTGTATATAAGTAGATTTAGGGATTGCCAGCTTGGACCCAGACCAACATTACTGTTATTGTTTGGTACTGGAACCTCTGAAGGACCAGTGTTCTCAGACACACATCTCAGGAAATGTTGCCTGGGTACAAGGTGCCTCCTGGGCAGGAGGAATGAGCTAGCCTCATGACCTTGTTCAAGTACCCAGGTTGCAAGGCTGTATTAGGTCTATCTATAAAATGAAGCGGTTACATAGTAAGTCATCATAAGGCCATGTTTGCCCTCCCTGTGCTGTGATTCTGGCATTATTTTATTTGTGTTGTTTTTGCCCCTTCCCCCTCCCCAAAATAGCATAGCTTGATTATAGGAGAAATGTGCTGTTCTTTCTAGTAGAGTGGAGAGCATGCAATTGCTCAGTTCAATTTCTGGCATTCGTTAAAGGCTGAGAAACATTCCAGGCCCAGGGCACTAGTACTCCGTGACCGTTCTCTCTGGGGGTGCCGAGAATGACCTCAGTCAAGACTTTATGCTTGACTGTCTGCCACAGTGGGGCTGGTGCAGGGGGTAGCAGTCTCACAGCTGACATGGCAGGTCCCTGCCCCTCCTGCCTCACATTTTCCTCCCCAGGTTTGAGACAATCCACCACGAGCTGAGCAAGGCCACAGCCCAGAACAAAGACCTACAGTGGGAGATGGAGCTGCTGCAGTCTGAGCTGACGGAGCTGAGAAGCAAGCAGGTGAAAACCGCCAAGGAGTCTGAGAAGTACAAGGAGGAGCGTGACGCTGTGTACAGCGAGTATAAGCTCATCATGAGTGAGCGCGACCAGGTCATCTCCGAGCTGGACAAGCTGCAGACAGAGGTGGAGCTGGCGGAGTCCAAGCTCAAGAGCAGCACATCTGAGAAGAAGGCAGCCAGCGAGGAGATGGAGGCCCTGCGACAGGTAGGCAGTGGATGAGCACGGAAGGCGGCCACAGAGTTCTTGAGCACTGGATGAGAAGGTCTGAGGGGGCAGGGACTTCTCTTTGAAGGTTATCAATGGCTGGGTTGTGAAATACCACTCAGGTCTCTGCTGACCTTAGGCTTGGTGTTTGACTTTAGTCTGGGGTCCAGAGAAGAAATGGGACAGAGTGTCTGGCCATTGTCCTGGACACAGGAAGATATCAGAGGACATGCACGTCTGAGTGGGTGCAAGGTACCTCATGGGTAGGAGGACTGAGCTAGCCTCATGACCTTGTTCTGGTGCCCAGGTTGCCAGGCTTTATTATAAAATTGCACACTAAGTCATCAAGAGGCTGTGTTTGTCCCTCCTATGCTATGACACTAACATTGCTTTGTTTGTTTGTTTCAAAATAACAGAGTTTGATTATAAGAGAAATATGTTGTTCTTTCTGGTAGAATGGAGAGCTACATTTGAGTAATCACAGACCATCTTGTATTGTCTCAGACTGACTTTCTGTGAACAAGGTCCCAAGACCAAAGTTCTTAGCTGCATAGACCTAATGGCCTCATGGATTCAGAAGAGCACCCTTGGGGGCCTTTGTCCACCAGCCATTTGTGTACGCAGAGGAGTTTCTGGTTTTCTTCTCAGGGCATTCCAAGTTTTTGTGTGCACAACTTTCTGCTGAGCCATAGGCCTTGTCTTAAAGCCTTGTTCCCTGGGATGGTGCCTTCAGGGTTGGGGACGGAGGTGTTCAGTGGTAGCAGGCCTGGGCCTCTCAGCTCAACACCTGTGTGCTTTCCTGCCTGGCCAGCTCTACCTCACCACTGATGAGTCTCCCTTCTGGTCTGGGTGTGCTCCTCTGGGAAAAGACAGGCATGGAGACCTTCTGCCCTTTGGTCATGTTGTGACTCTGACAAGAGTTTCTAGAATTGGGAATAGTAGATTACCCCCCACCCCCATCAAAGAGGTTCGTGATTCATGCCTCTACTCCATGTGTCTGATTTTCTGTGTAGGTCTGTTAAGATGCAGGGATGCAAAGTGGTGTGTGGGAAGTAGAAAGTATGGCCAGGAAGATTGGCATGGATACTCTACAGAGATCATTGTGTACCGGGCATGAGGCAGGGTGGGGATGTGGGTGACCAGGCTACCTGTCTAGTTTGCTTTCTGTTACTGTGATAAACTCCATGACCCCAAACAACTTGTTGAGGAGAGGGTTCATTTCATCTTACATGTTTTAGCCCATCATTGTGGGAAGTTGGAGCAGGAGGTTCAGCAGGGAGGAGCTTGAAGCGAAACCCCTGGAGGAATGCTGCTCACTGGCTTGTTCCAGGGCTCACATTATGCTGCCTTTCTTACAGCTCAGGTTCACCTGCGTAGGGGTGCTACTGCTCATATTGATCTGGACCCTCCAATATCAATGAGCAGTCAAGAAAATGTCTCACAGGGGTTGGGGAAATGGTTCAGCAGTTTAGAGCACTGGCTGCTCTCCCAGAGGACCCACTACAGAAGTTGGCTCACACACATCTGTAATTCCAATTGTAGGGGATCCAGTGTCCTCTTCTGGCCTCTGTGGACATGAGGCACACAGGCAGTGCACATACATATATGCAGGCAAAATACTCATACACAAAAATATAAGAAGAAATCTAATATACAAAAAATGTCCCACAGACATGCCTGCAGGTCAGTCTGATGGAGGCTATTCCTCAATTGCATTTCCCTCCTCTAGGTGTGTCAAGTTGACAACCAAGATTAGCCATCACACAGGTGGCCTTTCTGCCCGCAATGGTTCTTTCTATGCTCAGGTAGAGGTGGGGGCTGTGTAGAGTGGGAGGGACTGAGGCTCTGTACTGGAGTCTGAGCCTTCACATGGCCTCTCATCTCTCTTACCTGTACTGCCTTTGCCCTTCTCTGCAAACTGGATGTGGTAGTCACATTTGTCCTAGAGGGACGGTTTTCAGGTGACACAAACAGAAAACGTGGTTAGCAGTTATGTCCTCATGGAGCTGGAATGATAGGAGTCTTTTCCATTATTGCCCATTTAGGATGAGCATGAGCTCTGTGCAGCTGTTTGTAAAATGGGTAAAATGGGTTAGTAATGGCAGTCCCATACAGAGGGATCGATGTCCCCCAGACCATTGGGGTGAAGGTCAACACCAAGAGGAGCATGTAGTGCAACAGAGTGTGTGTGTGTGTGTGTGTGTGTGTGTGTGTGTGTGTGTGTGTGATGTGGTACTGGGGACACCATTGAGCCGCCTGCCTTGTCTGACTTCGATGAAATTTTAGAGAAGAAAATTATATAAAGGAACCCATCTTCCTTCCTTCTTTCTTTTTTTCTTATATATAGGGTCTCATTTTGTAGCCCTGGCTAGCCTGGAACTCTCGGTATAGCCCAGGTCATCCATGAACTCACAGAGATCTGCCTGCCTCTGCTTTCTGAGTGCAGGTGCTGGGGTTGCAGGCGTACACTACCATGCCCATCCATAAAGGAACTTTTAATAAGTCAATAGTTCGGTAAATGTCCTAGATAGTCCATCTGTTCCTTGGTGTGTCCTAGTGTCTGAGTGTGTACTTGTTGCAGAGAGGGGGATGTAAATATCAAGGTAGGAAGTCACAGTGACAAGACAAGACAAAACAAAACTACAAACAATACAAAACACAACAAAACAAACCACCTTGGAGAATGACTAAATCGGTCACCAGACTAAAGAGGTCATGGAATGTTGAACACCTACAAAGGGAACTTGTGATAAGACAGCAAGCCTGCTCCATGGGATTTTCAGATTTCAGAAGTGACCCGTGTAGGCTGTGGTCATGCGCACAGAGAAGTATGAAGAGCACCCAGTACCCCCTGGTGCTGGCCTCCAGCCGTGAGCATCATTAATGTGGAGGCTTGACGTCTGAGCCACAGCCCTCAGCCCTTGGTTCTCAGCACTCAGGCAGTCAGGCATGCCCTTTAGTCTGGACTCCTCTGGGCCTGTGCAGGGGGTGTTGGCTGGGTGACAGGTGACCTGTCAGCTGAGGCAGGAATCTTTTCCAGGCGTTGTTCTGAGTCAGCAAGCAGCAGGGGAGAACCCCCTCCCTTACCTCCACCTGCCTGAGTTGACAGTCTCAACTTCTCCGCACCTTGTTCTAGGTTCACGCCCCACTCGACATTACAAAAAGGAAGGCAGATCTTTGGTTCTTAGGTGTGATGTGGCCCCAAGGAATGATGACCACATTGTTTGGCCACCTGTCCAAGGTCAGCTGGATAGAACTTCCAGTTCATCGGGTTCCCTGACCACAGAGTGTCTTCCTGGAGTTCGCCTTTGCGAAGTTCTCCCAGGTCCAAGCTCACTCCCCTAAATGGAGCACTGTGCATAGAAAGACTGTCTTAGATACCCTGGCCGGCAGGACCATTTCCTCTGGGTACAGCTGTGTCTGCATGAGGAGCGGAGCTCAGCTGTGCCGGCACAGCAGCAAGATGGTGCTTTAGAGGGGCACTGCCTCAGGGAAGGTGTCCAAATAGAAGCAACGCTGTCCCACCTGGAAGCCGTGTTCTCTGGCCCACAGCTGGGGCCTTTGGTTGGGCAGTGGATCTGCTGGGGACTGGGTGCAGCCCTTGGGTCCTTCTTGAAGGCCCCTTTTCAGGTGAGGAGCTTCTGAAACAGCCCATATCTTCCCAAGCCCAGGCCTCAGAAGTACCTGGCACCTCAGGACCACTGAGGATGGCAGGGTGAGACCCCAGGCTGAGTTCCTGCAGGTTGGGAACTGGTGTAGAGGTCAGCAGAAGGCGGAGAGGAAACGCCGGTGAGAATGATCTCTTGGCAAGGGTAGGACTGTTGGAAGTCACTGCTGCATTCCTGCAGTGTGTCATCAATAAAATTGAGGGCTCAGGCAGAGGTCGGTCACCTGGACCGTCTTGGCTCCCTAGCTCCACTGTTACTTTTAGTTTCCCTATCCCATCTCACTAAAGTGTCTGAGGAGCAGTGTTTTAGGGTGATTCGTCTCAAAGGCCAGCAATTTGGAGGAGCCCAGTGGGAATTAAGGGGAGGCAGAGGTGGATGGGAGCTACCTCATTCTTAAGCACTGGTTCTCTGTGCATGCATGTGCACCTCCTCAGCTCGGTGAGGCCAGCATCCTGAGCAAAGGGGAAGGGCCTCACAGGGAGACGAATGCTAGCGTGTTTCAGGTGTCAGTGCCCGGGCTGAGTGCTTCTCTTGAGCCTCAGCTCCACTTTGGAACTGGTAAGGTTTCCAGGTCAGAAGGCTGAGTAACCCCTTTCACCTACCTCTCGCCCTTAGATCAAAGACACAGTGACCATGGATGCTGGGAGAGCCAACAAAGAGGTGGAGATCCTCCGAAAGCAGTGCAAGGCATTGTGCCAGGAGCTGAAGGAAGCCCTCCAGGAAGCAGACGTGGCCAAGTGCCGGCGGGACTGGGCCTTTCAGGAGCGGGACAAAATTGTGGCAGAGCGTGACAGCATCCGGTAAGGATGCTCTTGGATGGGTGTGGTCCTATATTTCTCTTGTACACTGAGGTCTGTTGGTAGGGTCGCAGTCACTGGCCGTGTGTCCAGGTAAGAAGGCAGGGACTGTGGTGCCTTCTTCCCCCCGTGAGCTGATTCTTGCCTCACCTCTTGGCTTTAGAGTTTTCTATTGTATTTCCTTCCTGCTTCTCTTTTGGACATCTTGAGTGTGTGCTGTGACCGGGTCAAAACCATCTTTCTCTTTAAGGGCTTGATGGAAGCAACTTGTGTGAAATGCTGTTGTTTTTTTCCTCTGTGTTGCTAGATGTCTGTTGTGTCAACATCTTAGGTTCCTGAGCAGCAAGAGTTTAGAAGAGACTACCATGTGTCTGTGCCTAGGAGGGGCTCTGTGTCGGGGGGTTGGGGGGACAGTACTTGGAAGTGTCATCAGCCAGGCTATCATGGAACATGTAGGGCACTCGGTGGAAGGAGGTCTCGCAGGCCCAGTGCCGTTTGAGCTACAACTTGAAGCTTGAGTGCAGTTTTTTCAGCAGGAAAGGAAGTACAGGCATTGTAGATGGAGGGAGTGAGCATGTGTTCTCTGAGGAGGGATTTGGGTGTGGCCAGGTCCTAGTCTGGAGAATCCCAAGGAGTAGAGTGATAATATCCTTGAGTTTGGGTTCTGAGGGTCTTGACTGGAAGTTGAGGAGTGTGGGTTAGATCCTGGGCAGGTGCAGAACTAGGGATGGTGGGGGTGGTACAGTAAGTTGGTCATTGAGGGATCCTGGAACCCCGCCCGCCTCATCCCCATGCAATGAAAGGCACAGACGTGTGCCCTGGCAGGGAGGATCAGAAGGTGAAGATGGATGGTAGGTGCTTGGTGTGCAGTGTGGGAGAGCACTGAGGCCTTTTGGGTGCTTCCTGTGTGCCCTTGCTCTGCCTTGCTCTCCATGTTCTTCCAGAGTTGGATCCTATTCTGGGCTGTGATCAGGGAGGTAGAGGTTTTGGGCTCTGGAGGTATGGGGACCAGCCATAGGGCTCATTATTTTAGAGATGGCCAAGCACAGGCCCTCCTGCTATGGGCTGGTGTATCCTATCTTGGTGGATGAAATGGTTTGGGTTTCTTTTTCGGAATCTCATCGGGCTTCCCCATTGCACCTAAATAGAGTATAGAGACAGAGATTTGAGTCCTGTCTAAGTGTCTCTCAGCCTGGTAGTGGCATGGCCAGAAAGCCCTATGTATGGCCCCTTAAGGAGCTTGTGGGCATTGGAGTGCTGAAACCCACCAGGTAGGCTCCACTGCCACAGAGCTCATGCTGAAAGAGTGAATGTGTGAAAGGTGGGCATTGAGATCTGATTGGTGTCTGGTTATATAGTGGGCTGGTCTGGGTGGTGTCATGCATTCCTTTTGATGAAGCTGACCCTCGGGAATAGGGGCTGACAGGTGTGGCAGACCACAAGTCCTTCCTGTATTCTTGCCATTTACAGTGACCTTGACCTCTTCTTTCTTTACCAGGACCCTGTGTGACAATCTGAGGCGAGAGCGGGATCGGGCTGTGAGTGAGCTGGCTGAAGCCCTTCGTAGCCTTGATGACACCCGGAAACAGAAGAATGATGTCAGCCGTGAACTTAAGGAACTCAAGTAGGCTTGGGTGTTTATCTGGGTGGGGTGGGTTTATACCTAGACTATCCCTTCTCCTGTTTGGGTGAGCAGCCTTGAGTGCACTGAACAGTCACTCTGCCACACTGTGCTAATCTATAGAATGGGCTTGAACTTTGCCAGTTCACAGAAGATGGCACCAGCCTATTGATAAGCTCGTGGAGGAGGGACAGGCATCTCATGCCAGGCATGGGAAGATCAAGCACCACATGGGAAGGAAGGACCTGTCTCCAGGCAGTCTATTTGGGGACAGACATGCCAGCATCATTCATAGTTCATTCATTTCCTTATTCGTTCCTTTATTCACTCGACAAAAAAATGTATTGAATATCTGCTCTGGCCCCTTAGGGGCACGAAGCAAGCAGCACTGATTAAACAGACCACACCGCTGCAGCAATGGAACCGAAAGCACACAGGAGGAGAAAGGCAGACCTCCTCCCCAGAGGGGCATGCACTCAAGCAAATGAAGTAACAGCAGACAGTTTTTCAGGGAATTGTAACTGTGGCTTGGAGGTCTGTTCTACGTGTGTCCTGAGATGCTTATTTAGAGGGCTGTTTGGCACGGTGTTGGGAACCTTCCTTTCAGTCACAGCATCCTCCAAGAGGGTCATTTAGACACTTGGTGGCCCTTAGCTCTGAATGGAAAATATAAAGTACAGAGTTTAGAATAGAAATTGGCAGATCATAATAACTTAGAGTCTGCACTCAGACTCTACCTGGGAGGCAGTGGCTCAGCTCATCACATGTTCCAGAGCTGGTGTACTGAGAGGACAGTGGGAAAGTTCAGGTGTGCACGAACAGGCGTCCAAGCTTCACACAGTGAGTGAGTCCTTTCAGGAGGGAGTGGCAGCTTCCCTTCCTCCCACTTGAGATCTACCAAGATCAATAGCTTGATTAAATAATGACTAAATAACCTACACCAGAGCCGAGTACTCTAATCCAGAGGCAATATGGCAGGCCCTTGCCCAGGACCAAGGGATGGAATCAGGTACGGGATCCCATCAGCTGAGAATGTAGCTTATTGATAGAGCATGGCATGTGCAAGGCTCTCATTTCATCTAGCACTGAAATCAAAAAGAAAGAATGATCTGTTTTAAGCAGAACCCTGGAAGTCCCAGAGTGTGGTTTGCAAGGAGGTTCTGCATTTTGCTTGGGCCAGAATATATAAGAAGCATTGGGTTCTGCTTGCTCATTCATCATGCTTGGCATTTGGAGGTCCTCTCTGCTAAGTTCTCTTAATGGTGACTTGCTGGTAAGGATGTCCCTGCTGCTGCCCTGGGAACCTTCAGTCTGGAGAGACATAGGCATCTCCTGTGGTGACAGGCGGGGTATCTCAGTGAGCACCAGTGTTGAGCATGGGGCCACACTATTCTGATGGGGGTAGGATGACGGCCCAGAAGGAAGAATCAGAGGCTGAATTAGCATCCAAGAGCAGCCAAGGCTAAGAGAGGTACAGACCTGGCAGCCTATCCTCATGGAAACAAAGGTAGGTCACTTAGATGTCAGTCGGCAGCATAGATGAACTCAAAGGCAGCCTGGGCCCAGATTTTAGGAAGTAGGCTATCCCATGTAAATCACCTCGTCCTGATGAGTTTCTCAGTCTTTTCTCCATCTTCTTTACTGAATTTCCCCCACAGTTAAGGTTAATTTTGATAAAGTCTGACTTGTTGATTAAAGAATCTGTTCTGTATTGTATCTAAAAGTCTCCCATGTAACCTTCAGCATCAAGGCTGTTTCCCTAGACCTGGGATTTGACCCAGGGCCTTAAGATGCTAGCCAAGCATTTGACGGCTTACTTACATCCCTAGCCTTTGTTTTTTTGGCCTTGTAGCTAGGCTGGCCTTGAACTCACCATCCTCCTCAGTGTTGGGGTTACTGTCATGTATATGCCACCGTACATGGCTTCTTTCAAAATGTTTTACAAATGTATGATATATTTTGAGTTAATTAAAAAAAAGATAGGAGGTTTAGTTGAAGGGAAGTTTTTGTTAAAGATTTATTTTATTATTTATTTATGTGTATATGCCTGAGTGCAAATGCCAGCAGGGACCAGAAGAATGTGTCCAGTTCCCAGGAACTGGAGTTATAGATGGTTGTGAGCTGCCATGTGGGTGCCGGGAATTGGACAATTGAACTTGGGTCCTCTGCAAGAGCAGCCAGTGCTCTTAACCCCTGAGCCATCTCTCCAGTCCATCTCCCCTCTTTGTAAACTATGGATGGTGAGCTGCTCAAATCATTGCTTGAGGACTGTCTGTCCCCTTGAATTGCTCCTGTACCTTTGCATCATTTGGTGGCGTTTATAGGGCACTTATTCCATAGCTCCGGTCCAAGTGTCGTCACACAGACTCCATTGCAGCTGCTCTAGAGGAAGTCTCAAATCGAATGACTCCTCACATCATTATTTTTAAAACTTTTATTTTTATTTTATTTTATTTTATTTTGTGTGTGTGTGTGTGTGTGTGTGTGTGTGTGTGTGTGTGTGTGTGTGAGAGAGAGAGAGAGAGAGAGAGAGAGAGAGAGAGAGAGGCCAACTTTTAGGAGTTAGTCCTCTCTCACCTTCCATCTTGTTGAGACACGTCTCTCTTGTCTCTGCATGCTGTCTACACAAGGCTGGCTGGCCTGCAAGCTTCTGGGTGATTTTCCTGTCTCCCCCTCCTTCCTCACTGTAGGAGTGCCTGGATTACAGATGCATGCCACCATATCCAGATTTTTAATGTGGGTTCCAGGGCTTGAACTCGAGTTACCAGGCTTGCGCTGCACACACGTCTAGCCACTGAGCTGTGTCACCAATTCTCACTTTGTATTTCGTTTCTGAGATGGCATTAGGTAGCCTAAATCTCTTCCTCCTGCATTTTATCTGAATGTTCTTGGATTGGTTCCTTTCTTGTGTCTGCAGCATCATACCTGCCACGAACAAGAGAGGAGGAATTTATTTTGGTTCATGGTCCTGGTGGTGTTAGTCCGTGGTTGCTTGCCCCCATGTTTTGGGGCAGAACATAATGGTGTGAGGGGGACATGTGGTGGAGGACAGCTGTTCACTTAATGGGAAACAGAGAGAAAAGGGACTTCAAGAGGAGCTGAGGCATGGTATGGACTGACCCTAAGGACATACCCCGATAATGCTCTCATATTAGGAGTCAATGAAAGGCTTAACTTATAGATCAAGTCAGCTGTCATTATCTTAGTGTCTCTAGAGCAGCGGTTCTCAACCTATGGGTCACAACTCCTTTGGGGGATGATATCAGATACCCTGCATATCAGATATCTATATTACGATTCATAACAGTAGCAAAATCACAGATATGAAATAGCAACGAAAATAATTTTATGGTTAGAGGTCACCAAAACATGAGGAATTGTTTTAAAGGGTGGCAGTATTAGGACTGCTGAGTACTACATCTCTAGAGACACTCTTCAGAGACAAATCCACAGTTGTTACTAGTCAAGACATTCCTCAATTCAATCAAGTTGACAGTCAAGACTAACCCCATGGCTGGGGAGATGGTTCAGCTGTTAAGAGAATGCACTGCTTTTGTGGAGGACCTGATTTGGCTCCCAGCCCTCATGTCAGACAATTCACAATCTCCTGTAACTCCAGTTCCAGGGCATCCAATGCTTTTGGCTACTGTGGCCACCCATAATTTGTTTTTAAGAAAGACTAGCCATCACAGCTCTACTACTGAGCCTTGTATGCGCTGGATAAACACTCTACTACTGTGCTGGGCCTCTTGCTGGCCTTGGATTTGAAGTGCTTTATACCTCTAGGTAAATTTTGGGAGGATTTTCTGTGTTTAAAAAGCATGACTATGGAAACCCACTGATAATTCAAGAAACCTTGTCCTAACTTATCAGGAAGCTGAGTGCCAGGGGGAAGAAGCCCCTTCGCTTTCAGGAGTGGCTGCCTTAGTTTGGAGCTGAGTCAGCAAGAGGCTTCCCCTTCAAAAGGCCACGGCCACAGATCTCTCTGTTCACAGGGAGCAGATGGAATGCCAGCTGGAAAAGGAGGCCCGGTTCCGGCAGCTGATGGCCCACAGTTCCCACGATTCAGCCATCGACACAGATTCCATGGAGTGGGAAACAGAAGTTGTGGAGTTTGAGAGAGAGACGGTGAGCTGCCTTGGGTGGCTGTGCTAGTCCACTTTCACGGTGTGATGACTTTGAGAGAGTAGAGCATGGCTCTGTTGGGTCTTGTTTCATGGCTACCTCCACTGGGGTAGAATGCATCTTTTCCCCATAGCCATTTGTCACGGTTGGGGTTGCTATTGCTGTAATGAAATACCACGGCCAAAGCAACTTGGGGAGGGGAGGAATGATTTGCTTTATGCTTCCACACCTTTGTTCATCATCGAAGGAACAGGAACATAAACAGGGCAAGAACCTGGAGATAGAAGCTGATGCAGAGGCCATGGAGGGGTGCTGCTTACTGCCTTGCTTTCCATAGCTTGCTCAGCCTGCCTTCTTGCATAACCCAGGATTAGCAGCCCAGGGGTAGCCCCACGCACAATGGACTGGGCCTTCCAACATCAATCACTAATTAAGAAAATGCCATACAGGCTTGCCTCTGGTCTGATCTTACGGAGGCATTTTCTCAGTTGAGGTACCCATCTTTCAAATAACTCTAGCCTATGTCAAGTTGATATAAAACTAACCAGCACACCATCGAAGCCAGATTACATCACTCCTGTGTCTCATGGTGGTGCTGCCAAATCCCATGGCAGACAGGGGCCCCAGCAGAGGACCAGGGGCCACATTGACTGGAATGTCTGCAGTAGCTAGAATCAGGTGCAGCTAGCAGTTCATAAACATCCAGCTCAAGGACTCAGTGCCCAGCTTGGGGTCCAGGGCATTTCTCCTCCCTGCTTGGTGAAGACCTGCCAGTGCTGTTTTGACAGGAGGACATCGATCTGAAAGCGCTTGGCTTTGACATGGCGGAAGGTGTAAATGAGCCTTGCTTCCCTGGGGACTGTGGCATATTTGTTACCAAAGTGGACAAAGGAAGCATCGCCGATGGTCGCTTAAGGTAAGAGCTGAGGAGGCCTACCCCTGAAGGGGAAGAGGGGCCCTCCCACCCAACGTAGAGCACCCCAAGAAAAACAGATGGCAGCCAAGTGAGCATGTCTAGTATCCAAGACCTCACAGAGCTGTCTAAAGCCCCGGGCTCAACTGGGATGATCTTAAAGGAAATTGCCTCCTGGGTCCCCCTGAACCCGGCTTCTCGCCAGGTACCAGGGGCTGGGTTTTGCTTCTCTGGGTAGCACAGGGCTCAGGTAGTATGTGATGAGAGTTGGAAGTGGCACTGCCTGCTCATTCCATGAAATAGTGAAGACGATAAAGTGATATACCACCCTCGCTACTTGCCAAGTACTGGTGTAAGCACACTGTATCATTTAATCATTCATCTTCGGAATTCTTTGAGGCAGGTGCAGATATTGTCTCACCTTCAGGTGAGGACACTTAAGACAGCAGGGCTAGGTTCCACAGCTAGTAATTGGCAGAGTCAGGAGTTGAAGCCAAGCTGTCTAATGCCAGTACCTGTGAGTTGCACAACTGTATGCCCTGGAGGCGGAAACCCTCATGAGTGTGGATGCAGGGAACCTGCTCCATGGTATCTGAACCTGTAAATGGGCATGGTAGTGAGGGGCAGCTACAGGTCCCAGGGTCTGAGTGGGTGCCTGCCTGGCCTTGTCCCTCCTCAGGGTCAACGATTGGCTGCTGAGAATTAATGACGTGGACCTCATCAACAAGGACAAGAAGCAGGCCATTAAGGCACTCCTCAATGGAGAGGGAGCCATCAACATGGTTGTGAGGCGGAGGAAGTCCCTGGGTGGGAAGGTCGTCACCCCTCTACACATCAACCTTAGTGGACAGAAAGGTAGTAGCAGGCCTGCCGATAAGGCTGGCATCCTCTCTGCTGGAGAGGGATTGTGTGTGTGCAGGATCATCATGTCCTTGGGGATGCCTGTTGGTGGTGTCTTAATGCAGCCCAAGTGCTCCCCTGGTGGGGGGGTCCTATGAGTCCCAAGTGTCTGACTCACCAGACAGGGTGTGATGAGCCCCATGGTGGGAGTGTCACAGAGTGGGATTCTTCAGTCCCTTTTATAAATTTAGTCAGCAGAATTGGGATGGGACAGCCAGGCCAGGTCATCTAGTGCCTTCCTGTGGCTTGCAGACAGTGGCATCAGTTTGGAGAATGGAGTGTACGCTGCTGCTGTGGTACCCGGAAGCCCTGCCGCCAAAGAGGGGTCTCTCGCCGTGGGAGACAGGATTGTTGCGGTGAGTCTCCAGAACAGAGCAAGCTGTCTGCTACACACAGACATTGCACCGTGTGGTGTTGCACCGTGTGAACATTTAAAAAAAAAAACCCCAAAAGCTTTTCCTAAGGAAAGTGCTGAGATACTGCAGCAGTGAATCCTGTAGGCGGTCTAGGAAGGAGGTGAGAATCATTTCTGTTGCTCCTGAACACTGATAGCAATAGAGTATCTCTTATGCACTCCTCAACTTGGACAGTTGTCCAAGAATGAGTATCTACGTGGTTTGTTTTTCCAATTGGGTGTGTGTGTTCTGAGAGATCAAGCAATCTTCCTGCCTCAGAGTCATTGTCTGTTTTAAACATCTTTTTTAACTGAACAGTATACCTATTCTTTTAACTTCCCCCGCCATTATCAATATAAAACCTGTTTGCTGTAAAATGGTCAAGTGATTTAAACACACACACACACACACACACACACACACACACACACACACACACACACAGAGCAAAATGTAGTCGTTCCCGTTCTCTCTTGAATCCACTCCTGGAGATCTGTCCTCACGTGGAAGGTACCTGCAGCCCAGACCTCATGTATGTCTTCTGGCGTTTGTGTTTAAACACAACAGTGGGATCTACAATTTGCATTCTACATCATGGGTGGCTTTCCAAGTCAGTCTTCATTAACAGTGCCTACCTCATGAGGCTGGGCTGCTTGGCTGTGCATACTAAGAACTGTCTCCTTCTGACGGACGTCTGAGCTGTTAGCACCGTCTGCTGTTGTATGAAGGCCTGCAGGGAACTTCACCTGTGGTACAACTACTTCTGGACCCCTTCATCTCTGCACTCAGTGAGAAATGTGGGCATTAGCTGAGTGACAGAGTTTGTATATGTCAGTCTTTGGACCAACCCACTGAGGTGGAAAATGCATGTTCCTTTTCATGGCACACGTGTGAAATTCCAGTTGTACAAAAGGCAGTAGTGATAGCACGTCATCTGGTTCTGGACCTGTCTATGAACTCCCATCCTGACAGAAACCATGATTAATAATTACCATGTTTACTTCCAGAAATGTTTCAAGCATGTTCATCTCTGGTTTTGTTTTGTTTTATAGCTCATTTGGAACTATAATATCCTCACTTTGTTTACCTTGCATTTCTTTTTGACTGTATGTCCAAGAGAGATTAATGTCTTTTGATCTGCCCATGGTTCCTTCTAAATTAATTAATCAATCCAGGATGTTGGGGATGGAACCTAGGGTATAGAGTGTCGTGTGTGCTAGGTGAGCTCTCTATACTAAGCACATCTTCGTCCTCCATGTGGCTCCTCAGGGGCATCAGCAAATGCTACGAACCTGTCCAGTGTGGGCATCTTTGCATTTACAAACTGTACCCAGTGGCTGCCAGTAACCCCCTCATGGGGTCTTCCGGAGGGTGCTGTGGAATAAGTACCTGGGTGGGGTTCTCTGGGTCAGAGTGCATAGGCACTGAATGAATACCTATGCTGCTGTGGCCTGTGTTCCATAAGAGTCATGAGTCTTACCGGGCGGTGGTGGCGCACGCCTTTAATCCCAGCACTTGGGAGGCAGAGCCAGGCAGATCTCTGTGAGTTCGAGGCCAGCCTGGGCTACCAAGTGAGTTTCAGGAAAGGTGCAAAGCTACACAGAGAAACCCTGTCTTGAAAAACCAAAAAAAAAAAAAAAAAAAAAGAGTCATGAGTCTTGTCAGTCTCACAAGTACCTGATGGAAAGAGATGATCTTGAGATTTGAGAGCTTAAAAACAGCACGGTCACATCGCAATGTCTTAAAATTGGAGACAAGGTACAAGGAAACCACATTAGTTACCCATCCCAATATAATAACATCCTGTAGATACTTTCTTTTTAGCTTTTGTGTGTGGAGGTGGTAGCGTGTGTGTGTGTTCATATGGGTACATGTATGTACAGATATGTGTATGCATGTGTTCCAGTGCATGTGGAGACCAGAGGTCACCCTTGAGAGTTGCTCCTCAACGAACATCTATCTTTTTTTGTTTTTTAGTTGTTTTTAAATAATATCATATGTAGCATTGTGAGGGCACAGTGGAACACTGTGATGTCACAGTGGAGCATTGTGATGTCATAAAAATTTGTCATGTCTTGACACAATTGATCCTTGTGATGCACCATTGTGATAACACAACCGAGCAGTGTTATGTAGCATTGTGGTACCGCAGTAGGGTACTGTGAAAACACAGTAGAGCATTGTGATGGCAGGATGGAGCAGTCTGATATCACAGCAGAGCTGTAATGTCACAGGCAGCGTTGTGACAGCAGCACAGAGCATTGTGGTACCACTTTGGAACAATGTGATGCTTCGGTGGATCTGTGACAACACCATGAACCATTGGAAGCACAGTAGAAGAATAATATGAGGGGTACCATGTAGTATTTTGTGGGCCGAGAGTAGCATTGTGATGTCACACTGAACTGTGCTGTAATAATGTAGCACTGTCTTGGCACAACTGAGCATTTACATGGCTATATGTTGTGTGAGACTTTAAAAAAAAATTCTCTTATTTATTCTTTGACAATTTCACACTTGTATACAAAGTATCTTGATCCCCTCCTGACTCGCCCCCTTACTGCAACTGCCATGTCATGTTCAGAAGACAGCTAGCTCTTCACAGACCTTCTCTCCATCCTCCTCATCTTAAATCCTTCCTGTCCCCTCTTTTCTCTGTTCTCTGCGCCTTGGGCGGTTGATACAGATGCTCAGTCTAGGACCGAGCACTCATCAGTCACTAGTCTCTACACTTTGGTTAGTTATGAGTCAGTACATTAACCAGTGGCCACGGCAGAAAGAGGCTTCTCTGGCTAAGGTTGGAAGCCCCACAAATCTATAGATAGAAGTATCTAGAAGGTAGTTTGACAACATGGCCATTTAGCAAAACAACAGACTCCAGAGCCGTGGGCTTTGACCAGGGTTACAATATGAGGCATGAAGTCTCTCCTCGGGAGCAGACCTCCAGTTCAGTAGAAAGCGTTTGGTTATCCCCATAACCTTCTTGCGACTGTTCCACCGCTTGTCATGTTGTCCACCCATACACGGTACCTCTGTTCAAACTCACATCTATAAATTAGCTCAGAGAGTAAAGGATTTCCATAAGAGGTCTGGTTAACTCACCTCTCCCCTATCTCCTTCTAGTTCTCCCCGGGCCTTTAACCTTCACCTGTTTTTTGAGATAGAATCTCTCATTGGCCTGGTTTTTCCAAATAGGCTGGGTTGTTGGCCAGTGAGTTCCAGAGACCTGCCTGTATCTGTTTCCCTAGCACCCATATGACCAGTATGTGTCGCCTACCAAGCTTTGTACATGGGTTCTGGGCATCAAACTCAAGGATGCACGGCAAGAACTTCACCAATTGAGTGCTCTCCCCAGTTACCCCCTTTTTAAACTTCTGACTCTGAAAGAATTATAGAATCAAAAGAAGTTGTAAAGACAGTGTGGGGAGGGAGGGAGGCCTCCTGCACCATCCATCCTCTGTCTCCCATATTAAAGCCAGCATGGTGACACTGGGGTGGTGTGTGCATAGTTCTGGTGGTGTTACCACAAGTAGTTTTTTATAAACATTGTAGTCACATACAGAACCACTGCTTCATCATACATGCTTCCTGTCTGTCCCCTCTTTATAGATATCCCCTCTGCCCTCCCTACACACACAGTCTCTTACCTGGCAGTGAAGTTGTACTTGTATGAATGATAATGTATAGTATGTGACTCCTTCAAGGTTTTCACTCAACGTGATCCCATGAGGGCTTCCCAAGTATGCTTTCTCCCACTAGTTCTTGTCGTTGCCAAGTGTTTCCCCGCAGCTCAGGTGCACCACATCATAGACATTCACTGTTCCATACGCCCTTTTTGAGAAGGTTTGACCCTGTCTGTGAGGGATGAGGACAGATTCCAGGAGAGGGTGTTGATTCTCTTTGACGATGGCAGTGCTTCATTCCATGTGGTACTTACTACATCACGAAGGCTTCTCATAGCCATGGTCTCCTTTCCATTCTCTACCCACCTCTGAGAGGCAGATGTATTTCCTGGCCACACACAAATGAAGGAGTGGGCTGCTATCACACAGCAGACTGTCTCCCTGGGGTCCCCCATATTCTGGTCCAGGATGATGGTAGGATTGTGTTCCACTTGCTTCAGAGGTCCTTATCTGGCTCCAGGTGCTGCTGGGTAGGGCCTTTCTTCCCTTTGCTAACCCCTGAGTTTGGCTCCTTACATAAACAGTCCCAGGACTGACAAGTGGGCCTAGCCCCTGGCCTGGCATCCTGGGAGCCCTGAGGCTAGCCCATCGATAGACCTGACCAGTTCTCTCTTTGGCCCTAGATCAATGGTATTGCACTGGACAATAAATCTCTGAATGAATGTGAATCTCTGCTGCGGAGCTGTCAGGACTCCTTGACCCTCTCCCTCCTGAAGGTGGGCACTGGGCACTTCCGCCACTGTTGGGAGGGTGAGAAGAGTCTCAGCTCCATGCCCCTGAACTGTTTCTAAAGGGCACCAGGAATTTGGGGGAAAGTATATGGATTTGAAATTCAGGGCGTGGGAAGCTTGAGTGGGTATATAGGTTGAAGGACAGTACTGTTGAGAATAGTTGGGCACATTTCAGTCTCTGGACAGTCTGATGGCCCTGGAGATGGTCAGCTTCAAGGCCTCTGGCAGTGGCCTTGGTGTTTAGAGAATGGCCATATGTGGTGGTACACTCAGTAGTTCTTAACCGGGGAAATACCAAGATATATGTGACTTTCTAGTGTTCTTCAATGTCAGCATAGACAAAGATGATAAAGAGTATTGAATCTGGTGAGTGGGTTTATGGGTACTCATTATACTTTTATATCAACTTTTCCACATAGTTGAAAAGATTAGTATTAGAAATTTAGGTATGTGGGTCCAGCCAGTTCACTAAAAGATACTTTCTAAGTTACTTTTTTTTTTTTTTAATTAATAGATGTTGGGGGACTGTTTTAAGTCTACAGAACATCTGGGCTGGCAGATTGTCTTCATGTGTCCCCTCACGTGAGCCCTCTAGCCTAGGTTCCCCTGGTATTGCCACCTTACATTTGGGTGGTACATTTGGTACCAATGATGAGCCATCGTGGCTGTATAGCCCACTGGGGGCTCACTGTTGATACTGGGTATTCTGTGAGTTTGGACAAATGTATACTAGTACGTGGTCATCGTTAAAGTACCCTACAGGTAGTGTCCCTGCCCTAAGTCATTGCCACTTCTCCTCAAGCCTCTAAGAGCCACTGATCCGTCTCCTGTCTCCAGAAGTCTGTCTTTCGGAACCATCATGTCGCTGGAGCCGCCTTCCACACGGGCTTGCTCACGGGCACACAGTTCTTTCTGTGTCTTTTTCTGGTGTCTGTGAGCTCACCTCTTAGCCCTGGTTAGTTCCCCGTTGCCTGGGTTACCATGAATAATTTATTTTTATGCTTAATGATTCTTACACAGTGTGCCGGTGGCTGCTGATAGGTGCTCAAGGTCAGCAGGATTGTATTGCTCTTGTTAAGTTTTGTGTAGCCAGGCCCACGAGAAAGCTTCACTGTTAGACAATAATATGTACATGCATCTGTGTTTGCCCTCCGTGTGTCTTTCTCTCTCGGGGAGCCGTAGCCATTCCTTCCCATCACTCCTTTCTGGGGATGGTTTCCAGTGACAGTGGTAGGCGACGACGTCTCACCTTCCCTTTCTCACCCCTCTGCCTCCCTGGCTCAGGTGTTCCCCCAGAGCTCCTCGTGGAGTGGCCAGAACATCTTTGAAAATATCAAGGACTCAGATAAGATGCTGAGTTGTCGCACCCATGGCCCAGAGGTCCAGGCCCATAACAAACGGAACTTGTTACAGCACAATAACTCCACGCAGACGGACATCTTCTACGCAGATCGGCTGGAGGACAGGAAGGAGCCGGGTCCCCCTGGAGGCAGTAGTTCTTTTCTGCACAAGCCTTTCCCTGGAGCCTCCTCTCCAGCCTCCCCGCAGGCCTGTCCTAGCACCTCTGAGCGTAGTCTGAACTCATTCCGCTCCGATGCCTCTGCCGAACGTGGCTACGGGCTGGTGGACGTGCAGAGCCAGCGGCCACTGCTGTCCTTTGAGACTGAAGCGGGCCCCTGTGGGGTAGTAGAGGCTCCCCTGGACAAGGCAGAGCCTGATGGCTCCAACAGTGGGGGGACCTGGCCCAAGGCTGTGCTTGGCTCCACATCGGGGCCTGAGAAGCTCTCCGTGTATAAGAAGCCCAAGCAAAGGAAGTCCATCTTTGACCCAAATACTTTCAAGCGCCCACAGACGCCCCCTAAAATAGACTACCTGCTTCCAGGCCCTGGGCTTGCTCACTCCCCCCAGCCCTCCAAGAGGGTAGGGTCTCTGACACCCCCGAAGCCCCCCAGGAGAAGTGACTCTATCAAGTTCCAGCACAGGCTGGAGACCAGTTCTGAGTCAGAGGCCACTTTGGTGGGCAGCTCACCTTCCACCAGCCCTCCAAGCGCCCCACCCCCCAGCATGGACCCTGAGGAACCCATGCATGCTTCACCCACTCGCAAGGCCAGGGTCCGCATCGCCTCCAGCTACCACACTGAAGGGGATGGAGACACCTCCTACCTGCCCGCCAAAAAATCCTGTGATGAGGACCTCACCTCCCAGAAAGTGGACGAGCTGGGGCAGAAGCGGCGTAGGCCAAAGTCTGCCCCTAGTTTTCGGCCCAAGATCTCTCCAGTAGTGATCCCTGCTCAGTGCCTGGAGGTAGAGGTTGGCCTGGGGCTGGAGCAGCTGGGGTGGGAGCCTACAGAGTAGCCTCACACAGCTTCCCAGGCTTGTATGGAGCTGGTGCCTTTGCTGGTGGTGTGTACCTGCAAGAGTGGAGAGGGTGGCAGGTGGATGCCAGTGAGCAACAGTCCCCTGTAGATGGGAAAGCATCACGAGACATGCATGGTAGTGGGAAACGACACCAAGAGAATGCTTACCTGAGAATAATGTTTGGTTTGCTTGTTAAAGAAGTTTTTGAGCTTGTTTAAAAAAAAAAAAAAAAGAAAAGCTAAGTGACATATTTGCCCAAGAAAGGTTGGGGGAAATGAGTGGTACGCTTGATATTGGCTGCAGGGCAGACTAGCTGTGTGTGCTCAAGTTTGCAGAAGGGGAGATTGCTGAGACATGAAACTCCTAGGGCACAGTGCACACTGCCCACTGTGCATCCTGTCGCAGGCATGCGTTCTCATCTTCCACTCCCACGATCGATTTCTTTGAAAGGCAGATTCTAACAGTAACAACACAAACAGGCAGCAGTAGCACATACCTTTAATCCCAGCACTCGGGAGGCAGAGGCAGGCGGATCTCCGTGAGTTCGAGGCCAACCTGGTCTGCAGAGCGAGTTCTAGAACAGATAAGGCTACCCAGAAACCCAGTAGCCCTGTCTTGGAAAAAAAAGGAAAGGAAAGGAGAGAGAGAGAGAGAGAGAGAGAGAGAGAGAGAGAGAGAGAGAGAGAGATTTTCTGCACTTGTATGATGGGTCTGTACAGGAAGCCCTTGGCTTCCCGGGGTCAGGTAATGTGAATGGGCGATACCTCTCCCCGTGGTCACTAGCCTGAGTGGGAGAAGCTGGTGCATGAAGTCAGTTGTTTGCATCTGAGATCTGAGTATTCACTTTCCTCAGCAGACATGCTCATCTTTGATTCTGCAGGAACAGGAGTGTGTTCCAGCCGGCGGAGAGCTCTCCCCAGAGGTCCAGGAATGGTCCCCGTACTCACCAGGGCACGCCAGCCGTCATGGCAACCCCCCACTCTACCCCAACCGGCCATCTGTGGGTAAGCTGCTGAGACAGGAATTGGGAACAGCACTATTGTGGGTTCACAGGGATGTCCAATCTTTGGAAAGAGAGGATATTGTCACATGTATTCAACCCACAATTGCTGCCCTTTCTGTGACTGTTGACCCCGTCTCTGGATGTGTCATTTGCTCTTTGCAATGAATCAGTCCTTTCTTATGGTTGGAGAAAGGCCAGTAGTCAAAGCCATATGGCAAATTGGTATCTAAATGCCTCTACCTAGAATCCTTTTCCCCTAAGACTGTGACTGCCTGGTGTCTGCGGGAGGGTGTGCTCCAGTCCAGGGCTGTTTAGGTGTTTGGGAACCGCTGTCCTGACCCAGCCCATTTCTAGGCACCGTTCCCCGGAGTATGACCCCCAGCACCACTGTGAGCTCCATTCTTCGGAACCCCATCTATACTGTGCGCAGCCACAGGGTGGTTCCCTGTGGCTCTCCACCCGTGTCCCGTGATGCCGGCTCCCAGGGCTTGTCTCCCAGGTATGCTAAGGAACTTAAACTTTGCTGTGTACCAGCTGGCCAGTCTCTTGGTTGGAGAGTTACTGCCGCATGGAGGCCTGTAGACAGAAAATCCTCTTAGCTAGCTGGGAAAGGGCTGAAGGAGCAGTGCTGGACTTAGTGAATGCTGTGTGAACTCACTGGTATTCAGAGGATAGTGATGGCAGGTCTGGTGCCAGGGCTGAAATTTCAGTAGAGAAATTTTTCTGATTAGGTAGAATACCACTTAATGTATTAAAAAAGAAACCTGAAATTAAGCGGGGGGAGGGGGGTCAGGATCACCCTTATTCATTCATTTGGCAATTTTTTAATGAGCACCTACTATGCCCCAATGGCTGTTCTGGTTTCGAGGACAGACAGTGATAAACTTGAAAGGCAGCTCTCCATTCATGGGACTTTGTGTTCAGTGCAGGAGTGCAGACATGTGAGAATAGGACAGTGATAACATGTGGTGCTGAGTGGCCCTGAGTCAGAGAAACAGGGTGACAACTGGGCTGTGATTGGAAAGAAGGGGGTCTAGGAAACTGAGTGGTTGCGGAAGGTACTGTGGCATAAGAGCAGCTGTTGGGACTAGAGGAATGATAAAGAGATAAAGACCAGCTGTAGGGGCTGGGATGTAGCTCAGTGATAGAACACTTTCCTACACACGCAAGGCCCTGGGTTTCCCTCAATCCAAAAGGAAGAAAACAACAGTACCTGTACAAAATTTTGGGAGGAGCCTCTGGAAGGAGGGCTGCCGGGGGCTGAAGGCTGGGTGTCTGGGTGCATAGGGGGAGCTCGGCACGAGGCAGTGCATCAGCGGGAGGCCCAGACTAGGACACAGACTCTCAGAGACTACAAGGGAGAGCACTAGAGAGTTTTAGACAGGGAAGAGATGTCAGCATTACACAACCTAAACCACCTGGTTGGGACTGACTGCAGGCCAGCCGGATGTGGGTGGTCCCTGGGTTCTGTCCACTAGCTCCAGTTTCCTGGGCATGCTGTCCTGAGTGAGGCATAACACCACTCGCTCTCTCCAGGACCCTCGGTGCACATCCAGCCTTCCCCCACCCATTTTCCTAGGCCTACACAAGGTAGAACCATGTTTCCTCTGCCCATCCAACTCCAGTCCTGGCCCTGTGTGCCCCCTCTATGGTCCACAGGTTCATATATGCCATCTATGAGACGTGACTAGGATCAGGCCGCTCACTGTGTTTCCTCCTTTGGTCATGTCTGGTCTTAGTCCTTTTCCAGGGCCCCTCACCTCTCTGATTCACTCACAGTGTCCAGCACCAGGGACGCCTCAGCCTGGACCTGAGTCCCAGGGCCTGCAGTGACTACCCCGACATGAGAGCCTCCCAGGGTTCCAACTCCCTGCCCTCCAGTGCCCGTCTTGGTAACTACCACTGGTGCTTGCATTTTGATAATCAGGTCTCTGGGTGGGCTGCCCACGTGACTCCTTTCCCTCCAGAGGCTGAGCTCAGCTCCCTCCCCTGAATGGCTGACACCTCAGGACCCTTCTGGCATACCTATGTTTTCCGAGCCACTGCCTTCTGCCTGCAGGCTCCATGATGGTTGCATGGTCGTTTCAGGTGACCTCTCGGTTGGAGTCTTGTTTCCTGACCCTGAGTTAGTCCATCTTGAGTGTGCTGTATGGATACACACTTGGGGGATATGTCTCTCTGAGGGGAGTGTTGTGTTGCCTGGTAACAAGACCCAGGGAGACATCTTAGGGCTTCAGAGCATCTGGTGTAGCAGTTAGGTTACTGTTGCATTTTGGGGGCTTGAAGCAAGGCATATGCTCCTGTTCTGGAGCATTCTGGACCTACTAAGTTTCTATCGTGAGTTGCCAACTGTCTGCTTCTCTGTAGTTCTGCACGGATCTTTTCCCTCAGGGATATCTAACAGGCTTTCTGTGTTACTGCATTGACTGCTGAGAAGGGGTGAGGACTGAGGGCTGTTTAGTTACAAGGCCTGACGCTGTGTCTCCTCCTGCAACAACAGGGTCTTCCAGTAACCTGCAGTTCAAGGCAGAGCGGATTAAGATCCCATTAACACCAAGATATCCCCGGTCTGTCATGGGCTCTGACAGAGGTAAGAACTGGGCATTCGCTCCTGTGCCCGCTCCCTTGGGTTCCTCTCATCATCCCAGTGGGTTGATGAAGGTTAACTGAGCCTAGCCCTCATCTGTTGCTGTGGAGACAGTAGGCAGTGTGGAGACCATCATCCAGGCCCAGGTCACATCCGGATGGCAGATGAGTCATGCCACCTCTTCTCTTCCGGCAGGTTCATTGTCACATTCTGAATGCAGCACTCCTCCCCGGTCCCCGCTGAACGTCGATACCCTGTCCTCCTGCAGCCAGCCTCAGACCTCAGCCTCCACATTACCCAGAATTGCTGTCAACCCCACTTCCCATGGGGAGCGGAGAAAGGACAGGTGAGTGTTCATGAGCTCCTGTGGCTGGGGCAACCCAGGGAACTTCACATCTGCTCTGGGGATGGGGTGGTCCAGAGAGCATGAGGCGGACTGGAGAAACAGCTGGAGCTGGAGACCGAGCAGGTCAGATCTGGATGGCAGGGACAGAGCAAGGCGGGCTCTCCCCCGAGCAGTGACCAAACAGGATGCTAGAGAAGGCCTGGTGGTGACAGGGATATTAAGGTGCTACTTCCTGCTTTCCAGGCCCATTTATGCCCTGTTATAAAAGTCTCAGCTGCGTGAGTGTTCCTACAAGAGTAGACTGTGTCCAAACCACCTGAGTTCTCTGGATGCAAACTCTGTGACTGGCCTGATCCGGCTAGAACCAGGACTCATTCTTATCCCTTAATTTTTGGCCCCAAGTACGGTTCTCTGCATTTCTTGGTTCTTTTGCTCTACCCTAAATTGTTTTTTTTTTTTTCCTTTTGAGAAATGAAATGCACATAGGCAGGCAGATCTCTGTAAGACAGCTAAGGCTACATAGTGAGGCCCTGCCTCAGGAAGCCTAAATAAATCAATTATATCCTATTTGATTTGAAAATCTGAACTTGTAAGAAAAGAAACCCAGTGAGTGTTAACCTGAGAGCCCAGGGGAACAAATGTATCCAACCCCAGGGCCCTGCCACAGGGCATCAGCTACAGGACCTAGGGCAGTGTTCAGGGGTCCCTTCCTGGTGACATAGATGGGAACGTGGAGGGGTGGCTTTGCTCAACTCTAGCTCTGGCTTCTCCAAAAGAAGTGTGTCCACATTGTCACATGAGTCACACACCCTATCAGCTTCCTGCTTTGGGTAAGAGCCAGGTGTGAGCGATTCCTGCCCTGCTGGGCCTTACAGTCCAGCTAGAGATGAGTTTAGCCCATGTGGCCCGAGCAACAGCTTCCCAATTAAAGGGAGTCTCCTATCTAGAACCCGGAGTTCCCTCTCATACAGTCATGTGAGAAAATCAGGGAAATGGAAATCAGGAAACCCTGATTCATAGGGTCATTTGGAAGTTTCCTCTGTGTGTGTGTGTGTGTGTGTGTGTGTGTGTATCTGTGTCTGTGTGTATCTATGTGTGTATATGTGTGTGTGCGTGTGCGTGTGCGTGTGCGTGTGTGTGTGTGTGTGTGTGTGTGTGTGTGTGTGTGTGTGTGTTGGGGTATGTGCACATGAGTGCGGGTGCCCTTGGAGGTCAGAAGGGGGCATCAGATCCCATGGCACTGGAGTTACAGGTGGTTGTGAGTGGCCCAGTATGGGTGCTGACAACAGACCTCAGGTCCTAAAAGAATAATACACACTATTAACTGTGGAGTTATCTCTCCAGCCCCAGCTTCTTGGCTTTTATGTGATATTGTTAGACATGGTCACCCACATTTGTCTTGAGCTGAACACACTATGTTAATGTGGACAGAAGAAAAGGTCCGTCACTGGGTGAGAAGGAACTTCAAATGGAAACTAGGCCTGCCCACTCCCTCATTCACTGTCCATCTTCTTAGGCTGGGCTATGAGGATGGTCTTCAGATGGTTGTCTGCAAGGGACCTTGGAACTCTACACTACCTGACACTCTAATGCATGTTCAGTGGCGGAACTGATTGTATGCAGAAGCTAGAAGGTTAAGGGAAGACTTGTGGAGGAGTGGGTTTGGGAAGTGAAACCACCAGGCGGTGGGTGTCAGAACAATTTAAGAAGAATTTCATGGGACAGTGAGATGGCTCAGCAGATAAAGGCACTTGCTGCTGGGCCTGGTGACCTGAGTTTGATCTCCTGGACCTACGTGGTGGAAGGAGAGAACTGACCCCACCCCCACCCCACAGGTTGTCTTCTTACCCCTCACATGCACCACGGCATGCACATGTGTACATGCACAGACATACACACGAATAAATAAATGCAGAGGTCAAATCTTTTTTAAAATCGGGGTGGGGGAGGGGCAGGCATTTTACCTTCTGCTATTCCAAGACACAGCTGTGGGGAATGTTCTTTTTGTCTCATAGTAGTGACAGGAGCAGGTATCTCAGGCTGGTCACGACCAGGAACTTCCCATGGGCTTTAGAGGGGACCCAGGAGGAAGGGTAATTCCCTTCCTCAGCCTTTGACTGAGACTGAGGGGCCCTGGGCTAATAAAGCTGCCGCTGGGGAGGGCTTGGCGGATCCCTGGGTCTTCTGTGCAAGTGTGCGGTCCTTCTCTGATGTCCCTTCTCTCCTAACTCTTGTCCATCGATGTATCTCTTCTACCACAGATCCTTTCTGAGGCTGCCCGTGGCCATTAGGCCCAGGTCCTCCTCGCTGAGGAGTCTGAGGTTGGCCTGACATGAGGCTCTCACATCCTTTCATGCCCTTGGATATGGGGGACAGCTCCCTGGCCAGTAAATGCATGGGCATACCCTTGCTCCATCAGTCCCCCAGCCCTCTTCTCATGGCTTATAGCTGCTTCATTTCCACCCTAGGGACCCATGAATATAAGAACTGAATAGTCATATATCTTTTGGGGGTGGGGGAGGGAGACTGTAATTACAGAGCCATCTCTTTTTGCCAGTGGGTGTCTTCAGAACCCCCTCCATGGGATATGCATAGTGCATGTCCTGAGATATCCTTTCATCGAATAAAAGTGTGTGTGTGTGTGTGTGTGTGTGTGTGTGTGTGTGTGTGTTTTCCATAGCTATAGTTCACATGAACCATTCTGTCTTTTCCATGTTTGTTTGGATGTGCTGTGCTTGTATTGCATGAAATTTCAGGAATGTATTCCTTTGTCCAAAGTCGATTGCCATTTCTCATCATTATCAGAACACCTGAGCTCTGGGCCTGCCTTCACACTGCTGACTTGCATGCCCGATCTCAGCCTTCCTGTTCTGTCCCCTTGGGTCTAAGTCCCTGAAACCTTTGGCTTTTTTCTCCAGGCCTTACCTGGAGGAGCCTCGCCACGTGAAGGTGCAGAAGGGTTCAGAGCCTCTGGGAATCTCCATCGTGAGTGGAGAGAAGGGTGGTATCTATGTCTCCAAGGTGACCATAGGGAGCATCGCCCACCAGGCCGGTCTTGAGTATGGGGACCAGTTACTTGAGGTAAGAGGGAGTGGCTTCCTCCCTCCCTCCCTCCCTCCCTCCCTCCCTCCCTTCCTTCCTTCCTTCCTTCCTTCCTTTTCTAGTCTGTCTTGCCCTTCAAAGTAGTGTTCCCAAGTTCACGGTCACTACCTCAGTCATTGCCCAATCACTGAGTCCACTCTGGGCTTCTTCCCAGTTCAATGGGATAAACCTGAGGAGTGCCACCGAGCAACAGGCCCGGCTAATCATCGGACAGCAGTGTGATACCATCACCATCCTGGCCCAGTACAACCCACACATTCACCAGCTCAACAGCCACTCCCGCTCCAGGTGAGCTTCTGGGGGCTGCCTAGGCTGGGGCAGAGAGAGAGAGAGAGGTCCACAGGGGATTGCTTACCTGGTGCCAGTTCCAAGTTTTTGAGATTCTTCTTCTAGTAGGGGAAGATGAATCACCTTGAATGCTGGGTAAGGGGTTTCCAGAGAGAAGATGTCTCTTCCTAAGACATTAAGAGTACAGACAAGGGTCGGGGGAGCTGCAGTAACCAAAATCTCAGCCCCGGCACAGGATTCATACTCAGTGGTTGACTCTGTGTGTGAGCACACACTGGACATCTATCTGCCTGTACCTGCTCCTGAGCTGCAGGTCCCAGGGTGGGTGACAGGAGGGGCTACATGTCCTGTAGAGCCACCACACATGGCTCAGCAGAGAAGACGAGAAGGGAAAGTGGCTTTGCATGTCCTCTAGGCTGGACACCTTTGGAGAGGGTCCCTGATTGGAGACAGGGGCAGATGGCAGAGTCCAGACTCCTCATGTGTCTGTTGTTCCAGGACTCGGTGTGTGAAGCCGGGTTCCCTGTTCACGGTCTGGGCCCGTTGCCGCTGCAGCCGTGGTGGCTCTGGCTGCTTGGATGTATCTATTCCTTCTGTTTTCCGCCTCCAGCTCCCACCTGGACCCCGCTGCTGCCACCCCCCACTCCACTCTCCAGGGCAGCAGTGCTGTGACCCCAGAACATCCCTCTGCCATTGACCCACTGATGGAACAGGATGAAGGCCCTGGCACGCCCCCAGCCAAGCAAAGCACCCCTAACTCCAGGTCAGCACAGGCATGCTGTGGGTCTCCGTTTGCCCAACTGCTCCAGTGGGCCAGAGCCCGCGCCAGGCCTGTCTTTTGACTCCCTTCCTCTTTTCCTCCTCCCTGCCTCTCCTCGCTTGCATTGCTCTCCGTCTTCTGTCTTTCCTTCTCCTGTTTGGTCTCCAGACCTCTCACCTTTTCTCAGCCGGGAAGGCCTGGGTCTCTGGGCAGCAGCGGCAGTGTTGAGGTTCGGCCGGGGCCCTGGCAAGTGTGGAGAGCTGCAGTGCCGCCGTGAGAGGCAGCCATGGCTGAGCTCTGTGGCAAGGAGAGTTGTCAGCCAGGTCTGAACTTCTCCTGCCAGCAGACTGGGGCCCTTAAGAGAAACTAGGAGGAGAAAGTGTTCTTATGGGAGCCTTGTGCTAGCCTAGCCTAGAATTGCCAAGTCTCCATAAAAGTCCCAGCGTCATGCAGATTGAGGCAACTCTGCCTGGGGATCACTCTCACTGGAACTCACCTGCAGGCAGATTGTCACCAGGGGTGGTCTCCGTGGGTGTCTGTCTGGCTTCCTCACTGTGTTCCCAGCTTCACTCGTGACTCTTCAGGTTTTTTTTTTTTTTTCATTAATTTATTTATTTTACATCCTGACCCCAGCCTCCCCTCCCTCCTCTCCTCCCACTCCCTTCTTCTCCCTCCCCTCTTACATGCCCCCCACCGCCCCACCCCCCATCCCCTGGGAAGCAAGCAGGGTTGCGGACCATGGCGCTCTTCACTTATGCCTGACTCTTCTCCTTGCACATGGTAAGGGCTTCATTTTCCTTCTCAAAAGGATTGTGGGAGATACCAGCAAGAAGACCCCTGAACCCCGCATCGTTTTCATCAAGAAATCCCAGTTGGATCTGGGGGTGCACTTGTGTGGTGGGAACCTGCACGGGGTGTTTGTGGCCGAGGTGGAAGACGACAGTCCTGCCAAGGGTCCCGATGGCCTCGTGCCAGGGGACCTCATCCTTGAGGTGAGTTCTGCCACAGTGGGTGCCAGGCCATGTTCAGGTGGTATCAGCTTGTGCCCTCTTTCATGACACAGGAGATGGGATTTCACTTCACCCAGCAGCTTGTCAAGGTGGGTTATTCATCTTGTAAATGAGGGATACTGTCAAGACCCTGGGCAGTGAGGTGGGTCACTGAGGCAACCCAAGGGCTTAACCTTGGCTCTGATCCTGAACAGCCAGAAGGAGGTGCCCAGTCTCGTGAGCCATAGGTCTCTGAGCTGACTGATTTGGCTCTCTTTCCCTCTCACTCTCTGGGTCTCCCACCCTGTGCAGAAGATGGCATATAGATGGCTGTCCTAGTTAGGGTCATCCTAACATGGAACACCATGACCAAAGCAACTTTGGGAGAAAAGGGTTTATTTCAGCTTACACGTTCAGGTAACATTACATTACTGAGGGAAGTCAAGGCAGAACGCAAACAGGCCAGGAACCTGGGTGCAGGTGCTGATGCAGAGGCCATGGAAGAGTACTACTTACTGGCGTGCTCAGCCTGCTTTCTTATAGAATCCAGGACCAGCAGCCCAGGGATGGCCCCATCCACAAAGGGCTGGGCCCTCCCCCATTAATCACTAATTAAGAAAATCCTCTACAGGCTTGCCTACAGCTTAGAAAATGCCTTATGGAGGCATTTTCTTCATTGAGGTTCCTGCCTCCCAGATGACTCTAGCCTCTGTCAAGTTGACATAAAATTAGCCTGTACAATGGCAAAGACACGGTTTCATAAGCAGAAAGTAGAGCTCTTCATTGCTAGGAAGTTCCATTGGATCTAGTAGCCAGGAAATCATATAGGGCATAGGTACTGGGGATACCAAGGTCTGTAGAGGGGAGGCGGGCAGAGTCTCAGACCAGGCTCCATCCTGGAACCTTCTAAGTACCCGAGCTATCCCTGCCACTGTCTTTCTGATCCTGGTACTCTTTCCCTGGTCAGTATGGCAACCTGGATGTGCGCAGCAGGACAGTGGAGGACGTCTATGTGGAGATGCTGAAACCTAAGGATCATATCCGCCTGAAGGTGCAGCACCGCCATGAGGAGTTCAGCAGAGTCAAGGGCCTGCCTGGCGACAGCTTCTACATCAGGTGCCAGCAGGAAGGGTTAGGGCCAGGGGAGGGGCTCTCTGTGGAAAGTTCATAGGGTAGGTGGATTCCCTGGACTCTTTGTCCCGAGGGCTCAGGCCATCATTGGCATTGCTTTTGCCCATGTGAGATGATTTTTTGGGGGGGAGGTCTGGTGGGGGGTGGGAGATGGGGAGGGGTCAAGACTGCAGGAATTTTGAGACCTGGAGTTCCTTACTCTGTGGGTTGTGTTTCTCCTGTGGCCTCTCCTGAGTCCCACAGAGCCCTCTGCGGTATGCATGGTGTCTGTAAGTCCTGTGGGAATCAGGATGTGGAGGTGGCATGAGGCATCTTCCATGCTTGGTTCAGGACTCCTGTCATGTCCTCCACGACCTGGGGCCACAGAGTAGATGAAAACACACATGAGTAACACTTCCCATTCTGCAGGTGGGAAGTGTTTTCATCTTCGGGAGGTGCCAGTCTGCAGGAAGCAGCATCTTGGGTGTCCCAGACAGGCGGGTAGAAAATGTCTGTTTGAAAGGACGGGGTGCAGGAAGTCTTTCTTCGGTGGGGATGAGCCCTTAGTGTTAGGGAAGGAAAGGTGATATCTTCATCCTGCTCTGTAAAGTGTGTGAACGGGGCCTCTTCAGGATGCCCTGAAATCCTTGTCTGTGGTGTCTGGAGACAGCACAGACAGCTGCCTCAAGAGATGGGTGTGTGGTATGACCCTCTCAACCTGTGTCATCTGTTCCATGGTCCAGGGCCCTGTATGACCGTCTGGCAGAGGTGGAGCCTGAACTGAGTTTTAAGAAAGACGACATCCTGTATGTGGATGACACATTGCCCCAGGGCATGTTTGGGTCCTGGATGGCTTGGCAGCTGGATGAGAATGCCCAGAAGATCCAGCGTGGGCAGATTCCCAGCAAATATGTGTAAGTTTTCTCCATCTTCAGGCAGGGACCACAGGGGCTACCAGTGTGGTATAGGACCTCACAGAGTGACACTGGCCTGGGCTGCTGGGGGAACTGACTCCTTTGGGAACTGCAGCTTCAGCACTGTACATGTGGCCCAGATCACTGTCCAGAAAGCTGCTCCTAGATAAGCCAATGCATAGAAGTGCCACAGTGAGTCAGAATGGAGAGTCATGATGATGTAATTCCCTTACCAGATGAGTCCTCCCAATGATTCGGGGGCAAGTACATTCACAGATGTGTGCAACCATTTCCACCATTATTTTATTTACTGATTTATTGAGGTAGGGTCTCATGTAGCCCAGGCTGACCTCAAATTTGCTGTCTAGCCAAGATGGCCTTGAACTGATTCTCCTGCCTCCATCTCTTGCGTGCTCAAATAATATGCATGTGCCACCACACCCAGTTTATGGGTGCTAGGGATTGAACACAGGGCCTTGAGCATGCTAAGCAAGCACTTTACCAACTGGACCACATTCCCAGCTCCTTCAGAGTTAATTTTAAAACATGTTCATCACCTCGGAAAAAAACCTTAGCTATTACCCTATGTCTGTTTTCTTTTGCTGTAACAAAATACTTGAGGCTGAAAAATTCACAAGAAAAAGAGTTTTTGTTTTGTTTTGTTTTTTGTTTTTTGAATCTCTCAGTTCTGGAGGCTGAAGTGTGGAGTCAGGTGACCTCAATCTGTTCAGCATCTGGTGAAGACCTCATTGGCCACTTCACAATATGGTCAGGAGGCAGAAGGAAGAGATCCTGTGGCAAGCTAGGAAGTGTCTTAGTGTTCTATTGCTGTGAAGAGACACCATGACCACAGCAACTCTTACAAAGAAAAACATTTTTAACTGGGGGCTTGCTTACAGTTTCAAAGGTTTAGTCTGTCATCACAGCAGGGAGTATGTGGCACACAGGCAGACATGGTGCTGGAGAAGTAAGTAAGAGTTCAACACCTGAATCAGTAGGCATTAGTAAGAAAAAGACTCTGGGACTGGCTTTGGCTTTTGAAGCCCCAAATCCTACCCCTAGTGATACACTTCCTCCGATAAGGCCACGCCTTCTAATCCCTCTCAAGTAGTGCCAGTCCCTGATGACCAAGCATTTAGATCTATGAGCCTGTGGGGACCATTCTCATTCAGACCACCACAAGAGTCAAGGAAGACTCAGACCAGGTTTGTTCTTTCTTTAATAACCAATCATTGGAGGAAGTAACTGGGGTCCTGAGAGGACCTCATTGATCCCTTCTGAGGGTAGATATCTAACCAATCTCCAATTGTTAGGGTAGAGATCTAATTCAGTCTCTTAAAGACACCTCCAGCTCAGTGTTACTACCCTGGGGATTCAGTCTCCAACAGTATGTGGACCCTTGAGAGTCACAGGAAAACCCATAACCCAATCCCAGCACACTCTATCACTTACTCCTCCAGCCCCAAGCCACTCATCTACACTTAAAATCTGTAGGTTTCCCTTCAGGCATTTGATGCAAATACAATCACATGGTTCACGGTCATCCGAACTGTTAGTGTCCACATCTTCCATGGCAGGAAGCACAGCTGCCAGTGTTACTGGGCACCAGCTGCCATGAGCTCGGTGTCACGGTGGGAAGTTACTTGCTCTGAAGCTGGACCCTAAACTTCTTGTTACCGTGGTGATGCCTGAGAGTCCTGGAGCATGGGAAAGGCCAGTCGCTAGGAGGCCTGGGGGGAGCTGGGGGAACCTAGCTTCCTCCCTTCCCATGGCGCTCCCAGCATGGTCATTCTCTGTGACTTCAGGATGGACCAGGAGTTCTCAAGGAGGCTCAGCATGTCCGAGGTCAAAGACGACAACACAGCAAAGACGCTGTCGGCAGCTGCACGTCGGTCCTTCTTCCGAAGGAAACATAAACACAAACGCAATGGGTCCAAAGATGGCAAGGACCTGCTCACCCTGGACACCTTTTCCAGTGACTCCATTCCGCTCTTTGAAGGCAAGTGCTGGGCTCCTTCCAGCAGGCTCCAGGCGTGGGGGTGGGGAGCTTCACCATGGGGGATTCCCAGAGGTTCCTTGCTTTTTGTGTACTTGTCCAGAAGTAGACCTTCAGGCAGGTGGGATGGTTCTGAGAGTCTTTCACTTCAGTATGTGCCTTTAACCCTCAAGGTCTCCTCTTGGCCACCATGTTTCTTTGTCCCTTCCGCCCTGTTTCAGGAAGGAGAATGTCGGGGCTTTGGGGGGCCCAGGGAGGTGACTCAGTGTGTGAGCTGCTGGCTGTGCAAGTTTGAGGACCTGAGTTCAGATCCATATAGAAAAAGCCCGATGTGGTGTGTCTGTAACCCTAGTACTGAGAATGAAGAAAGACGGAGGTGGCTGATGGCCAGCCATTCTAGCTGACGTGTGAAGTTCCAAGTTCCGTGAGAGGCCCTGGGTCAGTGGACGTTGTTTCTGCTTCGTGCAGTGCACCTGGCTTGTGTTGGTCCCTGTTCAGCCTTTCTTGCTTCCTTCACACATTCATTGGTAATTTTGACAAGAGCCTTCCCAACAGAATGCTGAGTCAGGCTTGAGTTGAGGACTAGGACTGTCAGATAGCCTCCCGGAAGACGGCCCTCGTAGAAGGAAGCCGTTGGTCCTGAGTGGGAAGAGGTCCTTGTCATCAAGTGGCTCCTGGGGCTGTGTATGTATTCACTGTCCTGGGCAGACAGTGTGGGGTGACCGGGCAGTAGACTGTGGGACTGACGGTTCCCCCTTTCCTCTCTTCTTCTTTCCCTGCTTCTCATCTTGAAAATGAAGATCTTGCCAGGCGTGGTAGTATATACCCTTAATCTCAGCACTTGGGAGGCAGAGGCAGGCAGAGCTCTATGAGATACCCTGGTCTACATAAAAAAAATAACCAGGCCAGCCAGGGCTACACAGTGAGACCCTGTCTCAAGAAAAAAAAGAAAAAAAAAGAAAAAAATTAAAGCGCAGTGAAATATTCCGTCACCATGAGGCTGGCTGGATAGACCACAGCCCGTGGGAAGCTCTGGTCCGCTCTCAGTTTCTGTATAACACACAGCTTTAGTGTGGGATTTCATGCATGTAAATGTATATGTAAACATATAGGTCTTTTGGTGACAATGTTGGCCCAGTTTTGCCTTTTTACCTTGAAAGCCTGAAATGCTTACTATCCTACAACTTAACTATTAACAGTTCAGTTGCTGTCGAGTTATGGTGAGGCTTCTCCTGTGTGTCTTGCCCTCTGCCTGCCCTCTTTTTGCCATGCTCTCAGACGGCCCCTTCCTCCTTCCCCAGGCGCTGTCTCTCGTGTGTTCAGTGAGGGGCTGGTGGGTGTGTCTGTGCCGGTTCCTTGGGATTTCTGCACTGCTTGTTTTCTTGAAAAATTTAAATATTTATTTTTAATATGTATGAGTGCTTTACCTGCATGTACGTATGTGCACCATGTGTGTGCCTACAGAGACCAGAAAAGGGTGTCAGATCCCCTGGGACTGGAGTTACAGATAGTTGTGAGCCCCCATGTGGGTGCTGGGAACCAAACCCACTCCTCTGGAAGAATAGCCAGTGCTCTTAGTGGTTGAGCCATCTCTGCGGCCTCCCCACTCATTTTGAAACTGTTATTAGAAACATATGCCTTCTGGATTATTGTTTTCCTGCAATGACCCTTCTGCCATTGAAAAATGTCCTGATTTCAGCCGGGCGGTGGTGGCGCACGCCTTTAATCCCAGCACTCGGGAGGCAGAGGCAGGCGGATCTCTGTGAGTTCGAGGCCAGCCTGGTCTACAGAGCGAGATCCAGGAAAGGCACCAAAACTACACAGAGAAACCCTGTCTCGAAAAACCAAAAAAAAAAAAAAAAAAAAAGAAAAAAGAAAGAAAGAAAAATGTCCTGATTTCCAGTAGTGTCTCCTTTGGAAAATCTGTAGTACATGATGTTTTGATTTCTATTCCTTCTCTCTTGCTTAGGCCCCACACACTTGACCTTTTTCTGGCTAAGTTCATACTTTGAACTTCCTTGTAGTTTTCTTTACTATCCCTGGAGTAGGGTAGGGTTAGAGCGGCTTTTATTTCAGTATTGTGGCAGCCAGTGTTTTAACACATTGTATCAGAGTAGGACCTGAGTATCAATGTGGAGATGATAGCAGCTAGAAGTTTTCACTAGGTTCTGTGTAATCAGAACGTTTAAAACGTCACGTCACGGTAGCAGATGCTGTCTTTTCTTTGAGTTTGTGGGTTCTGCCTCTTTTATGTTCCCTCGGCTCTCCCTTCTCTCCATTTTGGGAATACTCAAGTATTTCTGTGACCCCTTCAGTTTTCAGTTTGTAGTCCTTTGGAGAGTTCAGTGGCCCTCCCCAGATGCCCCTGACTGCCTGCTAGCCCCGGCTGGCCGTTGGATGAAACTGCCCAGTTTCCCGAGACGTCGGAAGCACAGGCCCACTCCGCCTCCACTGACCGCTGCCCTCGCTTCCCTAGCCTTCCTGTCCTCACCCCAGGGTGCTCTGGTGGGTCTCACACTGCCTCTCTCCACCTTTCTTGCTGCTCTTCACTCCTCCCCGGTCCTGTCTGTCTGATCTTGTCATCTTTCTGCTCTCCTTCAGCAGTTCCTAGGATTATGTGCTGTGTGCTTGGTGGTGCATTCTCTTTCTTGTCTGACGAAGTCCATTTTACCATTTTCCCAGAATTCCCCTTGTGTATAGAATCTTAGGTTGGTGTTCACAGTCACACCGTGGTATGGCAGGCAGTTAGTACCGAGCGAGCGTCCTCTAGATACCCAGACCTGTAGGTGTTCTATAACTCAGTAAATCACTGGTGTGGTGTTTTGTACAGCCTAAGTGCATTCCCCACATACTTAAATTCTCTCTAGATTACTTGTGATACCTGTTTGAATATTTTCTATCCCCAATTGATTGAATCCATGAACTCAAAACTGTGGATCCAGGGGCTTGACTGCATTTTATTTCAGTGCTTTTAAGATATCATTCTCAGAGCTAACATAGATGTCTCAGAGGGTAAAGGAGCTTGCCAAGTAAGCCTGGCAACTTGAGTTTGATTCCCTGAACTCACATAACAGTGAAGGAAAGGCCTAACTCTATGAATGTTTCCGCTTACCTCCACATAAAGCATGCACACACCCCCACACACACATCATGCACATTAGAAAAAAAAAACACTTATTCAAGGAGCTGGGGAGATTGTTTCATGAGCAAAGCAAATGCTTTACGAGGCAAGTGCTGAGGACCAGAGTTCAGATCCCCAGCACTTATATAAATGCCATAGGAGAGCTGTCAAGAAAGACACCCAATGCCAGCTTCTAGCCTACACAGGCTCGTGCACACACACAATGCTCAGGGGGTGGGTTGTATTTATGGCTGCTGTAACAAATCACTGTCAACAGTAGCTTAAAACAATATGTATTCATTCTGAAAGCCAGTTGTTTAAGGCCATTGCCACCAAATCAACATCAGGGTGCCAGCAGCCTCCACTGCCCGGCAAAGCTAGGATGAATCTGCTAGCCTTTGTTGGTTGTGAGCAGTGGCTGCCAATATTCTTTTGCTTGTAGACACATCACTATTATCTTAAAACCTCTTTCTAGTTCTTCTTCACATCCCCTCTCTGTTATATATGTCTGCCTCAAAAGTCCCTTTTCTGACAGGAATACCTGTGATGGCATTTAGGCTCTCCTGAGCAACCCAGGAGAACTTTCTCACTAAAAAAGATAAGAGTCACAGATGGTTGGGATCAAGAAGTGTCCTGGCTGATTTTGTATCAGTTTGACAAACTAGAGTCATCAGAGAGGAAGGAGCCTGAGGAAATGTGTCCATGAGATGCGGCTGTAGGGCATTTTCTCAACTAGTGATCAATGGGGGAGGGCCCAGCCCATGGTGGGTGGGACCATCCATCTCTCAGCTGGTGATCCTGGGTTCTATAAGAAACTGGGCGAGCAAGCCATGAGGAGCAAGCCAGTAAGCAGCACCCTCCATGGCCTCTGCATCGGCTCCTGCCTCCAGGATCCTGCCCTGTTTGAGTTTCTGTCCCGACTTTCTTTAGCGATGAACAGAGCTGTGGAAGTGTAAGCTGAATAAACCCTTTCCTTCCCCACTTGCTTTTTGGTCATGGTGTTTCATTGCAGCAATAGAACCTGTCTTAGGGTTTCTGTTGCTGTGAAGAGACACCATGACCATGGCAACTCTTATAAAGAAACATTTAATTGGGGGCGGCTTGCTTGTATTTTCAGAGGTTTAGTCCATTATCATCATGGTGGGAAGCAAGGTAGCATGCAGGCAGACATGGTGCTGGAGCTGAGAATGCTACATCTTGACCTGTAGGCAACAGGAGTAGTCCATCTCACTGGGTGTAGCTTGAGCATAGGAGAGCTCAAAGCCCACCCCACAGTGACACACTTCTTCCAACAAGGCCACACATACTCCAACATGGCCACACCTCCTAATAGTGCCACTCCCTTTGGGGGGCCATTTTCCTTTAAACTACCACAGAACCCTAAATAAGACAAAAAGTGACCCAGCCCTTAGGGGGGTGCATTTTGACCTACCGCATGACGTTCCTGGGAGGGTTGCCTCTAATGTTGTTATGCTGGAGGTAACATCCCCTAGGCTCAGGGGTTTTGGCATCGTCTCTGTTCCTAGCATCAGGCCTTGCTATCCTGCCCAGGTAGGTTTACCTTCTTGTTCTTAAGTCTGTAGCTTGATGTTTGAGAACATTCTAGGCCATCGTTTCCTTCAGGCTGCGTCTATGGTCTTCTCGCCTCTCTCCTCCTAGTTCCCTGGGTCTTGAGGTCTTGCTGGTCTCATGTTTCCTGCATGCTTTCTCCCATTCTCTTCCACCCTTTCCTCTCCACGCTTCAGCCATCCAGGATGCTTCCCAATGACCTTTGCCCTGCTCAGCGTCCAGTTCATCTTTGGTGTCCAATGTCTTAATTTGAGAAATTGTCTTGTGTAGTGCCAGAGTTTCCATTTGATGATTTGCAATAGGCTTTCATTCTCTTCCCCAGATCTTCTTGTCTGTTATTCAAGTCTTGGCATCTGTGAGGACTATCCAGCAGCTGCCCCAACTGCTCATCTCCGAGTCCTCTTTGCTCTGCTCAGTCTGCTCTGTAAACACGCCCGGGGACTGTCGGTTAAAGTGTCAAGAAGGGGAAATGTTAAGGCTAAGAGTGAAGTTCCAGTACCTCGGGAGCCAGCACTGGTGGACCTGGGTCCAAGGGGAGGCTGAGCTGACCTCGGATTGGGCTGCAGCTTCTGTGCTGTGTGGAGTTCACCCTGACAGGTCGAGCTGGCCCCTAGGTCCCAGCTCCCTGAGGTCTCCTCCCTGGGGCAGCCTTTCTCTTTTCTACACAAGAGTCAATGGAACCCTTTGCTCCGTGGGTTTGTGTTTCTCTTACACATTTAGCTTTTTTTTTTTTTTTTTTGGTTTTTCGAGACAGGGTTTCTCTGTGTAGCTTTGCGCCTTTCCTGGAACTCACTTGGTAGCCCAGGCTGGCCACGAACTCACAGAGATCCGCCTGGCTCTGCCTCCCGAGTGCTGGGATTAAAGGCGTGCGCCACCACCGCCCGGCCACATTTAGCTTTTTGTTCCTTAGAGCTTTGGAATTTGGCAAGGGTTTCACGGGAAGCCTCTGATTCAGACTTAGTTCTTTTTATTTTCTTTGTATTTATTTGCTTGTGAGTAGGGAGATAATTTATACACACACACACACACACACACACACACACACACACACACACGTATGAATTATACACACATGTGTGTTTATGGTTAAGCATGCAAAGAGGCCAGAGAAAGACTCTTTGCTTTATTCCTTTGAGACAGGGTCTCTCACTGAACCAGGAGCTAGGCTGGCAGCCAGCAATCCCTCCTATCTCTGTCCCCACATTGCTGGGGATAGAGTTGGGTGGCCATGCCTGACCTTTGACATGGGTGCTGGGGATTTGAGCTCAGGCGCTCATGCTTGCACAGCAAGTGCTCTCACCCACTGAGCCAGTTCTCCAGCCTCCCAGATTTAGTTCTTGCCTCCTCCCTTCCCACTGCATTTTTTGCTCTTCAGGTTGTGGTTGCTGTGACTGCCCTAAACTCCATTTTTTTGTCTCATTTGCCGTTGGATATTTCCTGCACACTCTGCCTGAGACCCCAGTGTCTTGGCAGCAGCTCTCTACCCAGGTTTACATTTGAGCTGTGCATGGAGTATTGCAGAGTCCTCAGAGGAGGAGCATGAATTCCTGTGATGCATTCCAGAAACAATCTGAAGGGGAGATGGAGCTGCAAGCCATTCATAGTGTCACGCCATTTTTGTTGAATGTAACACCCCCACACACACACACACTCACCCCCCCCCCACACTCACCCCCCCACACACACACCCACACACACACTCAGCCTATAAAACATCAGCTTTTAGTAATAAGAGTCATGTGGAAAAGATGCACTTCCAACTCAGAGCAATGGCTGCATCTGAGGAGGCTTGTGTGAAGGGGTGAAAGATACTGGCTACAGCTGTGTCTCTAATTGTTTAAAAGAGAAAGTGCATGGGCATTCATTCTAAGGTCATGAATGTAGACCAGACCAGCTGGTACCCAGGTTAGGAAGTACTGGATAGAAACTTGTATAATCCATCTTCAAATGCACGCACACAGGGGTATGATGATGTTGAGAGGCAAGACTATACTCACTTTTTTTTTTTTTTTTTTTGTTCTGCCCATGCGGTTGGTCTCTGCAGAGCACGGGTGTTTGTGCCTCCAGGTAGCTGTGCCACCGTCTTCCCTCTGTAGCACCTTGACAGAAGTGTGCAGACCCCACAGAGCCCTCCCCTTCCTGCCACAGTCATCTTGTGCCCTCTTCCAGCCTGTTCTTCTGTGTTCTCATCTTAGACCTGTCCCTCATCCACTTTGAGCTAGCTTACCCCAGCACCCCCCTAACTCTTGCATTCTCATGCCTGGACTCCTGATGCAGCATTTGTCTGGGTGTCTAGTCTTGCTCCCTTGTGGCCCCAGTTAGCATAAGCTTCCAAAGTGCAGAGATGCTTTGTATCTTTTTGTGTTTCTGGGAAGCCAGCATACACCCATCAGGGAGTCTCTAGGAAGTCAGTTGCCTGCTACCTTCCTGACAATCTCTTATTTGGTGGGGGAGTTCACCTGGCGTGTTAGCAAGGAAAGTGTCTTGATCACTAGAACTAAACCACAGAGCAGCTGAAGCCTCATAGGAAGCTCATCTGTGTGTCACATACGGTCTGAGCTGGTGGGCAGCCCAGGGAAGTGGCCCTGTGTTGAAAACCCAGGTCCCTTCTGTCTTCTGCCTCAGACAGTTCCTAAGGGTTGTCACCATGTGTTTGGTCAGAGCTGGCTCACAGCACCATCTTTTCTGGTCCATGGGCAGGAGCCAAAGATGTAATTGCATCACCTCTATCCTTCATGTCCAGGTGTGGGTCAGATAACCATACCTGTGGAGGAGGCTGTGGCTTCCAAACCTTGGAGCCGCATCTCTAGTGAGCAGAGATGTGGGTGTGGGTGCAGTGGGCTTGGGATAACTGAGGAAGACCTGGGGTGGAACGAAGGGTAAGATGGTTGGACATCCATTGTCCCCAGTATCCTCAGTGGCAGAGGGACTCTTGCAGTCTCCCGACTCATTAGTGAGCGTGCCCTGGTGTGCCTGCCATGTGGTTCTTGATAAAGCTAGGCACCTGATATAAACCAGGTCACCTTCGCTGGCCTGGTTTTGTGAAACATAGAAGACAGGCCTGTGTAGTCAAAAGATTTCCTGTGTTCCACCCGGCCCAAGGTCCGGACAAATCTTTCTCACTGCAGTCCCGCAGCCTCTTATAAAATAATCACTCGGAGACTTAATATTAATTTTGAACTGGATGGCCTATGGCTCAAGCTTTTTGATAGCTAGCTCTTATAACTTAACCCATTTCTATTAATCTATCAGTTGCCACGTGGCCGAGGCATTACCAGTCTGCTGGCATCTTGCTGCCCCTTGGGTGGCAGCTGGCGTCTCTCCCACTCCGCCCTTCTTAGCTCTGTATCTCTACTTGGATTTCCCACCACCTGGCTGTAAGCTTTCTTGCCATAGGCCAGAACAGCTTTATTTACTAAGCAATGGGAACAGCATATATTCACAGTGTACAGAAAGACATCCCACAGCAGGCCTATCCAGGTAAGTAAGGCTGGGGTGGGCCTATCTAATGAGTCCTCAGTCCAAGCTGGGCCCATGACCCTGCCCCCTCTCGTCTCTTAGACTCGGTGAGCCTGGCCTATCAGCGGGTCCAGAAGGTGGACTGTACCTCTCTGCGGCCTGTCCTCATCCTGGGGCCTTTTCTGGATGTGGTGAAAGAGATGCTGGTAAATGAAGCACCTGGCAAGTTCTGCAGATGCCCGCTTGGTAAGGAGTGGTGCCCCTGTGCCTACTAGGTTGTGTCTGTCCTTGTTCACCTACCTTTCTGGCCATGCAGAGTGATTGGGATACAGAGTCTATGGGTCCTACTGATGTAGAGAGACCCACCTGCTACCCTCCGTTCTCTCCAGGAGAGCATATAGTAGCATGGGTCTCCATGCTGCTGATCAGTGTTGCTCTCTGCATTGGGCCCCTTCTGTGCGCCCAGCACCTTGACTTCTGCATCTTACCATACAGAGGTGATGAAGGCCTCCCAGCAAGCCATTGAGAGGGGTGTCAAAGACTGCCTGTTTGTGGACTACAAGCGGAGGAGTGGCCATTTCGATGTTACCACCGTGGCTTCGATAAAGGAGATCACAGAAAAGGTACGTAAGGCTTTGGCCCAAGGGCTGGGCTCCACTTGTACCTGGGACCCTCTGCCCAGGCTCTTACACCTCAGCCAGCTCACCATGCCCTGGGTGTCTGAGGCCTCCTGCCCTTGGTCTCATCCTCCTGGATGCTATGAGTCTCTGCCTTTACCACTAGTGCACAGATCCATGGAAAGGAGCTAGGAGTCACCAGCACTTTGGGTACCCCAGAGCCCCTGCTCTCAAGGGCACTGAGGAGAGCCTTGAACTCTGGAGAGGCCTTCTCCTAGACCATTCTGGGATGGGTCCCTGAACACATGGATACAGAGAGCCACCCACCAGGTCTCTGACCCCATAAAGGCCAAGAGTGTTTCTTGATGCCTTTGGCATCCTGGACTCCATTTGCCAAGGAGTGGGTTAGCTGCAAGCTGTGCTAGGGACGTAGCCCGTCCTAGCTTCTGGCCTCTGGGCTTCTCTAGCCATTTCTCTGGGCTGCAGTTCCCTCTTCTACCAGACAGTGTGGGCTGCTCATGGTTGAAATGCTCATTACTTTTTGGATGGGGAAAAGCTTCAGTTAGGAAACACATCGAGAGAGCTGCACACAGGGTACCTGTGGTCTTCCTTAGGCTGACCCCCTTCCTGGACACTGAGGGGCTCGTGGGCTGTGTTTCTGTCATAGCCATGCAAAGCTTGTATTGCCCACCCCCCACAAATCCCAGAGTCCCCAGTCTTATTCAGTGTAGCAGATTTGTGAGGCCAGGGTAGGGTGAGGTCCCAAGAAAGTCCCTGTCTTAGGGTTTCTATTGCTGAGATGAAACACCATGACCTAAAAGCAAATTGGGGAGGAATTTTGCTGTTTATCACCAAAGGAAGTCAGGACAGGAATTCAAACAGGGCAGGAGCCCAGAGCTGATGCAGAGGCTATGGACGGGTGCTGCTTACTGTCTTGCTCAACCCACCTTCTAATAGACCCCAGGACCACCAGCCCAGGGATAGAGCACCACCCACCATGGGCTGGGCCCTCCCCCACTGATCACTAATTGACAAAATGCCTTACAGCTGGATCTCATGGAGGCTCAACTGAGGCTCCCTAGGACAGAAACACAGCCCACGAGCCCCTCAGTGTCCAGGAAGGGCGTCAGCCTAAGGAAGACCACAGGCACCCGGCGTGCAGCTCTCTCCATGTGTTTCCTCTAATGACTCCAGCTTGTGTCAAGTTGACACCCAAAACCAGCCAGTATAGTCCCCGTGTTGAGGTGTGGCTTGCTGGCCAGTCCCCACTCCCACCGGAGCAGCCATCAGTGGGTGGTGGAGAGGGATATCCGCCAATGAAGTCTGTCTTAAGTGATCTTCTAGAAAGCTGCTTCTGCTGCCTGGTGTTTTTGAGTGTGGAGGAAGGTAGAGTCGTGTGAGGCAAGGGTGGGTCCTTGGGGGGCAGAAGATACATCCTCTTGTCTGCCCTACAAGCTTACTCCACACTGTTATCCCCTCAGAACCGGCACTGTCTTCTGGACATCGCCCCGCATGCCATTGAGAGGCTGCATCACATGCACATCTACCCCATCGTCATCTTCGTCCGCTACAAGAGCGCCAAGCACATCAAGTGGGTGTCTGGCCCCATTGAGTTCCTCCTGGGCTTGGGTCCTGTGCTGGAAAAATAACACTCCCCTCTGACCCTGGACTTGTATGCAGAGGCTGCATTAGCTGAGCTCAGGACCTCCTTCCTACTTGGGCACAACCACACTTCCCGAGCTCCCCCTCTGCCCCATCCCCTTTCTTCTCAGCATGCTGTGCAGAAGGCCACGGGAACTGAGTAGCCTGAGCCGAGTCCGGCTCAGCTGCACTCACGGAGGCCCCTTCTCCTCTTTGCTCTTGAGCTCCTGGTGCCTGAGTTTGGAGACGGCTAATGTGTCTGCTGGCTTTGTCCATGTACTGGGGTACTGAGGGGCCCAGATTCCCTGTCAGCCCACAGTTCCCCATATAGCCTAGAGGCTATTGATTTATGGGAACGCACCCTACATCCCCTGTGCTAGCCCAACCCTGTCTTCCTGGAGGCCCTGCCACCCTGGACCAAAGAAGGAAGAGGGGACCCAGGGGTAGGTTTAAGACTCAGCCTAGTTCCCTGACTGCCCCTACAGGGAGCAGAGAGACCCTGTCTACCTGAGGGACAAGGTGACGCAGAGGCATTCCAAAGAGCAATTTGAGACGGCGCAGAGGATCGATCAAGAGTACAGCAGGTACTTCACAGGTAAGTGGGCAGAGGATTTCCTCAGGCGACAGTCCTAAGAGTGACAGCATTCCAGCTCTCCTGAATGGGCTGGGCATAACCACATACCCACAGGTCAGGCCAGTGTCCGAGCTGTGCCAGGAGGTGGCCTTATACACACTGGCCTTTGAGCATGGTCTAGCCTCATCCACAACACGCCATAGGAGCTGTCTCAGCTCAAACACCCAGCAGCATAACCACGGTGACCCCCAGACAGGTTGGGAACCCCACAAACCCAGGTGGGCCCGCTGTCGCGTCCGCCTCGACCAGCAAGGAAGACGCAACACCAGGCTCTTCTCCAAGCAGTTTATTCAGGAACCTTGAACAGTCTTCTGACCCCGGGGAAAGCCATCTTCTTCTTCTCTTTCTTCTCCTGATCTCTCTCCCAGGGAAAGCCAGCCCACGCCCTTTATAGCCACTGGGCAATCAACCCCGTAGTGCCACGTGGACAATGCCGATAGGGTCAGACATAGGCACGCAAGCCAGATTAGGTCCAGGTGCGCGGAAGCAAGCCAGATCCTAGCCTTAGCCAAATAAGGAGCACCTGCCATCGGGAAGGCGGAAGCCAGACGCCGGCGCCATCTTTGAGGCACGGCCGTGCACAGCTCTCTACAGCCCGCAGTGCAGACATTTGTCTGTACTGAGTGCTGCCCAGGGCCAGTCTTGTTGGGGAGTGAGGGGTGAGGTGGGGCTGGTAAGACAAGGCCAGTCTCGGCGCCTCTGGTTGCCGAATGAGCCACCTGTGGATGCAGGTTTCCAGCTTCCCTGCCTCTGGTGGGTAAAGTCAACCATTTATAGGAGCTAGTGGAGGCATTTTAGCACGTGATAGGAAGGGTTCGGACCTAGTAGAGCACTTTCAGAGGGCCCAGCCTGGCCCCATTTTCGCTTCCAGTTTATCACAAACCAGTAGACAAACAGAAAAAAAAAAGAAAATGTTAAAAAATGCACAAACTTAAATATATATTGATTTTTTTTTAATTAGGTTAAACAGAAATAAGATTCCATAAGCTTCGTTACTTTCTGAGTGTACCCGGCCTTCTGGTGGTGTTGCTCTGTCCACTGTGCCTTGGAGTAGCACTAGCTTGCCAACCTGGGCTCTAGTCCTTCCCCAACTCCTGCATGTCCCCTCCAGAGCCCTGCTGCCTGTGAGGCCATCCTAACATGCCCCCAGGCTGCTTCTCCATATGCTGCCCGTCATCATTCCCCTCCCCAGTAGAGGGCAGGCCAGTCCCATGCGTGCCGCATGCCCACCCCTCCCCATCCCTCGTAGTCATTGTGGTAGGCAGTTTGAACAGTCAGCTTCCCCAGGGGGCGGTTTTCTCCTTTACCCAGTTTCCTTGCTGAAGGAGGACGGTCATGTGGGGGAGAGTCAAGGAGCCCACAGACAAGCAGACAGAGTGTTCATTTCCCTTAATGGGTGGGAATGCCTTACTTAGAGCTGACCTAACCTGCTGTGTTTGGTGGGCTTTTCTGCAGGGGTTGTCCAAGGTGGAGCCCTCTCTGGCATTTGCACTCAGATCCTGGCAATGGTCAATGAAGAACAAAGTAAAGTCCTGTGGATCCCCGCTTGCCCACCCTAGCTGAAAGCTGTACCAGATGCACCTCCATGACCAGATGGTGGGGATAGCTGGCTGGTCCTCGTCCAGCCACTAGAGGTCTGTCTGTCTGTGGACAAGGTGGGAAGGACCCAAAACCAGAACTCTAGGAACACCTCCTTTGTAGACAGAGAGCCACCAAGATTTGGCCCAGCTGGTGGATGGCACTACTCACACATCCACTTTGAAACAAAAAAATCCAGAAACACAAGACTTGATCCTCCCGCAGCCAGCCGAGCAGAGGTGCTGTGCCCAGGACCTACCTTGCTGATCACAAGTTTACAAGCCTTTTCTAAGTATTTGGTTGTCTATGTTTACTTGAATGGCTCCATGTCGTCGGTGCCCAGCCCCTGATCCCCACCCCTCTGTCACTCCCTGTTGGTTTGATGTTCCTGTCTTGGGCAGGACAATTCTGGAACCTCATTCAGGGGGAGCTGCTTTGCTACAGGAGGTTCCTGTCAGTGGGACCAGAGCTTTGACAGACTTCCTGCTCCTCAGTGGCCCTTCTCCTGGAAGACATCACAACTGCAGGTGCTCAGACCACTGTTGGTACCAGAACCAGTGCCTTGGTGGGCCAACTGGCCATGGCAGCACTTTCCTCCTACACCTGGAAGGCAGCTTTGGCATTCTTGCAGATTCACCTCTTGGCCTTTCTCCTGCCTTCCTGGCCTCTTGTCTCTTCTCCGGCTGCGTTTGTATCTAAGCATCACATCTAGTCCATCAGGGCTTCATGGTTATGGTTCCTCGGTTGGGTCCTCAGCAGGGGGCACAGCCATGCCATTGGTTCCCATAGGCTCTGAGATACCCGGCAGCCTTGGTCGGCACAAGGGTGCAGGGTAACCCTTACACTGGCACAGGTGTACCAGCCCTTTCTGGAATGAAACTCTTCATGTCCCAGACTTTGAATAAGGGCTTGTAGTGGGTATAATGGTTAGACTCATCTATTGAAAGTATAAGAAGAGAACCGGAGCATTTTTCCATCTTGGTTGCAACAACATTCTCAGTCTGACTCCACAAGGACGTCTCCATTCTTTGCTGGGTTTCTTTTTCTTTCTTTCTTTTAACCCCCCCCCTCCCCCCGCACTTCTGATGCCAGATCCATCTGCTAAAGAGCTGATGGGGTCCCTTCTTCAACTGTGTGTCCTATTAATAGGTACTGTACTGGGTTCTGTGTGTCATTGGGGTAGGACCTATATTTTAATACTGTTCCTAACATTTCATTTTACTAGCAAGAAATCTTTGATTTCGTTTTATTCTTTGTAATTCTAGATTAGATTGTAGTTTAGCCATTATTGACAATTTTTTTTAAAGGGATATATTTTCTTGCACAGCTGTTTAAAAAGAGAGAGTCTCGGCCCTCAAGGCTGTTCTGTGCCTTCCAGGCACACCTTTTCTAGCTCAGACAACTGAGAGACGCTGCCTCTCAAGGTCTTACTCGCACAGTTGCGGGACAAGGACTATTTCCCTGGTCATACATAGGCCCAGTTCCGCTGTCAGCGGACAGGCAGGTATGGATCTGACAGGTGGGACATGCTGTACTAAAATGTTACTTTGTATCAAAAACAAACCAGACTTCAGTACGACAAATAAAGGTCAGTTTGTGTAACCTGTGTGCAGAGACTGTGTGTGCAGATATCTATTCTGCTCAACCTGCATGTAGCCTCTTCCCCTCTCCCCTACCTTCCTTTTCTCCAGAAGCAGGCCTGTGCTGCTCCTGTGAACCAGACCTGTGTAGCTCCCCTCCACTGGGACCCCTCTGGCTGATGAGTGAGGCTCATTGACAATCAGTAGTCTCTTACCTGATGCAGCCACCTCTGCCTGACTCCTGTCAGCCCTCACTGTCTGTCATCTGCCAAGTGATGCATCGGACATAGCTGGGCAGCCCTCAGGTCCTTGTGTTCAGGTTTCCGGGTGTGATTCTGTGCTGTGAGAAGCAAAGAGGACTGAACTGAACAATTTGGGGGCACATTTTGTGTACTACATGAAGCCTCGGGCTGGAAGTGCTGTGTGGCTAGGGACCCTGTTTTAAAAACACATTGTAGCCCCCCCTAGAACTCCAGGGCCCCAGAAGCAGCCTGCAGAGGAGGCAAGTCTGAGTCACAGGTGCTGGAAGAATTGGGAAAGTGGAGAGAGAGACATGACCTGTGGTTCCAAGGAAGCAGGGCTCAGGCCAAGGGTAGAGCCTGCCTCTGCACCTCTTTATTATTTGTATGTATGTGTATGTGTGTGTGCATGGTCTGTGCACACACTTGCCTGTGGGTGTGTATGTGAAGGTCAGAGGTCAGTGTCAGGATTCTTCCATTATCATGCTCCACTTTATTTTTTGAGATAAGTTCTCTCATTGAAGCCAGAGCTCACTGATTTTCTAGACTATCTATCTGGCCATTAAGTCCCAAGGATTCTCCTGTCTCCACATTCACAGTTCTGGGGTTACAGATTTACACTGCCACCTCTGGCTCTTCTTTATTTTTATTTTTAACATGGGTGCTGGGATCTGAACTCAGGTTCTTATGCTTGCACAGCAAAGCGCTCGAGCCGTCTCCCCAGCTCTTGCCTGCCCCTTCTGTTTGTGGGGGTCCGGGGCTAGGGTGATCAGACCAATGGAGGCAGACTTGGTGTTGATGCTTCCCTCGTTCCTTCCTATTGGAGCAAGTTCCAGTGTGGCTTTATCAGCACCCCCACAGAGCTGTGTGAAAGTTTGACACTTGAAGGAGGGTGGGCTAGGCTTGCCCAGGCTTGACCAGAGAGATGCTCATGGCCACAAGGGTGCGCTGTATGCGCCTAGTAGCCCAGACCCTGTGAAACCTTTTCCCTCCTGTTTAATCATGATCAAACACAAACCCTAGGAATTCCCTCTTCTAACACCGTGACACAATCTACTTTTTTAGGCTTTTCTATTTTCCAAGATCTACAGGTAACTTGGGTTTTCTTTTTCCTTTTGAAGCAGAAGGCTATTTGTGTCTTTGGAGACCACAGACTGTTTCTGAAGGCATGGAGGACTATCAGGGCAGCCACACTACAAGATGCCATGAGAGGGGGCTTAGGCGAGGGGGCTATCAAGGTTTGTCTTGCTACACTGCACTGGAAGTGGCCACAGCATGTGGGTCTCTGCCCAATGTGGCATTGCACAGGGTGGCTCAGATCCTCCTGGAAGGGCCAAGGTGACATGATGGCACCCTCAGCCTTGGTGTTGGTGCCCAAAGACAGTGAAACATGCATGGTCTCTCTATCAGTTACATTTCTTCTTGTGAACAAAGACTTGCAGAGAGCAGTCTGAGGAAAGCTTACTCTGGCTTACAGTGGGGGGTCGATCTTGCTGGGAAAGGCGTGGCAGCAAGAGCAGGCGGCTGACCAGCCGCACTGCCTCCACAGTCTGGAAGCAGAGAGGAAGCAGGGCCAGGGCATAACACACCAAAGCCCACTCCTGGTGAGTGACTTACTTCCCTTAGCAAGGATCTGCTTCTCAAGGGTCCCACAACCTCCCCAAACAGCACTACTGTGTGGAGTCCAAGTGTTCAAACATATGTATGAACTTTTGGGGGACATTTTACATTCAAACCACAACCACCTCTAAGGCCACTTCCTATGCCATCCTTGAGGATTCTGTGATGCAAGTGAGTGGATAGTTCTGGAAGGGTTGGTGCTTAGGATTAGCGAAGGCTTGCAGGAAATGCCACTTTAAAGGTAGAGGACACCCAGCAGATCTGGAGCCTGGTCCTTTCTCCCTGGCTAAGAGCAAGTCTTGAAATTGATTGCAAAGCAGGAGACTTGTGGGAGGGAGGTTTGTTCTGGGAGCTTGAGTGGCCACCCCCTTCGATATTGGCAGATCTAGAGGTCCTTCCAAGTCACGTATGGCAAAGGTACCAGATATACATGTCCTGTATCAGGGGACACGGGGCAGCACTGGACGGATGGTCCCCTCAGCAAAGGTGGGGCTCCAGAGGCAGGAAGCCTGGGAATGAGAGGCCCTTCCTCACTGCATCCTGCCATTGACTGTTGGGTATCTTCCTCAACTTTCATAGTCCTTTAATCTACCTATCCCATCATCCATCCATCCATCCCTCCATCTATCTATCATCTACCTATCTAGGGTATGGTCCTCCACTTTCATAGTCCTTCTATATATTATCTAGTATCTATCTGTCAATCCATCCATTTTTCCATGTATACACACATACTAATTTAAATCTAGATTCTACATGAGAGAAAATACTGTTTCCAAGTCTGGCTTATTTCTCTAGTTCCATCCACTTTCTTGCAAATGTCATAGTTTCATCTGGGCTATTATAATCGTGCGGCAGGTATCTCCGTGATACCCTGACTCTTGAATATGTGCCCAGGAGTAGAATAGCTGGATCATATGGTAGTTCTGCTCTCTGTTATGTGGAACCTCCATACCGATTTCCATAGTGGCTGCACCAGATTGCACTTCCACCAGCATATGAATATTCCTTTTTCCCAGCATCCTCAGCACCGTTTGCTGTTTTCTTGGTAACCATTCTGACTAGGGTGAGATAGATTGTCAAAACAGCTTTTATTTGTATTTTTTGATGGCTAAATATGTTGAACACTATTTTCAATCGCTTATTGGGCATTTATATTTCTTTTGAGTAGTCTATTTAGTTCGTTAGCTCATTTATCAGATGATTTTTTTTTAAAAATACGATGTCAGATGTAGAGCACTTTTTCCCGTTCCACAGTCTCTCTCTTTCTCCACTTGAGTAATTGTTTCCTTCCTAAGCAGAGCATTTTAATTCCAGGCAGTCCTACTGGTTAGTTCTTGTGATTATTTTGCCCAAAAAACTTCAAGTGTTTTGCCTGTGTTCCTCCAGCAATCCCAGATTTTTTCCAAGTTTTACATCAAGGTCTTGGATCCATTTTGAAGTGATTTTTGTGCAGCATGAGGGATAATTTCACTCTTTCACATGTAATACCCAATTTTTCTTTAGCACCATTTTTCAAAGAGACTTCCCCCCAATGTGTGTACATATTTTAAAATAAAAACCATGCAAATAGAGATCACACACCAAAATTATCCAGACCTAAAGTCTATCCATCTCAATGAACTTTTTAGTTAGAACGGCTATTCTGAGCTTCACATTGAATTTACACTTTAACTGTCAAATATACTTTATGCACTTATCCACCACCCATACCGAAAAGCCGATGACAGAACTAGAAACCCACTTAGCTTTATATTACAACTCATGTCCACCATCTGCATTTGGCCTTCCTTGTTCTCATTTCTACGTGTTGTACTGTATGTATATATACATTTATTTACATACATGTACGTATATTTGTTAGGTTCTACATAGGAGAGTATGTGTTTCCCCCTGAGAATGAGTGACCTTGCTTAATATTATGCGTTCCAACTCCATCTATTTCCCTGAAAATTTTGTGATTGCATTTTTCTTTAAGTAAAATCTCAGATTTTCATCTGTTACTAGACAGATTCCATCTGTTAATAGATTGATTCCAATTATTTATTATAGTGAATAAAGCAGCAATAAACAAGGGGGATGCAAATAAATATCTCTATGGTAGGGCATAATAAATATCTCTATGGTAGGGCATGGGGTCCTTTGGATATACGCCCCGGAATGAAACTGTTGGGTCAGATGGTAGTTCGGTTTTTAACTTTCAAAAGTTAATTTCCATAATGGCTGTATTAATTTGCACCCCCACCGACAGTGACTAAGACTCCCTTGCCACGTCCTCTCCAGGGTGTTGCATTTGATGACAGCCTTCCGACTAGGTGAGGTGTTGTCTTAATTTTAACTTGCATTTTTTCTGAGGGCCAAGGATATTGAATAAAATATTGAGGAAAAAAAGCTATTGGCCATTTGTGTTTCTTGTTGTGAAAACTGTCTTTTCAGTCCACTTGCCCATTTGTTGATTGACGGTTCTATTCCCTTGGTATTTTGTTTCTTCAATTCTTTGAGAATTCTGGTTATTAGCCCCTCATCTGAAGTGTGACTGGTGAAGATTTTCTCTCATTCTGTGAGCTGTCTGTGTTTCCTTTAAGACCGTTTGTCCAGTTTCCCCCAGCACCATTTATCTGTGGAAGAGGCCTTTCTCCGAAGTGTATTTTGACTCCTTTGCTAAGGATTCTTGTGGCTCTAACTGTGCGGGTTCATTCCTTGGCCCTCTACCTTGTTTCACTCATCTGCTTTTATGCCATCGCCATGCTGTTTGTATTACGATAGCTCCGGGTGTAACTTCAGACTGGGTGCTGCGATAACCCAAGCATCCCTCCTCCGGCTTAACGTGGCTTTGACTACCCAGACTGCTACTTATTTATGTTTTATTTTTTTGCTTCCATATGATTTTGGAATTCTTTTTTTTTTCTAGTTCTGTGAGCAAACGTCACTGGGATTTTAAAGGAGCCACATGGAATCCATGCTCCACTTTAGCTAAGACAGCTATTTTTGCTTAATTCACTTATTTTTGAAGATACTGTGAGTGGCATTTTTTTTCTTTCTAATTTCTTCATTGGCAGGTTTCTTATTGGTGTCTAAAAAGGCTACTGATCTTTATTCATTTATTTTGTATCCTACTGCCTTGCTAAGAGTTTTTAGTGGTGTTTTAAGGTTTTTTTTTTCTTTTCTAAGATTTATGTGTATGAGTGTTTACCTGCATGTATGCATGTTCACCACCTGCATGTAGGGCCTGTAGAGGCCAGAAAAGGGCTTCAGGTCCCCTGGAAGTGGAGTTGTTACAGATGGTTGTGAGCCACCATGGGGGTGCTGGGAGCCAAGCCTGGATCCACTCTAAGAGCAACAAGTGTTCTTTTCTCCCTCTCTCTCTCTCTTTTTATTTATTCTATGTGTCTTTTACATCATGTATCTTGATCCCATTCATTTCCCCATCCCTTCACATCTGTCCTCTGCCCCTGCACCCTCCCTAAAATAAAACAAAATTTAAGAGAAAAAAGAAAGAAAAAAAGGGGAAAAATAAAAAATCTCATCACAGAAACTACAATGTGACACAGTGAGTCACACTGTATATCCTTTTGTCCATGTATCTTTACTTGCAATTGTTCACTGCAAAGAGTCATTGGTCTGCTTCGAGGCCTCTGGTTTCTGTTACACTATCGATGCTGGACCCTCACGGGGACTCTTCTTGGATATCCTGTTGTTGTCGTCCTGTGTCATGGAGATCCTGCAGCTTTGGGTCTGCAGTCAGGCCCCTTCACGTGCTCCAGCAGATCATAGATGTGGTGGATGTTGGGGCAGGCCAAGTCATAACCCTGATTCTGGGCCTGGGCAGCTGCAGGGTTAGTCAGTTTGCCAGTTCTCCCCTGTCCTCACCACCAGGGTGGCCTCTTCAGCATTGCTCTAGCTAATTCACTTCTCTCAGCAATGAGTGAGTGACTGGGACAGCCCTCGTCTTATGGCTCCATGGCCAGCTCCAACTGTCTCAGGCGTTGATGAGCAGCGAGGTGGAGGGAGGACATGTCTCCTCCACCCATGCTGCCACATGTCAGATGAGTAATGGGACAGCTCTCCCTTGCTCACAGCATCAGGGCTGGGTCACCCTCACTTCTGACCACCAGGCCAGCTCTGCTGTGCTATCTAGGCAACGAGCAGGGCCCACTTTCCTAAGAGCTAGTCTCTTGCCAGTGGTAAGGGGTGAGGGATAAGGAGGGGCATCTCTCTCCCACCCACATCATAGCATGACAGATGAGTAGTGGGGACAGATGTCCCATGCTTACAACTTTGGGGCTGGCTCACCCACACTTCTGCTGACAGGGTTAGCTCTATTTTGTTACCCATGTGAGGTGCAGGGCCTGCTCTCCCAAATGTTGCAGCTGATGGGGGGCAGGGACAGTTCTGCTCTTGTGACCTTCTCAGGGCCAGTTCTCCCACCTGCCTCAGGCATTGATGGGCAGGAGGTGGGGTGGGAGGGAGAGGGCAATTATCCCCTGCCCATGCCGCCACAAGACAGATTAATAATGGGGTCAGGCTGGGCATTGGTGGCACATGCCTTTAATCCCAGCACTTGGGAGGCAGAGGCAAGCAGATCTCTGTGAGTTTGAGGCCAGCCTGGTCTACAAAGCGAGTTCCAGGAAAGGTGCAAAGCTACACAGAGAAACCCTGTCTCGAAAAATGAATGAATAAATAAATAAATAAATAAATAAATAAATAAATAAATAAATAAAATAATGGGGTCAGTTCTCCCATGCTCACAACTTCAGGGCTGGCTCACCTAGATCTCCACTAACAGGGTTGTCTTTATTGTGCTGCCTTGGTGAGGTGCAGGGCTAGGTCTCCTGTGCTCACTACTTCGGGGCTAGTTCACCCACACCTCTGCCCACAGGGTCAGCTCTCTTGTGTTGCCCAGGTGAGGTGCAGAGTCTGTGTTGCAGCTGGTGAGGGTAAGGGACAGCTTTCCTGCTCTTGTGATCTCAGGGCCATGTTGTTGGTATTTTACTCTTTTGTGGGGGACTCGCAACCCAGCTCACAAATAAATCACACATGGAGGCTTATTCTTACTTATGAATGCCCGGCCTTAGCTTGGCTTATTTCCTTAACTTTAAATTAGCCCCATGTACCTTTTGCCTCTGGGCTTTTCCTATTCTCTTACTTCTGTAATTCTTACTCTTACTCCATGACTTGCTGTGTAGCTGGATGCCTGACCCGATGGCCTCCTCCTTCTTTGGCTGCTAGATCTCCTCATTCCTCCATCTCTTTTCTTCTCCTCCCCTATATATTCTCTCTCCTGCCAGCCCCACCCATCCTTTTTCCTGCCTTACTATTTGCCAGTTCTTTATTAGACCATCAGGTAATTTAGACAGGCACAATAACACAGCTAAACAAATGCAACATGAACAAAAATAACACACCTTAAAATAATATTCTACTATAGGGCCAGATCTCCCATCTGTCTCAGGCATTGATGGGCTTGGGGTGGGGGAACAGAAGATGGGTGATGGGGACAGCTCTCCCATGCTTACAGTTCCGGGGCTGGCTCACCCACACCTCTGCTAACAGGGTTGTCTTTATTGTGCTTCCTTGGTGAGGTGCAGGCCCAGCTCTCCTGGTAAGGTGCAGGGCTAGGTCTTCCTTGCTTACAGTTCTGGGGCTGGCTCACCCACACCTCTGCTAACAGGGTTGGCTCTATTGTGCAGCAAGTGTTGTTAAACTCTGGCCATCTCTCCAGCCTTAGTCCTTAGTACCTTTTAAGTATGGGGATTTGAATTCTTTCCTAAAAATATTCTTTTTATAACATTTTCCTTTGTTGCTCTAGCTAAGGGTTCAAGCACTGTTGAATGAGAGTGGAAGAGGAACACTCTCATCTCTTTTATTTTACAAGAAGTACTTTGTTTTCCCCCATTAAATATAATGCTGGTTGTAGGTTTGCTTTGAGATTTGACTTGTTCTTTTTTAAGACCTTGAAGTACACACAGTGTCATTTGTGATGGTAGTGTGTGTGTGTGTGTGTGTGTGTGTGTGTGTGTGTGTGTGTGTGTGTGTTGCACTCTCCTTTGCTTGCATGTGTGATGATGGTGGTGGTGGTAGTGGTGGCAGTGGTGATGTGTGTGTGCAGGCATGTTTACGTGCATGCGTGTGTGTGTGTGTGTGTGTGTGTGTGCGTGCGTGTGTTGCACTCTCCTTTCCCTGCATGTGTGGAGGTCAGAGGCTAAGTGTTTTCCTCCATCACTACTCACCTCTAATGTTTTTTTGAGACAGAGTCCCTCACTAAACATGGAGCTCACCATTTTGACTAGGCTGGATGGCTGGTAAGTTCCTGGGATCTGCCAGACCCTATCCCCACAGCTCTGGGGTTCTAAGCCCACGACTCTGCCTGGCGTTCGTATGGGTGCTGACCATCCGGACTTGGGTCATTACACTTGCACAGCAGACATTTCACACACACTGAACCCTCCTGAGCCTGAGATGGGATTTTTTTTTCTTCTTCTTTCTCTTTTATTTTTTTTACACTATGCAACCCCAGGCCACCTGAAACTCACTATGTAGACAGAGCTGGCCTCGACCACACAGGAATCTACCTGCCTCTACCTTCCAAGTGCTGGGATTAATGGTGGGCACCACCTCCATGGCCCTGAGATGGCATTTTTGAAAATGTAGTACACTATAAGATTTACTTTTCGAGTGTCCTTGCTGTGTCAGGAGCATTCTCTCTGGCTCTCCTTGGTTCACACGTCCCTCACATGCCACCCCTGTGCTGTTATACACGGCCTTCCTTCCTTCTTTCTTTGTGTACAGTGTCCCTTTAAGTGTCTTCTGCAGTACTAAAGCTGCTTTAGTTTGTGCTTGTCTTGAAACATTGCATTTCTCTTGAAAGTTTAAAAGCTTTGCAGGGCACAGCAGTCTTGTTTGGCATTTGTTTACTCGTGGGGCTTGAAATACACCATTCTGTTCTCTATTGACTTCTAGGGTCTCTGAGAGAGATCTGATGCTATTCTGATGTTTCTGCCTTTGTAGATGAGTTGATGTTTTGACCTTATAGGTCCAGTCTGTCCCTACCCACTCTCTGCCTTGGGGCAGGAATAGGACCCAGGGCTTGCACAAGACAGGACTGTGGTGGAACACCACAGAATCCAGTGCTGGTGTCTTTGTGTGGTCATGGGTCTGTGTCCCCTCCGTGTGCACTGAGGTCTGTCGGAAGGGTCAGAATCATTTGTCATATGTTCAGGTAAGGTGACGGGAACATGGCTCCATCCCTTTAGTCTCTAGCTGATACCTGCTTCATTTCTTGACTTTAGAATCTCTCTGTGTTTCTACTACTTCATGTTGACATGGTAGATGTTGAAAAGGGAGCCCACAACTGGAGGTACAGTTGGGAGAAGATCCCCGGGTCCCAGGTAAAAGGGCTGCTTGTGGAGGTTCCATACGTAGGACCATTTCCATCTTGATACTCTCTGTTCTGCTGGATACAAGTTTTGCAAAAATGGTTAAGAAGGCAGGAGTCAAATACCAACAAAAGCAGAATAGCTGGAGCGGGCTGTAATAAGGGAGATCCCAGGGGACAGAGGACACCACACGGTGGGTTCAAATAGACGAGAGAAGCTGCATCAGAGGAACTGAAGAAAAGGAGAGTGTGATGCTCAGCTGTATGGCAGCAGCCAGAGAAGCAGGCATAAAGTTCCATCTCTGGGGGAGGGTGTTTATAGAACAACAGTTATAAACCTTTTTAAAAAATTAAATGTGTCCCTTCCCCCCTTCCCTTTCCTCTCATATCCCCTCTCTCCAACCCCTCCCATGTGTCTCTCCTCACTCTCTCTTAAATTGATAGCCTCTTTTTCTTTATTGTTATATGTGTGTATGTAAATACATAAATATATAAATACAACCTGCTGAGTCAACTTAGTGTTGTTTGTTTATGTCAGTACTGACCATTTTGCATTGGATAACCAATTGGAGGGCTCATCCCTGGGTAAGGTTAGTTCTCCCTCCTTCAGCGGTCACCAGTTGCCTGTAGTTCTTTGTCTCGTGCTAGGACCCTGGGAGATTCCGCCCTTCCACGTTAGCACGTCTATTGGTATTGCCACCGTTCAGATCTGGTTTAGGCAGCCATATTATTAAGGTTGCCTAGGTATAGCCTGCTTGTATTGCTAGGAGATGCAATCTCACAGCAGATTTCCTGGTCTTCTGGCTCCCCTACAATGTTTTACCCCTCTCTTCTGGGATGTTCCCTGAACCTTAGGTGTAGGAGTTGTGTGAGAGACAGATCTGTTGGGTCTGGGCACCCCAAGTTCAGTTATCTCTGGGTTATGACCAGTTGTGGTTTTCTGTGATGGTCTTTTTTTTTTTTTTCTGCAAAGAGAAGCTTTTTTGGCAAAGGGTGAGAGCTACACCTATTTATGGATATAAGAGTAACTTTTAGAATGCAGTTAGGAATTATATTGGCCTAGTAAAGTGGCAGTGGGAGGTTCTCCTCTAATACCCACTAGCCTTGGGTAATTGGATGATTTCCCTCCCTTTGAATAGGCCTTAAGACCAAGTAGACTTGTGTGGTTATTGCCAAGATATGAGTGCCACTATTGTACTTTTAGGGACAACTTGCCATACTGGCCATCGTTGCTCCCAAGCATTCCTGCTGGGCAGGACTATCAATTGCTCCCCTCCTTTGGCAGCTTGCGCAGGCAGCACCTTCTGGTTCTGTAAAAGCTGGATCACAGGAAAGAAGCGCTAAGGTCAGAGCCAGCTTGGGTCCTGTGTCCTACCTGAGTACTGTCTTCATCGGCACTTGCATTCAACCTCTGGGAGGCAGCTTAGGACACTCGCAACAGTCAGTATTGTCTGGGGAGATGCTGGGATTCCCTTAACCAACACCTTGAAAAGAGGTTTCTCATGCCTGGTACTGGGGTTTCTGTTAGATAGTCTATGGCTCTTGTGGGAAACAATGTCAGCCCGATCGGGTAACTTCATTTAAGCTATATATGTATATACACACACACATAAGTATACATGTACACTTATATATAATTTTAGGTAAATATAAAAAACTAAGGTTTCAAACATCCTTAGTATTATGTCTCTCCTTGCTCCTTCTCCTGTTTTAACTTCCCTCTCCCCTCCCCAGTTAAAACTCCCTTCTACCCCTTTATAGCATGGAAAACACCGTTAGGCCCTTGAGTGGCCTCTAGGACACACAAAAGCCAGTGATTTTTCTCTTCCTCCTTGGTGGCTTTCTCAGTGGTCCCAGGATTCCAGGGTTTTTATGAAAGTGTGATAGACTCAAGAGTCCAATCCTGCTAAGGCAGGAAAGAGAGAAGCTGTGATCATCTTCTCCAAGATTCCCAAGAAAATCTTAAGACAGAATCTTTGGGAATTAGGCTAGCTGGGTAGTAATAATAATAATAAGCTTTGCTGTCTTATTTTTTAATTTTTCTTCATTTGTCCTGAGGTGGGGACATGTTTCTGAAGTGGGTTAAGGCAAGAGGCAAGAGTAGGACCCATGAGGAATGGGGATCTGGTAAGTGCCTCTTAAGACGGCCTCATGACTGGGGCTGAAGAGGTATCATAGAGCCGTTAGGATCCCACACTACTCTTGCTGAAGACCCAAGTTTGATTGCCAGAATTCATGGAGGGGTGGCTCACAACTGCCTGTAACTCCAGCTCCAGAGAGTATCTGATACCTCTGGTCTCGACAGGCACCTGTACTCATGTACACAAACGATCACGCAGACACATACACATCATTTTGTAAAAGTAAAAGAAGTCTTTTTGATTATACTTTCATGCTGGGTATTCAAGAGCACATTGATGTCTAAAATTAACCATTTTTCATTAAGTCTGGATGAGGTCCTCAGGGGTCATTTTGGTCTAGGGAGCAGTAGGCCTCTTTTAGCCACGTGACTTATAACCCTCTATTATCTACTTGACCTTAGAGGGCCAGGGCAAAATATAGACCCCTTTTGTCCCTCTGACTATATTAACATAGGCCTCCAGTTTATTGAACACCTAGAAGATAAGTTACACCAATGTGGTACTTCTAATTTCCATGTAACATTTTAGGTAAAGCGTGAGCAAAAGCCAAACACGTTTAAATAAATCCCGATTACACATACATTTTTGTTCTCTGTAAGAAATGGGTCTGCAATCTCAAGAAAATGGTCACACAACCCCAAGTATTTGGGTAAGACAAAAAAGTTTTACTTCTGCCAAAGGGTGCCACACCAAACCAAGGAAGCAAGGAAGCACAACCAGCAGAAGCCCTGCTGGGTTTTTATTCCAAGTCCAAAGGGGTCCTAGCTCTGAGTCATCAGAGCTCAGCCTCATATTCTTACGTGATTGGCTGGCTTAAAGAGGCCAGCTGATAAGCAGAATGCAATTTTTAGTCCCAAGTGCAACCTTGAGCACGTATTTGGATTTCAAGGAATGCTGACCCTGAAGAAATTTGAATTTCTGCCAAATGGCTTCTTTACAATTCTTTAAAATGAAACTTATCGCCGGGCGGTGGTGGCGCACGCCTTTAATCCCAGCACTCGGGAGGCAGAGCCAGGCGGATCTCTGTGAGTTCGAGGCCAGCCTGGGCTACCAAGTGAGTTCCAGGAAAGGCACAAAGCTACACAGAGAAACCCTGTCTCAAAAAACAAAACAAAAAACAAAAAAAAAAAAAAAAAAAAAAAAAGAAACTTTGTCTTGTGTAATCCTTTGATAGAAAAGAGAGTACATTTCTTTTCTACTGCTCACATTTTCTAAGCCAGTGTTAGCCAGCACATGCTGTCAAGAGCTGGCGCAATTGTGGCTCAAGTGTTGTGGGAGTAACCAGCCACTCTCTGATTGGACATAAGGCCCACTCCAAGAAATGGAGCCCATGCCAGCCACCCGACATCTGACACCTAACATTGCTTGGGTGGCTAAGAACCTGAGACTAGACAGGTCATGGGCCTAGGGAAAAACCAAATACTATTGTTCTGCTGAAGGCACCTAACAATGAAATGACTCCTGACAACATTCTGCTATACCCACAGATCAGTGCCTCACTCAGCCATCATCAGAGAAGCTTACTCTTCAGTGGATGGGAACAAATACAGAGACTCACAACTGGACAGTGTGCAGGGAGTGAGAGATTTTGGAAAATTCAGTTCTAAATGGGATGTCAACACCAACCCCCGCCCCCAGAGCTCGGGGAGCTATGTAGAAGATGATGCAGAAAGACTGTAAGAACCAGAGGGGATGGACGACACCAGGGAGCCAGTGTCTTCCAGACACAGCAGGACTGATGCACATAGGAACTCACTGAGACTGTGACTGTACGTACAGGGCCTGCATGGGTTCAAGCCAGATGGGGTTCCAGCGCTGAGCGGCAGAAGTGGACACAAACTCCCATCCCTAACCATGAAGTTATCTCCAACTGACATTCACTTGCAAAGGAAAAATTCGTTTTCTCCAATGGAGTCTCACTGGATATATTAATCACACTTAAAGGTAGGCCCCAGGCCGAGGGCAGCACAGAATTACCTGAGTGGCACTTTTGAAAACTTTTTATCTTATGTAGATCTGTTTGAGCATTTCTTTTTTTTGTCTTACTGGTCTTTTGCTTGTATATTATAGTTTCTGATTTTGTGTTTTTATGGGGTTTGTTTTAATGTGTTTCTTGTGTTTTTCTTTTTTTTTAATCTGTTTTTTGTTTGTTTGCTTGTTTTTTTCATTTGTTTGTTTGTTTTCCTGAAGAAAGAGAGAAAAAAAAAGTCATGGATTTAGGTAATTAGGGGAGTCGGGGGAAGCTATGATCATAATATATTGTCTGGGAAAAAAACAAGAGGCAGGTGGATGTCTGTGAATTTAAGCCCAGCCTGGTCTACATAATGAGTTCTGGTCCAGCCACGGCTACATAGAGAGAGGGCTGTTTTAAAGAAAGAAGAAAAAGGGTCAGTAAAGATGTGTCTCGATGTGTCCTAGTATTTGTTGGATCGTGGTTGGAAACAGAGATTGACAAAGGTCAATAATGATCTCCCTACCTGCCTAAGGGTGCTCTCAGGGAGGGAACACTTGATTGAGAAGGTCGTGTTTTGATACCTGCACATCATATCAGATCACGGGTGTGGATGACTCCCATAATCAAGAAGGAACAAGCTGATAGAGGTATATGCCTTTACCTGTGTCTACCCCCTGGCTACACTTGTTTATTTGGAAACTGGTAACCATAATCAACATGTGCCTTTAAGTAGAGGCTGGGGACCCGGTAAATTCCACTAATACCCTCCCTCCCTCCTATAAACAGAACAAGTTGTAGGATGGATAATATTTGATATCTCCCTCTGAAGGCCATTTTCCTTTCCTTTTTTTGCCTCCAAATTTAGATAAGGCTCAGGGGCAGAGAAAAAAGAAATGTCAGGACTTTTCTTTTAAGGTCCCATCCTGGATCAAACTTACATAGCTCAGGGGAGTCTAGTTCTTTAGGGTGCAAGCAAAGGGTATGTTTGGTTCAATTTCTGAGGCATTGGAATCCATCTGTAAGAGGAAATGAGGGGACAGGGCTGGAGAGATGGCTCAGCAGTTAAGAGCATTGGCTAAAAGCAGAGGACACTGGCTTGATTCCCAGCACCACAACTATCTATAACTCTAGTTCCAGGGAACTGGACACCCTCCTCTGGCCTCCTCCATCACCAGGCACCCACAGAGTACACAGACATACAATCAGGCAAAACACCCATACATAGGCAATTTTAAAAATTGAGAGGAGATGGAACTAGGGACGCTCCCTCCAGTTCTGGGTCCATTTCTGGAGGAGATTACTCTTAGTGTGGCCTAATACATCTCCCTGGGGGACCCTTACTGAGTGTTGGAAATATCTCAAGAGCCAGGCCCCTGCTGTTTTCATTTGTAGTTTTAGTTGGCCTTAATTGATTATCCCTGCATTTTTACCTGGTTAATTCTCATTTGCCTGTGCAGGACCCACCATCCATTAAAAAAAAAAATCTCAATGACAGAGAAATGGAATGAGATCTACATGAACAGCCTGGACATGAGTGGGGGTAGTGTAAGGCGAGGGTCGAGGGAAAGAGAGCTTGAGGGAGCGGGAGATCCCAGCTGGATCAACAACAGAGAGGGAGAACAAGGAATAGGAGACCATGGTAAATGAAGACCACATGAGAATAGGAAGAAGCAAAGTGCTCGAGAGGCCCACAGAAATCCACAAAGATACCTACACAACAGACTGCTGGCAATGGTCGAGAGACAGCCCGAACTGACCTACTCTGGTGATGGGATGGCCAAACACCCTAATTGTTGTGCTAGAAACCTCATCCAACTACTGAGGGATCTGGATGCAGAGATCCATGACTAGGCCCTGGGTGGATCTCTGGGAGTCCAATTAGCGAGAATGAGGAGGGTTTATATGAGCGAGAATTGTTGAGACCAAGGTTGGATAAAGCACAGGGACAAATAGCCAAATGAATGGAAACACATGAACTATGAACCAATGGCTGAGGGGTCCCCACTGGATCAGGCCCTCCGAATGGGTGAGACAGTTGATTGGCTTGATCTGTTTGGGAGGCATCCAGGCAGTGGGACCGGGTCCTGTGCTCATAGCATGAGTTGGCTGTTTGAAACCTGGGGCCTATGCAGGATTGTTTGGCTCGGCCTGGGAGGAGGGGACTAGACCTACCTGGACTGAGTCTACCAGGTTGACCTCAGTCTGTGGGGAAGGCTTTGCCCTGGAGGAGATGGGAATGGGGGAGGGGGTTGGGGGGAAGGTGAGGGGGACGGGAGGGGGGAGAACAAGGGAATCCGTGGCTGATATGTAGAACTGAATTGTATTGCAAAATAAATTAAAAAAAAAAAAGAAAAAAAATCTCTGGAGTAAATATGAAGCCTCACATGTCAGAGTAGTTAATCAGTTTTTAATGATTAGATGAGGGAATCTTAGCTTCCTCGTGGGTTGAGCCTTCAACATTCCCCTTAGTTTCCCTCGGCCCTTTCAAACTTATTATCTCTTAGTCCATATGCATGTCTCAGTCTAGCTAGGATGTAATCAAAATAGAGCTTAGGATGAATGTCCCATTAGAGATGTCAAAGGGGAGCTACCTATCAGGCTGCTTGGCCTATCAGGCTGCTTGGCTTAGGAGAGCCTCTTTGTAATTTTACCATTTGTATCTTGGATTCAAGAGCCTGCAATCTAGCAAAGAAAATGTAAGCATAGGAAACAAAACCTCCCCCCGTGAGAACTCAGGTGGAAGTGGTATCGAAATGTTGTTTTCTTAGTCTGTCCATGTCACAGCACTGGATGTGGGCCCTTTTACTGAATGAAAAAGCAAGGGTACTCAAGGCATGATGGAGCAGAAGGAAGAGTGGGCAGTAAGGTTGCCATATCAAAGGGGACCATACTGATTAGATTTTGTGTGTGTGTCAATTTGATGCAAGCTAGAGTCATTTAGGAAGAGGGAACCTCAACTGAGACAATGGCTGTAGTCATATGTCCTGTAGGCAAGTCTGTGGGGGAACTTTTTAAATTAATGTTTGATGTGGGAGGCCCCAGTCCATTGTGGGCAGTGCTATAAGAAAACAGATGGAGGAAGCTATGAGGTGCAAGCCAGTAAGCACCACACTTCCATGGACCCTACTTCCGTTCCTGCCTCCAGGGTACTGTCCTGAGTTCCTGCCCTGACTTCTTCCCTCAGTCACGGATGTGACTTGAGAATTGTGTGATGAAATAACCCCTGGTCATAGTGTTTTATCACAGCTTATAGAAAACAAGCTAGGATAGGGAACGAATATACTATAGAGTAAAAGCCTGCAGGACCAAAGACATTGGGCAGAGAGGGCAAATATCAAGTCCCCCGAGTCTCTTTGCTGAACAGGCTGATCCTCTCAACACAGCCCCTTTCACTAGTGATGCTTGTCCAACATCCAGCAAATTATCTTTTGGGATCCCAGGCAAGATCTGTACTAAACTCAGACACCTAACCAGCTATGGGGTTGAAGCCTGATATTAAATCAGCACACCCAGGGTTGTCCCTTTCTTTTTAGTGACAAACTGGCCTAGAGAAGCTAGTTGGCTCAGCCCACCACTCCCTCATCCTTCCCACTAGCTCATCTATCTTTGAGGCAAAGGTCATTTGAGGGAGGGAGTGAATGTCTCTCAAACTTCACAAAGGAATGACTAAAGTGGAGGTTTCCCTGGAAGCAGGTAAGATACGGAGAGAAATGGTGCTCCAGGGTTTGTCCTGAGAGTCCTTGAGCAGTGGCCTTATGTTTTAATTGGGGCCCTGGAGAGGACAAGAGAGCCAAAATTTGGTGTTCAGGATCTATAAGGGAGGTGACATGATGCTTTCCCACTCACTGTCAAGATTGTATGTGATTTTTCAAGATAGATGGGCGAGACAGGAGCCTGGAGGTGGGGCTCCTTCAGGAAGAGAGGATCCATGGCAGAAAGACTGTGGGCACATCTGTCTAGCCTTCTAACGGTTCCTCTTGCGAGCCAGACAGGATCCAGGACCAGGCCTCTCTCTACTCTGAGCTTCACAACAGAAGCACATCCTTGGGTTGGGATCAGCTCCTTGAATGGAAAAGACCTGATCTAGCAGGTTCTGTCTGCATGGTGGTCAAGAGTCTCCAATGCTGCTTACCCCACCCCGCACCTCCATCCCCACCTTTTCTTTTTCTGGTCCCAGTTGTAGAAAACTTCATGGCAGCTTGGACCAATGATTTGTCTGGTTTAACCATCAGTTTTTGGGGAGCTCTCTATGAATACTGAGGCAGACTAGGTTAACAATGAGTTAAAGAGTTTATGACTCCTGGTAAAGCACCACAGACACAATCCAATTATAAACAAGTTTTTTTTTTTTAATTAGATGCTAGCAGGACCAATGATCTCTGAGCCAAATTTGAGATGACAGTGAAAGAAGGCTATGGGAAAAGATTTTTAAAAGAGAAAACCACACAAAGACCTTCAACAACTGGGCAAGCAAGCAAAAACTACTCTGTTCTGCCAAGTTAACTGGTTAAGGCAACTCAAAATCATCTTTGGGTATCTGTGTAAGCAAGTTACAGAAGCAAAAAAAAGCAGTTAGCCATATCATAAGAAGTAGATGGTCATGGCTGTACATTTTGGGTTGGGGGTCATTGAGTCAGGGTTCCTGGGAACTTATCTTCCAGGGACTGGAGTCAGAGACAAATGGCTATTGGGTACCAAGATGGATGCCTGGGTTTCTTTGGCCATCACAAATGTCTTTGAAGAACAGACCTTGGATCAGTGTTCACCTGAGTCTATCATGCCATATCTGCTCTTAGCTCATTGCAGCCTCTGGAGGGAAGTCACCCTCGGTTCCTTTTTCTCCTGACACATTGTCACAAGTTAGGCATGATTTATGGTCGTGATCTTCAATTCTGTTATCCCTTATACAATGCAATATAATAAATGGCACCAGGTAGTGGTGGCAGATGCCTTTAATCCCAGCACTCGGGAGGCAGAGGCAGGTGGATCTCTGTGAGTTTGGGACCAGCCTGGTCTACAGAATGAGTTCCAGGACAGCCAGGGCTACACAGAGAAACCTTGTCTTGGAATAAACAAACAAACCACAAATAAACAAACACACAAAAGAAATGATTCATTCTCTAGTCCTCATAGGCATCATAGTGGTTCCCAATTGAGGTCCTCTAAGGAGACTTTCCTGCTGGTCCATGGGAACATTGTCACTGGGCAGATAGTAATGTTGTCTGGACATATTGGCCAGGATTATCAGTGGAATTTCTTAGGTCCTTATTTAATTTCTTTGAACTTAGATAGGGAAAATGAGTTATGTGTTCTTGCTCAGGCCCCCAGAATCAGTCTCCTTACGAGGGTATATCCCCTTTGAGAGAACTTGGGGTCCAGAGTGAGGATGGTTGCAGCTTGTCTGGGGATCTCTGTGTAGAGTGCAATGATGTTACAAATTGTAGACAAGTGAGTCAGCATGTTGTACCCAGAGTCCCCCAAAGACCACCAAGAGACCAAATCCGATGGAAAAGCAGAGTCTTTGTATTGTTTCCAGTTAACTCGGGCCTCTTGGTCCGTCTGACACAGCAGCAGAGCAGGAGAGACCCCGAGTAGCAATGGGGCAGGGTTTTTATAATGGTTAGGGTAGGGGATCCGGGGGAATTCCAACTCTGTATAGTTACAACGTCAGGATTGGTGCTTACTTGAGGTTAGAGACGCTTGGTTGGAACTGATTGGTGAGTTGCAGCTGCAAGGAAATTGCCATCTTCTCTAGCAGTTTATGTCATTGCGCCTACGTCATCAACAGATCCGTATCCTCGGACAGTTAGATACCCCATGTTTACATGTAGGAAACTCATTCCCTCCAAGAGCTATGGTGTATAACCCATAACAGCAGAAAACATCCCACAGGACATACCTGGTGCTTTGTTTATCACACAAGTTATGCTATATCATATCCTTTAGGTTATGGCAGGAAATGTCTGGAACTCGTTTTCGTGTAGCTCCTACTTGTCTGGGTCTAGGGGTGGAGGGCAGCACATCCTCTGGTGGGTTTTTGTTTGTTGGTTTGTTTTAGAATAATTTATCCAAGGGCCTGCTGCCCCCTGCCTGACTCTTCTCTAAGATCGCTGCTACCCTGTCATCCTCTCAAGCAGATGCCCCAGAAAGGGACAGAAGTTGTCCACATTGGGATAACCGTGTACCTCTTCTGGTACAGGGATTGAATGTGCAGAAAGGACAAGGAACCTGAGGAGAGCAGACAGCCTTTCAAATCTCCTTTCAAATCTCAGCTGGCCTCCTGAGGACACAGTCATTAGAAGAAACTTAATATTTAAGATCGTAATAAAGTGGAAAATCTGCTTGGGAGTTCAGCTGAGACTCATTTAAGAAATGAGGAGTATAAAAGATCTCAGGTTGGTAGGCTTTCAACTCCCTGTAGCTCATTATGGGAGAGAAAGAGACTCTGCCTGGAGTTCCGTCGTCGTGCTAATCAGTTTTCCTCCTGGGTCTGGACCCCTAAAGAGAATGCTGGGCATTCCTGGTTTTGTTTCTCCCGATTCCACGTCAGTTAGGCTCAATCATTACTGATGACGCTGGTGTCCCAGATAAGCATCTCGGGTCCCATGCTGAGTGTCAAGAGGACACTGGCTAGCAGTTGTGTTCTTATGCTCCGTCAGTTAATGACTTAAAAAACAAACAAAAAAACAGGAGAAGCATTGAGGGCAAAGCAAAAGTAAAGTTACCAGCAAATACTACAGACTCCTCCAAGCTGGGGAAGGGTTCCCAGAGCTCGACCATGGCTTTAAAGGGGTGGCGGGGAGGTGGGGGGAGGCGGGGAGGTGGGGGGAGGCGGGGGAGGCGGGGGAGGCGGGGGAGGCGCTACTCTCTTATTGGATTTTCTTCCTCTCTCCTGTTGGCTCTAAGAAGCTCATGTGTCTCCTCTGATGGAGGGATTGGGTCTCCCACTTTTACCCATGGACATGGAAAAGTTACAGGATCCCCTGTCTTGGAGCACGGTTACAGAAACAGCTGCTGATTGGTTGAGTTAGACTAGCCACACCCCGGATTCCCCATCATTCTCCCTTTCCTTTTTGGTGTGAGGGTGACTTACTTCTGGGGAAATGAAACTTACCGAAGGGAACACCAACAAGAAGGAAACAGACAAAGGAAGTGGGTCACTGGTTCTCCTTTCTCTCCTCCTGGGGCCCCATGGCCTCACTATGGTGGTGATCTTGTGTGTGGCCCTTTTACTGCTTGCTGGTCCTTCTTAGATGCCACCTCTAAGAAGTGGCTAGGGTCAGTCCGCTAGCCAGGAAGGCCTAGGCTTACTGTGTTTCTCTCTAGTGGCCGTATCTGGTCTTAGCCCATCTCCTGGACCCCTCATCTCTCTAGCTCTCCTTCAGTGTCCAGCACCAAGAACCCTGCGGCCTGGACCTGATCCACAGGTCCTTAAGTGACGTCTCTGAGAACCCCCCACCACTCCAACTTTGCCCTCCAGCAGCCACCTGGGGAACTACCACAGGCGCCCACACTCCAATACCCTCATGGTGGTCCCTCTCTTCCTAGGGCTGAGCCCAGCCCCCTCCCACTCACCCAGAAATCAGCTATCTGTTATGTCTAAACTGTGCTCAAAGCCCCCAGCTTTCACTTGAAGCCTCTGTGGGGGCTGTGCATTGTCCTAAATAACCCCTTGGACTTACTTTTTCTCCCTGTCCCTGAGGGTTTTTTGGCCATTCTGGGTAGCCTCTGGCTGTTTACTCCAAGAAAATGTATGCCTGAAGACACTCAGGTTGCCTAGTAGTAAGATCCTGGGGGGAATCTTCATGGGCTGGAAAAAGGAGAGCAGTTGCTTGCATCACTGAGGTTATTGTCAAGCGTTTGATCTGGAAATGAGGCATATGCTCCTATTCTGGAACATTCCTGGCACCATCTCATTGAAATTTTGTTAATGCCAAGAGACAATGGTAAGAACTAGGTAACCCCTCCAGTGCCTGGCTTCTCTCAGGTCCCCTGGGCACAGCTTCTAGTCATCCCAGTTGGTGGGTGAATGTTTGCTGAACCTGGCCCTCACCTGTTGCTGTGAGGACGTGAGATGATATGGAGCCCAGTGTCAAGAGTGCAGGCCATGTGATGAGATCCCCTCAGAGCTCATGTATAGATGGCAGATTCAATAGAGCTCCCCCACCTCTATCCCATCCCAAATGTGGAATCTCTCCTGTCACCCCTGAGCAGCAACACCCTGTCCTCATGTCACCAACCTCAGACCTCAGCCTCAACATTGCCCAGAATTGGTGTCAACCCTGGATCCACCCCAAGAGGAGCAGAGAAAGGACAGGCCAGTGTGCATGAGTGCCTGTGGCTGGGGAAACTGATTCAATAGCACATCTGGATTGGTGGTAGGTGCTTGGAGGTGGAAGTAACAATGTCTGGAAAGCACTGTTTACATTGGAAATAGGACCCTGGTGCCTGTAGTTTGGGTCTCCCAGCATCCAGTGGAGGTTCTTGCTTAGCATATCACTTTTATATCGCATGGGATATTTTCTTTTTCAGGAGCTATGGCCTGCCTGGCCTAGCAGGAAGGTAGGCTGCGGGGTGTTTACCCACCAACCCCACAGCTCCCCGGAGTTTTCTTGAGTGTGAGCAGCAAGAAATATTAGATACAAGAATTTAGATTGTGGAGATAAACAGATAGAAAATAAAGGATAGCCTCGAGAGGGCCTGGAACCTATTCCAATGAGCCCCAACTGTCTCTGCCCCAGGGTATTTATAGAGATGCCAGGGGGTGGAGCAAAAGACCTCCCCCCAGCACAGCCAAGTGCAGACCACATCAGGCCCGTGGTCCTAATCATCCTCTCTGTGTGGACCTGCTGGGTAAAGCCAGGAGGAACCTGAAAACAGGCTCCCACAGTAGGCCACATGTAGAAGTAGCAACAGGTACCCGCTGACTAGCAGGGACAGAAGTTCCAGACACCCAGAAGGAAGCAGGTGTTCCGCAGTAGCCACATTGTGTAGCCTAGGCCTGGCTTATCACTCAGTTAAAGATTCCTACCTGCAGACAGGACCGTTGCCCCCCTGGGTTTCTAGACACCCATCAGGAGGATGCTACAGGCCTTTCTTACCATGTGGGTCTCCAGCCAGCTGTGGCTTTTCTCTGCACGGCACATTCTTGCAGTGCTTAAGGACTGTCTATATAATCCACAGTAAATATCTGAGAAGGAACCCCTGTTCATGAGTCAGTCCAAGATAATGACCGGGCCTATAAATCAGACTTCATAACCCCCTACCTGCTCTGAGCGCCTTATCATTGGTCCTACCCCTAAGTGTAGAAGCTAGGTAGAAGAGGTCTACCCTGCCTTCCTTGCTTCTCAGTAAGTTTGGGTCCCTCCTGTTCCCAGATGCTGAAGCATAATGGGTCATCAGACAACCTCAGCAAGCTGTATGACACCACCATGGGCAAGCTGGGGGTAGCCAAAGACTACATTGCCCTGTGAAAGAAGTATAGCAGGAAGATCACCACGTATACCTCAGATCTGAGTTTCCTGGAGTAATTGGGGAGAGCCAGAGCCTATTTAAGCAGACAGAGATGCTGACCCTGAAGAGGTACATGGAGCATTGCTGTGTGCTCTTTCAGAGGAGGTAGGAAACCCAGGCTAGAAGGAAGAAGAGGAAGGAAGCCTAATAGGTCTTCTCTGTCCAGTACCCTTATCCTTTATGGCTTCCGATCATCTTCAAGGCTCTCAGTCACAACCAAGGGGGAAACACACCTCAGAATATTGTGCTGGTTCAGTCACCAAGAACTTCTGCCCAAGAAACATTTTGTTTGGCCCTTAACCCATCTTGTATTTATGTACCTTTCCACCAAGCTGAGCTCCCTGTGTGTTCTGAGCATCCAATCTCTTGGATCTTGCCCAAAACCTTTCCCTCTGTAGTGGCTGTCCACCTAGTAGTTGGAAAAGCTAATTGTCAGAGTAGTGCATCCCCTGGAATTTCATTTCTATTCAAGAACATCACCTCTAGAGATGTGATGCCCATCCTCAGGCCGTTTTACATACACTGAATTCCTACATAGACTAGGCTCTCCTCTTGGAAAAATTATTAGTGTTCCCCCTGAGAAGCATTCTCTAGGTAGGCATAGGCTTGGGGAACTGATAGCTTGAACCTTCTCAGAGCCTTCACTGGAGTGTCGTGCAGCTGACTTTCCAAGAGGGCCAGGGTGCGATTTCCCAAGTCCTCACGGAACACTACCATTTTTGATGCTGGACTCCATGCGGAATCAGTGCTGTCAAGCACACATTTGGGGAAATGCTGTTCTAAGTGCGTGGCAGTCTACATCTTGCATGTTGTCTGGGCACCTAGAACTCCGTAGCTGGAAGAACTAAACAAAAAACCCCAAGACCACCGCCTCTATAAGGCTATATGCTATCACTGTCTGCAAAATGAGGAGGTTGGACAGTAAATCTGGAGAGTGGAGCAGATGCTGCCAAAGAGGGGATGCTTTTCATGGGACAAATGATCACCTGCAAGATCGATACAAGGTGTTCTGCCAAGACAGAGCAAGCTTCCTGCCGCATGTAGACAGGAAACCTTGAGCAAGAAGTCATGGACATTGTACTTCGTGAACGTTTGAAAGAAAGAGAAGATTTTTTCCCTGATAAGTGCTGAGATACAGCCTCAGGGAATGCTATAGAAAATCAGGAAGAGCAGAACAGTCTAGGAAGGAAGTGAGGGTCATTTCTATTGCTGTTGCACATACCCACAGCACTTAAGCATCTCTTAGTATTCCTCAATGTGTGGATGCCTATAACGAACAGTTTTCCAAGAATGATATCTGTGTGACTTGTTTTTAAATCGTGTGTGTGTGTGTGTGTGTGTGTGTGTGTGTGTGTGTGTGTGTGTGTGTTTTAAGACAAGGTCTTGCTATGTCTCCCAGACTAGATTCAAACTCTTGAGCTCAGGCTATCTTCCTGCCTCAGACTCCTCCTGAGTAGCTAGGACCACAGATGAGCATCACTACACCCAATTTAACAATCTGACAGGAGGCAACAACTCCATAGAGGGTAGGCAGATCCTCATACCATACACATTCCAGGCCACTTCCTCACCCAGCTTAGAGGCAATCCACAAAGAACTGACTAAGGCCATAGCCTACAATAAGGAACTGTTGTGGGAACTGGAGCTACTACAGTCAGAACTGACAGAGCTGGGGACCAAACTGCAGTACATCCAAATATCAGTACGGGTAGAGGAATACAAAAGAGGCGTGGGCACATGTGTATACATCAGATGCAAGCTCAGAACAAACTAGAGTCACCAAGTTATCCTTGAGTCAGGTAAAGCTGCAAACAGGGGTGGAGATCAATGATAATGTGACAAGGTACCCTAGGAGGACCAATGGAAGATTCTGGAAATTTGTCCAATAGCAGTGCAAAGTACTGTGCTGGAGGCTGACGGAAACTCTCACCATACCTAGAGGTAAATGCGGCCAAGTGCAATGACTGGGCCTTTCAGGAGGGTGACATGTTGTTGTAAATCATGACAGCATGTGATACAGGTGCCCTTAGGCAGCTGTGGGCCTGCATCTAGTGGGAACATCACAATTGGCCATGTGTCCAGGTAAGGAGGCATCCGTAGTTCTTCCCTTCTGTCCCCTAGTCGATACTTGCCTGGCCTCTTGGCTTTAGAGTTTGGAAGTACGTTGTTTTCTGTGTATTTTCTGAGTACCTGCTGTGCCAGTGTCTTAGATTCCCTAAGCAACAAAAGTTGGGGAGAGATCCCAGTAAGTCTGTGATACCTATGAGGGGTGCTGGGCCAAAGATCAAGATAGATGATGATAGGAAAAGGACAGTGTGATGTCCAGGGCCTCAGTCAGGGTTGAGACTGGATGCTCCAGGCACTCAGGGTGTGGCGAGGTCCCCCAAGAACGGATGCCATTTGAGTTAGCACTTGAAGCACGAGTGGAGGTTCTGCAGACCAAGTAAGGAAAAACTGGGTACTCATAAAATGACAAGGGGAGCCAGATGCACACAAGTACAGTTCAACGTAAGCTCATAAAAAAAACAACAACAATGTGACTGGGTCACCCTCTAGCTGGACAGGCTACGGCTGGAGGTGGAGAACAGAGTCAACGGGCAGTGGGCTTGAGAAAGCTTTGGAAATCCTTTGAAAACATTGCAAGACATTGTGTCAAGGACTGAAAGAAGCCCTATAGGAGGCTGTTCTGGCCAGCTGTGAGCACAACCTGGCCTGTGTGTGTGTGTGTGTGTGTGTGTGTGTGTGTGTGTGTGTGTGTGTGTGTGTGTGTGTTGTAACAAGATTATTGCAGGTTGCTGCAGTGTCAGCCATGGCTACCCTATGGGTAGATGCCTGTCCCTCTCATGTTCCAGCCACCTCCCTCTGGTTGACCAAGAGGGTAAGACTACAGCCAAACAGCGTGCTGAAGTTGGAGGTGGAGCTGTTGTGGTTGGAGCAGGCTGAATTGATGACCAAGCTGGAGAAAAATGTGACGTCTAGCTGGACAGTGTGTCCCCAAGTGCCAACAAGTGAGTGGCTAGCCGAACCAAGTCCTCTCAGAGCTGGACACTCTGCAGACAAGAATAGAGCTAACCAAGTTCCACCTCAAGAGCAGAACATCTGAAAAAAGTCAGGTGGTAAGGAGATGGAGGCCTTGAGTTCATCTGCCTTGGTGCGGTGGGCTCCTTATTGTTGGCTGTGGGGCCTTACCTAGGTCTCTTCTGACCTCGCGCTTCATGACTGGCTTTAGTCTGGGTTCCAGAGGGGAAGTGGGTGAGTGTCCAGCCATGGTCCTGCACTTCTAAGAAGAGCATCAGAGGGCTTACATAGTTGCTTATTATATTAAAACCTACATTCAATAATTACAGACCATCTTGTGCTGAACAAGAGTCAATGATGTCTGTTCTCCCCTGGTCTCCACTTCAGTTTATGTCCCAGGCTCCTGCCATAGTCAGCTTGCTTTAGTGACAGACTATGGCCTTAAGATGAAATAAACCATTTTCTCCTCAAAAAAAAAAAAAAAAGTCAGTGATGTCTTAGTGACTCTCTGTGAACAAGATCCCAAGGCCCAGTTCTTGGCTCTATAGACCTGGTGGCCTAGTGGCTTCAAAAGAGCAACCCCCCCCCCCAGAGGTACTGTTTACCAGCATCATGTGCTCTCAGTAGGTCTGCTCTTCTTTGACAGAGGTGTTCCAGGTTTTTTCAGGTACCACGGCTTGAGAAACAGCCCCATGGAGCGGCTGCATACAGTGTCTACATCTCTTTCTAACACTTCTCTAGACGAAGTGTAAGAGAGGTGAGGTCCTGGGTAGGGAGAACACCTCTGTCCCATAGGGGTTGAATCCAAATTTGAAGGGAAGTTATATAGCAGAGCTAAGGACAATTGCAGGAGACACAGAACTCCATATGATGTCCTGAAGAAGCAGTGATCTTAACAATAGCCATGTGACCTTTTATGATGTGTCAGGCATCCCCCCCCCACCCCCAACACGGTCTCAACAATCATTCCAACCCTGGAGGCTCTGTTATCCTCCTTAAGGATGGAGGTACTGAGGCACAAAGAGGCTGAGGAACTTGCCTCGTGTCATAAACACAGTAGCAGGGCCAGGGTCTTCACTGCTCTCCTAGGATGCCTGCCAGGGCAGCTAAGGTGGCGGCTATCCTTGGATGGCAGTGCTGAGCCTAGAAGGGTCCCAGCGTCTTCAGAACGGGCCAGGTATACTGATCCCCAGTGGCCACTGCAAAAGGAAGTCACAGGAAAGGAGCTACCCATCAAGACCAGGGACCTGTCCTTGAACTCAGCTAGTCTCAATGAGGGACAATGGACTCCGAAGCATGCCCATGACTGACCCTTATGACAGGGCTAGTTGCCTTTACAGCCACCTTTGTGCTCCCATTACCTAGGGAGCACAGTCCTGGGCTGTCAAGGTAGTTTCTGTGCTGGCTAGCTAATGTCATGATCAGAGGCCAGGGGTTAGCAGCCTGCAACATGGAGGAGGCAGGTTAGCCATTAGGGAGTTGGTGTGGCACTGTGCTGTGACTCAATGTCCTAGTAATGTTGGTGCAGTCCACATCCTGCAGCGTGAGAGGCCGTCCCAATCAGGCCGATGATGCAGTTAGGACAACAATGAGAGTTTAATTATCTTACAACAGGCACTCAGCTTTGGGCAGCTTGCTGGGGTTGATACCCTCTCCTTTTCTGCCACTCCAGGATCATCCCCCAACAGTACTTGTTTTCACAGTGGGTACTGCTGATTGTCGGTGAACGAGGGTTCTAAATAGCTTTCCCACATGCTTAATTCCAGAAGTCTATGTCAGACTCTGTTGTGCCAAGGTCACTAGCTATCCACACAGACAGGCCTTCTGGCTGTGGAGATGTTCTTTTCAAACTACCAACAAAGTTCCAGGATTCCAACACCGTGCTACTTCTGGGTGTAGGTTGGATCCTGAGATAAGATCTTTGACTATAGGAGAATGCCTGGAGAAAAAGCCTCTCTTAGATGTCTCCATGTGAAATGAGAAGGCAACCTCACCTTGCATGTCAGTCAAAAGTCTTGGGCAAAGTTCTGAGCTCATGGAGGCAGGTCAGTATGATTCTTCCTGGGAGGCAAGCTTCCCTTGGGTTGAGTCCTAGGCCTTACAGCTGAGTACCACAGCAAAGAAAGGTTACTCAGGGAGGTGATGTGCTAAAGGGGCTTTGACTGGTACCACAGAAGAGCCGAGAAGACAAAGGTTGCTCAATATCAAAGGGACTGTGGTGCACTTTGTTATTTTGTTGGGAGGATCTGAACCATCAAGAACACCATCCTACTTGTGAGGAAGAGTTAGGGGTTGGCTGTTAGTGGTTGATGGTGAACCAGGAACACAGCTCCAAAGCATCTCTGGGTCGTATTACTGGCCTAAGGCATGGCGGCTGAAATCTATTTCCTGCTTAACTTTTGTGCCAGGGGATGTAAGAGGCTCAATTATTTCCCCAGGAAAAACAAGGCTGAGGTATCTTTGGACAACTGAAGAATACCAGGGAGTCTCCAGGAATGCCCCTGGATCTGTGGACTAATAATTTTGTACATAGAAGACTCAGTGGCTTTAAATCAAACACAAAGTATACCGTGAGGCTATGCCCAAAGCGCACAACTGACCCCCAAGTAATATAACCCCGCCACAAACCATTAAACACCTCAAAGCATTTTAGAGAGATGAGTGAAATGCTCCAAATATCCAAAGTCAGAGTGCCTCCCCAACTCCAGTCCAGCTCCTGTCTGGACTGTTAGGTTTCATCTCCACATGGGGAATCACAAAGACCCTGAAGCACCTGCCTGCATGCCCCTCACTGGCTATTTTCAAGTAGGCAACTCTTTGCTGGGATATGTGGCACTATACTTTTGTGCCTCACAGCCCTTCTGTTGTCTCATCCTGGCCGTCTAGTGCCATTCCAGTTCTTCCAGCACTGGCCCCTGGGAATATGAGTTTGAGTAGGCTGAGATCAACCCTGCTGGGAAGAGATCAAGACCATGTCCTAAGATAGCTGCTGAACATCATACATGTTACAACTAAAACATCGTCTTAAGTTCTAATTTAATTTTCATTTCTCAATGAAGTGATTGAAAAGCAGGAGAAATGATGACAGAAAGGGCTGCTGGTGAGCTGCCTCCCAAGGCTTCCTGCCTGAGAGATCCGCAGAGCCACACTGTGGCTTCCTCAGTAACTCTGTAAGCGAGCCTGGGAAGTTCCAGGGGCCTCTGACTGAGCCTAGGGCATGGCCACATCGGAACCAACTACATTTGCTGCTTCGAATGTAGTATCAGAATTTCCTCTTGGTGCTGAATCCCTAGGGAGGCAGTGATGAGGGGTCCTCCTTGTGCCTACAAGGAATTGGCTAGCTTGGGAATTCCTTCTGCAAAGACAAAACAAGGAATGCTTTCTTTAGGATGTGGAAAGGTCCAGAAATGCTCCCAAGGAGAGCATCTACTTTGTCTGGGGAGTTCAAGGTTGCATGGAGTTCACTGAGGAACACTTCTGAGGTGGCGTCAGACTGCTTCCAGCTCAGGCTCCTTGGCCTGTGTGTGAATCACTGATAGTCAATGGGAAGGTAGTGATTCTCAGTCTGGTCTAGGTCTGGCTGAGGTAGGTTTCTGGGAACAGTTGCTCATGGGTGAGCTGGTAGTATTCTCAGTGCGCAGTCAGGCTGGAAGCTCAATGTCTGCCTCTGCACCCCAACTAGGTCCAGTGTCCCATACTCCACCCCAGAGAACTGAAGACACATCATTAGGTCCCCACTGCTTCTGCAAAAGACTCTTCCCATAACCTTTGTGAGCCATGGTGGGGCTTCTTCTCCAGTGGGTAGGCCCCTTAGGCCAAAGCAGAATAGAATCATGACTTGACTTTTCTTAACGACTAAAACAAGAACGTTGGGCATTTTATAAAAACATTTCTCTGCCCAGACTATTCTGTCCAGCCTAGCAAAGAATAATCTCTGACCCAGGAGACAGTTTGTGTCAAAGATTTCTCTCTCTGAACCCGTGGCAGCATAGCCTGAGTTCACTGGTTTTCCTTTTTTTTTTTAAATAGGAATTTTAGACTATAAAGGTAATATATACCTGTTGTGAGGAATTCAGACAACATAAAATAAAAAGAGCCAAAGGTAAGAAGTAAGTCCCCTCCTGTTCCAGAACCTTTCAGCAAACACCCTTCTTTCTCAGTAGGGTTGTTGAACCTGCCCAGATCTTTCTCAGTGTAGGCACACATATTTTTCTATACAAACACAGGATTGTACTGTGTACACAAACTCAGTTTATGTGAACTTACTGCAGTAAGAGTGTGTATCACTGTGGCCAAGTTTTGGTGTCTCAGAAGGAGAGAGACAGGTTGGATAACAGGAGCTTACAGCGGAGGGGGAGGAGCATCTGGGTCCAAGTGTGTGCATGGCAAAGGTCTGAGTAGCATTGTTTCGAATTGGTCAGCAGACATGGTCTGGGTAAGCAAATGGCTTGCTCAGGTGTGTGAGCCAATGACTTGGAGAAATGCACTCATTGTTCCTTTCCTGCTCATACCCTATTCTCTTGTGCGGATCCCTATTTCCATGTGATGTTATGTTCCTCCTGCCTGAACCATTTTCTTCAGTCTTTCCTACAGCGTAGGTCTTGGGCAATGACTTTGCTCAGCCTTTAGTCATTGGAAAGCTTTTCTTTTCATTCTTTTTAAAAATATATATATTTTAAGGGCAAGGCTAAGAGGTTAAGAGCACATACTGCTCTCTTTCAGAGGACCCGAGTTTGGTTCCCAGCACCCACGTTAGGTGACTCATGGCTGCCTATAACCCCAGATCCAGCAGATCTGACACCTTTTTCAGGCATCCATGGGCACCTGCACTCACAGAGAGGCACACACATAGACATAACTGAAAACTTAAAAATCTTTAAAAAAAAAAAAAAAAAAGCCTAAGTGAGTTTTACTGTTAGGTTTTCTTTGTAAGCATTTAAAAACCAACCACTACTTGTGAAGCCACCTCTGGGACAGCATGGCTGTGTATTCTCATAGAATTTCATTGTTTAGCTCAGGAGCCTGGGCCAAGTGATTCTTAAGGCAGGGAGTCACTAGTGGCTTTTGCCCGTGATATATCTGTTTGGTTTTTTTTTTTTTTTCTCCACTGAGGTAAAGCTCACATGATATGAAATTAACTACCTCAAAGTTACAACTCAGTCACAGTACCTGTAGCTCATCATCTTTGTCTAGTTTCAAAACGCGTCCATCTATCCACCCTGGCTCCCCTCCCCCCACCCCATCTGTTACCCCAGGCCCTAGCAACCATGAATCTTCAGGCTCTCTGGGTTTTCCTATTTGGGATAATTCACACCATGGAACCATGTGCATTGTGTTGTCTGGCTTCTCTCACACTTTAGAAGTTTATCTGCCTTGCAGCACTTGTACCTCATTCTTAAGGCTGAGTATTCCATTGAATGGGTCTAACATTCGTCATCCATTCATCTATCCACAGGTGATGACACATCATCTTCTTGCTGCTGAGAACAGTGCCACAATAAATGAACATCCCCCCCATATAAATGTCCTTTTATTTCAAAATTGAAACAGTGGAATTAACTAGTTTATAACTGATGCAACCTTCATGGGAGAGAACCAAGAGCATATACATCCACCAGGAGGATGATATCTGAGAGTCTGAGCTGATCATTTCCCTCCTGTCAGCTACCAGGACACAATGAAAGAACAGATTGAAGGGCTGGAGGAGAAAGGGTGCAGTCCAAGTCAGGTGATGATGGGAGGGTAGATTTGTTTGTAGGCTTCAGTTTTTTAAGTTGCTACAATGAGAGAATGAGGTAGCATTCTTCTGAAAGAAGTCAGAGCAGTAGCCCTCCAGCCCGTTCTATGCCCTGTACTCACAAAAATAAAATGCCCTTGTGGCATACATCCACAAGAATGGGATTTTATTCAGCCATAAAGGAGAATGTTATTTTCAGGACAATGGATGGAACTGGAGAACATCATGTTAAGTGAAATAGGCTCAGAAAGACAAATGTTTTCTCTTATATGCACAATCTGTATATGTATATATGCATGTATATATATATATATATGCACATATAAATATATATTTGTGACATAAAAGCAGACAGGACACTATTTGAGGGGAATAAAGGGGTCAGGGAAACAGAAGAAGAAGGGTAATGGGGGTATAGGTGTGTATAAGAGCAAGATACCATTCTATCTACAATTATATACATGCATACATATATATGTGAAAATGTCATAATGAAATATGTTATCTTGTATGCTAACTAAAACCCAACCCCAAATAAATTCCTAAAGTGATGTCTTAAGGCCTTGGACTGATCCACCTGCAGCAGGGGAGGGATTCTTTTAACTTATTGTAGCTTGGGAACCAGAATCAAGATTCTGGATCAAGGAAAGGGTTCCGAGTCCTGGACGATGCTTGCTCAGTGTGCTCAGTCCCCCTAGTGAGAAAGTCCCCTTTCATCACACCTTCAGGTTGCTGTGGCTTCTGTGACATTTGCTCAGAATGACTGGCTCCCAGGCCCGCCCCCCCCCCCCCCCCCCCCCCGCCCCACGGCGGGAAACAGTGAGTTCAGCAGCTACACAGGCCTTTGTTCCTAGTGCACAGAACTGAAGTTACCTGCCTGGGAGAGGAGAGGTGAGAAGCACAAGTCAGTCTCTTGGCAGGATGGATAGGGGAGGCTCCAGGCCAAAGGGTGGACTGGGAGAGCGGTGTCTATTTTATAGCTTCAGAGTATCTCAGAAGAGATCTCCAGAGAGTGACAGTTAAGTTTGAGGCTGGGGATGGGGATGGGGTCAAAAATGTAAAACAACTTAGTGGTCAGTGGGAAATGTCTCCCTCCCTCTTCCTTGTTTAATTATGTATATTGTTTGAGTAGTCTAGGTATTAAACCCCAGTCTTCCTCAAAGCATGCTCAGCAAGCACTATTTCACCCAGGTATGGCACAGCCCTTGACTGAAGTCTTGTTTTCCTGTGTTTTACTTTCTTGTATCACAAAGGGTGGAATTGCTGGTTGCAGGGTAATTCTGTTTTGATCTTTGGAGGAATTTCACTTTCCTTTTCTGAAGATGTTTTCCTTATTGAAGTCTCCCCCAGACTCTTGAGTAAATTTTCTCGTTATTGCAAAAACGGCACCTGGTCATCTTCTCAGTCATAGGGGCTGCTGGGGTATGTGGTTTGCCTTCGATTAAAAAAAAATTGGCCACTAATTCTTTGCATGTTTGTGTTTAAAATTTTTTCCTTTTGAAGCTCCAAATGTTTTAGGCTGTCAGGTGTGGATGGTAATTGTCTTCAATCCAGCACTGCAAAGGCAGAGATGGGTGGATCTCTGGAGTCCCATACCAGGCTCTCTACACGGGGAAGTTCTAAGCCAGCCAGGGAATGCATCAGGAGACCCTGTTTCAAATATATATTTAGATTGTCTGCCAACTCTTTGATACTCTTTTGTGAGTCACTTTTTTTTCTTTACCAATTTAGATTCTCTTTTCTTTCCTTTTGTGTGTGTGTGTGTGAGAGAGAGAGAGAGAGAGAGTGTGTGTGTGTTAGGGACAGACACCAGAGTGTTTTGAATATTAAGCTTCTTCACTGAGCTACACCCTCAAAGTAGATAATTCTCCTTGATCTAGTCTTAGAGCTCGTGATTCCCTGCTTGCTTTCATGCCTTCTATTGATGAGCTGCTCAAACCATTCATCTCCGACATTAAATGTATGACACCCAGTATTTTTTTGGTTTTCTTTCCCTGTCTGAGCTTCTGGTGATACCCTCTTCTAATCCTTTAAAAGTGTGTTTTGCTTGGTTGTTTCTTTTTTTAGACAGGTTTCTCTCTGTGGAGTCCTGGCTATCCAGGAACTTGTTCTGTAGACCAGGATGACCTTAAACTCACAGAGCTCCACCTGCTTCTGCTGGAATTGAAGGCCTGTGCTGCCATGCTGGGCTGAAGTGGATTATTTAGCACATCCCTCCCAGCAGTTTCATATCTCTGTCTGATAGTTACAAGGTGCCAGTCACCTTGAAGTTCAATTCTGTTGATTGTTTTATCTTTTAAAAAATAAAAAAATTGAAATTTTATTGTAAGTAACTTGCCAATAAAAGCATCATATATCAAGATTAGCTAGACCCAGTATCCATCCATCCATCCATCCATCCATCCATCCATCCACCCATCCATCTCAATGAATTTCTATACAGTTAAGAGTAACTATTTAAAATTTTAAACATTTTATTGTGACTGTGTATGTGTGTATATGGGGGGGTATATGCAAGAGAATGCAGGTGTCCCCAGAAGTCAGAAGTGAAAAGTCCCCTTGGAGCTAGAGTTATAGGTGGTTGTGGTCCAGATGTGGGTATGGGGGACTGAACTCTTGTCCTCTGCAAAAGCAGTGCCTGCTCTGAATTGTCAAGCCATCTTTTCATCCCCCAAGTTGTCTTTCGACAGTCAATTATCTTGTAATTGTCATTAAATGTGGGTCATCAGTTTAGACTAGAGAATTGAAGAAATGGTGTTTGTGTCCAGAGATGGGCATGCCTCTTCTGTCAGCTGTCAGTGTGGTGGGCTGGACTAGCTTCCCCTGGTGTCTTCCCCTCAGCAGACCACAGGCTTCAAAGTCCAAGTGGCAGGCTGCTCTTAGCTTGTGCTTTGATGGACGCTGGGGTGCTAAGGGCATCATCATGCACCCCAGCCTTCTGTAGCCCTGTTATACCTACAACCACACGTCCATGCTTTCTTTCCCTTCAGGGGCAGATGGCTGTTTCTCCTTGCCTAACTCTGTCCAGTGTTAGGAGTACAAGTGGATTCTCCCTGGTCCTCTTGGTCTTAGGCAGGCAGGCCTTGTACATATATGTCTTTGACTTGGCCTCCCCCAGCCCTGGTATTTATGCTCTTCTTGCCCATGGTAGCCAATCTCTGCTTTGTATGTGTGACTGGCCATGGGCAAGGCTAGTTTCTGCTGTTCTTCCCATGATGGCAGACCTGAGTTTGGTATAGGACCTGGAGTTCAAATGTTTTTATTTTTTTATTGCTGACTATTATGCCAATAGTTTTGTGTGTTACAGTCTACTTAATGGTTTCCCTGCTGATGGCCATGCCTGGATAAGATGCTACAATATTGGCCCTCAATTCAAATAATAAAAAGAGCTCCGATTAAAATTTACACAAAAAAAGAGGATTCCATGCCTTAAGCCTGTCTGATGTCCTTATCACATCTTCTGAAGCTCTGACTTCTCCCTTGTCATCCTTCCCGGTGAAGACTGAAGCTTCAGGTCACAGCCACAGACCAGATCCCAGAGCCTAGATCCTGCCCTCCACACACCTAGCTCCCTTTCCTTCCTTGTACTATGCTCTGAATTCTTCATGCCACATCTCTGTGACAGTGATGGACAGATGCAGGCCTGATCAAACTCTTCTATGTTAGTATTTGTTACTTTTGCTGTATGGAGTATTGAACCCAGAACATTGAGCATACTAGACAAATGCTGTACTACCATGAGCCACAGCCCCCAATGTTGTTTCTCTGTTTTGAACTAGTTAGTTTTTCAATTTATTTTATTTTTTTTAACTTATATGCATGTGTGTTTGTGTGTTTTGCTTATGTGTGTGTGTATGTGAGGGTGAGGGTGCCTCGGAGGCCAGAAGAGGGCATTGAATCCTCTAGAGCTGGAGTTACAGACGGCTGTGAGCCACTTGGGTTCTCTGTAAGAGCAGCCAGTGCTCTGAACTGCTGAGTCACATTCCCAACTCCAGTTGTTCAAATTCTTAAGAGAAACCATAGAATGTCTTACTCATATAGCAGCCGAGAATATTTAATGACATCATTTGTTTAGACAAGTTTTCATTATCTGAAGTAGTTAAAAGGAATTGGGAAAAAAATGTTTTTTTAAGAGTTGAAAATGGATATCCTGAACCCATTTGTTAGATGAGATATTGCATACAGAACCCCTGCCAGGCCCTTGGATGGCATTTGATTCTTAGTGTTAATCATTATTTGTTTCACATGCCAACAAGTGGGGTGAGGTGTTGGCAAGGACTGTTTCGGGTTCATTCTAAGCTCTACAACAGCACTGTAGACAGAATGCGGACTAGAGAGAGAGACAATTCAGGCCCTCTGGCTTGCGGGGGCCCTGCCTATTTGCATCTTGCTAACCTGCAGCAGGGATGGTACCACTGGGGAGGTCAGGGTGGACAGTGGCAGTGAGCACACATGGCTGCCTTTATTTGACCTAATGACAATCTAGTCAGTGCCTGCTGTCTTTTGTCTATTCAGGACCTGTCATGTGCTAGGCATTGCATACATATTATTGTAGCCTCACAATGGCTTTGAAAAATAACTGTTCTTTATTGTCATTTCATAAATGAAACCTATGGAGCCATAGCTAACTTGATCCTAGGTCTTAGAGTAGGAGAGAGGTATGAAACCAGTACAGGTTTCCCCTGTTCTAGCACTGTGGTTTGGAAAAGGAAGAAACTGACTCAAGTGTTGTGGAATATTAGTTTACGATGTCTTACATCCATTTATGCTGTGGAATATTTATTTAGTGATGCAAAGATGTGTTGCATTCTTTTATGTTGCATTTGTTTAACTCTGTAAAGCTGTGTTCCTGGCCTGTTTAAAACACCTGACTGGTTTAATAAAGAGCTGAACAGCCAATAAAGCTAGGCAGAAGAGAGGGACAGGTGGGTCTGCCAGGCAAAGAGAATAAATAGGAGGAGAAATCTAGGTTGGAGAGAAAAACTAGGAGCGAGAAAAGGAGAAGGAGAGGAGGGTACCAGGGGCCAACCACCAGCCACATAACCAGCCATAGAGTAAGAAGAAAAAAAAGACATATGGAATAAAAACATATGGAATAAAGAAAGGTAAAAAACCCAGAGGCAAAATGTAGAAGAGAAATGGGTTAGTTTAAGTTGAAAAAGCTGGCTAGAAACAAGCCAAGCTAAGGCTGGGCATTCATAAGTAAGAATAAATCTCTGTGTATTTATTTGGGAGCTGGGTGGCAGGCCCTTGGTTGCAGCGGGGGGGGGGGGGGGGATGATGGTGGAAACTCCACTGAAGGGTATCAACTCCTGAAATGGGGAAGTGGGGGCATAGCTTGGACCTGCAGGTAGGTCTCCTCATAGGCCCAGATGCTCTCCCTAGAGGTCTGGATTTCTCTGTTTATTAGAGAGACAGCTGCTGACTGCCTGTGCCCTTGTCCTGTGTCAGAGGCTAGGGAGCGGGAATAGACAGGAGAAACCTGAGGTTTTTTTTTTTTTAACCTCTAGAATCCCAGCATCAACTGTGAAGACAAGACAAACCCACAGGAAATATGAGGGCACTTCTATTCTTTGGCTATTAGACTGTGTTACTTTTGTGTCCCAACAAAAGGTCCTGTGTCCTTACTAGAGACATGGGCAGTGGTGCAGGGCCTCAAGTAGATGGGCCCAGGCAGGCAGAATGGATTCAAAGTCTTGCTCCACAGCCTTGTCTCAGACAAGAGGACAGGATGGGAGTCTGTTTCCAGAAAAGAAGTAGCAGAAGCCAATGGCCTTCTCCTTGGGCTCCTAGATACCCTGACTTCATACTGAGCCAGTGGGGTGCTGTTGTCACTCAAATTCCCATCTTAGGATACAGGGAGTCACGGGCTTGACCTGGTCTAGCTGCCTTGACAGGCAAGCATCATAGGCCTTTTTTAGGTTAGAGTCTGTGCCTCCTGGGGTACCCTGTGCCTATCAGCTCCTGAGAAACTGTGGTGCTCCTTTGGGCAGTGGAGCATTTAGGCTGCCTGTGTTTCTCTGTGTTTCCTAGAAGTCAGTGAGCCTATCAAAGTTTGGCTGGACAATTAGTCTTAGACCTTAATCTTGTGTACCTTGTGTAAATTGCAAATGTCATCACATCCTGGTAACTACCATCATAGTCTGTTTCTGTTAAGGGTATACGACGTCCGATTGCTTACAATAAACTTTTCTCTGTCTCAGTCTTGCTGAGGATCCCACCCCCCAACCCAGGCCTGGTTTTCATCCCCACCAATCATAATCAGGAGACCCTGGCCAGGTAAGTAAGTGCTGGCACCAACACCAAGGGATGGGGGCCACCTGGGCTATGCCCATTTCCACTGGCCACTCTTGGACCTTGGGTGTCATTTGTTGCTTCCCCCCCCCCCCCCCCGTACACACCTGGTGTGTGCCAGGTACAGGGGGCAAAAGTAAGTCATGGTCTCTGTCCTAAGAGGTTTATGGTCTTGGATGGGGGCAACACACCAGCAATTGCCTGTGCTTCCGAGGCCTAGCATCCATCCCAGGCTCCCAGGCCTCTCACCACCTCTATTTCACAGAGATCTTCAGCTTGGCATATGCTGTCTGGGTTTTGAAGCTTCTTCCTCTTTCCCAGATAAAACGGGAGGGTCGTTTCTATTTTAGGGTTTTCCTGCTCTTGCATTCTAGACATGGGACAAGTAGCCGAGGTCTAAGGTGGTCAATCTCAGGGATGGGGGTGGGGATGGGGTTCCCCAATGCTTATTGGCATAGGATTCAGTCAGAGAACCAGACAAAAGAGAAAACACTTTAGGGACAAAGAGTGGTTGGGGAATGATGCGGCCTCCTCTATAGAGTCCCCCCTTTGCTATTGCCCCCTGTGGTGGGCTCCACGGCAGGTGGGGAAGGGCTGACATGGAGTGTGGTAGAGAGTTGCTTGGCTGGGAAAGGACAGAGGCTCTTACTGTCATGTCAGTTGAGAGGGTCTTGGTTAGGGGCAGCTCTTAATGGCACCATGCCTGGTGCTTCTCATCAGACTTGGTTTGATTGCCTGGGATAGACCTTGACCATCCGACAGTGCTGTTGGGCACCAAGTGCTCAGGAATCAGACATCAGCTCTGCCCCTCAGATGCTGACTGTCATCTAGAGATACCAATGCCCTCTAGGGGACCCCTCATTTCACACCCAGAGCAAGGGGTGAGCATCCAGTGTGCCAAAAAATGCACTCCATTTAACAGAAAGCTCCCAGCAAAATGAGAATGAGAGAAAAAGAGAGGCCACTTTCTTTATACTGTTATTTTTCCTGTACCCTTTATGTTCACCATCTCTGGGCTTTTCAGATTCTGAGTGGTGTAAGAGATTCTCACTGGTCCTTTTTGGCCCACATTTTGAACCCCAAGATTCGGTCCCTATCCCCACCCCATTCTCCACCTGAACCATATCTTCAATGAACAGTTAAATGATAACCATCCATTGAGGGTTATCAGTCTTGGGCATCAATCATAGCTTTAAAGAACTCAACTTCTCCCCAGAGGCTTTCTCTCAGACATGGTTGGCATGCTGTCAGAGAAGCAGATGGGGCTACATGCATCGTGTGTGTTGGCTGAAAGAAAGAAAGAAGCAAAAATAAGTCAAAAGAGTAAGAGCTAGGAGGCTTGTACCCTAGTCTTGACTCTGGCATAAGGTGGCTCATGGGCTTTCTCTGTGAGCAGCATCAGTAAACATGAGGCTGCAAATGAGGGTCTGTGTTGCATATATAATGACTCTATGCAGTCTAAAGTGCAAAAACGTGTGTGGGAACTGCAAAGAATTCAGTGACCCCTTTTGTGAAGAAGAAAAACAAAAAAAGGGAACACGGTTCTTAAGAGTGGAATTCTGTTTTGTGACAAACACAGTCTGTATTGAGTAGCAGTATCTATTTAGGAAGAAAGTATCAGCCAAGGGTGGGTTATATAAGTATGCTTCTTCCTCCCTGGGTGTGAGCTCGCTCTTATGTCAGAGCTTTATCTGTGGGACTCCTGTGAGGCCAGGTGTATGAGTGGGCCCTCTAGAGGTTTCTGTTCACTTTTATCCGGCTCCCTAGGATATTATAACCACAAAGGACCCTCTCTGGGAGAGACTTCCCTACCCAGAACCCATGCTAAGATAAATTCTTATTTCCCCGTGTGAACCTTTAAAAATCTCATTTTTTTTTTTTTTTTTTTTTTTTTTGTCTCAGAGTATTGCTCTGATTGAGCTCCAACTTCACCAGCCTGAGCGAGGGACATTTTAGCTTCAACAAGGCCCCAGCCTATGCGAGAGGCTTTAGTCTTCTCCCCGGGTCTGTATTCAAGGTCAAGGATTCCATAATGATGGCTCCGCTCCTGCACACTTCCTCTCTTCTTCTCGTCCTCTCTCCTTAGGCAGCTGCCCAAAGCTGCTTACAGTGAGCTGTCTGTAGTTCTCTTTCCTTCTCCTGTCTGGCTCCCAAGCAGGTTTGTCATCTTCCTGCTCAGCTATGCATTGAAGTTATGCTATTTAAGTCATCCCCTACCATTGGGCAGCCTTTTACTGGGGAAACAGATGAGAAGTTACCATACCTGCCCTGATGGCAGAGCAGCAGCAGCCTCCTGGGCTTCAGCCGAACTGGGACCGTAGACAGTGAGCACAAGTAGAAGGAGTTAGTGACCTTTGCTAGAGCGATTTAGGGGGTGCATGGGCACTCAGTCTCCACAATCTTCATGTTCAATAAACAAAAGAGCCTTGTTATCTGACCAGGGCCCCGTTTTCTGTTTCCAGTTGAGAACAGCTGTAAGTATTTGCATACATTTCTATTTTGAGTTCTGACTTTACGGCTGGGCAATAAGTCACCCACCAAAGCCCTGGGGAGCTGTAGCCCCTTACTTCAGGATGGATGCCTTTGAACTTATTCAACACTTTGAATAGGGACTACCATCCCTCGAGACCCCTCCTGAAGTCTCAAGGTGACTCTTGCCTTGTTACCAGTCCAACCTCTAGATATAGAAGTGAGTGGGAGGAAGTCTGCCCTGTCCACCTGGCCCCCTGGTAACCATGACCCTTTCTGTCACCAAGAGCTGTATGGCAGAGCTGTGGCCAAGCTGGAGGTGGTCAGAATACACTATGACACGCTGCTGAAGAAGGTTGCCATGCACAACTCTACCTGAGCTGCCTGCCTCAGGCAGAGATGCTGACCTGAGAGAGGGACAAGCCATCCAGCTGCAGCCACCAGTGTGCGCTCTTCCCGGGGATGTTAAGAGAGGGCTGGAGAAGGGACAGGGAGTCTTTGCCTGAAGCCCCCGTCCCGTGTGGGTGTCTGGTCATTCTGTAAGGCCCTCAGTCACAGCCAGGAAAAGAATGCCTTGGAGTATTGCACTGGTTCAGTGACCAAGAACTTCTGTCTAGGAAACAATATGTCTGGGACTTAGTGTGCCCCCTTCCCCACTTCTGAGCTCTTTGGTGTGTTCTGAGTGCCCTGTCTCTTAGGTCTCCCCTGTTGTGGCTGCCCACCTAGCAGGCAGGGAAATTGTTCAGGGCAGCGTCTCCTGAAATTTCACTTTTACTCAGGAACATCTTTAGATGCAATTCCCACCCTTAGACGGCATCACAGCACATCCTTGCAGAGCATAAACTTCTTGAAGTGTTTGTCAGTCTCGAGAGAAAAGCATTTTTGGTATAAGGGTTGTGAATCCCCAGGTTGAATCCAGGCAGTTGTTCCTGCTATGGGCTAAAGCAAAGCTTTTACTGTAGTGTTGTCCCAAGAGGACCAGGATGTAGTAGTTACTAATTCAAGTCCTATTCTTATCCAGTTTTGTCTGGTGTTGGTGCCCCTGCAGGACTGGTGTTCTCGTGCACATATCACATGAAACGCTGCACTAGAGTTACAGGCTCTGACTTAACGTGTTGCCTGGGGATGAGGTGCCTCCAGGCAGAAGGACTGCGCTAGCTTCAGGACCTGGCCAGTTGCCCGTGTTACAAAGCTCTAGCACTGCTGTCCACAGAATGAGCTGGTTGGATAGCACATCTGAAGAATGGCAGGGATGCTTCCATTATAGTAACCAAAATCTTGCTATCAAAGACTCCTTTATCATGGGAGACAAAATGGTTGTGATGAGTCTCCAGGACAGGACAAGCTGTCTGCCCCATGTAGACAGGGAACCTTGAGTGAGCAGTCATGGATAGCATTTTTATGACCCCACCCCCCCGTTCATGGGCATTGTGCTATGTAAATATTGAAATAATTTTTTCCCTAAAAAAATAAAGTGTGTCCCTGATAGTGTTTAGATATTACAGCAGTGGATGCTGTAGAAAGTTAGGAAGAAGAGCAAAACCTAGGAAGTGAGAATTTTTTTTATACAGCCACACACAGATTGACAATGGAAATCTCTCATGTGGTCCTCAGTGTATGAGTGTCTGTGATAGTTCTCAAAAAATGAGCAACGGTGTGATTTCTTTTCCAATGTGTGTGTGCACGTGTGTTCTTCTTACTCAGACTCGAGTAGCCAAGATTCCAAGTGTGTGTCACTGCGCTTGGCTTAAAATCTGGGAGATAGCAGCTACAGAGCTGACATGGCAAGTCTCTACCCTTCCCACATCCCAGCTGCCTTCCTGGACCGAACTTTATTTAATAGAGCATCTGAACAAGGCCATGGCCCCTAATCAGGATCTGCTTCAGTTCAGAACTGACAGACACTAAGACCAAGCCAATAGAAAGTCCCAAGGACTCACAGAGTACAAGGAGAAGCAGAATGCTGCACGTAGCAAGTACAAGATCATTGTGAGTGAGCGAGTGTGACCAGGTTATCTCCAAGCTGGATAAGTCGCAGAGAGAGAGGGGAGGTCAAAGACACACGTGAGTGTGGACTCCTGGCAAAGCTAAAGGAAGTGAGAGCGTTTAAAAAAACAGTGTAAGGCACTGTTCCGGGAGCGGAAGGAAACGCTCGCTCCATAAGGTACCTGTGACCCAGTGCTGGTGCAACAGGCTCTGTGGGGAGTACGACAAAATTGTGGCAGAACATGACAACATCTAATATGGTTGTTCTTGGGAGGGCATAGGCTTGCATTTCCCCCATGTGCACCAAGGACTGTTGTGTTGGGGGGGGGGGGGGCACTTTGTTAGCTACATGTAGAGGGGACCTTGGTGCCTGTATGCAATGATGTTGGGGTCTGAACTATTATGATTCAACAAGCACTTTGTGAGAAAGAGTTAGGGGCTCGCTGTTCTTTGTTGAGAGTGAACCAAGAACACGACTTAGAAGCATGTTGATGTAGGTCATGTTGATGACCATGGCAGCTGAAATCTCTGAACTGCTCAACTTTCTCACTGTGGGAAGTAAAGGGCTCATTCTTTTTCTCCCCAGAGAAAACAAGACTGAGGGCCCTTGGACAACTAAAGAGTCCCAGAGAGTCTCCAGGAATGATTTTGGACCTTTGTACTAATTGGGGACTAAGAAGGCCCAGTGGGTTTAATTCCAACAGAATATACTACTCAATGTAGAGTGCTGCTCACATGGGCATCAGCAATGAAGTTCCAGGGGCCTTGAGATGGCCCTCCAGAGGTTTTGAGCCACCCAAACCCTTCAAGGAACCCTGTGGTTAGGAATGAGATAATCACTACAAATACCCAAAGGCTCATCTGATCCCCTCCTCCATACTCCAGCTTCTGTCTGGGTCTTTCAAGTCTAAGAGATTCACAAGCGCCCCTTGCCTCCATGCTTTGCACTGCACTGACTATTTTCAAATAGACAACTTTTCACCAGGGATTCACGGTGCCTCCCTGTCTTACCCTGGCCATTCAGGGCAGACAGAAACACAGGGCATTCCAGGTCTCCCAGCCTTGGAGCTTGGGAACATGAATTTGAATGGGGGGGGGGAGATCATCCCTCCTGGGAAGAGATCAAGACCATGTCCGAAATGGATGTGCAAGAGAGGGTACCATCTGAGTTAGAACTTGAAGCATGAGTGGTACTTCTGTAGAAGAACCACCAAGTGAAAACTGCTTGGATCAGAGGAGGAACAGGACAGACATATGTCTAAGTTTCCGAGGACTAGCACCAATGGGTCTCCTCCAAGCCGGATGGACTGCAGACACAGGTGGAGATCAAAGATGGCGGTCAGTGGTCGCAGGCCCCGGGAGAACCAGCAAACAGTTTCTGGAAATCTTGGGAGAGCAATGCACGGTGTTGTGCTGAGAGCCCCAGGAAACCCTCCATGAGGTGGATGTGGCACAGGGCCAGTGAAACTGGGTCTTTAAGGAAGGTGACAGGCAGGACTTCTGAGGAGCACCACAGGTGTGTGGTGATACTGTTTTGCTTGGTTGTTACTGTTTCAAAATAATGAAGCTGGACCCTGGGAGAAACTAGTGGAGTAGAAGGCATGTAGTCCTCAGTGAAACTTCTGGCATTTATTAAAGGCTAAAAAAAAAAATTCAGACCCAGGGCACAGTGACCACTCTCCCTTGAGGGTACAGACTCCAGCTAAAAGATCCTTATTGGCCATCCAGCACTGGGGAGCTTGGTGGAGGTAGACATTTAACAACTGACAAGACAGGCCCCCACCTTTCCCACATCCCTGTTGCCTTTCATCTAGGTTTTAGGACATTCATCAGAAATTAAGGCCACATCCCACAACAATATTCTCTGGTTAGAGATGCTGCTGCTGCTGCTGCTGCTGCTGCTGCTCCTGCTGCTGCTACTGTTGCTCCTGTTGCTGTTGCAGTAGGAACTGACTGAACTGAGGACTGAGTCGGCGAAAAACAGCAGACAAATACAAAAAAAAAATACAAACAACAACAAAAAAAGTAGACAGAGAAATAAAAGATCTCGCTGGACAATGTAAACAGCAAATGCAAATAAATTATGGGCTAGCAGGACCAAGTTCTCTCAGGTCTCCATACTGAGAATGGAAGAGGAGCTGGCTAAGTCTAAGCTTAAGAGTAGCATGTCTCCAAAGAAGATCGTCACCCAGGAGATGGATGCCACGTGGCAAAGTAAACAGTGGCTCAGTAGTCCCAGAGTGCACTAGGGGCTGCAGGAGGAGGCCCAAGTCAGAGTAGGGGCTTCTCACTGTAGGCCAAATGTTCAATGGGCTATGAGACATCACCCAGGCTCAGTGTCTTTCTCCAAAGGGAGAAAGTGGGAGGTGGGGAGTGTGTGCATCCACAGTCTTTCCAGGAAGGCCCTCAGAAGACGTACACAATTACATCCCAACATATACCTCAGGAATCACAGACTATTTCGAAGTCATTGATGTCTCAGACAGATTCTCTGTGAACAAGATCCCAAGGCTAAGTTCTTATAGGTCTAATGGCCTTGTGGGTTCAGAAAAGCGCCCCCAGAAGGCATTGTCTACCAGCCTCGGCCACATGGGAGTTCACTGATAAGTGGCAGCAAGATGGCATTAGGGTACCCTCCAGCTCCAGGCTGTTTGGCCTGTGTGAGGGTCGCTGACATTCAGTGGGAAGGTAGTAATGTATTATAGCCTAGACTGGGCCTGGCTGTAGGGTCTTGGGGACAGTTGCTCAGAGGACGAGCTGGTAGCATCCTTAGTGTGCAATCAGGTCAAGAAGCTCGGTGTCTGCCCACAGCCTCGGCATGCCAGCTGGAGCCAGTGTACAATTCTCTGATTCAAAACAGTGGAGGTGTACCTTTCAGCCTCTACTGACTCTGCTCCCTCCTTGTAGCCTCAGTGCAAAAGGGGTGGGACTTCCTTACAGGCACTGGGGACATTTTTTAGAAAGGATTCCAAACTGAAAGGCGAAATTTCCAGTGACAGTTGCTACTGCTATATTGAGGGTGCTTGGCCCTTGTTCCCCGAAACTTTCATATTCAGTAAACTAAAGGACCTGCTTGCGACTGAGGTCCTTTTCTGTTGTTGGTTGAGAAGAGCTGTAGGTGTGGAGGCAAATGTTGGTCTTCCCCAGAGGAGGGCGGCATGCTTTGATGTGTGGATGAGAAGCTTTACTGCGCTGATGTTGGACAAGGCTTCACTCACCAAATCTCTGGGCAACTACAGCCATTTACTTCAGGCTGGATGCCTGTGAGCTTATTCAGCACTTGGCCCTAGGGAACACTACTCTTCAGGACCCCCCTGAGGGCCCAAGGCCCAAGGTGACTCCTGCCTTGTCACTAGTCCACCCTCTTAGTCAGGGAGGAGGAGGTCTGCCCTGCTCACCCTGCCTAACAGTAAGCTCGAGCCCTCTGGTCCCCAGGCACAGAAGAAGCACAATGATGATCCATAGATCTTCAAGCTATGTGACAAGGCCATAGTCCAGTCCTTTGATGCTGCTGAGGAGGCACACTGAGATGGTTGCCATGCACAGCTCAGACCTGAGCCACCAGGAGCAAATGGAGGAGAGGAGCCAGTCTCTGCTGAAGTAGAAAGGATGCTGACCCTGTCTACAGAGGAACAGGACCACCCAGGTAGCATCAATGTGTTCTTTCTCTGGAGTGGGTCCGCTCTTCTCATCTTGCCCCTTGGTAGACCAGTGGCCAGAGCTATGTAGAGGGCCCAATGGCCATTCATTCAGTTGACTTAAATATTTCAGTTGAAAATTTCAGTCACTTTAAATATTCCATGAGGGATCTAACTGCATGATTAAGATCCTTTTTTGTTTCTGGTAGAGCATAGTCCTAAGTGTTTGATCTCATTTTGGTCTGCAGAGGGTCGACGTGGGATTCTTTGGTGTGAGAGCCTTTCAGTGATCAAGACAGAGTTTTGATGCATTAATAATGAACAGTAAGTCACTTGACAAAACCCTGGGGAACTACAGTCCCTTCCTTAGAGACTGAATGTCTGTGAGCATATCCAGCAGTTGACACAGGGAGTCTCAGTGACCCCAAAGCAAACCAGTTTTTCTTGCCAGATGGCCATCTTATCCATCAGTATAACAAAGGTTGGGGGAGAGGGGAGTGTGACCATTTATAGAGATGACTACCAATCCTGTTCATGTTCTCCACATCCTATTATGTGGTGGTGGTGGTGAAGTGGGAATAAGTAGCCAGGTTAGCTTGATCAGTGTCTCTTTGCTTTAGGAAGCCAAGGAAAATTCCTACAACATCAAAGACAGTCAAGAAGAGATTGGAAGTTACAACAGTACAGATTCGGTACCTGGGGGGTGAAAACCATCTCTAAGTTAGGCTTTGGAGCAGATTACAGGCAGTTTTTCTCAGAAGCATGTGACCCGCTGCTGATTGGTGTCAGTTTATTTAAAAGGTTGTCAAGCCTTGTGAGGTTTCAGATTAGTCTCAGTCACTAATTTTTAATCTGACATGCCTCCAATGAACATTACACAGCACAAACTGTATTATGCACATTCAGGCAAGTTCAAAAAGGCTATTCTGAAGCATACAATCCCCTAAAAGGGAATGGAAGAATACGCTTTGATGGTACAAATTAAAATACACACAACTTATAGGATGTCTTCACAGGCAAGATGAGAAAAAAAAAAGGTTTTCCATAGCTTGATGTTAACACGTGGGGGTATGGGGTTCAGGTCCACTTGATTGTCCTGGACTTGTCCATTCCTCTCCTGGCCTAGCCACCCACCTCTCTTCCATCCACCTCTCCTGGCCTCATTCTCAACCTCCTCTTCATCTTCTGATGCTCAGTAAAATTCATCTCAGACAAAGTGTATAGTGTTAGGAAGATCTAGGGAGGATGGGAGAGTTTCCTCTCCTGCCCCTCCATTATCTGGACCACTCGTTTTCCTCAAGGCTGTCTGACCAAAGGACACTTGTGACCTCTGAGGACGCTATTCTCTTCAGATGAGTCTGCTGTTTGCAGAGAAACACAGTGGAATAGGAGAGAAGAGGGTTATCATGTGGTAAATCAGGCCGGCCGTATACACTGGAAGAATGGTGAGTCACAGAGTCCACAGCGCCTCTCCTGGATCAATAGTTCATTTGCCCAGTGACCAGTTTTGGGCCAGGTCCTACATTTGCCTCTGTCTTTTCTCACTTGAGAGCGTACATTTAATGCTCCAAAATGAGGCACCACCCATCTTTTATATCCTTTTTGATACCTAACATAAGGCAACACATTCAAGTGTGTGTTGAATGAATAAATGAATTATCAAATTGTTCCTCTCCAGCCCTGCATTCTCAGGCATCAGGCAACCGTCTCAAATGCCCAAGTGTCTCAAGTCATCTTATTCCAATTTTCTTTCAAATCTGCTCCACTCCTCAACCTTTCTATTCTCTTAGTGTTTTGGTGATTCTCTGACACTCAGCAGGAAACCCACCATCCTGGAGTCCTTTCCCTTCTCAGTCCCCAAGTGCCCCAATCCCATATACTTGGTTTTTTTTATTTTCACTCACATGGCCACAATCTGGGTTTCCTCTGCTCTCTGCGTTTCAGGCCCTTCTCCTAGGCTAGTCTTTGTAATAAACCCATCTTGCTCCATTGCCTTGCATCATCCAATCAGTCTAACGGCTTATAAAACTTCTGGAAATCCAAATCACCGGATTACAGTTAAAAACAAGGTCCACAGCTCCTGAAATCAGCAAAATGTAATCGACACACGTCCAGTCTGTTCAGTGGGTGTCAGGATCACCTAGCCTTCCTTGGTATAGCTGCTCTTTAGAAAGTCTCCATCCGGTTGGTCTGGTTTGCTCACTGGCTCCCCTGTGAACCTCTGTTGTCCTTTAAGCTCTGTATTCCTCCTGCCACAACTGCCTTTTTTATTTGGTCTTTCCAAATCCTCTGAGTCTTCTAGAGTTGATCTAGATGGAGTCTTATTTCCTTGATAGCCTTGCTAGTCACCTGCTAAGACCAGCTTATTTGCCCTGAACATTCTTGTATCAACTGCCAGGACCCCATACTCCTCAAGCCCTGGATCTTATTTTTGTATTTGAATCACTATATGTATATCATTTTTAGGGTTCCAATCCCCTCCACATCCTCCAGAAAGATGTTCCAGTATATGAACAAATTCTGCAAAAACTTGTGCCCACCCCTGCTCCTGATAACAGTTGCTACTTAACATAGCAGTGTCGTAATTCCTTGTGTCTTCTCTGCCCACTAGGATCAAATTCCCAGCGGCTCATTGAGCGCATATCTTGTGCAAGATTTAAGAGCTTCCAGATGCCGAAGCAGGGAGCACTAGGCCCTTGGCATCAAGACACACATTTCGGGAGTATTCTGTACCAATGGCTGTGTAAGGAGACTGAGACCAATGACTTAAAAGAAGTCAAAGTCAAAATATCTCCCAACCTAACTTTCCACATGCCATGTGCTGGGTACAGCACTCGCTGTTTTAAAATCCCCACTCGTGCAGGTGAATTGAGTCTCCAAACCCAATTGAAAGAAAAAAAGCTTTAAATATATAGAATTTGCCCAGGGGAGGGGCAGACAAAAAGAAGGAAGAGACTCCAGGGGCCCCAAGTCTAGAGGTTTGAGGTCAAGGTTCATTAGCAATGAGACCTTGACTTTTGATCAATCTCATTCTTTTGAGCTGAACTTTCCCTGTTCTTTGTTTGGCACCCAGACCAGTATCACTGTGCAGTCAGCGTTCCCTTTGCGATGGATGCTGACCACTGTGTCTGGTGGGAAGAAACAAAATGGGAAGCTGTGGTTCATGCCTTACTCAGAACTCAGGAGGGTAGTTTCTTTTCCTTCAAAGAAAAAGGTACCAAGGCTTCATTCTGCTAATCAAGGAGTCTGGTGTTACTCATCTGGTCTCCTCTCTGTTTTGGCTGCCAGTGAGACCTGAGCTGCATTGTGCACAGTTACTTCCACCTCCTGAAGCTACTTCTTCAAATGCATTTCTCTACTCCCTCTCCATTGCCTGACTTTGTTTCTCCCTCTTCGATTTTCTGTAACAAACTTTGGTCCCCTAGTATCTTAGACTGTTCTTATAGATCATATTCAAGCATTGCTGAATCCTCATGTCACAAACAAACTGTGGTGGACTAGCTTTCCCTTCAGCCTACCCTCAATTGTGACCCCGAGGCAGCTCCTCTCCGGCCTGTCAGCAGTAGCCCAGAGACCTCCTGCTGACCTAGACTCTGGAAGATGTCCCACAAAGCTTCTGTGTTTCCTGGATGACTGTTGAAGTCTGATCCCCTAAGCCCCTGAAGGTGTGTGTGGGGGAGCTACTGCTTTTCCTATCAACTCAGCAACCTCCTTCAGGGAGGGGGAGCAGCACCCCACACTCCCCTTGGTAGCTCTTTCTTGTCCTCTGCTCTTTTCTACACCCAAGCAGCTTTGCTTATGAACCTCAGAGGTGGTGTCAGTGCCTGCCAAGCCAGGTTGCCCAGCAACAGAGGTGGGGCTAAGCCTACTAACTGCCAATGAATGATTAACAGTTATTCAAGAACTTTCAGTTGCTGGTCACCCTTCAGGAAGGTGACCAGGCAGTGACTGTTTAACTGCATCCTTTAGTCAAGGGGTGTGGCTTGGTCAGCATCATTTAAACTGGCACAGTGTTAGCCTTTCTCTGAACTCATTTGTGGTCCTCTACTTTCTATTCTTGGCCACTCCCAGCTTCAGTGCCACTCTCAACCCTGTATTGGGAATGGTGGGTTTGAGGGAATCTCAGAGCCCAGACTAGATGCATGAACTTGACTTGCTTCTAGATTTAGCGGTAGATGTCACATAGGGCAAGTTTTCCAAAGTGTGCTCAGAAGGACCTGAGTTAGGTTCCTTCAAGATTGCTTGTTTGAAATGCTGAGTCCCAGGCCCTTCTACATACCAAATTTGGGAAGGGGGAGGTGTTGAGTCTGAGAAGATGAGTTTTGAAACAGGTCTCTCAGGTGATACCATGATTATATGGAACAAATAGAGAAGGAGAAAGTCATATTTGTAGTTAACTTTTTTTGAAGTGTTGCAAACTAAACTCTTATCACTGAGCTACATATCCAACCCTTATTTATTTTTAGGGTCTTTCTATGCAGTTTAGGCTGGCCTCCAATTTAGGATCCTCCTGCCTCAGCCTATTGAGTGCTGGTAAGGCATGTGCTACCATGCCTGGCCTATGTTTAAAACTGTTTTAAACACCAGTTTATCTGGGTGCAATTTACATACAACAAAATATGTCCATCAAAAATGTATCATTTGCTGGGAAGTGGTGGCACACACCTTTAATCCCAGCACTTGGGAGGCAGAGGCAGGTGGATCTCTGTGAGTTCAAGGCCAGCCTGGGCTACAGAGCGAGATCCAGGACAGGCATCAAAACTACACGAAGAAACCCTGTCTCGAAAAAACTAAAAAAAAAAAAAAGTACCATTTAAGGGGGCTGGAGAGATGGTCCAGAGGTTAAGAGTACTGACTGCTCTTCCAGAGGACTCAGGTTTGATTTCTAGTACCCACAAGTGACCTGCAACCACCTGTAATTCTAGTTCCAGGGGATTGGATACTTTTCTGGCCTCTGTGGGCACCAGGCATGCAAGTGGTACTCAGACATACATGCAGGCAAAACACCCATACACATAAAATAAATCTTAAAAAATTGTACCATTTGAAGACTTTTGACAAATATTTTTACAACCCTTATCCCAATTGGGATAATCCCTTTGCAGTAATGTCCCCCAGCCACCACTAAGGGCGTTGCCCTTCCTAGGACCTCACAAATGGAATTATACAGTCTTTTTATTATTGACTTTTAGTTGACATATACAATCTGGGTTTCATCATTCAGAAGTTTTAAAAAAAATTGTGTGTGTGTGCATGTCACATTCTCAACTAGATTTAATTTTATATGTAGGGGCACTTTGCCTGCATGTGTGTCTGTCTACTGTGTGCGTGCTGGTGCTTTCAGAGGCCAGAAGAGGGCATTAGGTCCCCTGGAGCTGGATTTATAGGTGGTTGTGGGTAGTCCCACGTACATTCAGCTCCTCGGGAAGAACAGCAAATGCTCCTAACTGCTGATCCACCTCTCTAGTTCAGAAGTCCTCTTTTGAGTCTGACTTGGATATTCTTCATGTTGCACCCGTCAATAGTTTACCCCTTGTTTGATAAGTGACATTCCACTGCTCCTAAACATGGCTGTTTATCTGTTCACTTAGCATGGCTTGGGGTGCTTCTAGTGTGTACAGCTATGAGTATAGTTAGAAACACATCTCAAATTAATGCTCATGTGACATAAATAAAGGTTGAGATTTTTTTTAAAAAAATAATTCTGCATATGGTGCTCTAGTACCAGTTATTGAAGTATCTTGGTACCTTTTGTAGCATATGATCATACATATTTGGGGTCCATTTGGGGACTGTGTATTCCACTAACTGCGTGACTATCCTCAATCCTCTCCCCACTCTAAATACTCTAAATTTATGTTAAATCTCAAGGTCAGGTTGTGTAAAGCATAGCATGTGAGCTGGGGCCCGAGGTTCATAGGTTTGAAGCCAGCTTGGGCTACAGAGAGTTCCAGGCTAACCATGGTTACATAGTGAGACCTTATCTAAAATAATAAAGTAAAATTAATCAGGTAGTGTTTATCTTACAAATGATATTCTAGGTTCTTTACACTTCTATATGAATTTGAAAGTCAGGTTGTTCATTTCTACATAAAACCCTCTAAGGGTTTGGTAGGTATTGCATTGAGTCTGTAGGTCAATTTGGGGGAAATTGATGATAAAAATTTGATCCTCTAGTCCGTAGATATATTCCTAAATGTATCTAACATTTTAAATTTTTTTATGGAAGTTCTGTAGAAATCCAGTGTGCAGATCTTGCTTATATTTTAGATCATTTAGGAATAATTCCTGTTTGGCTTCTGTTGTGCCATTGAACACAATTGCTTATTATTAAATGTGTGTCACACTCGGAAATGCAGTGGCTTTTTGTATATTGGCCTTGCATCCTGTAAACCTGTTAACTGTAGTTGCTCTGCACATGTCCTTTAGGACTTCGTATTCAAGCACACCAATGATGACTAAAGACAGTTTTCTCTTTTTCTAATCTGATACCTTTTCATGTCTTACTGTGGGAGCCAGGACTCGCTGTGGATTGGCAAATGGAACTGATGACCTCCCAATTTCAGGAACGGGAACATTCTTTCACCATCGTGTGGTGCTGGCTCTGCGCTTTCCAAACACTGTACAATGACATAAGTCAGGGAATTAACCTGAGTTCAGCACTATTCAGGAATCCAAGACCTTATTTAAATTCCATCTGTTTCTCTTCTAATGTTATCTTTCAGGTTCAGGGTCCCAGTCCATGACCCCATATTTTACCCAGTCATTGTAGTTCCTTAGTATCGTTTCACTTTTTTTTTTTTTTTTTTTTTTTGGTTTTTTTCGAGACAGGGTTTCTCTGTGTAGCTTTGCGCCTTTCCTGGATCTCGCGCTGTAGACCAGGCTGGCCTCGAACTCACAGAGATCCGCCTGCCTCTGCCTCCCGAGTGCTGGGATTAAAGGCGTGCGCCACCACCGCCCGGCTCGTTTCACTTTGACACAAGTGAAACATAATTTTGCGTCCTTTCTCAATGTGGGCTTGTCTGGAATTTTCTCATGATTAGACTGAGGTTACACAATTCTGTCAAGAGCACCACAGAAAGTCACTTTGTGCTCCTCTCAGTGCTTCCTGTCAAGGGTACAGATGTCAATACTCAAAACATCAACACTGTGATGTCAACTTTGATTTCTCATGATTGGAGTTTTAGTTTTCTGACATGAAGCCATTGTGCATCCTCCAAACCACATCCATTGATGGAATAAATAAAATATGACCAATCCCCCCCCCAAAAAAAATAAAATGCAAGGAAAAAATTAGGTCACAGGAATAAAAGGTCTTATACCTCTGACAAGTGCCTGACAATAATGAACGTTCCAAACCATGATACCAGGTGATGATGGAAGTCACCACCCTCTGAGAGTAAGTGTGCAGGCATCTGGGTTATAGGTTTTGCAGAATATGTAGCTCCATTTCCCTTACCTTGGAGATTTGGGGGAAGGCTTGCCCTGGGAGCCCTTTAGGTCATAGGACCTGGAACCCATGAAAGGTAGTTGCTTAGGGTCCCCTTCCTCTAGCTCAACTACTAAAAGGTATGAATTCTTGAGTGGAATTGAAGGTGAGGGATACTTTATGGGGGTATAGGGGCATCTCTGGAGAGGACTCTGGCAGGGAAGAAAGCACATTGAACTCTAGGAAGATGTTCTTACCATTGGTTCACACCTGCTCTGCATACCTGTTCTGCACACCTACCTGCTCTGTACACCTACCTGTTCTGCACACCTGCTCTGCACACATCCCTGCTCTGCACACCTACCTGCTCTGCACACATACCTGCTCTGCACACCTACCTGCTCTGCACACATCCCTGCTCTGCACACCTGCTCTGCACACATACCTGCTCTGCACACATACCTGCTCTGCACACACACCTGCCCTGCGTACCTGTTCTGCACACATACCTGCTCTGCACACATACCTGCTCTGCACACACACCTGCCCTGCGTACCTGTTCTGCACACATACCTGCTCTGCACATCTGCTCTGCACACATACCTGCTGTGCACACATACCTGCTCTGCACACACACCTGCCCTGCATACCCGTTCTGCACACATACCTGCTCTGTACACATACCTGCTCTGCACACCTGCCCTGCACACATACCTGCTCTGCACACATACCTGCTCTGCACACATACCTGCTCTGCACACATACCTGCTCTGCACACATACCTGCTCTGCACACATACCTGCTCTGCACATATACCGGCTCTACACACATATCTGCTCTGCACACCTGCCCTGCACACATACCTGCCCTGCACACATACCTGCTCTGCACACATACCTGCTCTGCACACATACCTGCTCTGCACACATACCTGCCCTGCACACATACCTGCTCTGCAAACATACCTGCTCTGCACACTTGCCCTGCACACGTACCTGCTCGGCACACATACCTGCTCTGCACACTTGTCCTGCACACTTGCCCTGCACACATACCTGCTCTGCACACATACCTGCTCTGAACACCTGCTCTGCCATGTTTGGTTTGCTGCCATCTCTGGGTATGCTTTGGAACAGGGCTGCATTTGTTGCTGCTTTCCTATTTGAAGGGGTTAGCCACCTCCTGTGGAGTTCTCTTGCTGCTAATTTCATGCAGGTCCATCAACCAGTGGGGAGATGTTGCATACAGTAGTCCCCTCGGAGCTGCACTTCTTATTCTTGCCTTTCTTCTTTTTAAAAATTGCTGCTGTTGTAGGGTGGGGGCACTGGTATCACAGCGCAGGTGTGGAGTCAGAAGACACCTTTTTGTATTGGTTCTTTCCCTCTCCCGGATGTTGCACCTCACCAACTCAGGTCACCAGGCTTGTCGTCACCCTTTATCCTTCCCACCGTGCATTTTAACCACAGAGAGATCTCACAGCACCCCTCCCCGCACTGTGCTTATCATCAGTTTTTGGCTTTATCTCTGGGATCCACTTGCACTGTCACCAAAGGTCATCCACCTGCTCCATTTCTGCACTTTCTCCTTAGTTGCTGTGACTCTCCTAACAGCCCCTTTGGCCAGGCTCCTGGTATCTGTTGGAACCTACCTGCCTGCATGGTTTGGGCCAGGAAAGTAATGTTGTGGGTGGCATCCAATGATCCTACTTGGGCTCTCTGGAGCAACATGTGCACACATCTGCTCACTCACACACTCAGAGAACTTGCAATAACTTAAACATTCATATTTTTATTTACATGTGCTTTTCTGTGTGTGCATATGTGTGTAGTTGCTCACATAGGCCTGAAGAGGGCACAGGATCCCCTGGAGTTGAAGTACAGGTGGTTGTAAGTGGTGCAACGTGGATGCTGGGACTCAAACTCAGGTCCTCTACGAGAGCAGCAAGTACTCTCCAGCCATCTCTCCAGCCCCCAAAGTGATCTTTCTTAAATTGTGCAGAATTTATTTTATCTAGCTGAATGGAGCCGCTCTCCATCCTTAGAGCCCAAAGAAAGTGGATATCAGCCTATTTTAATACTGTGCCAGTTGAATAAAAAACATGCTGTATACATAATCTATGATTTTAGTAACCAACACAAATTCCTAGAGTCAAAATCTCATCTAAGAAAAGAGGAAGCTGGTACCTCCCGCTCCCCTATGCTCTCTTTCCTCTGACCCTTGCCCTCCATTACCCCACTCCCACCCCCAGTTTGCTCATGTAGATCTCATCCATTCTCTGTTGCTAGGCTATTCCTGTGTCTTTCTCAGGGTCCTCTTTACTAGGTAGCCTCCCTGGAGTTGTGAGTTGCAGTCTGGTTATCCTTTGATTTACATCTAGTATTCACTTATGAGTGAGTACATATCATGTTTGTCTTTCTGAGGGAGGACGGGGGAATCCATAGCTGATATGTGAAATCAAGTTAATTATAAAATAAAAATATATAAAAAAATAAAAAAAAGAAAAGAGGAAGAATACCCTGGGATTTAGCCATAAGTCATTCCAATCTTTCTGCCAAGTGCAAACATACATTCATAAAACCAGCTAAATAAACTCCCCCAAACACCTCCAAAAGTTAGGGTTGAGTTTCAGACTAATGAAGTGGAACAATGCCAAGAATCCATTGTAAGCCTCGGGTCTTTATCAGCTCACATCTGCTCCATTCGATTTTGCATTGAATAGACCGAATGACTTTCATTTACTTAAGAACCTAAGATTTCAGATAGGCTCACTGCCAATCCATGCCCTCTTAGGAATTTATCAGTTGTCTTTCTCCAGGGTGGCCCTGACTGGCAGGTACAGGTGGCCCATCAAGCAGGTGGACAGTTTCCAACTTCAAGTACAGGAGATGATTAAGGATAGGCAGTGGGACATGACCACAGCTTACCAAAGCAGCAGATAAGTGGTTCTTCAACCTTGACCATCAGCTCCCAGTAAAATCTTGTGCACAATCTCAATGCATATGTCTACTTTACTCTAATCCACTTGCTTCTAAACTGAGGCAGGGCAATGAGACTAGCTCTTGCTATTCTAGCTAACGAATTCATTAGATTTTTTTGTACCAAAAGCCAGCAATAAGAATAGATGTTTCAAAACCATGTATCCCATGGTATTGTAAAATTACAGTAATCTTGTACTGATTGAGTCATTTTTTATAATAGGAACCAACATAGTTACGGTTGTAAGCCAATGTTTATGACAAGGTACGATGGTTAGTTTTAATTGTCCACTCAACAGTGTAGAATCATTTGGGAAGGGAGTCTCAACAAGGATTGCCTGGGTTGGGTTGGCCTGTGAACAGGCCCCTGAGAGATTTTTCCTTCATCACGGTAATTGAGGTGGGAAGAGTCACCTGGAATGTGGGCGGCCCGGTTTCATCAGTGCGTCCTTGATCTGCACGAGAGTAGCAAAAGCAAGCTAGACAAGAAGCAGGCCTGAGTTCATTTCTCACTGCTCTTGACTGTGGATATGATGCAATCAGCTGCTGCAAGCTCCCGCAGATATGACTGCCCCTCGGTGACCGACCTGGGATTGTAAGCTAAAAATGAACACATTTTGTTGGGATATTTTATCACAGTAGCAGATACGAAACTAAGACACAGGATGGGCTGAATTTTCAGTTTTCCAAATCAGAGCCCACTGTACATTACACAGGCTCTTTTGCAAGAAGCCCCCCAAAAAGAAACAGCATAAAAATGAATGTCTTTACTGGAGCCCCTTTATCTCTGCTTCTCATAGTTTGTTTAAAAAGCAGCTGTAGGCTGGGCATCGGTGGCACACGCTTTTAATCCCAGCACTTGGGAGGCAGAGCCAGGCAGAGCTCTGTGAGTTCGAGGCCAGCCTGGTCTACAGAGCAAGCTCCAGGACAGGCACCAAAACAACACAGAGAAACTCTGTCTCAAAAAACAAACACAAAACAAACAAACAAAAAGCAGCTGTAGGTTTGGAACATAAAGTCTGAGACAGTCCAAGAAGGTGTTATGAACTCATATGAAAATAACTCTATGGCTGAACCCCAACCAGGCCCAGAGGGAGTGGAATCTAAGGATGCTTAACTCACAATACTACTCCAAGGTCTGAGTGGATGGCACCTGGTTCTACAGGCTGGGCAGGTAGATTTCAAAGCCGTCCAGACAGCCGCCTTTTGGTCATGTCATTTGTTTCCTCATCTGCCCAGCCTGCTTCTCAGTATTTTCCTGCTGCAGATATTCTGTTGTCCATGAGATAGCTGTATCTGGGCCTGGACTGATGGAGAGAAATGGAGGAGGGAAGGAGGGGCCAGTGTACCCAGTACCATTTTGGCTTCTTCCCCCGCTCCATGTAGGGGAAAGGGCAAGCCGGAAGCCAAACGTGCCCGCCTGGCACACTGGCTGCCCTGTTGATTTCTTTTCAGTGTTTGTCTCAGCAGGCAGGGGAGAGCCTTACACACCACAGGCCGCTGAGCTCCTGGTGCCAGGGCTACACGTGGTTGTGAGCTGCCTGAGATGGGAACAGAACTACGGTCCTCTGCAAGAGCAGCAAGTGCTCTTAACCTGAGAACCATCTCTCTGGTATTCCCTCCCCCATTATACTTTCATTGACAGAGCTAATAACTTTACCCCACCTTCAGTCATACAGACTTCCTTCAATGTTCTCTCCCACAAGTTTGTTGTTGTTGTTTTAAATTTATGACCTGCTGTAAGTTAAGGTTTGCACACTTATGCTGGCTGGAGGCTATTCGTAGCTATCCTTCGCTGAGGAAGTTCCCTTCAAGTACTCGAAGAGTATCTATCCTAAGGGGAAGCTTTGAATTTTGTAAAATGCTTTTCCCACTCCAGCTGATTAACAATGACTTCTGTAGCTGGTCTCAAAACAGCAGACCCTATTGATTGATCTTCAACTATAGATCAGCTTTTGTTTCGGTGGAACGAAACCCACTTGATGATGCTGTGCATTTATTTTTAACATTATTTAGTTATTTTTTGTTATGGATTTTTCTTTTCTATTCTGTGCAACAGCATGACCAAAAAGCAGGCTTCTGGACGGCCTTGAAATCTACCTGCCCAGCCTGTAGGACCTGGTGCCATCCACTCAGACCCTGGAGTAGCACTGTGAATTAAGCATCCTGTTCTATATTCTCTACCCATTTTCTCATTTTTTTTGGTAATACCAAAGCAGTGCCAGTTTTATAAAAAAGGAATTAAGAAGTATTCCTTGAGCTTCTGCTTTCTGGAAAAAAATCATTAGTGTAAAACTGCTATCAATTCTCTGTGACACCTTTGTTAGAATTCACTAGTGAAACCATTCTGGGCCTGGAGATTTATTTGCAGGGCGGGGGGGATGCGGGGGGGGGTTCTAAAGTTATGAGTTTTTTTTTTTTTAACCAATTATAGGACATTCAAATGACATCAACTGAGTTGAGGTGACCTGTGCTCTGAGTTTGCTAGCCCTCCACCACTGTGACAAGTAAGGGGACAGTTTTAAGGAAAATTTATTGGGGTTCACATTTCTGATGCTTCAGTTAATTGTGGGGAGCAGGGTGACTGGGAAGTGAGCCCCAGAGCCTATGCTGGTCTGGCTTTCTCCTTGGCCTCCATTTATTCTATCTGGTCAACTTGGCCTTAGGTTGGTGGTGTACACACTTGGGGCATGCCTCTCCCTCTTATTGCCCTGTGAGAAGCTCACACAGACACACCCAGTAACCTCAGGGATGCTTCTCAGTCCAATCAAACTGAGAGCATTAACCACCACAAATCCACCCCTTGTCAACTTGATACCCAAACACATGTCCTTAAACCATCACATTCTGCCCCTAGGCTTCAGAAGGCTCATGTATATCTTATAATGCAAAGCACAATTTAGTACATCTCCAAGACTCCCCGCTAGCTTAACAGATCCAATGTTTCTCAAAAGCTCGAGTCAAGGCCTCTTCTGCGATTCTAGGCAAGCTCTTAAGAATGTATTTTGTTATGCTCACCGTCAGAAGCGTCACCTCCACCATCCTTTGCCAGCTCCCACTCCCTTACACTCGGCCCCTGCTGTAAAGGATCTTCTGGGGAAGGCTGAGCCTGGGCTGGACCTGGAGCCCTAAGGCCTGGGTATCCTGGCAGCATCTGCCAGGTTTCCCATGTACTCTGCCCACTTCCTCTTGGAGAATCAGGCCTACCTGTGTGTCTTGGGTGCTTTTGACCTTGTCCCATTTCCCCATCTCAGTGACAACTGCCACGTGTTTGGTGTTGTGCCTGAAGCCACTGACCCTCTCACATCTCTCCCAGGCAGGAAAGAGCCTCAGACAAGCTGCCTGTGCCAGCTTGGGTGAAGATTTGGGATGGAAGAGAACCAGAGAGCATCAGTACCTCTTTCTACCAGGTGGGGGAGCCAGCCTACAGGCTAGATAGCCGCTGGAGGCAAGCTCACCAGTTTCGGAGGCAAACCATGGGGCAAGAACAAGGGGCCTAGGTCTGAGAGACAAGACTTCAGCAGAGGGTGTGGGTATTCATGAGCTCTGCTTCGAAATGCAACAAGGAGGCAAGCTTGGGTCCTGCTTTTTTGGGATAGTCAGGGTGACTATGAAAGCAGGACTTTCCAAATCAGCAGGACTCAGGGCTGGGCTACTCTGGGCCAGGCATGGGGACTTTCTGTGACTCAGATGTTCTAACACAGTGGATACTATGCATGAGGACCATAAAAACAAACAAACAAAACAGAATAGACAAACAAACAAAAACCCAGCAGCTGTGGCTTCTCATAGCCTGGAGAGGCAGGGGCAGCTCTTCAAATAGGACCCCAGCTACTTAAATTTTGCATATAGTTTCCAAACCACAGTGTGGGTACAACCAGGGATTTCACCTGATGGGATATAAGATGCACAGGCTAACACAATTTCACCTGTCAAAACACAGGCATTTAGGATGCAGCATGGCGGCTAGTGTGACTGAGTGCTAGAGCATATTGTAGCATATGTGAAGCCCCAGGTCTTGTACCCCAACCCTCCTCCTCCCCATCCTCACCTCCACACAGAAAAAATGGAAAGCTTGCAATATTTTCGGTAGCCGGTTACCATAGTTAGCTTCAGCTGGCAACTTGACACAAACCCTGAACCACTTGGAAAAAATTGGAACTTCAGTTGAGGAATTGCCTTCATCACTTTGGTTTATGAGCATGTTTGTAAGACATTTTCTTAATTGCTAATTGATGTAGGGGAGCCCAGCCCACCATGGACAATGCCATCTCTAGGCAGTAGGCCTAGTCCGAGTAAGAAAAGTCATTGAGCAAGTCAGCAAGTAGAGTTCCTCTACAATTACGGCTTCAAGCACCTGCCTCAACTCCCTCGATGATGGACTGAAACCTGTGAGCCAAACCAACTTTTTCCATTCCCGAGTCTCTTTGGGCCATAGTGTTTACCACAGCACCAGAAGTCTACCTATAACTCCGGTTAAGATGATTCTTCGAATCTGTATTGGCAGGATGCCTTGGAAGACAAGAAGCCTGAGCCCCCAGTTACCTCTCAGAGCGTGCGGTACCAGCGCCCTCTGCTGCCCATCTCTTGCTCTGCAAAAGGAAACTGGAGACCCTGTGTTTGCCAGTATCTGTCTTCCCTGGGGACTGTAGGTTCTGTCACCTGTAAACTCATTCAAGTGACTTCTAAGCTCCCCTCCAGCTCCATTTTCTTAAGAATGAAGTGTTCAACAACAACAATAACAGCAAAAAGAGAAATGTAGCACTCTCCTCAATGATACGGACAATCTGAGAGCAGCCCACTGGGCCTATTCATTTATTCTTTCAGGATGAGTTGAGCACCACAGCATGCCAGGTACCCTGGCAGCATCTAAAGATGAAGCAGAGGACCCAACAGACATGCCGTACTGATCCTGTGATGTCCGAGGCTCAGAGCACACTGACAATGAAGTCACAAACAAATGAGCAAGCAACAGAGCCAAACTATCACTGCTCATAGACAAAGGGGTTCCTCAGGTACATGGGGAGCCTGGGTGAGAACCTGTAGGTTAGAGGCAGGTGGTCCTACTGTCTCTATTTAGGCAAACGTCTCCTCTTCCGAGCCACCACCCCACTAACAGTTCGTGTATTTCTGCTGACTTGTGTGTTTGAACTGACTGGTGTAGAGATGCCCAGGAGGGTGGGCGGAGCCCTGGCTCCTCTCTTTGCTCCCCAGAGGCTGGCTTGTCTCCTGTAGGTACCTTTCTGTTTCTTTTTGAGCCACAACCTCCATTCTCTCCTTCCTCAAGTCTCCAGGATGCCATGGTGGGTGACAATGGTTGGGGTAAGCTGTGTCTGCTAGTGTTCTTTATGTGGTGAACTCTGATGACTTCTCTGGAAGGATGACACGTGCGGGCAGACTCCCAGCACATACGGTCTTGGGTTATCACCTCAAGCATCCTCTCTGGACCTCAGCATTTAATCAGTGAGGGGATCAGTTGCTATGATTTCAGTGATGACTAATTTCATTTCTTGGTGGGATGGGATTAAAAGACAAAACAAAACACCCTCAGGGACTGGAAACACTGTTCCATGGCTATGAGCATTTGCTGTACAACATGCGACCTGTGTTCAAATCCTTAGTACCCAAAAAAGCCAAGCCAAGCCAAGCCACGTGTGCCTCTAATCCCAAAGCTTCAATGGTGGGAATGATGGGAGGATTGCTAGGGCTTGCTGCCTGCTAGACCATCTGAAAATCAAGGAGTTCCTGACTCAGTGAGAGACCCTGTCTCAAGAGAAGAAGGCAGGGACATTTACGAGAACACTGTCATCCTCTTCTAGCCTCCATATACACCTGCACACATGCATACACCACACACACAGGCACACAATACAGGCACACGTGGACACATGTGGACACACACACAGATGCACGAAGACAAGCACACAAGTACACATAGACTCACACACACAGACATGGACACAGGCATACAGATGCAGATGCATGCACACACACACAGAGACACAGACAGACAGATACATGCACACAGAGACAGACAGACACACAGACACAGACAGAGTCAAATGACTTAAGGTAATACTATCCTGTTCTGACTCCATTTTGTGTTTGTGTTCTGTGGTTCTCAACCCTCCTAACTCTGTGACCCTTCAATACAGTTCCTCGTGTTTTGTTGCTACCTCATGACTGTAATTTTGCTGCTATTATGAATCATAATATAAATATCTGTTATGCAGACTATCTGATGTGCGACCTCAAATGGGTTACAACCCACAGGTTGAGAACCGCTGGCTTAGACAGTTCTCAGCCTCTCTATCTCCCTTCCCACAACAGTCATATCTGCCTTAGCAACACATTTGACCTTTACATGGCCTTGACCACTGTCCAGATGTATTCACTAAAATAGTTGGCAAGTTATGTCTAAAACAACTACTATGTTCTGCCAGGAACGAAGGTTTCAAGGTTACTCTGACCCTCGTCTAATTTTGATGGATCTTTGCCTTTAAAAACTCTGTATCCCTGAGCTTGGGCCCCAAGAGACCATTCAGAGATTCAAGCCTGCTCTTGGTCTGACCATCAATGTAAAGGACTTTTCATTGGCTTGATCAGCATGGTTGTCAATAACTATCTCACGTGGATCAGAGAGAGAGAGAGAGAAAGAGAGAGAGAAGGCTTTAATGAAGCATACCTCTGTGTATGTCTGTTAGGGTGACTGAGGAAGGCAGAGAGCATTGTTCCCACAGTCTGGGGTCCTGGACTGACTAGAATGGGGAAGAGAAGGTGAGGTAAGTACCACACATGGTTCCCACAGCTCTGCTTCCTGATCCTCCAAGAGGCACCGTCCCAGATGCATGCTGCTATGGAGCCACCTGCCTCCATGCCTTCCCTGTCCTGATAAACTTATACCCCACCAAACCACACGTCAAAACCACAGCTGTCTTCCCCGAAGTTGCTTCTTGTCACAATATGCCATCTCAGCAATGCAGACAAGGTAATCATACCAATCCCTAAGCTGCATCCAGCGAAGTGGCCTGGGAAGAATCGGTCAGAGGTCTGCCAGCCGTGGAAGGCAGGAAAGAGGAATGGGCCAAGGGGCAGGTGGGGGATGACGGGGAAGAGGAGGGCAGCTGTTATCACCAGCCCTCACACAGGTGCCTCAGAATCACCCCAGGCTTTGTTGCAAATGAGCCCCGTCCTGATCCCCTGGGGAACCAACCTGAGATGGGGAGCCACCCCACAGGTGGCAGGCGCAATGAGGGTGGAATCCAGCCCCAGGTGCAGTGTCTGAAGCAGGAGTTGAAACTCGTCTGTTAACTACAAACACCTTTAGCTTTCGCTTTCTTTCCCCAGTTGGCATCGTTTTTGCCTCAGGTGTGGTGGCTCATAATCTTAGCACTTGAGAGGCTGAGGCAGGGGGATGGCAAATGTGAAGGCAGCCTGAGCTACACCTTAAGACTCTATTTCAAAACAAACAAGCAAGCAAACAGCAGGAAAAAAGCAAAAACATAATTGTGTAGCTGGAGAATTTCTCTCCAGTCCCCACCAAGTCCCACCAGTCCCGGAGCCCACTTATAAAATAAACACACAGACGCTTAGGTTATTTAAACTGCTTGGCCATTAGCTCAGGCCTATCATTGTCTAGCTCTTACTTTTATGTTTAGCCCATTTCTATTAATCTGTACTTTGTCACGTCGCTCGTGGCTTACTGGTACCTTACATCTTCCTTGTCCTGGCGGCGGCTGTAGGCAGTGTCCCCCTCCGCCTTCCTGTTCCTCAATTCTCCTCTGTTAGTCCTGCCTATACTTCCTGTCTGGCTACCGGCCAATCAGTGTTTATTTATACAGAGCAATATCCACAGCATAATTGTCTTTATGGTTAAGAAAAATCAGTGTAGAAATAAACTGAAATTCCCCACCCAATGAACAATCGTTAGCAGATGTCCTTCCAGAGTAACAATGCCCAAAGGTGTGTGTCTGTCTGTTATTTAACAGACATTTGGTCACAGTCTCTGTGGCGGTGTGTTATCTGTCAATTATGTATTCTCATTCTCCTTGGTAACAGGACTCTTGGCAATGTGCCTAAGAGAAAAAATTCATTCTCAGTGTTCCTTAACAGATAGGTGTGACCAGTAGCCTGTGGCTGGTGAGGTTCCTGCAGCAGCTGTTGTGGCCTTTCCCCAGGATTCCCTTGTAATGAGGGCCAAAGAGAGGCCCCAGGATCAGGGTCCTTTAGAGTTCGCTTGGTTCCCGAGGGTCCCTCTTCCCCGGTCATCCCATAGCATCCTGGTGGCCTTTCACACCAGTGACAAACTTCTGGCTGTCACTTTCCCCAGACCAGGCTGGATTTCCAGTAGCCATACCTGGGCCTTGTAGGTGGTGGAGCGAGGGGACAAAGATCCTGAATTTCTGGTGAGTTCAAGGAGTTGACACAAGCTTGTATCTATTTTATGAAGAGAACTAACCATTAGTTCATTTAAAATATGAGGCTTAAAAAAATGTTCACCTGTGCATATTTTCTGCTAATACCTGAAAACTAATTTTTTTCTTTTGAGAGAGGGTCTCACTTTGTAGTCAAGGCTGGCCTTGAATCAACAATTCTTTTTTTGACTCAGTCTCCCAAGTACTGGGACTATAGATGAGTGCCACTACCCAGCAACATCAAAAAAATTAAGAGTTTAAATAGTTGCAGAATATAGTTCTGACTTCTTGAGACTCTTAACATCCCAAAGTTGTCATATTGGTCTTTAAAATATAGTCAGGATGCTGGGGAGGCGGCAAAGTTCTTTCTGGGGAGGCATGAGGACCTGGGTTTGATTTCCTGGCCTTTAGAAAAACAGTCAGGCAGAGGAGTATACCCTTGTCATCCCGGTGCCGAGGGGCAGAGACAGGAGGACCCCTGGTACCCTCTGGACACACAGTTTGTCCTGATTGGCAAGTGCCAAGCCAATGAAAAAATCAACTTCAGAGGAGTTATTGACAGTTGATAGCTTCTGGGGAAGGAGAGTTTTCTTTAGGGATGCCCGTAAGAGGCTTCCCATGTTCCAGTCCCACATCCGTATTCATACAGGCAGTGATAGGTGTACCTCAGTGGAGAGAGGTAGGGAGCGTGGGTGACAGAGAAGGTGGTGGGTGGGGGGAGAATGAATGAAGTTGGGAGGGAAAAGTAGAGGTAGGGATAGGAGAAAAGGGTGGATCAGATCCAAACACATTAATAAATAAAGAGTTTAAAAACATAGATGGGCCGGGCGGTGGTGGCGCACGCCTTTAATCCCAGCACTCGGGAGGCAGAGCCAGGCGGATCTCTGTGAGTTCGAGGCCAGCCTGGACTACCAAGTGAGTTCCAGGAAAGGTGCAAAGCTACACAGAGAAACCCTGTCTCGAAAAACCAAAAAAAAAAACCATAGATGGTACTTGATGAATGATACAGAAAGTTGTCCTCCACAGGAACACATGTGTGCACAAGCCCTGTGCACACATGAGCACACAAAGTATTCAGAGACATCTAGCATTTGTAGCAATTCAGTATTCACCATTGGCAATTTGACTATACACGATGCCTCTTTCAACAGCCTCGTTTTAAGCAGTTTGCATTCCTTTGTGAACTCTCCTGGAGTCTTCGTGTCCTTGTGTATGTTATGGGGAAGTGTGTTTACATGTTTGCGTGTGCACATGTCTGTGGGGGCCAGGAGTTGATGTTAGGTGTCTTGAGCACCTTAGGTCTCATTTTTTTTGAGGCGGGGTCTCTCCCAGAACTGGAGCTCATTGATTAGGCTGGCCAGCAAGCTCCAGGGATCCATTTCTACCTTCCCAGCACTGGGATTAGCAGGGTTTTATGTGGGAATCCGATCTCAGGACCCCATGCTTGCATAGCAAGAACTTTACTGAGTCAGCCCCCCCAGTACTCAGCCTCCGCATTTTACAGGATTCTTTTAGCTTACATTACCTGGTGTTTCTGTAGTAAACCCACACACACCTGCATATTGAAACACTTTCCTAGTTCTTGAAATCATAAATCTTGAAGGATTCAGACTGTGTCTCAGGAGACCAGCAAGAGACGGCTCAGTGGGTAAAGGCACTTGCTGCCGAACCAGACAATGTGAGTCTGATCCTTGGGATCCACACGGTAGAAAGAACAGACTCCCACAAACTGTCCTCCGACCCCCACCTGCAGCATCACATGTATGTATACACACACACACACACACACACACACACACACACACACAAATGCAATTGAAAAATCCGTTTAAAAAGAATGTGTCTTAGATTGGGGTATATTACAACCTTCATGACTATACATAATCAAAACAACATAAGTATAAAAAACAAAAGGGGCAAAGTTAAAAAATGCATTGGTTAATCCGATGAGTGGGGAACTTTTCCAAATAATGAGTTCATTTGCCCATTGTGGACTATAATTTGCTGCCAGACTAAGACAGGGTCTAGCTTTTTCCTCTTCCCATTGTTTTTATAGACACAAGCATAAAGAACCCTGCTCACAGAAAGCATGGAACATGCTTTGTCATGGCTGTTTGGATATTTAATCTCTATACTAAAATCACATAAGGTATCATTAAAACAGGTCCTTCAACTTGGTTAAAGCAAGGAAATCACTGACTTACAAAGCACTTACAAGCTAGTCATTAGAGTAATCCACACTCTTTGATTTCTGGGTAGGATATCAAAAAGACTGTACACCATGTCCTGTCAAATGGCTGCCAGTCACCCTCTCCTTCCTTTACAAAAAGCCCTGGCTTAGACTGCTCTTCACACACACACACACACACACACACACACACACACACACACACACACACCAAACAATGGTTGGGGAAATTCCAAACATGAATTTCAATTTGCTTTATCAGCATAGTATTTCTTTAAATGAAATGTCATAATGTGAGTGCAAGCCTTTTTCCTGTTTCATCTAAACCTTGGAAAACATCCACCCAATACTGTTGCTGGCAAAGCTAGCTCTCATGGCCGAGCCAGTTAGCCCTGTCAAGCTGGCTTATTTTGACAACTGGCACACATTCATAAAAATGCCCTAAGAAGACCCATACAGCTTAGTAAAGTGTGGGAAAGCAGCCACGGGCAATCACCATCGTTTGCCAGCACCACAGAAAACCCCTTTCACGTCCTTCAGAACAACACCTATAGTCTTGCCTAATTGTGACCATTACATTTTTTTTTTTTGACGATTTCTTTCTAATTTTATGTGAGTGTATCCGTGTCGAGGAGTACGAATGTGCACCACGTGCATGCAAGTGCTTGGGGAGGCCAGAAGAGGGCATCAGATCCCCTGGAGCTGGAGTTACAGCTGGCTGGGAGCCAATGGCGTCCATTCTGCTGCTGGGAGTTGGCCTAACACCGTGGCTCTCTGTTTCCATGGGTTCTGAAATACTAACTTTTTGTGTCATTGCTGACTCACAGCATAGCCTTTATAAAAACTTTTACTAGGCAATAAACTCACGACATAAACAGCATTATTTGTTTATACCTATTGCTAAACAGGAATAACAACACTGTGATTGGCTATGACAAACTCGATGGGCAGCTATGCTCACGACAGCCACCTGACTGCTAGTGCAATTCGAAGGTTTCACAGAATTAAAAGTCTGAAACGGAGCTTCTGTGGATTGATAAAATGTAATGTGTACCAGTATAGTTACAGTAGCATTTCAATAACAAAAACCTCAAGTATCTCATAGCGGCTAAGTTAATAAAGGAGGGTACCTTCGTAAGGGGTGTTGACATTGTGGGAACTGGTGTAGAAATATGTCCACAGAGTGCTGTGAAACCAAAAGTTCTCAAAACAGAAAATCAAGATGGGGTGGGGAGGGAGGTGGTAGCAGAGAGAAATTGAGTATTTGGGGGCTATCCTAATGTGTTTTTTTAATTTTAGATACATCATAGAATGATGGCAGTTTTCACATACTCATTGGGAAGGTTAATATTGTGAACTCAGGGTCTAGAATCACCAGGAGGTAAGCCTCTGGGCACACCTGTGAGGGATCATCAAGATTAGTCTAGCCTCTGGGCCAGCCTATGAGGATTATCTAGATCAGGTTAATTGAGCTGAGAAGCGCAACCTTAGCTGTGGGTGGTGCCATAATATGGAGTCCTGGGCTGAACGGAAAGTAGAAAGCCAGCAGAGCACCAGTATTCACATCTCTCTTTTCCTGACCTTCTCCCTGAAGTCCTCCCGTCTCTTGTGTGTGTATACATGCATATGCCCACAGCATATATATGGAGGTCAGAGGACAATCTCTGGTGTTGGTCCTCACCTTCCTGAGCATGGGTCTCTTGGTTGTTGTTGGTTATTATTATTTATTATTATTATTATTTTGCTACCATGCTTTGTACACCAGGCTAGCTGAACCATAGTGTGTACACCAGGCTAGCTGGACCATGGTGTACACACCAGGCTAGCTGGACCATAGTGTGCTCACCAGGCTAGCTGGACCATAGTGTGCTCACCAGGCTAGCTGGACCATAGTGTGCTCACCAGGCTAGCTGGACCATAGTGTGCTCACCAGGCTAGCTGGACCATAGTGTGCTCACCAGGCTAGCTGGACCATAGTGTGCTCACCAGGCTAGCTGGACCATAGTGTGCACACCAGGCTAGCTGGACCACAATGTGTACACCAGTCTAGCTGGACCAGAGCGTGTACAGCAGGCTAGCTGGACCATAGTGTGCTCACCAGGCTAGCTGGACCATGGTGTGTGCTCACCAGGCTAGCTGAACCAAAGTGTGTACACCAGGTTAATGGGACCATAGTGTTCAGGGACTCTCCCATTTTGCTAGAAGGGCACTGCTTTAACTGATTCTAGAGATTCAAACTCAGGTCCTATTTGCATGGTGAATGCTTTACCCACTGAGCCATTTCCCCATCCCAGGACACAGCATTTTAAAGGCATGTTCAAAAATGTTTTTAAAGCACGTAAGAACAAATTAGTAAAGGAAAAAAAAAACCTAACCAATATGCAGATAAGACAGAATTCTAGAGGTGTGTGTGGTCCCTGGATGTTGACACAACCCTCACATCTAAGTAGAACAAAATACCCTATTTCAGTGTCTGTCTGTTCCTGTGTGTGGTGTGCTTTGCAGTGCATGCACGTGTAGATGCCAGAGGCTGACCTCAGGCATCTTCATCTATCATTTTCTACTTTATCTTTTTGTGTTTGTTTTGTTTTTTTTTGTTTTTCAAGACAGGATTTCTCTGTGTAGCCCTGGCTGACCAAGTTAGCCTTGAACTCAGAGGTCCGTCTGCCTCTGCTTCTGGAGTGCTGGGATTAAAGGCATGCACCACCATGCCCTGCTAGTTAACCTTGTTTTTCTGAGGCAGCGTCTTTCAATAGATCCAGAGGTCACTATTTCTGTGACATGTATCAGCAGTTGGGATTTTATAGGTTGTGTGTTACAACAGCTGTTCTTATGTATTATTAAGAAAGAATATGAGCCCCTGGGGACCCCCAGTCTCTGTCTGGGGTTACAGGTGTGCACCACCATGCCTTACTTTTATGTGGATCTTGGGGCTCCAAACTTAAATCCTCATGCTTGCTCTGCAAATGTTTTACCCATCAAGCCATCTCAGGCCTGGGTTTTTTTTTTTTTTTTTTTTTTAACAAGAAGCCGATACACACAGCTTAACACTCCTCTGTGGTGATAAGAGGACAGAGGCAGATGCAGTGGCCGGGACCTGACCTGACAGAAATCAAGGTGGCTATGTGTTTAAGTCCCTCAGAAGGTCCAGGTCAAGTGGTACAACTTGATGTGGCTATTTCTCAAACCCTGCAAGGTATTCTCAGATTCCAGAAAATTGTTTCCTCTGGTGAATTTGGATCTGACATATTTGTGAGGCAACTCACCTCTGTCAATAAATCTAAGGCTCAGGAAAAGATTTTTCTTCCCCCTCCTCTGACCACTCTGCAGACATTTAGTATTTCATCTTGTCACATGCATCTTAATGGGGATATGTTTAAAATTGTGGAAAGTAGTAAGTTATTGTCTGGGAATAGGAGCGTTGGTTTATGGTGCTTTGATGAAAAGAGACTTCATGAGGTTAGGAAGATGGCTTCGTGGGTAAGAGTGCTTGTCTGGCAAGCATGAGGGCCTAAGTTCAAATCCCTAGTCTCCTGTTAAAACTGGGCATGGCAGCCAGGCAGTGGTGGCGCACACCTTTAATCCCAGCACTCGGGAGGCAGAGGCAGGCGGATCTCTGTGAGTTTGAGGCCAGTCTGGGCTACAGAATGAGATCCAGGACAGGCTCCAAAGCTTACACAGAGAAACCCTGTTTCAAAAACAAACAAACAAAAAACAAAACAAACAAACAAAAAACCTGGGCAGTAGTAGTGGGTGGACAGGCAGATTCTTTCAGCTTACTCATCAGCCAGCATAGGCAAAATGGTGGGCTTCCTCCAGCCTAGTTAGAGACTCCCACTTCAGTTTCTGGCTCCAGGTTCCTGCCTTGGCTTCCCTCAGTGATGGACTCTAAGTTGAAACCTGAAATAAACCCTCCCTTCCCCAAAGTTGCTTTTGGTTGTCACAGCGACAGCAAGCAGGCTAGGGCATGAACTAAGGCCCGTTTTGTAGGGTTGTTTCAGAGGTGTAGTTCGACAGTGCCTCTAAGCCTCTTAGCTGCTACTGCCTGGCATGTCCTCAGACCGCAGCAACTCAGCTGCAGATGGATGAATACTCATGGAGCCACTCATTCTGTGTTGGATGGCATACTCTACTGAAGTGATGAGGAGGGGACTGCTGGCAGGGGCAAAGAAGACAAGCTGGCGAGGCCGGCTCCAACCCCTGCCCAGTCCTTGGCAGCTGTGATGCCCTGAGCCTCAGTTTCATCATCATTGGCTTCAATTTTCCCCTAGATTAGTCAAGACCTCAGGTGAATACAAAATCATTCTGAAGTGCCTCAGAGTGTACAAAGAACCCTTAAGACGTCTTTCCAGTCCCTAGCGCCAAGGTTCCTCCTCATATATTGGTCTTGACCCCTCTACTGATCTTTGTCTCTAGTTGGTCAACTTGCCCTCAAGTCACAACTCCCTGACACACTGTAATTCTCCATTGCAGAGTTGGGGAGGAATTGAAGAAGGAGCTGGGAAAACAAGAACAGAAAAGCTCCTTGGAGCAAGAACAGCCCTCTCCCTGGAAAGGGCACTCTTTCCCAGTCTCCCAGGATACTGCTGCTTGACCACCCATTCATAAATCGTTTGAAAGATGGTTCTGGGTAGGAGGCAGGAATAGCGTGAAAGAGTATATGAGATGAGACAGTGGGTCCCCTTTGGTTAAGTTACATTAAGAAGAAAGTCCTGGTGTCTGTAGGTTGTTGGTCCTTTTGCCTCTCTTCATCTCTGTTTTAAACACAGAGGAAGCTGGTGTTGAACCTTTAAGCTTTAATGAAGTGATTGACTCTCATTGTTTATGTCTTCAGTTACCACCTACTCCAAGTCATAGTTAACCTTCCCGAGCTCCATGTGGTTTTGTGTCGTGGATACTTTCTGATTGGTCTCACATGTCATCTTTAAAGCCAGGAAGAGATGTGACTACTGAAAGAGATGAGGACATGACTGCTCCGAGGTCTGGTTGAGGAGAAGGTTTTTATTGTAGATATGAGGGAGAGTACAGCCAGAGTCATCTGGAGGAGTCCAGAGCAGGGAGAGAAAATCGTACACCGAACATGGCCAGTGGACTGAGCCGGGCTGGGTGTGGTGGGGTCAGGGGCAAGAGAGGAAGAGAAGAGAGAGGGAGCAAAGGAGAGAGCATAGAGCAAGAGAGCAGATGGCCAAAATGGCACTTACATAAGAATGAGAGACTGGGGAAAAAGAAGCCCATGGGCTGGAGAAGTTTAGGGTAGAGGGCGGGGAGAGAAGAGCTGAGAGGAGCCAGGATGCCAGCATGGGACTCTGTAACAAGTACTTGCTGAGAGAGCCAAAGGCCAGCTTGCACTTTGGTATGCTAATAGGGACCACATGCTGGCCTTGAGTTTCTTTTGGACCTAATACATGACTTCATCTTAACAGATGTGGAAACTGAGGCTTGGAGACTTTTAGTAAATGGCTCTTTGTGGGAGGGCAAGAAGGGGCAGAGGGCTGTGAGCAGAGGCTTCTCACTGTTCCTAGGAGGAAGGTCCCTAATGAGCTGCCCTGCGCTAGCTGCCCAAGGAAGCCCATCTCCTGACAGGACCTGTTTCAGCACAGGTGGTTGAAGGGAATCAGCTGGGACCAGTATGAGTGTGCACACACTGTGCTATGGTTAGAGAAGCAGAATCTGGTAGACCACAAGTCATCACCAGCAACACCTCTACCTCCACAAAAATCAAATACCCCTCACTTCCTGTAGAAACACTCATGGACCACCTGCCCTGTGTTGAGGGCTGTTTGGAAGAATCTCTGGAGGCTGTACTTCTGGAGATGGGCTTCAGAGAGCTGAGTGGGCTTTCAAGTTACAGGAGACAGAGGCCCCTATACTTCTTCAGCAGGTAGTCTGAGACCTAGAGAACAAGGCAAGCATGATTGTGGCTTCTCAGTTGAGCTCACACACTTGGAGGTTGGGAGTGGGGAACATGTTTGTACTTATCGCTGTGGCAATGCTTACTATAGGGCTTGCTTACAGGTACCTATTGGCATGCCTGTGGCCAGGCTAGAGCTTTGGAGAAGAACAGGTACATTAGACACTAGCTGTCTATTTGTCCATTGCATCTCTACTTCCTCGGATGTGGCAATGAGAACGTACCTGAAAGCATTATGCTGCAGATTTTATTGGTGGGTCAGAAGGTGCCTGCCTGCCTGGTTCATCAGTGGTGGCATGAGTAACTGCTGGCCACTGTGCTGAATTGCAGGACTTTTAGAACTTACTTGACAGATGAGGAGAGGTTTCAGAGAGGTGATGTGACTAACCCAGGATATTTGGATGCTAAAGGATAGGGCCCCTCTTCAAGCCCAGTGGCCTATATCTAACTTGGACCATGGGTCAATGATGTGACATGTACCAGCTGCAAAATGCAGCAATAAAGTTAACCACTCAGAGATCAGCCTGGGATTTCTGTAGCTCAGAGACAAGGGCATTTTAGATGATTTCTATCACAGCAAGGACAAAAACGTTATATAAAATAAAAACAGGGCCAGCATCTTCTGTTAGGGGAAGGCATTAGTAAATTAAACAAAGAGAAGCTTTCTTTTCATCCACCAACCAGCTAAGTTTCAAAGGTTTATTTTGTGTGCGTGTGCCTGGGTTCCAATCCTGACCATCACTTTTGAGTCTGGTGGCCTTCTGGGAGGCATTGGCATCCTCACGTGTTGGCTGATGACAGTGGCATCAATGTCACAGCCTTTCTTTTAATTAAGGTGAGGCTAAAGAGAGTGTACTCCATGGGGCAGTCAGAAAGGGGGCTGGTAGAGTGGAGGGACTCCATAATGGCAGCTGCTACCATCATTAATACAGAATCTAAGCAAGATTCAGAGAGAGCCATTGCTGACAGTCAAAATACAAGCAGATGGCTCTTCCTAGTTGTTACCAGCAGTGGGTGGGTCATGAATGGCAGTTCAGTCTGGAACTTCCAGAAGCCAGCCCCCCATGTCCTGTCTGTATCCTGTGGCAAGTCACTTCTTCCTCAGGCCCAGGGCTCAGCCCAGTGGGGTTCTCCACAGTAGCTGTTCCCTAGAACTGAATGTTCCACTCATCACTGGGGCGGGGGTCAGGGAGGTGGGCTGTGAAGAGCATGGCTTGACACTGCTGGGGCAGGGTCTAGGGAAAGGAAGGACCTCAAAGGATGGACACCTGGGTGCGACTACATCAGTGCCTTACTTAGTTAAGGGGCAGGGCATTCTAAAGAACCTTTTAGAAAAGTTTTTAGAAAATCTTTGATGGGATGATTATATCTCAAGAGAGCGTGATGATAGCAGATTCTGAATTGGCCATTTAGTGCTTCTCTGCCTCAATTTTTACAAAAATAGGAATTAAGACTGTGTGCCCCACTAGGGCTTTATGCATTTTTTTTACATTTATTTTATTTGGGGGTGGAGCCAGGAAAGGCTCCAAAGCTACACAGAGAAACTCTGTCTCAAAAAACAAAACAAAACAAACAAAAAAAAGAGATATGATCGCATTGAAACTCTTTGTAAAGTACATGTGGCACCTTCCATAAGATAGGTTCTATAGATTATACATGTGACATCTTCTGTAGATTGACTGCATGTGGCACCTTCCATAAGATAGGTTCTATAGATTGATGGCTCATGATAAGGGTCTGAGGGAGGACTTGGTGTGATCTCTGGTCTGGGCCACACATAATGTGCAAAAGTTACCAGGCTATTAATGGCTTTAGCTCTTAGTCTTCTGAGCAGATAATGGGTTATGCATCCCTCCCTTTGAAGGAACAACCCTGTGTGTTTAACGTTCCTGGTTCCCCTAGTGCTTATCTGTGAGTTCAAGGACTACTGTGCCTCTCACAGCCTTAACTGCCTTCCAGTGGGTGAGGGAAGAGGGGTACTGCCCAGAGGGAGGTGGGGGCAAGTACCCAGGGAACAAGGATAAATGTCATTGCTCGAGGCTGGAGACATGCTGAGCCATCAAAAAGGATGGAGGATGTCTTCAACTCCCAGTGGGATAAGCCTCATCTACAAATCCTGGAGTCTACTGTGCCCCCCCTCCCCCGCCTGGAGTCTGCTCACTTTGATGTACCCTGATTGGATTGGCAGATGGACAGGATGAAAGCAAAAGACACAGGGCAGCTGAGGACTCTGCAGCCAGGAAGGATGAGTCCCCGAGGGGTGCAGTCTTGAGAGAGACTCAAGGGACTTCTAGAGATAATAGGTAGGACCCCTGAGGTTGATGGGAAGGAAATAAGTGGGATGGGGCAGGATCTAAAGCGTCACTCAGTACCAGAGGGCTGTAGATGCCCTTGAAAGTGCAGGTTAGTTGGCAGCAAGGCCAGAAAGTGATGGGCATTCTTCTCGTGAGACATTCTTCTCATGTAGCAAGGGAGCCCCTGTGGGTCCACTGGACAGGGCCATGTGTATAGCACGCAGCAGAGAAAAGCAGGGGCTGACCCTGGAGCTCTAACATACTTCTGTACCAGAGCCGGTGCTCGCTACTTTTTATGTCAACGTGACATAGTCCAGAGTCATTTGGAAAGAAGGAATTTCAATAAGAACCCTGACCCCCACACCTGATTGGCCTGTGTTGTATTTTTCTTGATAATGTCGGAGAGCCCTCAGGTCAGTGCCGCCTTTTGGCTGGTGGTTCTGGGTGCCACAAGAAAGTAGGCTGAGCTAGCCATGAGGGAGGAGCAAGTCAGTAAGCAGCATTCCTCCATGGCTTCTGCTTCAGCTCCTGCCTCCAGGTTCCTGTCTTGAGTTCCTTTCCTGAATGATGGACTACAAACTATAAGATGAATTAACCCTCCCCCCATTTGGTTTTGATTAGGGTATTAGAAACCTCAACTAACACAGAAAATTAGTGTGGTGGTTTGAATAAAAAAAAAAATGGCCCCCATAGGTCCATAGGGAGTGGCACTATTAGGAGGTGTGGCCTTGTTGGAGTAGGTGTGGCTGTGTTGGAGGAAGTGTGTCACTAGGGGGTGGGCTTGAGGTCTCAGAAGCTCAAGCCAGGCCCAGTGGCTCACTTGCTCTTCCTGCTGTCTGCAGATTCAGATGCAGACCTCTCAGCCACCTCTCTAGCACCATGATTCCTGAGTCAAGTTGGGAGGAATGTAAGCTGCTAAAGCTCCTAGTAGTCCTCAAACCAGAGGCCATGTTGTGTGGCGGGAGGAACAATAGGCTGTGGACTGATGGGGGAATCTAAAGAACAAGTGGTCTGGTGGCAAATTGGCATGGTATGGTGGCTAATCTTTGTCAGCTTGATATACCTGGGAAGAGGGGAAACTCACCTGAAAAGCTGCCTCTGTCAGATTGGCCTGTGGCCATGTCTGTGAGGTATTTTCTTAATTGCTAACTGATAGAGGAGGGCCCAGCCCACTGTGGACTGTACCATCTCAGCAGGCGGGCTTGGGCTGTGTGAGAGAGGCAGCAGGGCAAGCCAGAGAGGGTAAAGCCCCAAAGCAGCAGTGTTCCCCCATGGCTTGAGTTCTAGTGTGGCTTCTCTTGACGGTGGATTGTAGTCTGTAAGACGAAATGAACCTCCCCACTGCCGCGGACTGGGTCTCAGTAGGAACACCAGACCGAGGGAGAACAGGTTGAAGGTACTCAGGATAAGTGAGATTCGGCGAATGACAGACAGACACAGACACGAGAGTATGCTGTGAAACTGCTGCAATTTTACTCAGATCAAGCAGTGTTTTTTATACAATCATTTGAAGAAAACAAGGCAATCGGCCAGTGGGGCAATAGACATAGAATCAACAATGTGGTCACACAATTTTCTCAGAATGATTAATAGATCTCATGAGTACAGGTGTTACTTCCTCTATTGTGATTCCTCACCCAGACAGAGAACATTACGGCACTAGCTGAAGTTTTTCCTTCTACGTAATTATTAGACCTTTGTTTTGTATCAAAATTAAACCCTTCCCACCATCGTTCTAATCATGGTTTCATTTGTGTGAAAATATTTAACCTTTGCTTGCAGGTGAGAAGGCACCAGGGGGGTTGGGACCTAGCTATTCTTTCCATGAACTGTAACTTATGCCATTCTGTTTTCATACTATTATGATTCACCCATTGGTTCCCATATTTATCATAAGCTCCCGTAAAGGGCAATGGCTCCAAATAATTATTATATCTAGGATTAAAGTTAGGGGGTTGCCACCACCGACCCTTGATGAGAAACTCTATTTGTCCCTTGATAATTCTTGTAGGACTGGCTAGTTCCTGTAACTGCTTCCTTGCAGCTGCTGTTGGCTGCACGTGTGGATTGCTTATGAGTTCCTGGACTTTTACTTTCATTCTCTCCTTGCTAGAATCTTTGTCCCTCTGAGTCATAAGTTCTTTTTGCTCTAAATCATTCATAAATTCCCTCAAACTTCTAGGACCCTCTTTAACTGTTTGCCTAAAAGCTTAAATTATAGGTGGGGGTATTGAGGCCACTTTTGAGGAATCATTATTCTCTTTATGGGGCACATGAGGAACATTGAGAGCTAACTCCCTGAAATCAATACACAAGGAAACAGCAATAGTCACAGCTGCAAAGAGAAAAAAGGCAGAATGCCAGCCAGCCTCTGCAAGCAGATTTTGCGTGGTTCCGTGTAGCCTGGCACCATGATTCGGGCAGATTGATAAGGGGTCGCCGGGGGCATAGACCCGAGGGCCGCGAGCCCCCCTTTCCCACGTAACCACCTCATCCAAGGCATTTGTCACGCGGGCGACACCGTCGTGGGCGTGGCACCCCACAAGCTGCTTTTGGTCATGGCATTTATCACAGAAACAGAGAAAACAAATCAGAACACACGGTGACCACACATGGAGTCAGTCACACAGGAAGGGACCATTCACCTTTCAGCTCATTCCAGACTCTTCAAATTGTCTAGAGAAGTCTTATTTGGAAAAGAACCCTCATGTGGAGAGATCTGTTCTTATAACTTAACATCAACTGTCTCTAGAACGGACTGCAGAGAAAGGCAACAATATCATCCACCAGTACCGATAGTGCTGTTCCAGTTTGTGTAGGGGTGGTGACCTGAATTGTTGGTGTACTAGAATGATACAGAATTACTTAATAATAAAAATGATACAATAATACAAAATCTACAACAGTGTATAACAGTACAATATACATAAAATATTTCATATATGTAATATATAATAACAACATTATATATCACATATCTTTTACATACATAATAGTATAATAATCTTTAGTAATATGCTCTTTGTACAAAAGTAAACACATGTTTTGGGAAATTGAAATCTATATCATAAAAGAAAGCCAGAATAATTGTGTCCTGACATTTGCAGCACACAGGCAGTTTACTGCATGCAAGGGTGGCCCCACATGGTCCTCTCTCATCTCACTCTGCCTCAACCCATAGGGTTAGAAGTAGAGAAAGCTGTTTCCTTAGAGCTGGAGCCTTTCAGCTATCACACCATTTGTCCAACTAGGATTTGAACTCTTTTTTCCCTTTTATTGAAAAAATATTTTTCTCATATATATCCTGATTTATTTGATCTGGTTTCCCTTCCCTCTACTCCTCCAAGTTCCTCCCCACCTCCCCTCCCATCTAGATCCACCCCTTTCTGTCTCTCATTAGGAAAGAGACAGGCTTCTGGGGGATAGTAATAAAGTTAAATAAGATAAAACAAACAGAAGGAAACAAGCCCAAGAGAAGGCACTAGAAACAGAGGCCCATTCATTCGCACATTCAGGAATCCCCTAAAAACACTAAACTGGAAGTCATAATATATACACAAAGGACCTGTAGGGTAAAAAGAGAGAAGAAAAATATATAAATTATCTTAGGGTTTCTATTGCCGTGTTGAAACACCATGACCATGGCAACTAGGGAGGGAAAGTGTTATTTGGCTTACACTTCCATATCACTGTTCATCACTGAAGGAAGTCAGGACAGGAACTCAAGCAGGGCAGGAAACTGGAGGCAGGAGCTGATGCAGAGGCCATGGAGGGGTGCTGCTTGCTGGCTAGCTTCCCATGGCTTGCTTAGCTTGCTTGCTTATAGAACCCAGGACCACCAACCCAGAGATGGCCCCACCCACAATGGGCTGGGCCCCTCCCCCATCAATCACTCATTAAGAAAATGCCCTACAGGCTGGTCTGCAGCCTGATCTTATGGAGGCCTTTTCTCCATTGGGCTCTCCTCCTCTCAAATAACTTTAGCTTGTGTGTCAAGTTGACATAAAACTGTCGAGTATATAAGTAAAATAAAAAAGATAAAATTAAAAAGCAAAAACAAGTACATACAACAAACAAAACAAACAAACGAACAACAAGCCCTGACAAAACATAATGGACAAGGAATCACCAAAGATGCTGTTGAGTTTGTTTTCTGCTGGCACCCGGCCCACCCTTAAGAGTAGTTTGCTTCCCCAGCAAGACTCCTTTGAAAGAAACTAAATTTTCAATTGTAAGTGGTTATCAATTGGAGATAGCTTCTGGGTTAGGGATAAGGGCATGTGTCCACTTCTCTCAGCTCTAGGGCCCCATCTGGTACCGACCTGTGCAGGCCCTGTGCACGCTGCCTCAGTCTCTGTGAGTTCATAGCATCAATCATGTTGAGTTAGAGGGCCTTGTTTTCTTGGTGTTCTCCATCTCCCTGGCTCTTACAGCCTTTCTGCTTTCTCCTTTACAGGATTCCCTGAGCCCTGAGCCCTGATGGGAAGGATTTGTTGGAGACATCCATCTCTCAATCTCTGCACAGTGTCTGGCTGTGGGTCTCTATTTTTTCCCATCTGCTGCAGGAGGAAGCTCCTCTGATGATGGCTGAGCAAGGTACTGATCTATGAGTATAGCATGATGTCATTTTATTATTGTTACGTTTTTTTTTTTTCTTTGTAGAATAGTAGGATTTGGTTTTCCCACAGGTTCCTGGGCTATCTACTCCGAGGTTCTTTGTCACCCAAGCAGTGTAGGGTATGGGTTCCATCTTGTGGAGTGGGCCTTCAGTCAAGGATTTGAAGTCGTTACCTGGCACTAACTACCTGGGGTGCTCAGCCCTAGATATGCCAGAAAAGGATGGTCAGATTCTGATGCGCAACACAGTGCAGGGTCAGGGCAGGTGTACGGGGTGAAGATCTAGAAAGATGGTAAGCATCCCACCACTGCCTGTTCCCTAGCTGAGACTGGATAAGTGTTAGGCAGGGGTTGTGTGTGTGTGTGTGTGTGTGTGTGTGTGTGTGTGTGTGTGTGTGAGAGAGAGAGAGAGAGAGAGAGAGACAGAGAGACAGAGAGAGACAGAGAGAGACAGAGAGAGACAGAGAGAGACAGAGAGACAGAGAGAGAGAGACAGAGAGAGAGAGAAAGAAAGGCAGAGTCAGACATAGCTATCATAGATTTGATCTACAGTTAGTTCCCCATCTCAATCCTTATATATTTTGATACATCTGTGACTTGTTTAATTGTCTATACACCATTTTATCTGTAAATAACTCACTTGTTTGGACACAGTCCTAACATTTTTTTTTTTTTTTTGGTTTTTTGAGACAGGGTTTTTTTTCTCTGTGTATCTTTGGAGCCTGTCCTGGATCTCGCTCTGTAGACCAGGCTAGTCTCGAACTCACAGAGATTGCCTGGCTCTGCATCCTGAGTGCTGGGATTAAAGGCATGTACCACCACCGCCTGGCTTGTCCTTACATGTTTAAGGAAAACTTAAAATGCATACTGTAACAAGAATCTTAAAAGGTCTTATAATAAAAAAATCCAGAGCCCGATATCAGGGTGAAAGCTGAAAGATCAGAGAAGCAGAACAGCCACTAATTCTTACCTCTATGAAATCCTCAGAGAGTGAGTTCCTGTTTCCTCATGCCTTATACACCTTTCTTTGCCCTGCCATATTACTTCCTGGGATTAAAGGCATGTGTCACCACTGCCTGATTCTGTTTCTCTCATGTAGTCCAGTGTGCCCTTGAACTCACAGAGATCCAGATGGATCAAGTGATAGAATTAAAGGTGTGTGCCACCAGTGTCTGACCTCTATGTCTAATTTAGTGGCTGGCTCTGTCCTCTGATCCCCAGGCAAGCTTTATTGGGGTACACAATATATCACCACACCATACCATAAAAGAAGGGCCAAATAGTTGTGCCATAGACAGAGTGTGGCCCTGACACCCACATTCCCCAAAGGCAAGCTGGAGCAGTACAGCCAGAGCATGGTAGTTTTAGCTGCTGTGGACACGGGAAGGTCTGCTGCTGAGAAATGATCTTCCAAATGATGCTTCCTGAGACCATCAGAAAGGTTGGGAATGAACTGAGTGGTGAGCACCCTCTCCTCATGTGACTCATTAGCTGCTGGCTGGTCACCATACCCATTCACCAGTGGACCACTTGTGCCTTGAGTGTGTCCTTCACTCTGTAGGCCCTCACCCCCATCCAGCTGTAAAATAAGACTTTTGATTGGATAGCCGGTTGCCAGTATTAGCAGCTCTAACTTTTTTTTTCAACTTGACTCAGGGAATCTCCCCTTCCCGATGAAGGCTCAAACCTTCATCGGCTGTCATGGGTGAGTTAGTGCTTGGTGCTGCATTCTGCTTGCCTCTCCCACCCAAAGCACCTGCCTGCCAAGCAGGAAAAGCCTGCTTCCCTGTCCAGCATCTGCCTTCAAACCTTCTCAAGTCTGTTCACCCCCACTTTCCTCGCTTCAGTCTGGCCCCCTCGAGAGCCTCACGGAGGATAACTGTCAGTTTGAAAAATAGGATTCCATGAAAGGATTACCATCTGCCTCCTTACTCGAGGTGTGAGATGGGGTCTAGTCTTATTTGATCTGGTTCTGGGCCACTTTCTAAGGCACGAGGAAGGGAGTAGGATCCATTTATCACCAAGAGTGAGAGGATCGGAAAGCTGGTTTCACCTGGGGCTTTGTGTATAACTTGGCAATGTGTTCCGAAATGTTCCCCCAGGCAGGTGGGCAGCAGGGGAGATGTCTGCGTTAAGCACATCACCTGCACCAGGGTCCAGCAACACCTGGCCGGAAGCAAGTTCATGTTGTGAAAAGGAGGCCGGAGGTGCAAAAGGTAAATTAGTAGTTGATTATGTGCTGTGCCCAAGAACCGTTGCTGTAAGGAATCTTTAAGCAGGCATCCCTGGTCTCCCATCTCCACCCCGCAGGTATGGTAAGTACTTGATAAGAGGACCAGGTTCCCACCAGATGTGTTTCTAGGATGAGATTCCTCTTAGATTAAACTGAAACTTGCTTTCTGCCCATACAGCTTGGCCCCTTTCTAGCCTTTGAGAAATCATTTTTAGTTTTTGTGTATCTGTGGTTTTGCCTGCATGTGTGTATGTGTACCACATCTGTGCCTGTGGAGCCAGAAGGGGCACCAGATACTCTGGAATTGGAGCCCTGAGTTGTGGACCACCATGTGGGTGCTGGGAACCAAATCTAGGTCGCCTGAAAGAGCAGCAAGTGCTTTTAACCATGGAGCTCTCTCCCCACCTCCCTTCCCTCCCCTCCCCTCCTCTTCCCTTCCTACTCTTTTTATAGAAATGAAAGTATACAATATGGGCCCTCTGTGTCTTGTTTTTTTTTTCTCACTTAGCATAACGTTTTTGAGGTTCACCCCTTCATTAGCATTCCATTCTCTTGTACGGCTGAAGAGTCCCAGTCCGTTGCACGACATGTCAAAGATTTTAATCTGTTCATTGGTTCGTTTACATTGGGGCTGCCTCCTGTTTGGGGGATAATATTGTTGTCTGTATTTGTGCTTACATCTCTGTGGGTGAGGGATATGTACCTAGGACAGGAATTGCTAGTCATAGAGTAATTCTGTGTTTAATTAGAAAAAAAAACAACAACAAACCTCAAAACTTTGGGAAACCATTTTTCACAGCGGTTGTCCCACCATTCCAGCAGAATGCCACTGAGGGTTTCAGTTTCTCCCCATCTTTGCGACCCCCCCTCATCCATCTTGTTGCCTCCCCATCCCACTGTCTGGGAAGTGAGGTGGTCTTGTGGATTTGATTGGCATTTCCCCAGTATACAACTGGGTCCTCTCCCCCAACTCACTTAGTCCTCAGTCTCTGCTTTATCCACACATCAAAGGAACCCTAATCTGGGGGAAAGAAGTTGTTCATTGTTCCCTCCTGACCAAAGGGAGAGACTGTAGATGAATTTTTAAACAGTCTTATTAAATAAGAAACACAGACCCAAATACAGAGGAAATAGCCAAAGAGATCAGAGCAATAGCCACCACAAGCTTTAGCTTACCATCAGCAGTAGCTTCCCCAGAGAGAGCTTCTTCCTGTCTGACTTGTCTTTTTTTTTTTTTTTTTAAGATGAGAGGAAGCTTATGTGATGTGATGGAGGGAGGTGAACGCTGTGTGCACTCTGACACGATATTAGGCTACTATGGAGGGGTCACTGGATCAGAAGCACTGCAATACCAGGACAACTGACCTGAAAACTGAGCTCCTAAGTGACAAATTGGGCAAGCAGTACATATAGCAAGAACAAGTGAAGGGATCGTTCAGGTCCTGGGCAGGATACAGCCAGATGGTAGGCGATCCCATCAGGCCACTCAGAACAACACACAACTTAAAGCCTGTGAATTATTGATTTCTGGAATTTTCTATTCATTATTTTCAGACTGAAGTTGACTACTGGTAGTCATGGGAAGCATGGGAACCATGGGAAGCAACATCTCAGTACTGGATACTGTAGGAGTCATGATGCAGAAGCATCACATCATGATGTTGACTTCCTCCTTCCATCCCTTCCTGATGTGCGGCCAACTCTGGTTAGCTTGGTTGTGGTTCCTCATCATGGTTAGGGCAAAATCAGCACTGAGTCTATGGCTATCTTGGGTAATTGTACTTCACAGAACAATTGCATTTCATTATTTTACAGGCAAAATGTCAATTTTAGTTCTAGAGGGTAACATTTTTTAAAAAATCTTTGAGTCCTTAGTGCTTGGATTATAGATAAATGTTTGTTGGAGGTCCCCATGCATGCATGCATTCATCTCCTTATGCATCTGTAAACACATCATCTGTAAATCCTACCACCCATACATCTAATCTGTCCATCTCTCTATTCATCCATCCAGACAAGTATTTAACCATCCATCCATCCATCCATCCATCCATCCATCCATCCATCCATCCATCCATCCACACACACACATATATCCATGTAATTATTTAACCATCCTTCCATTATCATGTGTCTTGTTTGGAAAGCTGGAATGTGAGGCCAGGTACAAGGCCATAGCATTCATGTGCTTGACCACTACTATGTCATGGGCCCTGTCTATGTGAATTTTGCATGAGCTGACTTTTTATGCTCCAGGCTGGCTAGCACAGAATTTATTCATAAGGTCCATTGTACTTGGTGTGAGCCTAGGATATCTGATTTGGTCACAAGCTAGCCAGACCACCAGAGTAAAGACAAGAAATACTTTGGAGACCCACTAGGTTGTTTTCATCCTGTGTGGCCCATCACTTTATTCCCCTGAACCTAGATCTCTCCTTCTGCCTTCTTGCTACTCTCCTCCTAAGAGACTTTGTATCCATACCCATTGCTGCAGTATTGAACATCTGTGTGGCCTAAAGGGCTTCTGGGAGTCAGGCACCAGGAGCGCAGGGGAGGTGAAGCATGCTGCAATAGTTTAGATGTCATTGGTCTTGTAAGAGCTCGGTGGTGGTGCTCACCTTTAATCCCAGCACTTGGGAGGCAGAGCCAGGTGGATCTCTGTGGGTTCGAGGCCAGCCTGGTCTACAGAACGAGATCCAGGACAGGCACTAAAACTATTCAGAGAAACCATGTCGTCTCAAAAAACCAAAAAAAAAAAAAAAAGAGTTTGTATGTCGGGAGCATAGTCCTTGATGTCGGTTTGTTGAAAGGTGGTGGGCCCTTTAAGAAGCAAGGCCTAAAGCTGGGCAGTTATGGCACATGCATTTAATCCCAGCACGTGGAAGGCAGATGAAGGTGGATCTTTGTGAGTTTGAGATGGCCAGCCTGGTCAACAGAATGAGTTCCAGGACATCCAGGCTGTTACACAGAGAAAAACTTGTCTTGAAAAATTATAAAACTAAAACAACAACAACAAAACAAACAAACAAAAAAGACACAAAATAAGAAGTAAGGCCTAGAGGGAACTCACTGATGCCCCACCCTCCATTTCCTGTCCTTCAGTGATATTACTCATTCTCCAGTGGGCCACTGCCATTGAGATGACATCCACATGAGGATTTCATGGTGCTATGCCCTTGAACCCTCAGAACTGTAAGTTAAATAAACTTTTTTTCTTTTTAAATAAAGTACCCATCCCAAGTATATTGCAACAGAAGCAGGAAATTTACTATTATGTGAGCCTTTAGTATAAGCTCCTAGACCACTAAAGCTTTCAACTAAGCTGCAGAAAGAAGGAGTTGGTCTAACTTATTTTATCACCTCAGCTAGGGAGGCATGTGCAGTGGATCTCCAGGATGTATTCGCTGAGTGAAAAGTAGATCCTATCTAGTCCCTTCATTTACCAAAAAAAGGCTAACTTTTTGATTTTTAATTATGTGTATGTTTGTGTGGTGGTTTGAATAAAAATGGCTCTCATAGGCCCATAGGGAGTGGGTCTATTAGGAGGTGTGGCCTTGTTGGAGTAGGTGTGGCCTTGTTAGAGGAACTGTGTCACTAGTGGATGGGCTTCAAGGTTTCAGAAGCTCAGCCCAGTGGCTCACTTGCTCTTCCTGATGGCTGTGGATCCAGACGTAGAACTCTCAGCTACCTCTCCAACACCATGTCTGCCTGCTTGTTACCATGCTTCCTGCTATGACAAAAATGGACTAAATCTCTGAAACTGTAAGCCAGCCTCAATTAAACATTTTCCTTTATAAGAGTTGTGGTGGTCATGGTTTTTCTTCATAGCAATAAAACAGTAACTAATACAGTTTGTGTGTCTGTTTGTGGGTGTATGCCCATGGAAGTACAGGTGCTGGTGGAGACCAGAAGAGGGCGTTTAGCTCCCTGGTGCTGGAGTTCCAGGTAGTTGTATGGGTGCTAGGACCTGAACTCAAGTCTGCAAGAGCAGTACACACTCTTAGCCACAAAGCCATCTTTCCAGTCCCCAGTCCTCAAATTTTACAGCGAGGGACCAATAAGGCTCAGCAAAGGGAAATAACTTGGTCTAAGCTATAGTAGGAAGGCTTCTCTGGTCCTACCAGACCCCCACAGTCCTGTGGTCCGCTTATAAAATAATCACTCAGAAGCTTATATTAATTATAACTGCTTGGCCATTAGCTCAGGTTTATTACTGACTAGCTCTTACACGTAAATTAACCCATAATTCTTATCTATGTTTAGCCACGTGACTTGGTACCTTTTCTCAATTCTGCCTTGTCATCTTGCTTCCTCTGTGTCTGGCCAGCGACTCCCGACTCTGCTCTTCCTCTTCCCAGCATTCCTTTAGTCTGCCTGCCCTGCCTATACTTCCTGCCTGGCTCCTGGCCAATCAGTGTTTTATTAAACCAGTGTACAAAAGCATTATCCCACAGCATTAAGCTATTATTTGTGGCTAACAAATATGAGAACCAGACAACCAGACTAGGCCTCTGCTGTGAACTTTAGAGGTGGGATTCTTTCTGTGGCACCAGGCGGCAGGCGTCCATGGGATGCCTCTCCTGGGGTGGAGAGCCATGCACCAAATCCCTGCCCTCCCCTGGCTCTGAGCTCCAGGCACATCTGCTAATTATTAACCCAAAGCAGATAGCCGAGAGGTAGGGAGGAGCCCGCTAACCTTTGCTGTGTGAAATGCTTTCATCGGAGGAGAGGAAGCCCGGAAGGGGGTGGTGACAATAACAGTAAGGCTTATGATTTATTGAAGACCATCAACTAGCCAGACACTGCCAGCCAACCTCTTTACATTTGCTAGTTATGATCATTCAGCTCTCTTAAGATATATTAGTCACCGTGGCCAGATGATTCTGGATGCTGCTTTAACTAACCAAAGCAAGAATAAATTAATTAAATAAACAAAGAAGCAAACAAAAGCTTTCTATGCACAATGAAACAAAGCTGTGGGATGGGCCAGACACCTTAGACTGTAAGATTTGTCCTCAGCTTTTCTACCTGGGACAAAAATTTGCAACACAGCCAAGATGGCTCACTATTCACTGGAAACGTGTACTCTCTTTTATGTTGCATGGAATCATCCTGGGAGAGGCTGCCAGTTGGGGACTGCATTAGAGGGGGTGTGGCCATGTGCCTACATCCTAGCCACAGGCCTGTGAGCAGAGATAATAAACACCACCGCCACTCCCGGCTCATTGGGACTTCCCATCACCTCTTCTTCATGGTGTCCAGGGACCAGCTGTGTGAGCTTGATCTCTGATGTAGGGATGAGAACTGTCTTGTTTCTGAATCTTCGTTCAACCCACTGCCCTCAAGTCTTACACATTTTTAGGCCCATTTAGTAGCTAAAACATAGCCTATTTGAATTTATATTCTGTATATTTCTTATTTTTATGTGTATATATGTGTCCTTGCATGGGTTTATGTATGCCATGAGAATGCCCACAGAAGCCAGAAGAGAGCATCAGATCCCCTAAAACTGGAGTTACAGGCAGTTGTGAGCAGCTAGGTAGTTTATCATGCCCAGAAACATAAACGCTATAAAAAAGAAAAGTCAAGAAAATGTCTATCTGTGGGTTCTGGCAACTGAACTAGGGTCTTCTGCAAGAGCAGTAAGCCATGCTAACTACTCTCAACCACTGAGCCTTCTCTCCAGTTCCACTGAACTTATATTCTAGATGTATTTAGTATTTGTTTTAGACACTTCCTATATTATTACTTTTACCTGTCAGCTAACTTTTTAAAACATGATAAATATTTCAGTGATTTGTGTTTTTTATGTTACATTTTGAGAGAACCACTATCTGAAGATTATTTTGAAAAAGGATTAGGTGGAACTTTTTTTTTTTCATGGTGCATCCCCAGCCCCTCCCTCTAGATAGTTTATTCGTGTGTGTGTGTGTGTGTGTGTGTGTGTGTGTGTGTGTGTGTGTGTGTACTCATCAAGGCCAGAAGAAGGCATCAGATCCCTTGGAGCCAGAGTGATAGGTGATTCTAAGCCACCAGACTTAGGTACCAGAAACCAAATTTAGGTCTTCTGCAAGAGTTGGAACCACTCTTAATTACCTAGCGATTTTCCAGCCCCAAGAACTTAAAAAATATGGTTTGCATTTAAAAATTTTAGTCCATCTGGAATTTATTTTGATGTAACTTGTAAAGCAGGCTTTCAACTTAGTCCCTCTTACCACTCACTATTCCAATTGTACTTATTGCATGACCTTTAAAAAAATTTCTGGTTTGAGACACACCTTTATAGCAGATAAATTTCAATATGTATCTAGGCTTACCTCTGAGTTCTATTCTGCTCCATGACTGTTGGTCTATCATGCACCAAACTGCTTTAATTATTGTAGGTTTAGGACAAATACATCAGAAAATTGGGAAGGATCCCGCTCTTCCTTTTCTCCATAATCTTCCAAGCTATTTTCATATATTTGGTTTTTTTCCCCCGATAAACTACAGAATAAATTTGTTCAGTCAAAAGAAATTGTACTGATGCTTTGGTCAGAATTTCTTTGACTGAGAACTTAAAATTTCTACAACACTGAGACTTTGTATCTGGAAGTATGTATCTTTTAACTTATTTAAGCATTATTTAAATTTCTAAGCAGAGGCTTAACATTGTTTTCTTTTTAGAGAGATCTTCCCCTGTACTTGTAAATTTATTCTTAGATTTTTTTTAAATCCTTTTTATTCTTACTACAAATGACTTTTTCCCCCCTCCCAGGATGTTCTCTTAATCTTCTGTGGTTCGTATAAGAAGCTATTCAAATGAATTTTTCTTCTGCTCCTAAAGGTTTTTGGTCATATAATCAAATCATTTGCAAATCAGACTAAATTTGCTTCCTCTCTTTTAATACACTTACCTCTCATTTTTCCTTGTCTAATTGCGTTGACTTGTGCTTCCGGAACTGTGTAGGCAGTGATGCTGGTTGCTATCCAGCCCTTTCAGTGAAGGAGGGAAGTGTGCTAAAGGAGGCCTCTGGGGAAAGGCAGTGACCCTAGCCAGAAAGGTCTTCCCTGGGAGCTGGAGAGATGGCTCAACAGTTAAGAGCACTTGCAGAGGACCTGGGTTTTGTTGCCAGAACCCCAAGATGGCTCACAATCACCTGTAACTCTAGTTCCAGGGGATCTGATGCCCTCTTCTGGCCTCCATAGGCATTGCATGTATGTGATGTATGGCTAGCCATTCAGGTACACACACATAAAATAAACACCCAAATTAATCTTTTTAAAGAATTTAGTTTTATATATATATATATATATATATATATATATATATATATATATATATATATGATTTTGCCTGCATGTATGTATGAGTGTCATGTATGCACAGTGCCAGCAGAAGCCAAGTTATCATACCCCCTGGAACTGGTTTACATACAGTTGTGAACCACTGTGTAAGTGCCAGGATTGAACCTGGGTCCTCCTGAAGAGCAGCCAGTCCTCTTAACCACTGAGCCATCTCTCCAGCAAACAAATCTTGCTTTTAAAAAGGTTTTCCCTGCACCCTTACCCTGTCTTCCACATAGTCTGTGACCCTCGGCTGCAGGTGTCCACCTGTGTCCTTAAGCACTACATCCAAGGGTCCAACTGACTGCAGGTTGGAAATATTCTTAAAAAGTTGTATCTGTACTGAGCACAGATAGACATTTTCTTGACTTTTCTTTTTTATAGTATTTATGTTCCTAGGCACAATAAACTACCTAGACATGACTTCAAGCATGCAGGTTCTGTGCATATACACTACACCATGTTATAGGGAACTTCAACATTCAAGGTTTCAATGTTCATAGAAAGCCCTGGAACAATGGGAGGTCCCCCGTGCACATTGAGGAAGGACAGTCTTCCTCATTATATTAATTACACATACCCTGACATAATCAATATCCACTTCCCTGACGAGGATGCTGTGAGCTCTTCCAAGGCAGAGTCCTGCCTCTCCTCCTGCTGTTTCCCTCAGCCTATGCTTGGCCTGTCACACAGGACAGACATCCACTCACTGTCAGATCAGTGAAAGGACATGCTCACAGAGCTCCTCAGACTACCTCATTTGGAAGGTGCTCTTTGCAATACCTGCGCATCATCTTTCACAGGGCTTCCTGTTAAAAAAATGTCTCCTGTCAGCTCAGGAGCCTCACCCTCTCATCCAAACTCCCATGGATGTGTGCTTCCCCATGGTCACTCTGCACATATGGAAGAGGGGATCCAGAGAGGTTAAGAGACTGGCTCGGCTCATGAGCGGCACAGGTGGCTTTCATCACTGGCTTCGGGTTCTTTCCACTGGGCTGGGCCACTTCTTCAGTGACTGTCCCTTAGAGAGCAGCAGCTGTGAAGATTTTTCTCCTTTGATAACGGACCATGACTTTCTTCAGAGCTGCTGGCTGAGAGGCAAGAAGGGAGTGAAAGAGATGCCTTGCCTCCGGAAGGTGCTCTTGACTTAGTCCTTGCCCACAAAGGTAGATTTGCATCAAAGCTGGCAAGACAGGGAGGGCTTTGGGTGACAGGGTGGCGGTGTGACCAAGACAGAACATGCAGCTAGCAGCCTGGACTTTCCTTGATATATTACCCACACTGCAGGCCTCTACTGATGGTGCCGCGGCCGCTGGAAACAGTGATATGGATTTGGTGACATTGTAGAGAGTGACTCAGACCTGGCACACTGCTCACTGGGTACTTGGTAGCCCTCCCTGCACACGTGGCACTGTTCTAGCCACATTGGGATGTTCCAGTCTGTCTCTCCAGGGATCCGCATTCTCAACAGAGAAATAGCAGCACCTTCTGTGTACCTGCCCCATCCCCCCCCACTCCCACCATTTCAGTCACTCTCTAGATATGCCACGAATTAGCTCTGAGGACCTTTAGAAATGGAGCCTCAGAGATGCATGGGATTACAAGGTCTCTCCTACTTACCAATGTCAGGATCTGGGGTTCCAACCTAGGGACTCTGATGCTCATGCTCCCCATGGTATTCATGGTTAAATACAACAGAGAGTAAGTCCAGGGTGACATCCTAGATTCCAACAGGACAAAGTGAGGGGTGCTCCCTCCCAGGTTAATTGAAAACGTTATTAGGAAAGGCACCAGGGAGGCGGCTGGCTCACCAAGGAAAGGGTAAACAGTTCTGTCAGGCCGTAAGGAGAGATGAGAGGGATTAACCCAGGCTTTGCATTAAGGCTAGCTTCTGAGTCAGCAACACCAAAGGCTGTGCTCCCTGAAGGGTGACCTTGGCAAATGATGATGCCAATGAAATTGAGCCTTTGTGTCACTGCCCGCTCAGGACCAGGCTGGATTCTGGTCTCACAGGGCTTTTCACTAACCAGTGTTTACCCTCTACTCTTATTCCACAGCCTTCTTCTTCCCTTAGACCCCTGTCAAGCTTGTGCCCCCCCACCCCCACCCCTTGTGTGCCCTTGGGAGTGTATGTGTGTGTCCTTAAATGCTCCTAGAGCCTGCCAAGCTGTCTGTGAAGATCATTAATGGGGCCCCCCGGCAGGAGGGGCCCCCAGCACCCCTGAAAACCTGCAGGTTCAGGAAGATGTGGAGAGGGTCTTGCTGATGTCTTCGAGTTTCTTTGGTCCTGATATAAGACTTTACCACATCACTAATTTCCTCTCAGGAGAGCTAAATGGAACGACCACCCTGAATCGCAGTCCTTTCATGCCTTAAAGTCACTGTCACACTGGAAAATCTTCCAGGGCCCCGACTTTCCGAAGGGCTGGCTGCCTCCCATTCCCATCTCCATCAATAGCTCCTTAACACGCAATCCAATATCCTGGTGAATGTCGCTGTGAAACTGAACCTGATGTCCCCTGGCTGGCCCTAATCCCTGTCAGTCTCTTGCTCAGAGCTGACCCCGCACTGACCCCCTGTGGCTAGATATGAAAATGACTTGGCTGGAAAGTAGCAGTTCATACCAACCAAGGGATGAAAAGGTCTAAATGTGAAACTGCTGCCCTGGAGAATCTGGATCCTTTTAAACTAGGTGATAAGTGAGCGGCAAATACGCACCCCCCCCACCCCCCGGAAAAGGTGAAAAACCAGTCAGGGATCATCATGACAGGAGGGGGTCCTGCCAAACCGCAAGGTGAAGCTGCAAATTATAGAAGAAAAGTGTGGGCGTCAGCTTCCCTTAAGTTCCTGAGGTCAAGGGTACCAGGCACTCCCTGATCCTAGCCCTTCAATTTGTGTGTGCACTGACCCTTGAAGGCACACGTGTCAACTAGAGGTTGACATCAGGATGTCTTCCTCTCCCACTACCAGGGTCTTTCACCAGACCAGGATCTCTTCTTTTCAGCTTGAGTTGCTGGTCAGTGACCCACCCCCACCCCAGGGTCCATCTGTCTCTTTCCTCCAACAGTGGGATCACAGAGGAACACCACATGTCTGGCTTTTTATGTGAGCACTGGGGATCTGAACTCAGGTACTCATGTTTGTTCATCAGGCACTTACTTTATCCACTGAGCCATCTCCCCAGCCACTATCCTTAACTCTATCCCAAAGAAAAAGAATCCCACATCAGCATTCTAAAGCCCTAACGCACGTCCGCACATGCGTGCACTTGTGCACACACACCCTGCACACATGAACCTACCTCTCATTTCCCCAGTCCACTTCCTTATGCTTCTGAGACAAATGATGACCCTGTGAGTTTACCCAAAAGGACAGGGTTCCAACTGATGGGCCAGCCCTTGACCTGACTTTCAAAAGTACTGGAGTCGCTGCTGTCACCTCACACTCTGCTTGAGGAACCAAAAATAGTGCCGTTTCTTGTCACCCAAACAGTTTACATGATACTCAGGATCATCTCTAGCTCTCCACTGCTCTGCATTCTCCCCTCTTTCCTTTTGCGCTCTTGTATTTTCTTCTCTCTTCTTTTTCTGCCTCCCTTCCTCGCCCCCTCCCCTCCCACCTCTCCCCTCCCCTCCTCTCCCCTCCCCTCCCTCTCCCATCACCCTCATCTTCCCCCCCCCCCCCCCCCGACTCTTCTCCCCTGTTTTCCCTTTGTATTAGCATTCTTGTTGTGGTGACCAAATACCAGACAAGAAGCAGTTTAAGGGAGGGAAGCTTTGCTTTGGCTCACAGTTCAGGGGACATGTCCCCTGTCGTGCTCACAGTGTGGCAGCCGGATCTTTCCCACACCTGAGCAGAGCGAGAAGCAGAGAGAGATGAGTGCTGGTGCTCAGCCGGCGCCCCCTCTTGATTCAGTCTACAGACTGGTGCTGTCCCCAGTCAGAGTCAGTCCTTCCTCCTTAGAAAATCCTCCCCAGAAACACCATCACAGCCATGCTCAGAGGTGTGTCTCCTGGGTGATTCCAAACTGAGTCAAGCAGACAAAGAGAACCATCACCACCCCACCCCTTTCTCCTCCTTCTACTCTCCCTCCCTCCTCTTCTCTCTCTTTCATCTTCTCCCTGCTCTTTATCTTCTCTGTCTTCTCATTGTCTCCTTCTTCCTTCTTCATTCTCTTTCCTTTTCTGTTGCCCAGGGCCCCCTCATTTGTCTAGGCTGCTTTCTTCTCAGGGTATGTAGAGCAGTTGGAGGTGACCACCCCCTCTTTTCTCCCACTGCTTTTTCTTTAGTTCCTTTTTTTTTTCTGTGAGCACTGACCCCTTCTCTCTAAGGGGGAGTGTCTATAACCCTGAAGACTGGCTCTTCTCTGTTGTCCTCCTGGGATGCCAGGTCTAGGCTTGGAGCACACACAGGCCCTCAGGAAATACTAACCAACATGTTGCTGAGGATTTTTGTTTTAAGAGGTCATTTCTGGTTGAAGAAATAGAAATATAGACTATGAAGAAAAAGAAATATAAGGAAAGTGAAGCAGAAAAAGTGTAGTTAGGAGACATTGGGATATGGTTTATAAGGTGTTGATAGAAGGCTCTGTGTTTGCATGTGCGTGTATGTGCATGTGTGTGTGTATGTGTATGGTATGGTGTGGTGGTGGTGGTGGTGGTGGTGGTGGTGTGTGTGTGTGTGTGTGTGTGTGTGTGTGTGTGTGTGTGTGCATGTGTATGTGTTCTATGGTGTGCATTAAGTAGGGTGTGCATCTGTGGTATATGTATGGTGTATGTGTTTGAGGTGTGTTTGTGGTATGCACATGCGTGTCTTAGAGGTACATATATGCTACTTTGGATCCAAGGCAAAATTAATCCAAATGTTAAACTGTTTGCTGACCACCTGTGTGTGGGCACGTCTACACAGTCTTTAAATCATCCTCATTTGGAATGCCTTCTTCTTTGGACAGTGTAACAAGTCGACAGTAATGATGGGGCTGATGCTGGAATGCTAATGCATCTTGCAGACTGTAGTTAACATATGGCCTATATGTCTTATCTGAGTCCCATCTTCTTAATGACAAGCAATTCCCCCCCAAATAATCACTCACCTCTCAACATCTCCACATGAGGGCTAATTGTGAAGAGCTCCTGCCTAGAAAGGCCACTTGGAGCAATTTGGAGACAATTATACGGACACGAGCAGCCACTGAGCACAGTTCACATGGTGAGACGTAGCATAGGGAAATGAGGCTTGGAACAGGTCTTCAGGCTGCCCCTGCCCCTTGTCCATGTTACATAAAAATCCCGTGGCTACTGTGGATGGAGGGGAATGGGATGTGCAGGAATCTGAAGATGGTCAGACTCAGAGGGGTGACCAGGGCCACCCTGGATGAAGCTGTCTTTGTTGTGTAGTTTGTGTGCTCAGCTTCGGCTCTCCTCCACGTCTTTGCTTGCTGCCCCGGCTCTCTCCACTTCGCTTTCCTTCTGACTCTTAAATTGAAGAACACCAAAGCTTTGCCCTCATTGTGTTTGTGATAGTGATGGAGTCTGGGATTGGTCCTCACATCGAAAGGCACAAGTAGAGACCCTCCAACATCCTTAATGTCTACCCAGAAGGCCAGCCAGGGTCCCTGCTAGGCTTGGCTGCACAAGGCCCTGACAGCAACCTGAGAAATTAATTGAACTTCTGTTGGACAATTCTCTGCCCGGGCAATTCTCCAGCCCCCTGTGGCTTTTGCATTTGTCTTGGAAAAGGACCAAACTGGAGTGGAGTTTGACCAAAATAGGTAGAACTGACTCGTAAGAGCCAACCAGGGCAGGCACTGCGGTCCCAAAAGAAAAAGAACAGGTGGGTAGGGAGAGAAATTGCAGAGCATCAATAAGGATCAACTTTGCTAGGAAGACTGCACAGCCACACCCTAGGAGGGGACAACTGGAAGTCATACACAACAGTTCCCAGGGAGATGAGCTCCATACACTATGAAGATGAATCCTTTCCCTCCCCAAGGTGGGCCACTTGGATCTCTCCCGGCAGGCAGAAACCAGGCCATAGAACTAGGATCTGTTCATGCCATCCGATATCTTATGTCCACCAAGCAGGAAGCAGAGGGAGACAGTGATTATCATTCTCTTCACCACTGTGGGAGTGGTCCTCTGAGAAGGAGACACCAGTGACTCCATACTCTTCTTTCTTGGTATTTTGCTTTGGGTATCAAAGAGGAGCCCTACCCCCATTCTTGAAATTGCTTCAGGGCTATACAGAAGGTATCAGCAGGCATGACATTTGTTCTAAGGTGGTCTGGGAGAGTAAAGAACAATGTAAGGATGAAGGATAACTGGATGGAAAATTTCTCAATAGAAAGAAATGAATGCACACTTAGAAAATTCAATTCAGCTGCAGTGATCATAGACTTAATTAGCTCTGAAAAGAAATATATATATATTTAAATTGGGGTCAATAGCAGGGATCTGCCGGCATACTAATCAGGAAAATGGTTAGGGTCAGCACTGTTAACTTCTATCATTTAGTAGATTTTGGTGAAGGTGCATGACTCCCTTATAGTCTTTGGGGTCCACACAGGTCTGGAGAAGGAAGTGAAGCCATATTTACTGTCTTCTCCCCTCAGTCTGTCATACACTGGCCCCTGCTCTGTCCTGTATAACCACCAAATTGCCACAGAAAATGAGCAGGAACCATTCTGTTGCAGGGTGAGACTTGGCCCCTGGACCACAGAGGCCTAGATCTTCACATCACAGCTTGACTCGCCACCCACAGGTGCAGAAGGTCACTTTAGGTGGACGTTGTGACACCTCCTTCATTCCTACTTAGGGATGTTTCTATGGAGTTGAACAAAACTCCTAGGGATTTTACCATAGAACCCGAACAGGTCCTGACATCCCTTGGCCCAGAGATAACCCAACAATAGCCCAGCATGGTACACATGAGCATCACTGTTCAGGACAGAAACCGAGGAACTCTTCTCCTGAGCCTCTGACCTAAGCACTTGCTCATTTCTCCTCCTGTCCCCTCAGTCAGGCCCCATCGATGCCTGCTTACACCTCACCCATATCCCATCTCATCTCCAGGGGAAAGATGCTGCTGTCTCCCTACACCCCTCCTTTTCACCTGTCAAAATGCTTGATGAGGGTCTAGTAGTCAGGTCTCGAGAAGGATGATAGGATATTCAGATTGGAGAAGAGGAAACACTGGGATCTGGCTGGTGTGGGTAGAGCTGGAAGAGCACGTGGGGGTGGCAAGAGGTGGAATTAAAACCCACATATGGGAACTGAAGGAAGGAGGGCAGTTTCTAGGTCAGGATAAAGACAAAAACAGCTCCAAATGTTAGGAGCCAAGTGCCCTTTCAAGTGGCTGTCTCTGGAAAAAACCTCTCACCCCCAGCATCAGCACCACTGTTTTTACCACCTCAGCAGCATCCCCGAGCACTGGCTAAGCATCCCTCTAAGCGTGTTATCTGCACTGTCTCTATTAGTGTCCTGTCCACTTACTGACACCTGATCTTCTCTCTCAGGCCCTTTCTCCCCACCCACCACCCCTGTAGCTTGTGTGTCTCAGGAGCTTAGGGAAAAGAGCCTTCACAAAGGGGTGAGGTCTGAGGAGAGGGCAGAGAGGGTGAGGACATGCATATGGAACTGCTGGGCTTACAAGATAAAGGATTTTCTGGTTGCAGAAATAAATCTCCTGTCTTCTATCTCCCATCTACTCATCTTTAGTCAAGGAAAAGGATAAAATAAATCATTTGGCCCCATGGTACCTTCTGAAGCCCTTGACCCCACACACCATGAGCTATCCCACCACTAGTGCCCTTTCCAGCATCCTCTGCCAGCCCACACGGAAATCTATATATAGAAGAGGGTCGTTCACAAGTTTATGTGAAACTGAATTTTCCCTTCCTCTTTCAGGAGAATGTTTCCCTCGAAGCCTGATATCTCATCCTTCAATGGAAGTCTTTGTTCCTATTAAATGACTTTTATGGTTCAGAGTGCAAGTTGGGGGCATTTGGGGAAGATCATCAGGAGGCTTTGTTCCCTTTCCGCTATGCTATCTGGGAACAGGCCAGCACAAATCAGAGTGGACTCGGTGGGGGGTGGAGGGTGGGGGGTGGGGTGGGAAGCAGTGGTAATGAGTAAAGCGGTTCAGTTTGGGAAGGTGAAAACACTCAGGAAGTAGATGAGGATGATGGTTTCAGCAGCATTGCAAATAAACCCATTGTCACACACACACACACACACACACACACACACACACACACACGTTTAAAGTGCTGAAGACAAAAGGAAAGAGAAGAAACAGCATTTGTTGGCATGAAGGGTAGTTGGAGGCGGCAACAGTGAAAACTCTTTAGATTGCTTTCTTAGACGGTGCCCGATGGAGGGCCAAGGGTATTAGCTTGCCTATCTGTCTTGGATGAACACCAAGTCTGAAAGCAACTTGGGAAATAAAGGGTTTACAAAATAATTGGCTTAAAAAAGCCAATCACAGTTCATCATGAAAGGAAGCCAGGGCAGGCACTCAGGCAGGAACCTGGAGACAGGAACTGAAGCAGATGATAGAGGAGTGCTTCTTACTGGCTTGCTAAACCTACTTTCTTATCTATCTCAGGGCCACTTGCCCCAGGCATGGTGCCACTCTTAGTGATCTCCCTCAACAGTCATCAGCAAAGAAAATGTCCCACAGACTTGCCTACAGGCAATTTGATAGAGGCAATCCCTAAGTTGGGATTCCCTTTTCCCATATGACTCTAGCTTTTGTCTTGCTGACAAACAAACAAACAAACACAAACACAAAAACAAAAACAGCAAATGTAACTAACCAGTATGGGGACAATCCCAAAGAAGAGTAGTCAGTGATGTTGACCAAGGTCATAGACTCAGGAGCTTTGGCTTAATGGCTACACTTCTGCAAATTTATTCATTTGCCTCTACATGTGCAAAATGCCAATGACATTGTAGCAATATCAGGGACAATAGAAGATTTGGAAAGACCCCAGGTGTTTGTATAGGGGAAGCTATTAAAATGTGATAGTGCTATACCATGGAATACAATGTAACTGTGTGTGTATGAGAAAGAGGGAGGGAGGGAGGGAGGGAGGGAGGGAGGGAGGGAGAGAGAGAGAAAGAGAGAGAAAGAGAGAGAAAGAGAGAGAGAGATCCTGTGTATTAATCTTCAAAAGTCTCCAGGAGGACTGTTCATAGTAAGAGTTATACAGCAAAAAACAGCCAAGAGCAAAATAGTGTCAGCAGAAGGTGACCTTTGTGTGAGAAAAGGGGACACAATGAGCGTGTTCATTTGCAAAAAGAAACACTGGAGGATGTGCAAAGAGTTAAGGCAAACAGTCATGGAAGAGCAATCTGGAGGAGGAGAAGGTACATGACGGCAGAAATGTGAGGGGCATAATCACATATATAGAATTTCTGGAAAAAATGGGTAGAACAGCCTCCTTTAAATTTGTTTTTGAGTACACAATCCAATTACATTTCCTCCCTCCAAACCCTCCCACATATCATCCTCCTGAACTCTCCTTCAAATTCATGGCCTCTTTTCTTACTAATTGTTATTGCATGCATAGATGTATAGGTATATACACGTAATTCTTAAATGTAACCTGTTTGGTGTGTACTATGTTACTTGTATGTCTCAAGGCTGACCTTTCGGCACTGGATAACCATGTGCTCTTTGCTGGGAAGGACCACCTCATTCACTCCCAGCTTTCCTCGGTTGCCCACAGTTCTTCCTGCAGGGTGGAGGCCTTGTGGGCTTTTCCCCATCCAGTTTGGCATGTCCATTTGGGTCTTCCTTGAGAGACATCATGAGTGAAGCTTCTGATGTTACCAGGACACCCAACTTCACAGCAAACTAGGGAGTTTGCTCTGAGTTTCCCTCTGGCTCTTACAACCTTTCTGTCCTCTCTTCCACAGTGTTTCCTGAGCCTTAGGTATGGAAGTGTTTTGTAGCTGTGTAGCTAGAGTTTTCCTGCCTGGCCCACAGTCAGGATAAATCTCTGCCACCCGCCAGTCCCACAACCGATCAAACCCGACCAAATAAACACAGAGACTTATATTGGTTTCAAACTGTATGGCCATGGCAGGCTTCTTGCTAACTGTTCTTATAGCTTAAATTAATCCATTTCCATTAATCTATACCTTGCCACATGGCTCGTGGCTTACCAGCGTCTTCACGTGCTGTTTGTCATCATGGCAGCTGGCAGTGTCTCTCTGACTCAGCCTTCCACTTCCTAGCTCTATTCTCCTCCTTGTCCCGCCTATACTTCCTGCCTGGCCACGGGCCAATCAGTGATTTATTTATTGACCAATCAGCAACACATTTGACATACAGACCATCCCACAGCACTTCCCCTTTTCTTTTCTTAAAAAGGAAGGTTTTAACCTTTACACATCTCCAAAGTCAGCTTGGTATATTTGGGAATTTGGGCGTAGCTTCTCTTACTACTTCCTGCTGGAGGGGGGCGCTGTATCTTCTGGGGAAACAAAGAAAATTTTAGGATCATGGAGTAGTCCATGAGGGTGTATCGTCTGAGCCAGTTGCCTTGAAACAGTTCTGGATGTTGGATCATCTGGGCCATGGTGTCATCGGAGACCTTTCAGGTGGTCTTGGCTGGTCAAACCTGATGTATCTTAATCTGGAACAAATCCATAGCCTCTGGCTTTCTGTGGAAACAAAAGCAGAGACTCTTTTCCAAAGCAACATATCCTTATATCCAAATTTTGAAGTCAAGGTACCTTTAAAATATGCATATTGGTTTAACTCAGCTTCCTTTACAATCAAATCTCTCTCTGTAGTTAAGAATCCCAAAGACAACACAATCCAGATTCTCTGTGTGATATCCATCTTTACGGGGCTTATTTTTTATATTAATTTTACTGTCTCTTTAAAGACTTTATTTTTTAAAACTATGCATTTGTTTCTGTAACTGTATATATCACCTTTTTAATCTCTTTCAAGCCTACGTATATTTTACACACATTGTAAACTATTACATCTGAATCTGTCTTATTGTGAATCTATTGCCTTAAACTGCAGCAGCTGTGGCTGCTGGCTCTGTCCACCTCAGCTTCCCAACATGGCGGCGGTATGCTTACCACCAGCTCTGGGAGCCATCGTGAGTCTATGCTTTTATCCAAGCAGCATGTAGCCCAGAAACCTCTTTTTTTTTTGTTTTGTACTAGCAAAGGCTAAATTCACCAAGCAGCTTAATGTGCCACTTGCAGAGGCCTCATTCCCGCCATACCGCAGGTCGAGCGCGCACGCTGGGAACCCACCAGTAGCTCAAACCGGCAGCTGCCGCTCATTTGAGAGACAATTAGGAACTGTTTTTAGCTCCGTTTTAGAATCTTTTCTCAGTTTTTAGGTGGAAACTCTTGCCACCACGTTGGACGCCATTTGTAGCTAGAGTTTTCCTGCCTGGCCCACAGTCAGGATAAATCTCTGCCACCCGCCAGTCCCACAACCGCTCAAACCCGACCAAATAAACACAGAGACTTATATTGGTTTCAAACTGTATGGCCATGGCAGGCTTCTTGCTAACTGTTCTTATAGCTTAAATTAATCCATTTCCATTAATCTATACCTTGCCACATGGCTTGTGGCTTACCGGTACTTCACATCTTCCTTGTCCTGATGGCGGCTGGCAGTGTCTCTCTGACTCAGCCTTCCACTTCCTAGCTCTATTCTCCTCCTTGTCCCGCCTATACTTCCTGCCTGGCCACGGGCCAATCAGTGATTTATTCATTGACCAATCAGCAACACATTTGACATACAGACCATCCCACAGCATAGCTGTATCCATTGGGACTGGGCTTCACAACTTTGTATTTGATTTGTTGTGATTTTCTGTCCTGGTCTCTATCTGTTGCAAAGAGAAGTTTCCCTGATGAGGGGTGCAGACCACACTCATCTGTGGTATAAGGGCAAATGCTTATAGATTGTTGTTAGGGATTATGCTGGTTTAGTAAATTAGTGGTTGTAGATTCCCCTCCAGTAACCACGATTTAGCTAGCACTGAGTAGTTAGCTAGGTTTCCAGTACCAGGCATGGTTTTTCTCTTGTTGACTGGGTCTTAAGTCCAATCAGAGAGCTATTGGTTACAGCCAAGGTGTGTGTGCCACTGCTACACCCTCCAGAGTTATCCTGACATGCTGGTCATAGATACGGTTCATAGAGGTCATAGCTGGGTCATACCTTCCTCCTTTGGAAACTTGGATGGCCTTCTGGTACCATGAAAGCTAATCCCCAGGTAGGGGACATTCAGGTCAGTTCCATTTCAGGGGTCTCTGGGCCCTATTAGAAGAGCCTTTTGGAAGCCCTAAAACACCACTCAGGGGGAAGGAGTTATTGAGAAACTAATATAATCCCGTGATGCTTAACGGAGAGAGCTGTTGCTAGGCAATTTAGTTGTTGCAGATGTAACTATGAGGTCACTGGTCAATATTTCATAATGGGAGCATCATTGTGGATATGGCCCATTATTGGCTTAGAGGGGACATATTATTTTTGTTTGTTTTATACTTGACAGAATCTACCTGACTTGACAAGGCCATTTTCCAAGAAAGCACAGTTCTTCCAGAGTCATCTTCCTCATAGAATTCTTGGAAAAGCTGGCTGCCTCAACAGCAGCCAGTCTACCACAGGCCTTGCGATCGTTCTATTTCCAGGAGGTTTTTATGATCATTTTTCTAAAATATCTGGATGAGTGTATGATTAGGGCACGGTGTGGCTTGAGGTTGCTCCAGGCCCTACTCAAATACCCGTCCATTACCATGCTGGCTCCAGTACCCCACATGGGGCCCAGAGGTGGATTTTTATAGAACACATCTTTAAACATGGTTATGACTTAATAATAACTCCGCATGAATATCTCCAACACACATGGCATTTTCCTGTGTTTGATGATCTCAGAGCCAGGCCCTCAGACCTGCAACTAGAGTCAGGTTGTTCCATAATCCCAGAGGTGGCTCCACATTCCAATAAAAATTTGCTCATAAAAATAATTAGATTGCAGGCTATTTAAAAACGTGGTCCCAGAGGTGTAGCCACAGACTCTATCCCTGACTGCCTTCGGAGGGAGGCACTCCAAGTTGAGAACAAGCTGAGAAGAGAAAACAATGTTTAATTTAGAAATAGGAACAGAAATAGCAAAATCCATGTCCAGGACATAAGCCTGTTGCTGGTGAGATTTCCAGAAGAGAGGAAAAGCCTTCCCAAAAGCCTCTGCGAGGATGTGAGCAGGCGTGGACGCATGCTTCCATAGTGGAACAGCTTGCTGGTGACTTGTCTTTCTCACAACAGTTTATACACGTGACCCAAGATCAGGGCACCTGGCATGCCAATGCTCTCCTGCAAAGGAAAGTTACAGGATGTCTTCTGGAAGCTGAAGGGCCAGTTTGTTTCAGGACAAATGCCCCTATTGTGTCCCATGGGCCTCATCTCAGCCAGTTTCCCACAGCTTGTTTAGTACATTCAGGTGTAGCTTTAAGGGTAGGAGAAAAGGGTTTGCATTTGTTTGTGCCAAAATCAGCAGCTGAGTTATCCTGAAATGTCATATTTCCTGGGAGTGTAACTCTCCCCTCCCCAGGATCAGGATGAGAAATTACATTCACGCCAGCCAGGCTAAATCAAGTCTCCTCCCAGGAGGAAAGTTCCTGATAAGATTTGTGGGTGGGCAGCTGGCTTTTCCTCTCAGTGACGGATATATTGAGGCTCAATGACAGGGTCTACAGAGACCTCAACAGTAACTCCGTAATAGGACAAATCAACTGTTTTTATTTCTTCATCCCCACTTGACACCAAATATTTCACCTCCAGTCACCAAAATGTGTATTGATTTTTTTTGCCCTTATACCAGACCAGATCTCTGTTTCCAACTGAGGGTGTTGTAGTTCAATTCAGTTCTGACATTGTCTGTAGCTAGAGTTACCTCCCAGGAGCTACAAGCTCAGTCCTGTCCTCAAGAATGGCCCAGCTTCAGATACCAGTTGCTTGAGCAATGTTATGATCTCTGTCCCTGGCACAATGGCTACAGATTTGGAGGTTCCCTCAAAGCCCCCTGTGGGTTTAATACTTTGCTAGACACCTCACAGAATTCAGGGGTGTACTTTGTATTTTCCCACTTACTATAAAGGAACTTGCTATTTAAAAAAAAAACACCAGATGGAAGAGATGCACCTAGAAAGGCAAGGTGTAGAGAAATTGGGACAAGGAGACATGTGGTGTGGAACTCCAGAGTCCCCCACAACAGAACTGTCACCTGCCAGTAACCTCCAAGTGTTCAGCAATGTGGAAACTCTGTGAACCAGGAGACCTCATTTGATAGGCACAAATGGTTAAATCCCCAGGCAGTGGAGATCCATTGTGTATCCTCAGGAGCCTCAGCCTGCTCCTTCCTGGAGTTCAGGGAGTGGGGTTGAAAGTACCCATCTTCCAACCACATGGTCGGTTCCCTTGGCAACCAGCCAGTCACTAAGGCTTTCCAGGAGCCCCCACTATCATTCATTAGCATATGAAAGGGCTTCACAGGCTTTGGAGAAGGTGGGTTAGGAGCTGTGTACCAGGAAACCACTCATTATCAACAATATTCTTACAGACTATGATGAGGACAGGAAGGAATATGTTTCCCAAACTAGGCACCCTATCTGAACATTCCATTAGGAATTGTCACCCAAGGCTTTGGGAGTCCTGGCTCTCTCTGTTCCTGCTCTGGGCTGTCACTGAAGCCTGGAGGGCCCCCAGGATAGAGGACATGAATCTTATTGGCAAGCGCTGTGGGTCAGTTCTCTTTCCTATGGCAGCCTTCAGCAAGCCCCTCAACACAATGCTGAGCCTGTGACATCGAAGGTTCATGATCTGGCCAAGAAGCTCCCCACCAGCTCCTGGCAGCTCTCTCAAGGAACACGTCCCTTAAAGAGGGGATGAGGCTGTAAGGACACCATTCCACCTGGAGCTTATTACTCCCCTAGGAAATGCTCCTGGGCCTGCAAGAGGAACTGGGTGATCACATTTGATTGCAACAGTCTTGTTAACACCTCCAAGTTCTTCCTTGTATCCCACTGTGGGCTAACCAGACAAACCAAATCCCATCAATACTTTAGGTTGTATGGCTTCCTGGGAACACAGATCATCTCTGATATGACATCTCTGTTTCTTTCATCTGGGACCAGGAATGCAGAGCTGGGTTCCACCGGCATACATGGCAGATGAGTCCCAGACGTGGCAAGCTGGCTCCAACCCAAACTTTGCCTGGGTCAAGGCTGACCTCTCCCAGTTTCTCCTGCTGATCCAGTGAATGAATGAATCTGTTTTGAGCTTCCAGTGATCCAGGACAAAACATCACTCTAGCAAGCATTCCCAGGGCCCAGTACAGTACTTGGCATATAGCGATACCCAGGTGCCATTTCTTAATTGGCCCTGAGCAGGACCCACATAGCCAAAAGCAGACTATGGGTTGTGTGCATTTTTTTTTAATTTTTTTATTTTGGTTTTTCGAGACAGGGTTTCTCTGTGTAGCTTTGCGCCTTTCCTGGAACTCACTTTGTAGACCAGCTGGCCTCGAACTCACAGAGATCCACCTGCCTCTGCCTCCCGAGTGCTGGGATTGAAGGCGTGTGCCACCACCGCCTGGCAGGTTGTGTGCTTTCTGAAGGGCTGGCATAGCCTAGCTACTTAAGATGGTTGAATGTGAATTGTCCTCAATCTTTCTAAACTCTCTCTCTCTCTCTCTCTCTCTCTCTCTCTCTCTCTCTCTCTCTCTCACACACACACACACACACACACACACACACACACACACACACAAATGCCTGGTGCTAGGAAGATGGTTCAGTGGAAAAAGTGATCATTGTCCAAACATGAGGACCTGAAGGTGGATCCCTATCATTCATGTGGAAGGTGAACAACAGAGGTGGACATCTGCTCAGGGGTGGGCAGAGAAAAGTAGATCCTGGGGCTTACTCTCCGGAAAGTCTTGCAAAAAATTGCATGTGCCGTGTTTACTGAGAGACCTTGTCTCAAAAAAAAAACTAAAGTAAATAAATAATGATTCCTCCTCTGTGAAAAGCCATTACCTTGCAAAATAATTAAAAATATTAATTCAAAAAGTTTGAACAGAGGCATCTTGCATGGGTGGATAATGTTCTTCCCAAAAGCTTGTTATTAAACGAAACTTCCAGTACCAGGTGTGGGGTGCCTCCCTACAAGCTGTTGGGTAAGAAGGCTCCAGAGGTCCCTAAAACATTGCAATGTCCTGGGTTGCCCATCGCGGCTGGATCACGAGGCCATATTGCTGAAGACAGCACATAGTTGGGTTGCAAGACATTGAGAAACAAAGATGGATCTGAGCTGGGAATTTTCTCCCTGTTGGCAAGCTTTCATAATGCCAGAAGGTACTAGATGCAAGCTGCTGGTAGAGGACAGTCATCAATGGTCAGACCTAGCTATGGACCACATACACTGTAATAATAACCAGCCTGGCAGGATATACCCAGCGGGACAAAAGTGGCATGACTGTTGTGGGGGTAACTACCTGCTTTCTGACTGGATTTGCAGTCTGCTCTACAGGAGGGAGCTCATACGTGGTCTGTAGATCTGGTCAAGAGCTCATGGCTGGGGAGGTCATAGACTCTAGTAGGAGAGAAGCTACTGCTATTGTTTTTCTACATGGACTGCTGTCAAACCGCCTTCTAAATATTTATGTTTATACCCATAGACGAGTGCTGATCTCAGCCTTCATCAGAGAAGTTTCTTCACTCAGTGGGTAGTGGTTAATGCAGAGACTCACAACTGGTTGAGGCACAGCAGGGAACTAAGTGACCATGGGATGCTCAACCTCAATAGAACATTCCTATGACCCCTTTCAAGGCCCAAGGAACATCACGGAAGAGAGGCAGAAAAGCGTGTGAGAGCCAGAGAGGATGGCCAGGAGTGCTGCAGAGCAATGCCTTCTGATCAGAACATGGATGGCCATGGTAGCACCCACTGCAGCTGTGGCTACTCGCAAGATCTGCATAAGACTGGGCACATTACCGTTTCATCACGGATCGGGGAGGTGCCTGTGGGCCTCCACCCCTCACTGAAGGACTATGGGCCATTAATAGAGTTGGGGGAGGGAGTGTCACCCTTCTTCAGTGGTGTAGTTACCGGTAAGATGCCAGTGTTCCCATAAATGACTCCCCACTCAAGCTCATGCAAGAAGCCATAATTGAACTCAGGGGATAAAAGAAGAAAAGGATATCAAAGTAGGTGTCTTGTTGGGAAGAAAGATGTTAGTGGAAGAGAAGGGAATGAGTAAGGATGATAGGGAATGAAAATGACCAAAATTCAATGCACACATGAAATTGTTAGAGGATAAAAATTACATATATGGGGCTGGAGAGATGGCTCAGCAGTTAAGAGCAACTGGCTGCTCTTCCAGAGGTCCTGAGTTCAATTCCCAGCAACCACATGGTGGCTCACAACCATCTACAGTGGAATCTGATGCCCTCTTCTGGTATAAAGTTGATAGAACATGCATGTACATAAAATAAATAACCAAATCTTAAACAAATTACATATATGAGCCGGTGGCGGTGGCGCACACCTTTAATCCCAGCACTCGGGAGGCAGAGGCAGGTGGATCTCTGTGAGTTCCAGGCCAGCCTGGTCTACAGAGCGAGTTCCAGGACAGGCACCAAGACTACACAGAGAAACCCTGTCTCAAAAAACTAAAATAAATAAATAATAAATAAAAATTACATATATGTATATGTTTGTTAAATGGAAGGTTCTTGGCTCTCAAGTTCTTGTCCCAAAGATTTTAACGACTATAAAGAAAAATAGTGACTTGTCGCCATATACTGCAATGACTTTAGCATCATCAATTGGTTTGTATTGTGAGGACTTGCTCTATTGAAGTTTTAAGTTTGATACATGCAGAGAAGTGCATCTTTGGAAAGGGGAATACAAAACTGTGGCATCCCACCAGTTCTGCTGTGTCAGGACCTTAGGGATCTTTGGAAATGAGATCAGAGAATCTCCTGTGGATTTGATTAATCTCTTTCTTTAGTAGAAGTGGCTCTTCCTCCCACTGATCAGATGTCAATTGTGGGTTGTGACGCCCATGCTGGGAAGGCATTTGACCTATGGTTGGCCAGTGGTCTAGCCTTCGGAATCCAGCCAGGGGCTGGAAAGTGGGCGTGTAACCACAGCATGGCTCACAGAGCCTGTCATTGGGGTTTTCTGTCAGGAGCCCCATCTTTACTCTTAATGCAGACTGATTGGAAGTGGGTTTCTGCCTCCCACATGGAACACAGAGAACCTGCGTGGCAAAGTTTATTTTAGTGGTAGCATGAAGTAGCAGTCAGCGTTTCCATATGTTTGGGTTCTGTGTCTGTAGATTCAACCGACTACGCAATAAAATACATTTTTAAAAAGCTGTCTGTACCAAACATGTACAGATAATTTTTCTGTCATTAGTCCTCAGATAATACCACACCCTGTGACTATTTATATAGCACTAAGCATTGTAAGTTAATCTGGTGAAGATTTAAAATAGAGTGTGACGTATGCAAATACTATGCCATTTTTATATAAGGGAATTGAGCATCTGTGGAGCTTGGTATTCTAGGTGGTTTTGGAACACATCCTCCATAGATTCAGAGGGATGGATATATATAGGAGAGTTATCATGATGTCTGCAATCTAGATGCCCCAAGCTGCACCTAATGAAAACCACATGGGCTAGGGAGATGACTCGGTGGATAAGAGTGTTGGCTGCATATGTGTGAGGATCTGAGTTGGGATCCCCAGTCTCCTGTAAAAGCTGGGTGTAACTGCACACATCTATAACCCCAGTGTAAGGGGTGGGGCTTGAGACAGGAGTAGTAGAAAAAACCAGCAAGCTCTGGGATCACTGAGCCCCCACATCTCCAGAGAATATGGTGAAGAGCAAATAGAGGACACCCCAGGTTCTCTCCTGGTCTCTGTGAGTGAGTAGGAATCTGTACCCTACAGGGACATACATGTATATAACACACACACACACACACACACACACACACACACACACACACACACGACAAAAAGAATAGCAAACTGAGCCAAGAGGATTGTAAAATTTGAAAATAGTCTGGGCTGCAGAGCAAATCTCTAATCTTTATCTCAAAAAACAAAAACTAAACCCCAAACTACAAACAAAACCTCCACCACCACCACTGCTTCCACCATCACCAAAACCATCACCAAAACTCCCACAAGACAGATGATGTACAGTGAAGCATGACCATCTCCTCAGCTGGTTTTGAACTACTGAATTTGTTAGTCTCTCTCTCTCTCTCTCTCTCTCTCTCTCTCTCTCTCTCTCTCTCTCTCTCTCTCGGTTTTTTGAGACAGGGTTTCTCTGTGTAGCTTTGGAGCCTGTCCTGGATCTCACTCTGTAGACCAGGTTGGCCTCGAACTCACAGAGATCCGTCTGCCTCTGCCTCCTGAGTGCTGGGATTAAAGGTGTGTGCCACCACTGCCCAGCCAGACCCCTTCTTTTATTGACGCCTTCATCCAGGGGATTTGCTCTCCTCTCCACAGCTCCTCCTTTCTCACCTATCACTACATGTATGTCTGCTCTAAAATTTTTGTGTGTATGCACATGTGTGTGTTCATGTGTGTATGGTATATGTGTGTATTCATGTACACATGCATGTATATGTGTGTGGTATATGTATACATGTGCATATGTGTGTGGTATATGTATACATGTGCATATGTGTGTGGTATATGTGTATATGAGTGGTATGTGTGTACATGTGTATGTGTGTGTGTGGTTATGTGTGTGTGTGTGTGTGTGTGTGTGTGTGTGTGTGTGTGTGGTTACGTGTGTGTGTGTGTGTGTGTGTGTGTGTGTGTGTGTGTACATATACACGTGCATGGGCGTATGTGTGTGGTATAAGTGTGTGGTGTATATACATGTGTGTATGCTTTATGTATGTGTTTGTGTGTGTGTGTGAAAGTCAGAGATTAATGTTGTGTGTCTTACTTTACGGCTCTCCACCTTATCTTTTGAAACAGGGTCTCTTCTCTGAATCTTAAGTTCATTAATTCAGGTAGACCCCAGCCAGTAGCCTCTGGGATCTACCTCCTTTCTCCCAGCACTGGGCTTACCATGCAGCCACGCCTTTCTTTCATGTTGGTGCTGGAGATGTGAACTCAGGGCCTCATTCCCATAATGTAACTCTCTACCCACTGTTCATTTCCCTGCACTACAGATTCTTTTTGTAAAATGTTATTTATTTATATGTGTGTGAGTGTGTGAATTTATGTGGACTGTGTCCTTGCAGGTGCCCTCAGAGGTCAGAGGATCCCCTTAGAACGGGAGCTTTCGGCAACTGTGAGGGCGGGTGCTGGGAATCAAACCCAGGTCCTCTGCAAGAGCAGTCAGTGTTCTTAGCTCATGAGTTGCCTTTTCAGGCCTCTGTGATTTGCTGTTGTTTTGACAGGGTCTTGCTCTGCAGCTCAGGCTAGGCTGGAGCTCACTGTATAGCCCAGGTTGACTTTGACTTCACAGCAATCCCACTGCCTCAGCTTCCTAATTGCTGGAATTGTAAGTATGCACCATAATACTCAGCATTTCTACATATTCCTAAAGTTTTGTGGTTGATGTGGGAACTCTGAAACTGCTTTCTTTGGGTTGAAATTTGTCGGGCACATCTTCCCCCCAGGCCTCTGCCTTCAACTTTTCTGGGCACAGTGACAGTCCCTTCGTTTTTGTTTAAAGACACTTTACTTCAAGCCTGTGTTTAAAGCACAGTGTTGTTAAGCATAGGTGTCTAGATTGACGTTGTTTTTGCTTAGTCCTTTGAAGAGAAGTGTTATTCCGCTGCCTCTTGGTTCACCTGCTGTCGTCATGTGGGCTGTCTAATGGTCATTCCTTAGATTTGTTTGTTTTGTTTTTGAAACATGGTTTTATTATGCAGCTGTGCTGGCCTGGAACTCACTACATGGATCAGGTTGGCCTGGAATTCACAGGGATTTGCCTCTCTCTGCCTCCTGGGTGCTGGGATTAATGGTATACACTCTTACACCCAACAAGATTTTTTTTCAGTTTTTTTTATTTTTATTTTTTAAATTACACTCATGATATTCATTAATTACACTCATGATATTAATCACATTTGTGGTGTTCATAGATTACATTCGCAGTATTCATTCAATTATATATATATATATATATATATATATATATATATATATATTTATTTATTTATTTATTTAATTTTAAATGCCAAATGTCACTTATTGAAGGAGGGAGGAGGTCTTAAATACAGGCTTACAGCACAATGGGAGAACCCCGGAGGGCAGAAGTTCACTACTGATGTTTTACAATCTTGCATCTAAGCTGTTAACGCCCATTATTCAGGATACACAGACAAGGAAGGAACTTCCCTTAAGCATTCAGGAGGGTGGAACCTGGCAGGGAATTAGCATAGGGAGGATATCAAGGTCAAGATCCGCAAGCAAGGCAACAGTTACCAAAAACGGGGGCCAGGTACTTACAGGTCCCCCTTTTATTAAATAATGAGCTTCTGACTTGGGTTGCATGGGATGTCAGCAGGTCACCACCTTACCCGTCATGGAGATGCCTGCCCAGGCCCCACAGGTGCTCTGTCTTAGGGTGGTGAGTGCCTCCCAGGCATTACCCGTCTCTGAATACTCATTATCATACAGGCTCAATCGTGTGTGAGCTGCAGAGTTAATTGCTGCCAAAGATCTCAAAGTGGCACTGGGCTTGCAATCTGTGTGTTCAACACAGAAAAGACCAACAGAGGTCCTATCTCACCCATAGCCACAGAAAAGACCAACAGAGGTCCTGTCTCACCCATAGCCAGTAGGCTAAAGGTAACTGAGCCATTCCCTTCCTTAACGAGTCATACTGTACGTTGGAGTCCTTGTATGATAGTATCCCAAAAGCAACTGGAACTTGAGTTTATAAATTTATAATTTTCACAGCCAATCGACATGTATATAACTACTGAATTAAATTTATCATGCCTAATAGGATGGAAGACTAACTAACTGTGGTAGCTACTTTTGTTGCCAGGGTAAGATTTTTTTTTTATTGTGATTTTTTTATTATGATTTTTTGACAGAGCCTCACTGTGTAGCCCAGGCTGGCCTTTAGCTTGCCATCCTCCTACCTCAGCCTCTCTAGTGCTGAGATGACAGGTGTCTGCCATCATGTCTAGCTCTGTAAGATTTTCACTTATTTGGCTTAGAACTTGTGCCTTGGATTGACTGGTTCTTGTTTTCAGTTCTTAGCCACCATCTCCATGCACAGTGCTCCACCTCCTCTGTGGTCATCTTCCGGAACCCTAGGTGGCATGCGCCACTCATATTCTCCTCTTACCACTTAGACTCTATTCACTGAATGTTTCTCAGTCTTATTCCTATTTGCCCAATCACTGAAGGCCAACTGGATCAAATATGCTAATCCTCCTCCTCTGTAGCCATATTTTAAAAGTCTGTAGTTCCTATTTGTCCTATTTTTTTCTTTTATATTCTTTTATGGCTCCAAATAATTTTAAATGTGTTAGTTTTGTGGTTTCTATCATATTAAGGATTTGCCACAAGTTAATGGCAGTCTCATCTAAGTTTGCCTTCATTCTGTCTCTAGACATTGGCTCATGATGTGGATATTTCCCCATGGGTTTTTCATCTTGAATTGAGTATGTGTTGTCCCTCTTTTTATTCATGGTAATTAAGACATTTTTGTGTACGTATTAGACGACCAAGATATACTTGTGTTTGTTGATGTTGTAACAACTGCAAAAAGACAATAGGTCTGTTGTGTAGCTGTTTCTTCTCAGTTCTAATTAAAATGTTCCATTAAGTTTCAGGAAATAAACACAGCTTACAAGTCTCATTGAGCCCCTGAAACTTACAAGACTCATGATGCTCCTTTCTAAGGTTATTCACGCAGTAGCAATTGCTGGGGAGAGGAAGCTCTCTGACTGCAAATCCTGCAGGGAGCTCCAGGGATGAAGTGTTTATGAGTCATCACTCCTGCTGGAGTGGGCATTTCAGTGATACAGCATCTGCCTTTGAGTCATCTCTGCTCCTGTAAGTAACACCTCATCCATACTCCCATAAGAAACCCTGATAAACTCACTGGCTTACTAAGGGTGATTGGGGGAATTGTTTCTTTAGATGGTTGGTCCCCATATTTGGGGTGAATAGTTGTTAGTTCTTGTCTCCCCAGCAGAAGTTATACAATGAACTTGGTTTCTTTATCACATTTCCTTTAAGTAACGTGTGTGTTGTGTGTGTGTGTGTGTGTGTGTGTGTGTGTGTGTATACTTTGAGAGTTTCATACAGTATATTTTGATCAGACTCGCCCCGACTCCTCTCATATCTACCCACTCTACCCTCTACCTTTCTACCCACCCAACTCTGAGTCTTCTTGTTCTTTTCCTATCAAGTCAAGTCTTTGTTGATTTTACTACTATTGGGAGTAGGGTGTGCCCTGGATGGAGTGTGCTTGACTTTCCAGGGAGATCACACCACCAAAGACAACTGACCCTCTCTTTCTCAGCTGCCATCAAATGTCAATATGTCCTCAGCGAGGGTGGAACTTCCCACATACCTCCACTGCTCTGTGCTGGGATTCTGTCTGGCTCGAGCTTGAGCAGGTCTTGCACGGGCTGTCACAATCACTGTGAGCTCATACATGCTACTATGTCCTTACTCTGTCTGGAAAACAGTTTCTTTGCAATTACCCACTACCTCTGGCTTGTGTGATCTCTCTGACACTTCTTCCAAGAAGATCCCTCAGCCTTAGAGGATTGGGTGTGATATGTACAACCTGTGTAGGACCAAGCACTCTATGGTCTCTTATTTTCTGCACATTGATCAGTTGAAGATTTCCATGGTAATTTCCATCTACTGCAAGGAGAAGCTTCTCTGGCAGGGGCTGAGTGATGCACTGGTCTATGGGTTATAGCAATAAGTCATTAGGATCCATTTTAATGCCATGTCCATTTAGCAGAATGATAATAATAGGCCTATGACCTATCTAGATGCAGGTTCATGGTCCTATAACAGAGCCAAGTATGGCTTCCATCTCATGGAGCCAGCCTTTGCTCTTGCTTTTGATTCTGTAGGAGTTTCATTGTTGTTGAGACCGATGCTCTGTGCACAAGAGAACTGGATGGCCCCAGGGAGAAGAGAAGAGAGAAAACATTCTGAAAAAGGGGACAAAAGAATCTTGTCAGCCTGTCATCACAGGAGGGAAAAACAACACTGAGCAGCAAATACACGAAAGTGAAGAAGGCCGCTCCTGAGTTGAGGCAGGAAGTCATGACTGTGATCCATGGCGGTAGAGGGTGCCAGTTCTCTGCATGCTTCAGAGAGTGGAGATGCAGAGATCATGGCAACAGGTCTATATAACCACTTTTCTGCCTTTAGTAGCAGTGGTTAGGACAGCAAAAGGCCAACACCTACCATGTACCAGACTCCATACTGAGAGCCATACCTGGGTTATTCCATTCTGCTCCGCACACTAGTTCCTCAAGGAGGCCATTTTATTCTCTGTGTTCTAGAAAAAAGGATATTGAAATTTGAGTAAGCAAGAAACCTAATCTACTCCCTATAGCTAGAGAGAGGAGCAGAGATGACATCTGAATCCAGATGTGTGCAGAAACATGTGGGCTATGATATCACATATTTTACTCCACAAGGCCTCTCCACTTGGGGATCCTCATTATGGCGGGGGACAGCAGCTGTGGACAGGAGACCCTGTTCAGGGAAACTGTTGGTACTACCAAGCCTGAGGAACAGTGGTGGGTATTTAATAAGTCTCTTCCTTATAAATAAAGAATGCTTTTTCCTTTGTAGACCTGAGAACCTGGAGTAGCAGAACAGGACATATGGAGACACTGGCCTCCCATTCTTCCCTTGGTTGTAAAGCACTGTCCACTCATCTGGAGAGACCAATGTCCTGGTTACTTTCCTGGCAAGGAGGTTCAGGCAGGTGGACTTCTGATGAAAGATGTCACACTTAAAACCAGTGATGCTGGTACAAAGCCTGCCTGGCTGCTTGTAGGCTCCCCTGCCTGGGATGTGACTTCTGGATGCTGTTTCTGCTGGCTCTTAATCTTTCAAATCCTCATCTTGGTGGTGATGAGAACACAATGAGGGGAATTCTTGTCATGTCTCCTCTCCTAACACACAGCATAGGGTTCTCCTGCCCCTCACCCATAGCCAGTACAACCGACGTGTTATGTGACTGAACTGTTGATGCTGTAGGGGTACCCCAGGATGTGCTCAGCAGGCACATGCTGCATCTCAAGCATGCATTCTTCCTGAGAAAGGAAAGAGAGAATGAAAATGAGAAAGTGAAAGCAAGGAAATGAGAGATGAATAGATAGATAGGTAGATGATAGATAGATAGATGACAGATAGATAGATGATAGATAGATAGATAGATAGATAGATAGATAGATAGATAAAGACTTGCCAGAAATGTGCCAGCAGGATTCTGTGATTTTACTGTTTATACTAGTTTCATTCTTTGGAAGCTTTGGGGCCCCTTCTATTCTAGCCACACCCATTTGTGCTAGAGAAAAGAACGCCAGGAGGAGGCGATCAACTCTAGGGGTTCCGTGTCCTTTTCTCTTTGTTTCTTGGCTCTCTCCAGTTCTCTCTGTGTGTCTCATTGTTTCCCCTACACCCTTCTGTTCTAGAATGTTGCTCCCCTCCCCACCACTTTCCTACCCAGGCACAGCGTGACACCCGCCCCTTGTCCTCCCTCATCATTACCAGGCTCCCTAACCTAGAGAAGATCCTGATTTGCCCATCACCCCAGGGCCCATCCACAGAGCTGCTTCAAAGCTCCTGCATTGGTCTGATGCTACATCCGACCCAGTTCCAGGGAGAGGCTCAGAGCCGAGCTGCCAGCTGCACCCACTGTGTTTAAAGCCCAGTGGAGGTACATCCTGGGGTTCCTGGGTCCCTGGCCTCAGCAGGTGCTCAGAGTCCCAGATGACATGGGAAAGAGCTCCCTGCATGTCTGCTGCCATCCTGGGGACTTGTGAGGCTCCACATGCTGGTGCACAGCTGGCCACAGCTGGCCAGGGCTCTGTGGGAGCAAAAGGCTCCATGAGTCCCCAAGACCTAGATTAGCATTTTAAAGAAATACCAACAAGAAAGGATCTCGGAGACCTGCTGGGAACAGAAAGGAGGAGAGGAAGACTCATTGCCCAGGCCCCAGCAGGCCCATCTGCTGCCCAGGTAGCATTAGAGAGGGCAGAAAGGGCACAGGAAAGAATTCTAACTTCAGCTCAGGCATGGCCACAAAGAGGCTTTGGCCAGACTGTCAAACATCTTCAAACACCACCGTCTCAACTCTAAAAGGGACATGTCAGGCCAAAAGCCTCTCTACCATGCCTTTCTCATGAAGCAGAGAGCAGAGGTCCAGGTGGCCACACTTAAGGGAAGCCACCTTGTGAACACAAGCTCTATTTGAGTCTGGGCAAGGTGCTTGCTCAACACGCTTGGGCCTCACTTTCTACATCTGCATAGTGGATCCAGTAAGAGTCCAACCAAGTAAGAAAGTCCAGCATTTCCCCAAAGCCAACACATGAAGGCTGATTTCATCCCATATTCCCATCTTGGAACTAAATGAGAAAGCCACACCCCACTTAGTCCCCCCAAACCCAACTATCCCAGAGGTGGTCTTTGCCACAGGCTAAGGGCCTTATGTTCAATGGCAAGTTCTGATGCGGTGGCACTGTTTCCATTCATAATGCCAACTTTTAAAAAAATTCTGTGTCTTTTACATCATGTTAATTATGCCAACTTTTACACTTCCATTCTGAACTTTGGTTTTTTACTTCATCTACGTCTGTTTAATGTCTACGTGAGGCAAGGCTGATTGTCTAAGATGTGGTGTTAAGGAGTTTCCCTTTTGAAGAGAGTTAAGGGAGTTGGCTGAGAACCAGTGTGAGATAAGCAAGGGCTAAACCAGCAGAGTGACCTGGTCAGCACGGAGTGGTCATCTAAAAGCTGAGGGAACTGTTCGCATTAAATCTGGGAGTCCATGATAGTGTCCAGTCTCACCAGTGGACTATCAGTCATGCTTTCGATGTCCTGGAAGGAAAGGCATGCTGTGTCTCCCCATCCATTTCTCTGCCTGCCAACTCTGATCCAGGCATGCTGCTCACAAAAGTCTGTGGAGGAAGCTAGGGAAGAAGGGGCAGAGCCCTCTGGGCAGTGTGATGGGCAGATAAATTCCATAGAGTCTTTAGCTTGGCTCTCAAATGGACTCAAATACTCCCATGACTTTAATGAAAAGCCATTTCAGGAGGTCCCATTTGATGATGGACCATTGAATTTAATGGACAGCTGCCTCGACAGACTCGCAGATAAAGAAGCATTGGGCTTTTAAACACGTGATAGAGGGGCTAGAATTCCCACCTGAGCCATTGGACTTTAGGCAGAATGTGTCTTGAAATAAAAAGCCACTGATGCATACTTGCCAATCTATCTCCATACAGTGTCACCAAGACAGGACTTGATAGAAGAGCCGAGAGCGAGTCAGATAAAAAGCTTTAAGCCCACGACTATCCATCACTCAGTGAGTTCCTAGGGCTGCTAGGGCAGTTTGTGGCTTACTTTGCTCAACTTACAGCTTTCAATTTTGTGATAAGGAGAGAACAAAATGAGATTAATAGATGACCAAAAGGAAGTGTTTGCACACCTCCCTCAGCTGAGCATCTTCTGGAAAACCCAAGTCATACAGTTCTTAGCGTCCACAAAGGCTGTTCCTAAAGGGAGGCTTTACAACGTGCTGGGCAGCGTCTGTTTCTAACTCCACCCTGATCTACCTGCACAGCACTAAATGTATCTTTCTGGAAGCATCTAATACTTGTGTGCAAAGGGGTCCCCAGGCAGACAAAGCTGGTGAGGCTCTCCATAGATGTTGCCAAATAACCTTGGCTTCAGCTCCTGGAATAGCCAGAGTTTGCACCTCTCTCTCTCTCTCTCTCTCTCTCTCTCTCTCTCTCTCTCTCTCTCTCTGTGTGTGTGTATGTGTGTGTATACTTTCTAGAACAGCCAGACAATTGGCCGTGTCGCTTCCATCTTCAGCTGTCCTTTGGGATTTGTGGGACAACCATGCCACATGCCCTGGAACATTTTCCCAGTGCTGGACTTAAGGATGCGAATCTGGGGCAAAGGTGTGACCGCTTTTAAGATTCCTGTGCTCAAGGAGCACTTAAATTGAATACATTAAAGAATGTTCACAGCATTCTTCTGTGGAAATATAGCCATCCCCTTCCATAAACACATATGATGAACTTCCTTCTTGAACTCAGAGACCAGTTTATTGCCACATGCCCCTTTTATGGCTCTTCAGTGACAGAGAAAAATCTTTACAGTTTAAAGGAAGGACCATAGGATGAAGGGTACATACATGTTCAAGGTAGTTTTAACTTCCCAAAACTACCCACACCCATGGGAAAAAAGTGGGCTTTAAATGTATAAAATACCAAGAGTGGTTAGGTTATCTGTGCGTGGTGGGATTCTAAGTAGATTCACTGGTCTTTTAAAAAGACTTTATAGTCTGATTCTTTGTATTAAATCTGAATTATTCTTATAAATAGCAATAAATAGAAACCAAATATTAATTAGTTATGAAAAGATAATCTAACCCACTCAGAGCTGTTTTCTTAGTCCCTCCTTCCACCTGGTGAACCTTCTGAAGCTCAAAGGCCCTCGGATACAGTTTTGAGGGTTGGACCACTGTGGTCTTCTTCCGTCGCTATAAATCAGAAATTGTTCCAGAGGCAGATGACTCCTGGCATGTCAAGTGGTTGGACAGGAGGACTCAGCCTGCTGGTCTCTGCCTGCCCAGATCTCAGATTTTAAGTGAGCTTCATGCTCATTTTTTCTTTTACATGTACATGAGTTCTGAGGGCCAAGCTCAGGTCCTCATGCTTGGAAGGGAGACACTTTACCCACTCTCTCCAGATTTCACACCATGGTAATTTAAAAAAGCATGGAGACACCAATGGCAGTCATAGCTAAGATGTAGTATCAGATCAAATTGTGGTAAGAACATGGACTGTGCCATCCACCTTTATACTAACACTTTATATGCTATGGAGTTAGTAAGTGGATAGCTGATATTATCCTGGATGTGATGTTTCTCTACTTTTACTTTAAGAATTACATTTATTCATTTTATGAGGGAGTGCTTTGTCTGCATGCATAGATGTGGGCCACATGCGTGGTGGATGCCTTCAGAGACCAGAAGAGGGTACTGGATTCCATGGAACTGGGGTTATGGATGGTTGTGAAACATTATGTGGGTGCTGGGAAACAAAACAGGGTCTCTCAAGGGCAACAGGTACTCTTAATTGCTGAGCCATCTCTCCAGCTTCACATTTTTTAAATGGACAAAAATTACATATGTATGTATATATGTATATACATAGCATTCTTTGAAATATTTGTTCATCGTGGAGTGACCTGGCTAACTCAAGCTGACTGGTGAATCTATTACCTTATACTTGTATCTATCTGTGGTCAGAACCCTTAGTGTCCACTCTCAAGTATACCAAACATTAACTGTAGTCAGCCTGCATCCTCTGACCACTATCATCCAAACCCACGATTCCCGTTCCTGTGGCTACATTGTCTGTCTTACTGTGGAATGTTCCTTGGAATTTTCTTGTCTAAAACGTGCTTTTGAATCAGCTCCCTTTAAAATAGTCACCAAACAATGTTCTACCGGAAGATGCCACCAGAGGGTGCCACATCACTTAAGGAGGCATCACTGAGTCTCCCAGCGGATTCACAAAGAATTTTTTTTTTTTTTTAAATTTTAATCAGAGTATCAGTACCAGGTCCAGGCTGGAGAAAAAAAAGTCCAGTGGATCTTAACTGAGACATCCTGCAGATATCTGTGTAAACAGCCTTTCACGTTCTCTTTGGACTTTAATCATTCCACTTCTTAGTTTGTGTGTTTATACTTAGTTTCGTGTGTTTAAGTCCGTTGGGAATGCCCAATTTAGAATACTTAACAGATTTGAAACCCCTAGCTTGCTCTGAAAGTGGCCATAGACACATGTTCATTTGCTAACAAGTCTGGGAAGCTTTTCAGTCTATCTACAGACAAATGGCCCCTATTGGAAGTTTCTACTTTCATATTGGCTTTTAGTTCTTGGACAATGGCCCTCATTTCCCAACCCATAGACACACCCACAGTAGGTAGAGATGCTCTGGGGCTATTTGTAGATACTTCTATAGCTCCCTATTTCCCAGGCTATTGAGAGACAAGGCAAAGGGTGAGTGTGGATGACAGATGCATGCAAGCTGGATGGGTTCTGCTCCTCCAGTGCTTAGCCACAGGCTGGCTGTCACTGAGGCCCTCTGGGTGACAGTATAGAGGCTACAGTCGAGCTCAGGGATTGCTGCAGCTGCAAGGTCCTGCTCCAGCCCTTGTCCTGAGGGGCTGTGTGGGTGTGCAGAACAGCAAGGTGGAGGCCAGGAGTCCTCACCCTGCCTCTTCTCTCAGAGCGCACTATTGAGCAAAGCATGGAGGCCAGAAGATCTGGCCCAAGTCTGTCCAGTTTGTGGGGTGTGTGTGATATAGTCATAACAATCAAAGTCTGTGTGTTATTTTCTTCATTCTTCCAGATAATCCTTTGAGGTAGGCAGAATGGTGTGTGTGTGTGTGTGTGTGTGTGTGTGTGTGTGTGTGTGTGTGTGTGTGTGTGTGTGTCCTTGCCCAATGCAGAAGTGCTTGGAGGCCAGAGGTTGATGTCAGATGTTTTCCTTAATCACCGTTCTACCTTATTTTTTTATTTATTTATTTATTTATTTATTTTGGTTTTTCGAGACAGGGTTTCTCTGTATTTTTGATACAGGGTCTAGTCACCGAATTTGGAGCTCATCCCTCTCTTCCCCTCCCCCTCTTTCTGTTCTCCTGTCTGTCCAGCCACCCCTGGGATCTACAACCCTCTCTGCCTCCTCGCACTGGGATTACAGGAGCATACCACCACACCTGGCTTTTTAGGTGGGTGCCAGAGATCTGAACTCAGTCCTCAGACTTGTACAGCAAGCACATCACTCACCAAGCTCTCTCTCCTGCCTCTGGTTTCTGTTTCTGTTCCAGTTTTAGAAACGAATAGCACAAGTGCATGATATCCATGGTTCCTTTTGAATGGAAGGTTCCTCCTGGTCTAGGAACAGGCTCTTCCTAAATGGGATATGCCAGATGATAGGACAATGAGGGTGGCTGGTGAGAGCTGGGCAAAGGCTTGATGATATCTACTCTTGGTGGATGGTAATACTCTCTGTGCCTACAGTCAGCCAGGGAGATGGTGAGGGACAGGTGATTACAGGGTTGCGAGGATACTGACCTTGACAACGAGGGTCACTGATGAATTCTGAGCAAGTCAAGGTTTTGGTCAACACTGGGGATGCTGAAAGCTTTAGTCAGCAAAGTTAGGGGTGGTGAGAGAACAGAGAGAAGTCAGGGTGAGGGTGGTATCTCATGGACCTTCTAGCACCCTCTAGAAGGATGCTGAGATGATGATGGTGATGATGGAGTAGGAACACAAGTGGGGACTTCACCAATGGGAGGACAGAAGACACAATGGCCACATATCTCTTGTAAGTAGCCTTGATACTGGCCTTTCAGGGGGATTTAGGTTGTAGGCATCGACTAGGAAGAACCTAGAGAGAACCATTGGTTGTAAAGGTTCAATTTTTGCTACTGTGGGAATACATTCTGAAGTCTTCCTAACCCACAAGGGGGCAGGACAGGATCTGTCCTTTGCTGATTTATGTTATGGATGTCTTAATTTTAAATGTTAAATCTTGGACTTAAGGAAAGTCCCTAACTCTTGGCACATGTTAAGGCACAAAGGCAGCTATTGAGGAGGCTAATAAAGGAACCTCAGTACCACCGCCACCTGCACCTCTCCCTACCCTTTCTAAGTTCAGCTACCCCAGCCCTATGCTGGAAAAGACCCAGGGCCATGCATGCATGGGAACTGTGGAGCAGCTTTCTGAATGCAAAGGATAATGCTGGAGGCACCGCCAGATGACATTAGGGGAGACTGAGGCAATTTCTCTTTCTGGAACATCCCGTCTGTAGCTCTCTTCTTTAAAACACAAATTATTTACCCGTGTGTGCGTGTGCACTCGAGTGAACACGAGTGTGCCTCAGAGCACCCACGGGGGAATCAGAGAACAACGAAGTCAGTTTCCCCTTGACTATAAGAGTTTTAGGGATGGAGCTCAAGTGGTCAAGGTTTGGAGGCGATCAACTTTACCAGCTGAGCCATTTTGTCACCCCTCCTCTATATACTGTTGTTTTGGGGGGTGGGTGGGTGCCCAATGCAGGGTACCACACTCTCAAGTGTGTGGTACCTCAAGAGTGTGGTATCTCACTCCACCCCTCTCCCCACCACGACTTTGGCCCTACGTTTTTTTTTTTTTTTCTAATGCATATGTACACTGAGCCCAAGGACTGTACCAACCAATTTGAGACTCAAATATCTTCAGTGTCTGCCAGGTTTGACCTCTGCTGGCCCCTCTCCTGCATCCATCCTAAGGCCAGGGTTTTGTGGCTGACCAATGATTTAGGTGGAGACAGCTTGTTCAGGTAAGGAGGCTCAGTTGGGCCAATTTGCCATAGGAAGAGTTGAAAGGAACCTGAGAATTCCAATTAGGCTGTAACTAATGAGCTGGAAACTTTGGGGAAATCACTGTGGGCAATGAGGGGAGAGTGATCATCTTTGTTTTAATTAGCACAGGAAAAAGTTGTGGTCCAGCTGGTAGCCTGGAGAAGAAATGTCAGGAGGGAGGAAGTGTCTGTATGCAACCAAAGGGGAACTCTGGGAGAGTGGGGGACAGGGTTTGCTGAACAAACCTGGATTCCTTCCCCTTAAAGGGGAGAAAAAAGGAAAACCAGAAATGTAGAAAAGCAAGCCTGAATGCAGAGTACCCAGCATCCTGTTGCTCTTCCCACAGGAATCTAAAAAGCAGGGAAGAGACCCTTTAAGGAATCCCATAGTCCATTCCATCAGGTTCCAAACCAATAGCCAGATTGCTGTCATTCTTGTCTGCTCTCTAGAGCAGCCCGGTGCTGCTTAATAAGGAAACGGGGTGTGTGTGTTGGGGAGAACAAAAACCAAAACCCAACAAAAACCCACCTGCTGCTGTCAGAGGTCACAGACCACCAACAGACTTCTAGATGGCCCTGTCTGTCAGTCACGCACACTGGGGCACCTAGGAGACGAAGAGTGAACTATGTCAGCAGGTGTACCTATCTTGGCTAGGGTCTTCCTCAGTCTCCAAGCCTGAGGATCATGGGTCAATAAGCCCATGGAATCGAGTTTACAGACGGTTACTCCTCTCCTCCCCGTTAGGGGCTCCTTTGGGAAAACCGGCCTACGGGGGCGGGGGGGACCTGGTGGCTTCCCCCTTGGGGTACCGCGCTGAACCTAGTCGGGGGGCGCAACGCATACTAAGTCCTGCACCTGGGCTGGGGGCGCTATACGCCGTGTTCTGGAAGGTGGGGGGCCGCGTTACCGGCCACCTCCAAATAATGGCCTGCCGCCCCTACTCAGCCCCAAGCCGTGGCGAGTCAGCCCGGTAAGCCTCCTCCCCTCCCGCTTCGGGCGGCTTGAGCCCGCGCCCGCTCCAGTTGCTGCAGCTGCCACTGCTGGCGGCTGCGGGGAGCGCGGGGCGCGCGCCGAAGAGGCTCCGGCTGCGAGAACGGGGACGAGGAGGAGCCGGAGGAGGAGAGGAGGAAGAAGCGAGCAGAGGCCGAGGAGGCTCCGGGTCCTGGAGACCCGGCCAGAGGGGGTCCTGCAGAGCACGGGCTAGGGGGCAGCGGAGGCAGGGCAGCCGGCCGCAGTCAACCTGCGGCGGCCCCGCGAGCACAGGAGGCGGCGATCCAGGAGCTGAGCGCAGCCCGGGGGAGGAAGGGTGGCGCGGGCACGCCCGGGCGGGAGGGCGAGGATTCTCCGATCCTAACGAGCTGTCGCCTCATCACCCGAGAGCGGCGCGGGGACGGGCGGGGGACCCCGGGCCCGGGCGCAGCGCACACGCGTGGCGCACGCCAGGCGGGCCGGGCGGCGCCGAGGGCAGCGGGGATCGCGCGCACGGAGCTCGGGGAGGCACAGACCCCGGGCGCGGGCGGCCCGCGGCGCCCCCTGGGCTCTCGGTGCTCCGCGCAGCCCCGGGGGCGATCGGGGCCCGGGTCCGGGAGTGGGAGCCACCCGCGCTCATCCCCTCCCCCCCCCGGGCGGGCCGGCGGCCCGGGGGAGGGCGGGCGGCGGCGCTTGGCTGTATATATCTCCGCGCACCCCGCCAGGTCGCGCACAGCGCCCCGAGCCCAGGCGCCTCCCCGCCCCCCTCCCCGCGCTCCGCGGCGGCGGCGGCAGCAGTAGCAGCAACATGGCTGTTGATGGGTGTTCGGGGTGGCGCTGGCGGCGGGAGGAGCTCCCCCGAGCCCCTGCGCCGGCCGCCCGTTGCTAGCTATGGCAAACGGTGGCGGCGGCGGCGGCGGCAGCAGCGGCGGCGGCGGCGGCGGCGGCGGCGGAGGCAGCGGTCTTAGAATGAGCAGCAATATCCACGCGAACCATCTCAGCCTAGACGCGTCCTCCTCCTCTTCCTCCTCCTCCTCTTCTTCTTCTTCCTCCTCCTCTTCCTCCTCGTCCTCGGTCCACGAGCCCAAGATGGATGCGCTCATCATCCCGGTGACCATGGAGGTGCCGTGCGACAGCCGGGGCCAACGCATGTGGTGGGCTTTCCTGGCCTCCTCCATGGTGACTTTCTTCGGGGGCCTCTTCATCATCTTGCTCTGGCGGACGCTCAAGTACCTGTGGACCGTTTGCTGCCACTGCGGGGGCAAGACGAAGGTAACGCGCGCCCCGGGCGCCCGCCCCCTGCGCCAGCCCCTCCGTTTCTCGGCGTCCCCCGCAGCCCACCTCTTTGCTCCGCACCGCGTCTTGCCTCCTTCCGTCCCTGCCTGCCTTGTCCCCGCCGTCTGCCCTTCCCTCCCCTCTCCCTGCGCTCTCGGATTGGGGCAACGATCTGTGCGCCAGCGGTGAGGAGTTGACCCCAGCCGGTGCGCTCCAGGATGCAGACCCCCGCTTTAGTTTCCTGTTTATTATAGGATTGTTGGTGGCTGCGGACCGGCCGGGGTGGGGGCACATGTGCCTCTTGGGTATGGTGGTGCGGAGTGAGGAGAAGCAACCTCGCGGGGACAGAGGAAGTGGCAGACCCTGGGTGCGTGCCCGGCACCACTCACCGGCCGCGGCTCGGCTCCTCACGGTGGGCGAGTGGGGACAGATCAGCTCAGACTTTAGGAGCTTGTTGGGGAGATGAGTTCATGGGGTCCCAAAGAAGGGAAGGTTCTTTGAGCAAGGAAGAAAATCTCTTGCATTTGGTGATTCTGAGGGAGCAACGTGGCTGGAGAAAGTGGGGGCATAGGGGTCAATAGAAAGTTGGGAAGACCCATCCCAGAATGGGGCTCAACCCATGGAGAGTCACTTTCTGAACGTAGCATGGTTGCAAGTCTGATGTCAACGCCCACTCCATCCTTTGCATTTTCTTTGTGGAACATTCCCCTACCCCAAGTACTTTCGTCGCCTCTGCACTCCTCTCCCAGGCCACCCACTTTGGGTCCCCGCAAACGCGGCCAGCAGCTTCAAGCTGTAGCACGAGGGCTGCTCGCCTCAGACTCTGAGGCTGCGGCTTCTCTCAGTCCCTTCTTGGCATTTGATGTGGCTGGAAGTCGCCTTAAGCTATTCCCGGCAGAGACGCCCACCGGCACCAGGACTCACTCACATCTTAGATGTATGGTTGCTAGGCTGACTCCTAGGCTGTGGCCATATCCCTAGAGGTGTCCCTGCCCACCACCTAGCACTGGCTGGAGGTGGGGGGCCGGGAGTGGGCAGTGTTTGAGAGACAACTACAGAATGAATAAAAGAAAGAACTGAGAAAAAAAAAAAGGAGCTGAACTGGGTGCCTTCTTTTTGAATCATTCTCATCCAAGGGGACTTCACAGCACCCACATTTTTGGAGGGAGGAGATATCTGGGGGGAATTGTGCAAGGCAGACACTCATCTTGGCCCTCAAATGTTCACACCTGCTCCAGGAAAGTTAATCCCGGGACCCCCCTCAGACTTCACAGGACCCAGCAACTTGTAGCAGGCTGCTGGCTGCTGAGGAGAGGAGTTAGGCTAGGGGACAGGCTGACTGAAACCCAAGGGCAACTGAAGCACTCTGTGTCATTAATTATACATCACTGTAGGTGCTGGCCTCAGCTGTGTTTTGTGGCAGCACATTTGTGTTTTGGAAAATACTGGTGTGTTGGATTAAGGGAGGAATAAGGAAAATTTCTCTTCCTATCGCTCTGAAAGCCTCGAACGGTGGTGGCTAGCTGGCTTTGTTTGAAGCCACCTTCTTGGTGACGGAGGTCCCCTCTTTCTTTTCAAGGAGAAAGATCTCTGGCCTTCCAGAGAAGCCTTCAGGTTAAGCAGAGTTCCTACAGCCAGACCCAGAGTTGCCTTCTGCCTGATCAGACTTTACACAGCCCGATCATAGACTCTTCATCACTCCCTCCCTCTCCGACTCCGGCCCATCCCGCGAGTTTCTCCTCCCCTCCCATACAGAGACCTGGCAACTCTTTTAGTGGGGAAGGTAGCTCACAGTTACATGCCCCTCAATTATTTTCTAGATGGAAGTGACTCAGGTTGGCTTTTTAAAAACTCCCTTCTGTTTTTCAGAAAGTGAGCCATTTTGATTATAACGAAAACTTTCATCAGCTTGAGATTTGAAAGGCAGCCTTCATATCTCTTTACTCTAGGGTTATTCAGAGCTAGTATGGTGCCTGTCATGAAATGCTTCTTGGAGAGAGTTTATATAAAGAATCTCTTTCCTAAATAATGACCAGCGTAGCTTCTATCTGTTTTCTAAAAAGAAAAAAAAAAGACTTTGTGCAAGGATAATTAAAAAATGATCAATACCTATTTGTTTACATATTTTTTAGTCCCGAGACCAACTGAGTGCACATAGTTGAGAGTTTCTATATAGACTCAACCTGGAATGGGAGATAATTGTGGTTTATTAGAAAGATTGAAGACCAAGACAGAATAGCATCAAGCTATTTTTGATATCATGAGTTCTTTTCGAATCATGCCCAGATCTCTCAATACCCGCCTCTTGATTTGTTCAATTAAATTGTGTGTACTCAACTCACTGTATCTAACAATGGTAAGTGAGCATCTTAGGAGGTTTTCATTCTACCTTTTGGGCTCTGCATTCTGTTTGCAATCATATTTTCCCCTCTTTGCTTTCCAAGTATTTGGTCGTTTTGTCAAGACGTGGTGCGGAATAAAGAATTCAGCTCAAGTTCAGAACATTTGTACTGTTAGTCTCCCCAAGCAAATCTCGGATGCTTTCCCATAGAAAACTTCTGTTCGCCCTGAGGCCTGTTTGTCCACCCCCACCCTCATCCAGATCCAGGCTGGTTTTCTAGGAGCTAGAGCTCTGGGGAAGATGTCTTCTCAAGGTACCTGAAGTTCCCAGGGAGTCATGCTTCAGCAGGAGCTTGGAATCCCATGCATTTGTTCTCCAGGTCGGCACCATGGTTTTTTGGTGAAAGGAACCCGAGACTGTGGACATACATCTTGGGGCCTCTGATCATTTGCGCCTTTGGCCTCCAAACAGCATATAGCTAATGGCTTTAACATTAAAAAATAATAGATTGTGGACCCTTTGGGTGTGTGTGTGGGGGGGGGAGTAAGGAAGAACACTTACGCTGTGTGTGGTAGCACATGCCTGTAACTCCAGTAATTGAGGACAGAGGCAGGAGGATCATGAGTTTTAAGTCAGCTTGGACTGCGTAGCCATTTCCTGTCTCAAATAGCCGAAGAGTGAAACAATACCAGTAAGCCTCACCACATCCCACCCCTGTTTGGGAGGGGGACACAGTCCTGCCAGTGCTGTTCTTTTCCTGAGCGTTTTCATGGTATTGCTTCCCTCCAGCACCCTAGGTTTCATCAGCGTGTACTGGTCATTTGGCCATGACATCTTGAAGTTCAATCCAGTCCTAGATTGTTGTGAGCAAGAGAGCTATTCAGGCAGCCTAGATAAGCCACTGAACTTCTCCGATCCCTGTGAACTTGGAGGGTTGAAACCCATGACTTCTAATCAGCTCCCTGCTTTTGGGTCCCACACAGGAGGATGGAAGAAGCAAGGCACTGTGGGGGAAAGATCTTAGTTCAGTGGGCTCTGCCGTTCTCCAGATCCTTTTGAAATTCAGCTGCCAACCACTTTGTTCTCTTGACTTGTTCATCTTCTAGCATGTGGTCTACTTCTCTTTAAGTGTCTGGAGAAACAAGCCACTTGTGGATGGGTTTCTGATTTGCTGCGGGACCTGAGTATGGCCAGGCATAGGCTCACTGATAATCTCAGTCAGGGCTATCATCCCCATAGCCGCTCGGGCTAGGTCAAGGATGGTCCGCATGCTGTGAATTACTGAGGTGTTGTCTCTATGGCTGTGTCTGAGAAAACAACTCATCTTCTCCGACAAGCTCGTGACTAATATAAATATCAGATCCCATTATGGCTTGGTAATTGCCCAGGGTCTGAGCTGGTGCATTCAATCAGGACTAGCGACTTCAGTACCCTGGAACTCTTGAGTCCAGATTGGCCCGGGTCCTCGGTTTCCTCTTGTCCTGGCAACTGCCAGCACCAATGACCTTCATATATGCTTTTGTGGTCAGATCGCTTGAGGTGGCCAGGGAGAAGTTCTCAGGCCCCAGTTATGGGGGGCCTGACCTGGCCTTGTCCAGACAGCTTCTTCTCATTGCTTATTTAAAAACAAACAACAAACAAGCAAACATTTATTTTGTTTTATGTGTATGTGCCTGAGTGTATGTATGTACGTCAGGTGCCTGCAGGAGCCTGTGGAGGTTAGAAGAGGTGTCAGATCCTCTGAGACTGGACATTCAGATGATTGTGAGCCACCGTGGTGGTGGTGGGGGTGCTGGAAACCAAACCTGGCTCTTCTACAAGAGCAATATGTGCTCTTAACTACTGAGCCATCTTTTTAGCCCCACTGCTGTTTATTTATTTATATATTTATGTATTTATTTATGTATTTATTTATTTATTTATTTATGTATTTATTTATTTGTGATGGCTATATTAGACTCTACAGTTAATAGACCAAGAATAAAGGGTGCCGCTCACGCCCAGGAGGGTGTCTTTGGCTGACATTAAGGTCCGGCCTTATTTCCTGACTGGCCAGAGGAGCCCATTGGCACTTTGGAGAATTCCTATAATTTGTGCCCAACGAACACCAGGTACTAGCAGGTCTCTTGGAAGTGGGAGTTGCCACAGCTCCACCAAGTGAGAAGCTGTTTTCTCTGCTACTGAAGGATAGCTGCAGAAGGGCACAGACTCGAACAGACAGAATTTTAGAGCCGAAGGAGCCTCCTCCAGGCCTGAGAGTATGAGTCGAATAACCTGTCCAAAGTCACACTGAGATTGGGGCTCCTGACTTTTTGGATTACTAAAAGTTGGGGCAATTGGGATCTGGTAGCTGAAGAAGGGTCTGTGGAGGATGCCTGGACAGTACAGTTGTGTTGTTGATGAAGTGGGTATTGTGGTAAGCCTTGAGGGTACTGGTGTCTCAGCGGTGGAGGGGCTGGCAGAAGGAAACATTCTAACAGTCAGCTGGAGATGTAGCTGTTCAACAGTACGTCCTTGAAGAGGGACAGATTCCATCCATAGTAGTCCAGGTCAGAGCTCCCAGACTTATCCCCTCCTAAACCCCGGATGCTGTGATCTCCTAGCCAGGATGCTGTGTACCCAGACCAGCTTTTCCTTGGCAGCCTCTACGGCAGGATTTCCCAAAGTGTGTTCTGGCCCTTGCCCTTGAAGTTACCTTGGGAGAGACTGGTAGTGAGGGCCCTGGCCGAGTCTCTCCTTGGAGGATGTCATCACAGACTTGCAGAGGTCCTGCCGGGACAGAGCTTGCCCGTGCTTCGAGCAGCCTTCGCTGGGTTTCTCTTCTGCTGTGTAGTGATCAAGAGTCAGCCTATGACCTTGGCGAGGACTTTAGTGCCATGTGCCTCAGTTTCCTCACATCACATTGAGACTTGTAATAGAGCATAGTCCCGTGGTTCTTTCACTAGCCTCACCGCACAGTGTTCTGAGAAGACGTGGGTCCATGCTTTCCTAGCAAGCCTTGGTCTGCTGTTGCTGCTTCTGGAGGAAGGGACACCCTGCTATTTGGCCTGAGAAGGGAGGCCAGCTCCCAACCCCCTTTTTTTTTGCCTTGCCACTGTGTTCTTTGGGCTGGGATATTCAATAAGTGCCTTCCAGACGGAGTGCTTGCTTTGGAGGCTTGCTTGCTTGCTCTGCCTCCCACCCCCGCCTTTCTCTCTGTCTCTCTCGGTCTCTGTCTCTCTTTGACACAATCAAGATGGCATTGGATTACAATGCCAGGGCCTCCTTCCCCAAGTGGGTAGCAGGGGTTCCCTGGCTCTCAGTGGCGATGGCTGTGCTAATCTGTGACTCTCACCAGCCAATAGTGCCTTCTCAGGACTTCAGAGCTGTGGAGCCTCTAGAGAAACTCCTTTTCAGTCTGTGGGAAAGGGTTGTGTTTGTGCCATGACACCATAGCCCTGGGACATCACAGAGAACTCTGAGACTTGTGGAGAAATCTTTGAGGGTCAGGTAAGGCCGGTCTCCTGCAGAACCTCTGAAATTCCCTTGCTGTAGACAGCAGGGGCAGACCAACAGTGGCTCTTTCTTCCAGATGCCTCAAGTCTGTGTACTCTCCTTGGCTTTGGGATCAGTGGGAAGGAAATTCAGGGTCCCACCCTCATAGGCTTAGCTTTGTGGGAAGAAGGCCTGAGCAATGTGTGTTGGGCTCAGGTTTCTGTCTGAAAGGGCTGGAGGAGGGGATCTTCAACTTTCATGTGTACACTGATCACCCGGAGGGCTGCTGAAACGGTCTAACACAGAAGGCCCAGGGAGTGGCCTGGGTGGCTGCATTTCTGTAAGAGGCAGCCATTGCTGATGCTCTGCAGAGGCCCATGTGAGTGAATGGCAAGGGCCTCTGGGCCATCCATCTCTGAAGATGGGCTTATCATGGAATATGGACATTCCTATCTCTCCTATGACATGAAGGGGCCAGAATGGACAAGAAGAGGAAGGTTTGCTGATGCCAGACAGCCAGGGTGAGAGAACTAGGTGAGATACATAGGGTGGAGGGTGAGGCTGCTTGCTGCCAGGCTGTTAAAGCTGTCTCTTGGGGTGTCTTCTTCCTAAGAGCCCACAGGTACTCTGGCTTTGGGGCTGGCTTGTGGTAGCCAGAGTGGCATTCAGCAGTTTATAGGGTGTGGCCTGCTAGTTACCAGCCAATGTGTGGGTTCCTCCTCTTGCCAGTTGGTCACCCTGTGAGGGGTGTGGCTTCCCAAAGTCCAGAGTAGCAAGTTAGCCAAACCACCATCTTGCAAAATTAAAGGCCCCTGTATGGTGTGGGATGGTCCAGGAGGCCAGCTGTGGGCTACTCCTTCTGGAAGGGTGGAAGTCACTGATTTTCCACAGGGACCAGGATGGACCTTAGCAAGTGGGAGAAAGGCTTCAGTTTTAAAGGGCTCTGGCGGGGGAGGGAGTGCCATCTTCCTTTGTACCTCTCAAGCATCCCCGCAGACAACGGTGAAAGTAGCTCTCTTTCTCCACATTACAAGGTTTTTCACAGCTCCTACTGTCGGGGACTTTCCCTGAGACGTGCTTTTTATGTTGTTCCGTTGTTAAAGGAGGGGAACCCCGAAAGAGCTTTACTCAGGTCTCTGGAAGCCACATGAAGAAAGGCCCTGTACTTGGAGGCCCTCAAATCTGGTTAACCTTAGGGCTGTTGGCTTTGCCTTTATCACAGCATATGTACTGTGTTGGAAACTGAGCTGGGCGCCAGGGGAAAAATAATGAGGACAGGTTCTGACCTCTGGCCCATTCGGACTCAGAACTATCAGAGTGAGCTGGGCTAAAACCAGGTCCCTTCTCCTGGCAGGTGGATACCTGTGAGTGACCCCTGAGAGGTCTGCAGCTTCCTTGAGGGCGGGAATGGAGTTATTTAAAAAGAAACACAGACACTTAGGGTGGTGAGGACTATGGTGGGCGCAGATACATATCTCTCTCTCTCTCTCTCTCTGTGTGTGTGTGTGTGGGGCAATCTTCGGTGTCATTCCTTAGTCACTTTTCTTTCAAAATCTTATTTGTTGTTGTGTGTGCCTGCTGTGGAGGTCAAAGGAGTCCGTTTTCTGTCTCCCTTTGTGTGGGTTCCGGGCATGACACTCAGGTTGTCAAGCTTTGCTCAGCAAACACTTGTAGATGAGACGTCTCATCAGCCCCACCTTGTTTTTATTGGGACAGTCTCTCTCACTGGTCAGTCTGAATTCACCACGGAGTCTAGGCTGGGTGGCCAGTTAGCCCTAGTGGTCATATCTCACTCACCCTCTCAGCAGTGGGATCACGAGCACACACAAGCCTAGCTTTTTATGTGGGTCCTAGGGATCACACCCAGGTCTTCATGGGTGCGTGGCAAACACTTTGCTGACTGAGTTGTCCTCTCAGTCCCTCCTACTCTTTTTGGGGTGTCATTTATCAGATATTCTTGAGAAGCTGAGAGGAAGACATGGGCTTGATTTGGTGACAAGCTTTGGTGATGAAATTAAGAGTTGCTTGATTCATTCTAGGTTTTAATTATTCCCATCACCATGGTGTCTTGACTAGTGGGTGACAGAGATTGAGTTCTCTTGGGGGCAGTCGTGTGTGAGGGGGCTGAGTTGGGTGAGGGGCAGAAGGACAGTTTCAGAAGAATGCTCTCATTCAGATGGAATTTGCATTGTGTTTGGCATTATTTGGTAATTGTCTTTGGGACATTATGTCTAATTGCCAATTTGGAAATGTAATTGGCACTCTAGGGCCAGAATGGATATGCTTAACGTCCTCAAGCCGAGCCTGGGAGTCATCTTTCTGTACGATCTCATTACCTGTGTGACTAATGCTTCTGTACGTGGCCAAAGCTGAAGTTATTTAAAACATCTCATTTACTCTCTACTTTCTTTTTTGTTTTTGCAGTGGTGGGAATTGAACCTATGGCCTCAGGCATGCTAGGCAAGTGCTCTACTACTTGAGCTATGCTCTTAACTTTCCTTCCCTTGTGTGTGTGTGTGTGTGTGTGTGTGTGTGTGTGTGTGTGTGTGTGTTTTCTTTTCTGAGACAATCTCATTGTGTAGCCCAGGTTGGCCATGAGTTCATGATCCTCCTGCCTCTGCTTCCTGAATCCTGACATCACAGGTATATGCCCTCAATCCTGACCCCCTTTTCTTTCTTCATGCTTGTTCATTGGCCTTCCTATCGAGTTTTCATGGGGACCCAGATCCAGTGGACTCTGAACAAACAGGGACTTGACTTAAGACATTTAGGGGCAAGTGCAGCTACAGCTCAGGGTGGTGGGAGTTTTGGGGTGTCCCTGAGTGCTACAGCTCTCCTGCTCCCCCAGTAGAGAGGGCTGGTGTGCTCATCATCTCCCGAGGCTGCCACTGCCCACCTTATAATGGATCTAGCAAGAATTTTCTAGTCTCTCTTTGCTTGTGATCCATGTCCGGGACACCCAGAACAAGTCCCAAGTAGTAGATTTCAGACCCTAAGTGCATACCTGGATGACAGGGAGTTGGGTAGTATATGGATATTGCCCATACTGTGGGGATGTCAAATGACCTTACCTAGGCTGCTTCCATGCAGGCAACTTGTCCTCTCTGGTCCCTTGTCCCCGCTCCTCCTGAGATAGTGGGGCTCCCTGCTTTGCCGTCCTTAACGTTTGGAAGTGCCTAATTTCCAATCTGCCTGATGATTCTGCCTTTGGAGATCTGTTTAGTCTTGTTGCAAGCTGTTGGTGGGTTTTTGTTTTTTCCTTCATGGGCCCTAAAGTCACTTTCCTTTATTTTTATTTTTTATTTTTTAATAGATGGAGTCTCACGTAGCCCCTTCTGGTCCCTAACACTATGTAGCTAAGGATGACCTCAAACTTGTGATTTGCTTGCCTCTATCGTCTCAGATCTGGAATTACAGACTGTCCCACATGCCGGATTTATGAAGTGCTTAGGCTTGAACCCAGGGCTCTGTGCATGCTGGGTAAGTGCTCTACCAACTGAGCTCCATCTCCAGTCCCAAAGCCATTCCTATATCAATGAATGGCTCATGCCCGTCACTGTTAAAGGTTTGGTTTTCCAAGGTTGGGTTTCCTTTGTAAGTTAGCCTTGGACTTAGCCAAAGGCTGAAGTGATTTTGGGGTGATGCCAGGAATCCAGATGCAGGGTGTGAATCTTTTGCGAAGAAGCTGGGCTGGGCTCTGCTTTCCAGGCATTGGTTCTTGGAGCCCAAAGGAGGCAGAAGAGATACCGATCATGAGGCTCTTTGGGCCTCACTTGAGTAGAGCCACCCTTCAGAACCAACTATCGTCCCATTCCCACCCAGCTTCTTATTTCTCCCCTTCTTTTGGGCTTCTATCTATTGCTGCCCCCGCAAAGAAACATGGGAAGAACTAGAAATCCTCCTGGTAAGTGAAATAAGCTAGGCTCACAAAGAGGACTACCTCATGTTCCCTCTCCTATGTGGAATTTAGATTTAAAGTGTGTGTGTGTGTGTGTGTGTGTGTGTGTGTGTGTGTGTGTGTAAATGGAATTATGAGAGGGAAAGAGGATGTCCAAGGAAAGAAATAAGGTGTAACAAGAAAGGGTAGTAGATATATGCAGTAAAAGCAGAAGGAGGAAGTATTTAGAGGGAGGGAGGGGACCAGCAAGGGTGGAGAATAGGGGAGGCTACTGAGGATGGGCAAATGCAAATTCAAGTATAATGGAATATATGTAGGAAAATAATGTCACATGAAACCCGTTTCTTTGTATGCTAACTAAAAATTAATTTTAAAGACGTGCTAGAAAAAGAAAGAAGAAGGAAACAAACAAACCCATAAGCAGACAGGAGAGGGTCGGGTGTGTGGAGGGTACTGAGAACAATGACACTTCTCCTCAGGGAGGTGGAGGTGGACTCCACTGGTAACTGGGAGCGTTGGTTTGCAGCCTCTTTGCTTTGGTCTTATTTGAATATGTCAGGCTATCTCACCGCCAAGGAGTAGAGCAGACCAGTAGAAAGACCACTGGGCGCAGTGATTTCGTCTCTGCAACACTGCAGGTTTTCACAGATGTTTTGTTCAATTAACAACTGGGTCCTGTGGTCCCTGTGGCCTGACATTGAGAGTGATGGACTTTATGGGGTTGTTTTTGTACCACTGTTATCCTAGACTATAAGAACAGGGCTTCTCTTTTGGGACCATTGCTGCAGTGATTTTTTTTTTTTTTTTTTGTAAAGATTTATTTCATTTTCAAATTAAGTGTCTCTGTGTGGGTATGTTCATGTTGATGTGGGTCCCTTCAGTGGCCAGAAGAGGGCATTGGATTGCCTGGAGCTAGAGTAACAAGCAATTGTCAGCCACCTGAGTGCTGGGAAATATACTGGGGTCCTCTGGAAGAGTAGCAAGTGCTCTTAACTTCCCACAATTCTCCAGACATCGGGGCGTCCATCATTTTTCACTTTCTCTTTCTGAGGCTTTGGGAACTCCGACTGGGAGAAAAACGCCGGCCATCCAGGAATATTCAGCAGACGAGGGTGCCAGGGGCTGGGGGAAAGATTTGGAAGTGACAGGGCATACCCAACAGCTGGGGTTTGATGGTCACCATGGGCCAGCGGTGGCACTTCCTTCCCAGTGCCGAGAGGGGCTGTGTCAGTGGCCCGTGACTTACAGGCACTACTCAAGTGAATTTAGGCAGCTACAGTCGAGCGCAGGGGATGGATTCTTAAGGAGTGCAGGAGTGATGTCTCTCACCAAACCCACAGGAGGACGCAATGGTTTGCCTCGCTCTTAAAAAAGAAATCCATTTCTTATGTTCATTTGCAACCTATTTTCCTCATAAGATTTATTTTTTGACTTCAGTGTTTTACATTTTTGTCCTTAATCCTGAGTACTGTATGTTCATTGTAGAAAATGTAGGCCAGACAGAGGCATTTTTAAGAAAAAGGACACTTCACACCCACTAGGATAAATTCTGTAAAAAAAATATCCAGAAAGATCACACATGTTGGAGAGGCTGTAGAGAAGCTGGAACCCCTGGAAGCTATTATGGAAGGTTTTTTTACAAGATTAAAAATTAACTATCATGATCCACTGTTTCCATTTCTGGTTCTGTGAGCCATAACTTAAGAACAAGGGCCTGAATGATCTGCGTGCTCACGTTGAGAGCTGGATTACCCATAATAGCCCAAAGTGACAACCACCCAGAATCTACTAGAAGATGAAAGGGGAAATCAAATGTCGCATGGCCACACACTGGGCTGCTGTCCGGCCGTAAGAGGGAAGGGCTTGACTCGCGTGGTGGACCTCCAGCATGTTGAGCTAGGTGAAAGATGGGACTCAGCTCCTATGAGGCACCTAGGATAGCCACATTCCTGAAGCATACTAGTGGTTCCTCAGCATAGGGCGACCCATCAGTCATTTAAGGGGCATAGCATTTCAGTTTTGTATGTGAAAACGTTTTGAAGATAGTTGCACACCAATGTGAATATGTTGGCCACCACTAAACTGCACACAAACCAAGAAGGTAGACCTTAAAATTCATTTTGTTTTATTATCTTATACATGGATGTTTTGCCTGCACGTGTGTTTCTGTGGCACATTCATGCATCGCCTCTGGAGGCCAGAGAGGGCGTTGGATCTCCCTGGAACTGAAGTTACAGACAGTTGCGACCCGCCACATGGGTGCCGGGAATCGAACCTGGATCCTCTGGAAGAGAAGCCAGTGCTCTTAACTGCTGAGCCATCCCTCCAGCCCCAAGAAGGTCAAACAATGTTATGTTTATTTTTAATAATTGTTTTTGTAACCCTAACATTTGGTAGGCTATGGCAAGAGGATCTTGATTTCAAGGCTGGTCTGGGCTGAGAGAGAATGTCAAAACAGGGCCTGGGAATGTAAATCAGTGGGAGAGCACTTGCCTAATGTGCAGAGGGCCTTAGTTTGATCCCAGCACTGAAAACACACACACACACACACACACACACACACACACACACACACACACACACACACACACACACTTTTTTTTAAACAAAGAAAAACAAAAGTCCCTTCACATCATGCTTTCCTCTGGAGATGGCCAATATTGTCTGTCGTCTGTCCTTCCTTGCCGCCCCTTTCACTGTTACCCCATTTAGCCATAGGCTGTAACAGGCTTTCTTTTGGGCCACCGATCAGCTCCCAGATCATGACATGGAGACTTATTATTAGTCACGAATGTTCGACCTCAGCTTATGCTCGTTTCTTGCTAGCTCTTATAACTTAATGTTTCGCTTCATTTACATTTTGCCTCAGGGCTTTTTTACCTTTCTTTCATTCTGTATGTCCTACTCTGTCTGTCTGTCTGGCTGGTGTCGGGCTTCTGGCCCCTGGTGTCTCCCGCTCTTTCTCCCTTGTTCTCTCATCTCTCAAGCCTAGATTCCTCCTTCTATTTATTCTCTCTGCCCCACAGCCCCACCTCTCCCTTTACTCCCGAGCTGTTGGCTGTTCAGCTTTTTTATTAGATCAATCGGGTGCCGTAGGCAGGTAAAGCAACCCATCTTTACATTGCTAAACTAATGCAGCATAGACAAATGTAGTTCATCTTTGCCGAATTAAAGTAATGTCCCACAACAATAGGCTGTTCACATTCTTCCTGTGGGGCATTCAGGCCCTTGAGATGCCTCTGGTTGGGTAGGATCCGCACTACCAGCTGCAGAATGAGTACAGCCAGCGACCTTCTTTCTGCCCAGAGTCAGTTTGGCTGGTGTTTGCCCTTCAGTACATTTTTGTAGTGGTGGCATTCAGCTCAGGGCCTTGTGCTAGGCGGGCAAGTCCTTTACCAGTGAGTGGCATCTCCAGCCCACCTCTGCTCTTAGAGGAGAGTTAAGGGCTCTTAAGAGTTTGACTTTAACACATGACGTAGGGCAGCTACAGTATCTCAGACAAGGCATGTAAATTGTTCTTGATTTAATGATTTTTTTTTTTGTATAAAAGCCACTTCTTAAGTCAGTTTCAAAGCTATCATTTTTACCTTTGAAGAATTCCATTACTTGAGGCAGTGGATGCAGAGCGTGGATTTTGCTCTACTAAAAAATCATAAAAGTGGACTTTGATTGACCTGTTCTCAAAACTTTAACGCTGACTTTGATGAGGGAGATGTACTTGAGAATTCCAATGTGAGGTGGTATTGGAAAGATGGCTCAGAGACTAAAAGCGTGCACTGCTATAGAAGAGAACCGAGTTTGGTTTCTAGCACCCAGGTCTTGCAACTACCTGTCGCTCCAGCTCCAGGGGACCCGAGACTCTGGGTTCTGTGGGCACCTGCACTTAAGTGCACATACCCACTCTGTTCCCTCCCCCCACCTAGACACCCATACATCATTAAAATATAAACCTTAAAAATTCTAATCAGAGGACATTGGAAATAACATCACACCTCCCCTCCATTTAGAAAAAAATTTAGATCTGGGGGAGAGGGGAGATGTGGGGGCTGGGCTGGGAGAAGTGGAGGGATCAGAGGCCATGTTCAGGATATATTGTATGAGAGAAGAAGAAACAAAAAGGAAAAAAAGAAAAAACATTCAGAGTTAAGTTTTTGTGACTCTGCTATTACTTCTGATGACATGGCTGCATGACTACTGAGGTTTTATTTTGATTTTTGGTGTCAGGAAAAGTCAAAGCCATCTTAGATTATAGTCTATAAATAGGCTGGGATTATAGGCTAGCAGTGTTTGATTGAAAAGAAGGCCATGAGAATCAACTCACTTTGAAGTTTTCCCTCAACTCATCTTAAAAGGCAGCCCTGAGCCAGCCCTGAGCCAGCCCGGTCATCTCCATGCTGTTGTAGGGAGCCTTCCAGCTGCTGAAAGCTGGGTAATGCTCCGAAGCCTCTGCAACAGGAGCCTGCATGGACAGGGGTCATCCCCAAACACGTCAGCTCTCTCTGAAACAAAACTCCCCCTCCACCGTAAACAGCCAGCACATTGGGACTTACAGGAACTGCTCTTCTAGATTATATAATATCCATTTGATTATGTTACCAGGGCCACGTATTAAATTTTAACTTGTCACAGATAAATGATGTTAAGAGTTTACAGATTCCCAGAGTCCCTGGCTGCTGGTGGGGGTTGCTCAGCACACCGGCCATCCTACAGCCCAGACCAAGCAAACAAACAGAAACAAATGAAGCAAAGAGAAACAAAACCCCTTATGCCTGCACTTAGACCCTTCTACACTGGAGTTGAGGCCTTCTTGGGGGATGAAAACACCCTCCAAGTATTTCTTCCAGAATGAACTAAACGTAACGACAGCAGAGACGCAACTGCAGAATGGAGTACTTGGTTCATGGGCAGGAGGCAGATATGACAGAGATTTGCTTTCTTCCTTTTTCCCGTGACATGGCTGTGTGAGCACCTCGTTTTTTAATTGATCCCTCCTTGAAGTCGGTGGCTGAAATGCTAGCGTGCAGATTTCTCCTGAGTTGCATGGAAACTAATAAAACCGCGAACGTTTCTATTTGTGCTCCGTGAACACAGACGGTAACGAAACCAAAGCAGCCATCTCCAGGGGTGATGCTGTTTAAATGCCAGGCAGGGCTTGAAAATGATTTTGATGGTAAAAACAGAAACCAGCAAGTGAGATGTTGCTGTTCCTTCTCCCCCGTGTCTGTTTACCTAGATCTTGTTTTCTACCTCAGACAGAATTCTCTCTCTCACATACGTGCATGCACAAACGGTCAACGTAAGATACGTATTTGCAGTGTTGTGGGTGGAACCCAGGGCCTTGCACATGCTAGGAAAGCACTCTGCCATGGCGCTGCGTCCCTAGAATGAAATCGTTCATTCTAGCAAGGCCCTCTATTGGCTTATATGCTTTGGTGGTCATTTGTTTTAGAGCCCAGTGGTTGATTCTGGAACATTCTCTTGTATCCTTTCCTCTTCATTCTCAGGGATTCCTCAATCTCCAGATTTATCACTGTTTTTTGCTCTGGGAAGTCCTTCTTCGTGAACTAGAATTATTGTGTTCTTTGAGGGAAAGCAATAACAAATTTCTTCTGAGTACCAACGAGGCAGAAATGTTATGGGAGGATTCTTCTGGTGAGTAGGTTATTAGATCCTCAAAATAGTCCTTTAATGTAGACTTTTAAAATTATTTTATAAAGTTTTAAAAGTTAGAAAATAAGCATGAGGGATAAAATCCATTTTCTACCCATCCCCACCCCCAGCAAACTTTGAGTGTTTGCTGGTGTTGGTGGGTGCTAAGCACTTTATATGCAGATATATGGTATTGAACCATCCATTGCGATAGGTGGTACTGTCACTGTTACTTTATGGGTTAGGGACTTGGGGCCCAGGGACACACACTAGTGTAGAGCGGATCTGGCTGTGAACCCATGTGGTATTCATGAACCTGACTTCTGTACCTCATACCCTAGTGCCTATTGTTGTATGTAGCCTTCTTGGTTCGCCCCTATTATGAGGCTAGGGGAACTCATGATACAGGACTAAAAAGTGTGTTGAGAGGCTGGGGAGTATTGTTTGGTTGGCAGGGTGCTTGCCTAGAATGCATGAAGCCCTGAGTCCAGTCCCTGGTAATGCATAAACAAGGCTTGGTGGAGGCAGCAGGATCAGATGTTTAAGTTTATCCTCGGCTACAAATCAAGTTCAAGGCCAACCTGGGATGCATAAGACCCTGTCTCAATGTTTAAGTCAGCAAGGAGAATGTTGAGACTCATGTGCCATTTTTTCCATGAGATAGAGGCCCTTGGTAAGTGTAGAGAATTCCAAAGTACCAGGATTGAAATGGATTGAAAGTGTTGACCAGATCTCTTAAACTTCCTGAGCCCATCTTGTTAGAAAATGGGGTGTTCCCCCTTTCTCTACCCCCTGATAGGCAGGTGTGCTGTATACAGTTGTGCAGGTTCACCTTCAGGGCTGGTGTGAGATTTGCATCATAGAATACACAGTTGTGTTTTACAAACCATGGCATACATCCCAATCCCTGTATTGTGGGTATATGGATGCACAGTATAAATACTGGTGTGTGTTTTGAGCATTGTCAGTCTGTTTAATAATGTGCCCTCCAAATGGATTAATTGTAAGATACAGAATTCAAAGATGCTCTTAAAAGCTTGAGCTAGATGTTGAAGGAGATGGCTCAGATATTGAAGTCCTTTTTGTTCAAACATGAGGACCTGAGTTTGGAACCCCAGCACCCATGTGAAAGCTAGGGGTGGCAACACTTGTCTGTAATCCCAGTGCTGGGGAGGCAGAGACAGGTGGATGCCTAGAGCTCACTGCTGAAGCTGTGAGAGACCCTGGCTCCAAAAGTAAGGTGGAGAAGTGATTGAAGAAGACACTTGACTGCCGATCTCTGTGGCCGAGTTACAGACAAGCACCCAAGCACCCACATGCATGCACATACACCATGCACACATCCCAAATGCAGACACAACGCATGAGAGGTGTCTGTGAGTGTGTATCTGTATGAACGTGCACACGCGCATACACAAGAGAGCATGAAAAAGCAGAGAAGTTGGATACTCACCAGCCAAGTCTTACTGTTAAGCCACAAAGCTGTAGATCCTGATGTGGAATGGTGCCTACTACTATCTCATCTGTGTGCTACTTAACTCTCCCTCAAACTCTGTTCTTTTTTCTTTCATCACATGGGTTCTGGGAATCGAACACCCACTGTCAGGCTTGGCGGCAGATGCCTTTGCTTGCTGAGCAATCTCACTAAGCCCGCTCTCGCTCTCTCAAACTCCGAGACTGTTAGTGACGGAAGAGAAGCCATGAAAGTGAAATAAATAGATCTGGGTCCCTTGGCTCATTGAAATGAAGTGGCAGGACAGGGAGGTGACAGGAAACCCCGCAGAGGGTGTGTGGTCCCCCTTGCCTTGGAAGGATCATTCCCTGTCCTCTGTTCCTCCTTCGCCTGGAAATACATTATTGTATCTCCATCTGGATCTCTTTCTAGGTAGTTGGGTGTCATGACCCTGTGTGTGCCAAGGCCGGTGGGCAGCGTATTTAGAGGTGGGAGACGGATTGGTCATACAGCAGATCTTTACAAACAAGACTCCCTTTCCCCCAAGGGACGTGGGGTCATGGGAGACCTTCCTTTTCCGGTAATGCCAGTGGCCACGTTGCATAATTGCAGTGGTCCTGCTCGCATTGCAGTCCTGAGCCGTCCCCCCTGGAGCTGTGCAGTGCACAACCTGTATATCCATGTGCCTGTCTTTGCAAGCAATGAGCTGGATTAGTACAATAAACTCACAGAAGAAATTAGAGACACAGTGTACTGCCCGTAATATTTACTGTCAAAATGAATAAGAGGAACACCAAGAACTTGGGATCCAGGAAAGGGGGAGGGCATGGAGTCGGTCAAGGAGGGAGTGGCCAGGTAAGCCCATGGGAGCTGTGGGGTTGGAGCCACCCTCCAAGGCTAGCCCCTCACCAGCCTGTTTGCATGCTTTTGGAGCGCTATGCTCATGCCCTGGCAGAGTAGGCTCCCCTGGCTTCCAGTGGTTTTAAGCACAAGCTTTGAGAAGGTCTCATGTACACATGCCAGCCAGGTGTGTCCCTGTGGCCCACGGGCGAAGGATAACAGGACCCTGAGGATTTAGAAGAGGCTCCTCTGCTACCAGCTCTGGTATTTTCAGCCGCCACCCACAGCCCCTGCTGTTCCAGGTGTGTTTGTCCGCAGAGCATCCTGTGTGTGGAAGGGAAGTAGCTGTCAGAGGCCCCGGCCTGTCTCATCCATGTGGCTGTCTCCTCTCCCAGGCCGGATAGTCAGGGCGGGCCCTAGAGGCTGGAAGGCTGTTGACAGGCTTCTCTGGGCTGGGTGAGATGGGCAGGTGAAGGCAGAGAAAGCAAGGTTGCCATTCAGTGGCTCTCTTCAGCCCTGAGGCGTTGGGCAGCTCCTCGCCCAGCAGTGGCTTATCAATGTCTCTCTGGAGCTGCTGGCCGTGGTCGCAGAGTGCCCCAGATCCGAGCTACGTTCCTGTTGCTGGGAGACCCGATGATGATAACAGAGCACGGTTCAGGAAGGTCCGGATGCGGTAGAAGTGAGAGGTGACTTTGCAGGGCCTTGGGTGACTTAAGTCTTCCCCTCAAACCTCCGACCTCCCCATCCCTTGCAGGTTAGTTCACCTGGATGGGAGTGCCACCTCCCAGGGCGCCCTTCTCCATCTCCTCAGTCAGCCCCTCTTTTCTTCCTAGGCTTGCATGGGTATCTGCTGCAGCAAGCATCCTGAGTCCCATGTGGAGCTCTCTCTGTGGACGGGCCTGGTGGGGTTTCTCTTTGGCTCTATGCGTGGCTGGTGGTCCTGAAGGGCATTGGTGGCCCCAGGTGATGGTAGATAATAGCATGGGAGCTGGTCCTCACAGATACCCACAGGCAAATCTGGGAAGCAGAGGGCAGATCCTGTTATTTATGCTTTGGCCTTGCCCCCTTTGAGTCAAGGCTAGCTGTGAAGCGCTCTGAAGGAGTAGAATGGGGCTGAGGAACTTGGTGTGACTTCCGAGGCTGAGGAGCAAAAAGCCTTGGTGCTTCCCTGTTTGGCTCGCGCGGGACACCTGCTCTTGGGAGAACAGTGGCCTTCCAGGGTGTCTGACTACTTTGAGACCACAATGAATAAGTCCAAGGCCCCAGGAAAGGCCCTGGAGCGGGGGATGCCTTATGAGCAAGAGGAAGACAGGAAATACAGTGAGTATGGGGGGTGGGTAGGGAAGAAGCCATCTTGAAACTGGGTCATCTTACTCCCACTTACACAGATCAGAGACAAACTATTCAGCTGATTGCTCTGAGTTCTTGGTCTCAGACTACAGCCAAGAACAAGATGAAATGATTGGTTTAAAGCCATTATGTATATATTTGGGTGGTTTGCCTGCGATGGCTGACTGGAATAGGTAGTATTTGCTGTGGTCTTTCCTTAAGACTCAAGTTTTTGGTGCCCCACACTCTGCCCGTTACATTGCTCCACACTGCTCCCCTGTGGAGAGCCGAGGACTGACTGGAAGCATAGGCAATATGGCTTCTTCCAGGTCAGTGGTCTTTCCATGGCTTCCCCAGGGTTGCTGCTTGCATGTCTTTGTCTCACCCAGTCTTTCACAGTCACTTTTCACAGTCACATGGGCTGCGTTATGATGTCTCGTCTGTGGTGTGTGCGGTGGTCACGAAAACAACGATCCAGCAGGCACCTCAGAGTCTATTTGGAGCTTGAGTAGCTGCAAGTGTTACTCAGCCTAGGCCAGCGGCTGTAACGAGCAGCCCCATTGGTCCAGTGACCTAGGGAACCTCTGCTCAACCCCCAAATGCAGAGGCAACCCTCTTTCTGAGGGTTAGTGTGGCTCTCTTAAATTCAGACCTTGTGAACCTGGTAGTCTTGCAGTTAGACAAATGTGAACTTAAATCTTAGCCCTCTCCTGATTGGGGGTGTTGACCAATGTCCTTCACTTCATTCTCCATGCATAAACTGAACACCAAAGATCCCAGCCCCACGGAGATTCTGGGGGAGTTCAGGGAACATTTAGCACCTTGTAAGTGTTGAACAAATGGCTTTTAGATCAGTGGTTCTCAGCTTGTGGGTTGTGACCCCTTGTGGGGGGGGTCACATCAGATATCCTGTATATCAGATATTTACATTATGATTCATAATAGCAAAATGACAGTTATGAAGGAGCAATGAAATAATTTTATGGTTTGGGGGTTTAATACAGTTTGAGGAACTGTATTAAAGGGTCCCAGCATTAGGAAGGTTGAGAATCACTGGTTTAGATGGTTCCTCTGCCTCAGTTGCCATAGCCTGTATGACCAAGTTGAGGAAGAGGAGGCCGCTGGAGGAAGCTTGGTATCTAAAGGCCAGCAGGGAGGTGGGGACTGTTCTCTGGGTATTAACAATGGAGGCAAAGCTTAAGGCAAAAGAAAAATGGAAATGCTTTCTTCCTTCTTCATCTGACCCTACACTCACTACCGCCTTAGGAAGGATGAAGGAGGGAGAGGAGAGAAAAAATTGTGGACTACAAAACACCTCCTCACTTCAGGGTTAGTGCTGCAGCTCTGTTGGTAGAATACTTACCTAGCATGCATGGGTTCAATATCCAGCACCCTACACAACAGATATGGTGGTACTTGCCTTATGATCCCAGCCCTTAAGAAGCGGAGGTGGGATTTTCAGGAGTTCAAAGTCATCCTCAACTACCAATCAAGTTGGATTACATGAAGCTCGGTCTCATAAACCTCACTTTAAGTGGATTTATTCTAGAAAACCCCAGTTTACCAAATTATGAGTCCACAGATGATTCTGAGGTTCCCCTGTGACTCGACATACCTCCTGTGTTTTGTGTGAGTCTTGATTTTGCTCCTGAGTGTTCTGTCCTGTGCTGCCTCCTTCCACATGCTCAGGCAGATGACGACAGTGGCGGGGGTGGGGTGGGGTGGGGGGGGGCGGAAGGTTTTAGAGGGCAGAGGGGCTTCTCCCATTGGGCTCAACTTTGTTAGGGTCCAGAGTCTAGAAGCTCTGAGAAAATCCTAGTGGCCCTTGTGTGTCTCAGGAGCTGTGTTCCCACGGGGTTCTGAGGAGAAGGGCAGGGGTTCTGGGGAGACCCTTGGGCCACCCCGGAAAGGAAGACTCAGCCAGTGTCCTGCTTAGGAGCTCATCTCTGACTCACAGAGGTGGGTCAGGCACCTGCTTCAAGGTTTGCGTAGCACCTGGTGTTTGTCCTCAAACTTGGCCTTTTGTTGGGGATTATGTGTTCTGATAAACCCAAAACTTGTTTCTGTACACTAAACTCCCGGAGGACTTTCTTTCCCACCTCCAGCCCCATTTCATGTCAGGTTCATCTTGTCCCTGTCTGAATTAAGCAAATATTTTGCTCATTGGCCTCTTGTCCCACACTTGGGTCAGGCTGGGAAGAGGGTCCCAAGAGTGTTACTCACGGTGCTTTCCGAGGAGCTTGAGGTAGAGTTGAAAGTGTGGGAGGAATAGGCAGCGTTTTCTTCTTCCTCTGTGTGCTGAGGTGGACACAGGGACCTGAATCAGTTCTTGCTTCTTCTCCAGGTGGCTGGCTGGTCCTGGCCAGCCTTCCTGTATGTAGCCAGCTTTATGTAGCGATAGGAGGAAGACCATGAGTTTCATGCAGCATGGGAGAAGTGCTCAGAAGTCGGTGACCACCGTCAGTATGCCTCCAGGCACAAAGGTGGCACTTAATTGAAGTTGGCTTGAGATCCCCTCACACCAAGTGCTGTGTAGGTGAGGATGAGGCTGCCCGTGAGACTCCAGATCACTTCCTGTGCTTTGGTCTCTGGCTAGATTGTAAGCTCCTAATGGGACCCTGTGGGGTTTCCACACTCTGGTCTATGGTGTGCAGAGCCAGGCAGGACATGTGTCTTCATTTGTCTTGGTGTTCCCAGTGCTGAGCATGTGATATGACACAAATGGATACTTAGAAGATGTTGGGTGAGTCAGAGAACAAACGCATATTCAGCAAATGCTTGCAAATATTCCATGTTAGTTACACTTATATGTTGGGCAGTGAATTCTCTTGTTGTCTGAGGCCTTCTTGAACTTTGAGGAGACTGCATTATTTCTGAAAGCCAAAGTAGAACTATTTAGTTCACCTTCACCAGACCTCAGGCTTTAAGAAAACAAGATTTCCTCCTAGGCTTAGGCATTAGCAGGATGTTAGTGACCTGAGGGTGGAACTCCAAAGTTACCTTACCACCATTTGCTGTTAGCTTGGCAGAATATTCTAGAAACGTCTCGAGCTTGACTTGCCCAGAAGAAAGGACATTTTGTGTGCTTTTGTGAGATAAGTGTTGGATAGCAGTTCCCACCAGCAGACAGCCTTTACTGTGTTTGATGAAACCACAAATTTGTTTTCTTCCCCATCCCATTCCCCCACATGAAGAGACCTCTGTCCAGCTAGCCACCAGCCCTCACTGAAAGAGGCCAAGTTCCTCCTTACACTGCACTGAGCCAAATTGCAGCCAATTGATTGGAGGAGGTGATGCTAAGCATGAACAAAAACATCCTGTTGAAGATGAAGCCGTGCTGGGCTTTGCTGCACAATGGGAAATAAGAACACAGAAGTGAACTGTGGACTCTCACTGATAATTAACCCCTCAGTGCATGCCCATATGCCAGTCTGCAGCCGAGCTGCCTCCTAAGGGGTACCCCCCTTGCTATCCCAAATCAGTTAGCTCAAAAGCTTCAATGGTCTCCCTGCTTCACTGGCTGCCCTGCTGGGTCTGATTTTTAGACCAGGGTATTGCTTTGAGGTATTGCCACACAAACTTGGTGTTATTTAATGGCGTCCTGGGTGCGTTGGAAAGAAGTGGAGAGAATCAGAAAGAGCCTGGAGGTAGCTAGAGTCGGCCACTTCTAGGAAGCCAGAGTTGATAGGGCTCTGAGATCGGCTACTTTGCTTCTGATGTGTTAAGAAGCACCCTTGAAGGATAAGTGTTCAGTAGGTGAGGTTCAAAAAGGTAAGGTCATCACTCGAGGTCACAGCAGCCACCCCAGAAGGTAGAAGACAAGCCCAGACATTGAAAAATTCAGTCTGAGGATGTAAGCAAGAGTTCCAGGCCATTTGTAATTTGTTTGCACAATAAACAATTATTGAATCCCGATTGTATGCTTGTGTGCAGTGTTGGGGTAGAAGGTGAGGGATTTTCAGAAATGAGTCAGCGCCGATAACTGTCTTCCAAGGAGTAAACAGCCTAGTTGCTGTTGGGAGGGGGCACTGGGCACTGTACTCAAGGCCTTTCTTGGCTGCAAAGAAAAGATACTCCCTCTTTGAAACATGAAGGATGGCAAGGATGCTATATGTTTTTGACTTCCATTGTTTCAACGGAGACCTCCTGATCACACAGGTACCTACCCCCCAGACCTCAGGTACACAGGCTGGGGAAGGTCACCTATGTGAGTACAGAGGCAGCACTGGTGTTTGGAGGCAAGGATTCTGGGTTACATTCTGCATTCAGGCAGAGTGACTGGATGCCTGTGTGAGCACCGTGAGGGATTGGGAGGCCATGGAGTTATGAACGTTTCCCAAAGCTGGTTCCCACCAGGGAAAGGAAGATGAATATTCATGGGTCTTTGTCTTGTCTTTTGCTTTTCCTGGCTGAAGAAAAACCGTTACATGCATCCAGTTCCTGCCGCACAGCGAGGGGGGAGGGGGAGGGAAAAAGAAGCCAGATGATGGGTTCTGTGAGCAGCTGAGTGACGGGGCGCCCATGACTTTGAAGAACTGTGTCTGAGTCTCTGGTCATATTCATGAGCTACACATATTACCTTTGGGGTCTGTTGGGAGCTTGACTTGGTGCTGGCCTTTGTTTGGGGTCTGCCATTTGTAGTTGTTGAGGTGTGTTAGCCTGGCCGTGGAGCCAGGAGATATCAGGAAGCTAGTGGGATTCTCATCTCTTGAGCCCTTCGTCTTTGGCTGCCATAGCTCCTAAACCAGGTCAGTAGGATGATACTTGTGTTACTGTTTTGTGGACCTTGAACTTGTCGGCATCTTCAAGGACCTAGTTCCCTTTGGTTCTTCCAACCTGCTTTCCTTATTGATGGCCTCGCCTGGAAGCTAGCTTGCTGTTGTAGCTCCAGTAGGCACATGTTCAATTCATGCTAGACTGAAAAGAGAGTAAAGCTTTGGCCCCAGCGTTCCTGGTACAGGGTCTGAGGACTGTTCTATTTGGGGCTGTCTGAGGCCAGGGCTTATGGACTGTCCTTTCTCTTCAGAACTTAAAGGACCCCAGATAGAAAGCAGGGCCGTGGAATGGGAAAGTAGAAGTTGAGGCTAGTTGAATCCCTCCTGTACATGGAGGAAGTTTGTGAACCCAGTAATGAGGAACAGTTGTGGATGGGGATGACTGGCCCCTTATTTCTGCTTTCCCCAATTGGCTCCTCCTAGGCATGCCTTTAACCTGTAGCTGCTGCTGATGCGCATGCGTGCGTGCGTGGGCGAGTACGTGGGCCAGACTGAGCGAGATTGAAGAGAGATGTGGGGTATGTTCATCCAGAAGGCTGTGGAGGCTCTTTGGGGTTTTATCTTTGTGGTTGGTTTTGGAACTTAAGCTCTGACATTGTTCTGCCCAGATTAGGACCCCCAAAGAGACCACTGGAGACCAAAGATATCCAGAATGCAACAGCAAGGTTTACTTCTTTTTTTCTTTTTTCTTTTTTCTTTTTTTGGTTTTTCGAGAGACAGGGTTTCTCTGTGTAGCTTTGGAGCCTGTCCTGGATCTCACTCTGTAGCCCAGGCTGGCCTCAAACTCACAGAGATCCACCTGCCTCTGCCTCCCGAATACAAGCTAGCAGGGAGCCCTCATCTGTAGCGCCCGGCTAATCGAGGCACGGAGGAGAGTTCCTCTTTCTCAGGGAGGTTAGCTTTTGAAGGCAAAAACCACAAAATTCTTCAGAGAGAAGGGGGTTAGTATGGGTCCACCCTTGATTGGTCCAGTTTTCCTGAGCTTGGACTTTATCTTATTTTTTTGCTCTGTCAGGAGTTTTACAGCCCATCTCCAAAATCTGGTCATGTTATCTCAGGGGAGGGGGGTGTCGCGTGGTTAGTTACCACCAGACAGTCTGATTACTTTTAAAACTTCTGACTTTACCCTGTCTGGGAATGGGGAACTGACTCGGTTCTGGCTATTTTAAGATGTCCCTTTCCTCAGCTCTCTGGGCCTTAGGGGGAACTGGGGTGGGGGGGGTCTCTCAACATCCTCATATGTTTAACTCAGGCTGGGGTGCTGAGAATTTTTTTTTAAGGACAATTTGATTGTTCACTTTTATACTTTCTTTCTTTTTCTCTCTCTTATTTTTTAATTTTTTTTTTTTTTTTTTTTTTTTTTTTTTTTTTTTTTTTTTTTTTAGTTTTTTGAGACAGAGTTTCTCTGTGTAGCTTTGGAGTCTGCTCTGGAACTCCCTTTGTAGACCAGGCTGGCCTTGAACTCACAGAGATCTGCCTGCCTCCGCCCCCCCGAGTGCTGGGATTAAAGGCGTGTGCCACCACCACCTGGCTATGCTTTTTCTCTTAAATATTGGTTGTGTTGGCCAAGTTTTAAGGACTGTACCTAACATAAATGAAAAGATAGTATCATGTTAATTTTATTTTAAAAAATTGGTTTTAAACTTCCAATTGACAGAGCTGGGGAGCTGGCTTCGTGGATAATGCACTTGCCATACAAACATAAAGGCGGGAGTTTGCCAGCCTCTGTGTAAAAGCTTGTGGATATGGTGACCCACCTATTATTCTGGTACTTGGGAGGTAGAGTTAGTGGATTCCTGGGGTAAGTGGACTACCTAGCCTAGTCCATGATTTCTGGATTCAGTGAGAGATCCTGTTTCAGTAAATAAGGTGACAAGTGATTCAGGAAGACCCCTAACATCAACCTTGGCTGGCACCCACACGTAAGCAAGCATGTATATATGCACACCAGACATGCGGCGGCACACTCAAGACAAATGAACTTGACAGGTAAGAACTGTGAATGTTTGTCACATGTAGCATCGTTGTTACGTGACTTTTCCTGGGGAGATGCCAAAAATGTCTGTTTACCCCAGATAGGGCACTGACAACAGACCGAATAATGATTCCACCCAAGGCTGGCTTAGTGAACCAGTGAGTTTACTGGGGATACTTACAGGACCACAGGCAAGAGAAGTTACTTACAGGAGCACGCATGTCTCAAAGGCAGCTGCTTCACTGAAAAGCCTACCCCAGCATGGGCTGTCATTCATGAAAGCTGCAACCCTGAAGCTCCCTACACAACATGCAAGCTGCTTGGGCCTGTGGGACAGCCCGGGACATAGGCACCTTAGGAGAGAGGCAGAGAAGGAAACAGATGACTGTAAGCTACGGGGAGGCAGGACAGCATATGTTGGTCATCAGTTGACCTTCATTGGCTAGAGCTATACAGATCATGTGATGGGTTTCTCTGGGAACTGTATGAACCAGTTTCCTTTCCCTGCTGTACCTTAAGATAGTGTAAGCGCTGGGCATGCATAGCATTGCACACCTGTAACCCCAGCCACGAAAGAAGGTGAGGCAAGAGGATTTCAAGTTCAAGGCTAGCCTGGGTGGTTAATGAGACCCTGTTTCAAAATAAAGGACTGAGAGAATAGCCCGGTCGAGTAATTATATAGCTTGCCGAAGACCCCAGGTTCCACCCCCAGTGCTGGATAAAGAAAAAGGGAGAAGATGACACAAATTATTCCCCTACAGGTCAAGAGGTCAGCGGCTTAAATCACTTTCACTGGTCCAAGGTCAAGGCATCTGATGGGAGGAGCTCCCTCGTGTCTTTGCACCGCCATCTATTTTCTTGTCTCTCTGTCTTTTCCTCTGAAGTCAAAGCACGTGACTCGAGTCTCTATTTCCATCATCACTTCTCCCCCTCCCTGGTCTGGGTAGGATCTATGATCATAGGTAGGGTCACCTGCCCAACCAGGCTGACCTCCCTGAATCCAGATTGCTGAATGTGCCTTGTGCCATGTAAGGCAACAGTCATAGCCTCCTGGAGGGTGTTAGTGGGCTGTAACAAAATATTGGACATATAACTTCAAAGAGGAAGGATTGGTTTTGCCTCATGGTTTTAAGGGTGTCAGGCCATCGTAGTGGAGCCACTCCGATGGGCCAGGAAAGGGGAGGGGATGAGAATGAATGTGAGGGAATCTGTTGTCCAGTTTCCTCCTTCTTCACTCTTCTATTCCCTGGGGACTCTCAGCTTGGTGGATGGTGCCACCCACATCCAGAATGGCTATTCTCTACTAAGTTAATTCCCTGGGGACATCCTCACAAACACATCCACAGGTGTACTCTGCTAATCTTCTGCACATCTCTCAGCACAATCAAGCTGATAATCAAGGTTAATCCGGAAGTTAATCTTCTTCCCAGGAAGTGGACCTTAGGGGAACCAGGGTCCACCATGCTACTGTGCATAAATGAATGACCTTGTGAAGGGACAGAGTGGGTGGAGGAATCAGGAAGCCTCATGAACTGGGAGCAGTGTCTTGGAACTAGGTCTTTGAGCTGGCACTGGCCAGTTCCATGGTGCAGTCCACCACCCTGTGGAGTTTCCTGTCTTCACTGTCTCACATCATTGAGCCTAGCTGGCTTCTCCAGGGTCTCCCCAGCTTGCCACCCATAACCCTTTCCAACATGGCTCCCATTGTTCACACCACGGTTTCCCTTTTTGTCATTTTGTTGTTTCTATCAGATAAACCCTACTAAGTATTCGACAAAAGATCACCTAAAATCTCTTTACTCACTCAGCTGGTTAGGTGAGTCTGACCTATGGCCCAAGGCAAAGAGCTTCCTGGGAGTGAATGGAACCAAGAGAACCATGAGTGTGAGGGGCTGTGAATATCATTTTTTCTCAGGGGCTCTTGTCGCTGGTCGAGTGTCCCAGAGGACACTTATCAGGAGTTTGTGGGCTGGTCAGCATAAACCCCAGCTAGGTCTTTCTACTTCCAACAAGGAGGGCTCTGTGTTATCCAAGGAGATCTAGAGGTGGGGTGATACCATGTCACTATAACAAATATCTGAGATAATCAATTTACAAAGGAACGGTTTATCTTGGCTTATGGTCTTTGAGGTTTCTGTCTGTGGTCAATTGACTCCATTGTTTTGAGCCTGTGTGGAGTACACTGTGGCCTGAACTTTTTGTTAGCAAAACTCACCTCCTCATATCCAGGAAGCAAATGAAAGTGAGGGGGCTGGGGGCCTATGAGCTCTTTCAAGGGTACACCTCTAATGATTTAAAGACCTCCTACAAGAGTTTACCTTTTACAGACCCTGCTAATCTCCTATAGTATCACCCTGAGGATCAAGCTTCTATCACATGGGCTGTTGGGGGACACTTGAGATCCAAACTGTATCACACCATGTTTGGAGGCAGGTCACTGTGGATGCAAACTTGTCTCTCTAGGATGTGTTGGGTACCTCCTGAAGATAGGTGGGGTTGCAGCTGTAGACCTAGGTCTTTCTCTGGGGGAGGTACTTATATTTACCTGCTCTATCCCTATCTTGTAAGCAAGTATGAAGGAACTCTGGTGGGCCTGGGTGATCCCACTCTTGGAGTCAGCCTGGTCTTTCAACACATACGAAGAGACCTAGGAAGAGAGGGCCAGGGCTGTTAGTAGTATGTGCCCAGAGTAGAAACATTCTAGAGAGAGAGCTGGGCTGTGATTAGTGCAGAGGGACTGGAAGATGGCAGTGGTGTGGACCTGCTTCCAGGGTGGCAGCTTTAGGGGAAGAGGAATATGGATTCAGTCCCAGCTCAGTGATTTGTAGCTAAGTAACATTGTGCAGCTCACATATCATTTTTGTGCGTGTGTGAGTTCATGTGTGTAAGTACTTATCAACTTTGGGTATTATTCCAACTTGTTTTTGGAGACAGGGTCTCTCATTGACTTGGGGCTTGCCTCTTAACCTAGACTGGCTGGCCGTGAAGCCCTGGGGATCTGCCTGCCTGCATTTCCCCAGCACTAAGATTATAGACACACTCTGGGGATTGAACATCGGTTCCCCCTGCTTGCAGGGTCAGCACTTTACTGATTGAGCCATCCTCCAGCCCCTGCAGATCTTCTCTGAATCTCAGTTTTCTATAGAGACCACCTTCATTGGAGTAGCATTTGGTCGATGCAGAGGCTGATAGGTGAGAAGGGTTTGGAAATACTCTCTGAAGGTGAACTACTTCATCACTACCTGTGGGCCAGCCGCAGCATTGGTGGAGCCTGGCCTGGGGCGGAGAGAAATCTCTCCAGAAAGTGGAGGAGGAGCTGGGGCCTAGTTCCATCCTTCAGCTAGGGCTGGAGTGTGAGAGGCTGCTCTGAGCTGGCATTCTATTAAGACACCCCTGGGACTATCTCAGCCGTGGAAAGAGGTTTCCCCCGGGGATCTGGATGGCCTGTGTTTGGAGGATACTGGGCTAAGGCCAGGGAGGTCTCAGAGCCCCATCGAGCACCCTGATGTCCCCCCCATCCTCTGACCTCTCTAGGAACCTGGGGACCGGACACGGTTGGGCTTTAGCCTCTTGGCCTGGATCCCAGCCACTTCCTAGTTGTGTGGTTTCCCAGGATCTTAGTTTTCCTCATCTGTGAAGGGAATCAGGTCCAGCCTGCTGGGACACTTACAGGGATTAGGTGGGAACGATGAAGGGGACATTTTATAGCCCTTCCTGTCAGAAGGCATGGTGCCAGCTCTCTCCTGTTGTCCTCTTGACCCTCCTGAGAGCAGTCTTCTGTGCCTGGCCAGTACTCAGTAAGAAAACCCTTCTCGGCCAGGTGGCATTGGAAGGCCTCTCAGTCCTGTGTCCCTGGGTTGCAGTTGGGTAGGGTCCTTGAGTTGGAAAATAGCGCTCTCTCTGCACTTCACAAGGTGGCGACCAGTGCAGCAGCCAGCTAAGATATCTACTGTCAGAGCAGAAGTTTATGGCCGTTCTGGAGTCGTTGGCCTCCGGGCTGGTTTATGGGGCTCTGTGTTCTTGGAACCACACCCAAGATTTCCCGGCTCCTTTATAGGCTGCAGTGCCATACGGTGGGCATCTGAGCCACCTGCCAAATGAGAGGCGGTGGTGAGGTGATGAGGCAGGAGCTGGTGTCCAGGTGAGTCCCAGGTGGCTCAGAGGAAAGTGTTGCTTTCTAGTCGCCCACTTCCCGTCTGCCAGTCTTGAGGAAGGGAACAACTTGTCTGAGCTCTGACGTAAATTACTACCAGAGCTGGGGAGGCAGAGACGTTGTTAGTTTTTAAAAGCTAGTGAGTACTGTGCCTCTGGATTATTTTTGTTTGAAGTGAATGCTCCCCTAGTCCAACCTCCATTTTCATTTTCTCTGCCCAACAAGGGAAGCCTCTTGTACTAGTATAGAGTTTTGCAAGTAATGGATGACCTCGTGCAGGCTAGTGATTCCCCAACCCCAACACAGAGCTGGACAAATAGTGGTTCAAATCCTGTCCTCACTGTTCAACTGCTTTTGTGTGGGACACATATATGTTCAAGTATGTGTGTGTGTGTGTGTGTGTGTGTGTGTGTGTGTGCCTGTGTCCATTTTCTCAGTGTTGCCATTACAAGTGCACAGCACAATGCTTGGCTTTTTTTTTTTTTTTTTTTTTTTAAATGCGGGTTAGGGCACTGAACTCAGGTCCTTGTGCTTAGGTGGTAACAATTTTACCAAAATATCCCCACAACTCCTTCAACTGCTCTCATTGTTACTTAGAGTCCAGAGAAAGCAAGAAGTGACTGGGTGAACAAGAATTGCTGGCTGACCTTGGATTATAGCAGCTTTTCTGGGGGAGACACTGTTAGGAGATCCCCAGCAATAATGGGCCGTGGTCACATGTCTTTCTGATCTCTTTACAGTAGCCCCATGAGGTAGGGAATGCCCTGGATCTCTTCTTCTTATTGGAAGAACTGCAGTTAAGGACTTTGCTCAAAGTTATTCATCTAGAAAGTGGCAGAAGCAGAATTTTAATTCAGGCAGCCCAACATTCAGCTACCAAGAGTTGCGTTTGCCGCCCAAGCCTGTCCTTTCCCTAGGGGACCACCAATGACTGCCAAGACCCTTGTGTGTGGGCAGCTAGGGGGTCAGTGAAGGAAAGGACCCCACTGTTTTGTTTTGACGTGGTCTGGATGTGAGGCCAGAATCCAGAGAGGGAGGGGCGTGTCTCTCTCCTTTTTTTCCTACTCCACACACATGCTTCGACCCTGTTCTACAGGGATGCTTTCCTTGTCCCACAGTTGGTCTTCAGCCCCTGGCCGCCTCCGTGAAGTAGGACCTCAGCAGGAAGTCCCCTTGGGCTCATGACTGTGTACCCATCCCCACTAGTCCTTTTCCCAGCAGCACTTTGAGACGGTAGAGGCAGGAGGCCAGGGAGTTGGGGGTGGGAGGGAAGAAGGTCCCTAGCAAGTGTAGCTCAGCAGGAACTCCTGAGAACTTTACCATTGCAAATACCATTGCTTGTTGCTTTATTTTTAGCAGCATGAGGGGCCCGGAGGGCAACAGGGGATGTGGGAATCCTATTTTTTGCTCTGTCTCGCTAATGGGACTTCTAGCAGTTTTTATGCCTGATTTCCTTTCCTCTGAAGTCAGCCATGCCTACAGCCCTGAATTGCACTTTCCCTTCTCCGAGGAAAAGCAGAATGGGTGATGTCAACCATTGGGGCTTGCAGTCTCTTTCCCTCCTGGCTCTAGCTCCTCTGAGAAGGCAGATGGCTACCTTTCTGCTTTTCTCCCCTTAGAGCTGGTAAATTCTGCTTGCCACAGAGTAGTCAGCTCCCCTCTAGGATGAATGACCATTCTCTGGGGATATTTTGGGCAAAGGTAGGTTGTGAGTGGGGTGTTGAGCCCACACTGTAGGTCTGTTAGGAGGGAGTAGGGGGATCCAGTGCAGGGGTGACAGTGGTAAGATGTGGGGCAGGAAATCACCTTCTAATTGTCTATCCTTATGTCTTGTTAATTTAAAAAAGCAATCACTCTCTTAAGACATTAACCATATGCTATAGCAGTTCCTGCAGTGTGCAAGAACCATTATCTATTTCCAGAACATTTTAACCACTCCCCTTTCCCATGAACAGCCACTCCCTAATCCCTCTTACCACCAAATGCAAGTCACTAAACTGCTTCCAGTCTACTGCTTTCTGTGTGGTCATCACGTATGAATCGTGTCACATGATCTGTGGTTCCTTGGGGCTCTGAGTCATGCTACAATAGTGAGCCCTGTCACTGAACGTAGCTGTCTGCAGCAGACATTAGAACCTGAAAAATGGGTGACTTCCCCAACCAGGCTGCAGGGCCCATGTCGGAAGAACAGCAGATTTTGATTAGGTTATCTGTGTCTCCCAGCTGGAGTAAAGTAAGAAAACCTTTTCCTTCCCTCAGAAGGGCGGACAATGTATAAAGGATGTCTCGTTCTCAGTGCTCTGTGGTGTGAGGATAGTTCTGATGCAAAGCCAGGTTAGTTTTTTAGGTGGCATGGATCTTGGAGACGAAGGGACAGAGGCTGCCTTCTTACTGCCTATGTTGCTCAGCCCTCAGCATTGTTTGGACCTAATCATCAGAATCGTCTGTGACACTTGCTTTGGCTGTGGGTCCAAGTAATTTGCTACCTCTCTGGACTAGCCCATGTCCTTAAAGACCATGGCCTTGAGGTCTACATGATTTCTGGTTGAGTCACAGACCAATAAACTGGCCTTGGTGAGGAGGGGAGGCACCATGGTGACGACCTCCAACAATAAACAGACCACTGAGATTAGGTGGTGGCCTCTAAAGTCTCACTGACTCCTGTTTTGGAACCAGAGTAGAAGCCACCTTATCCCAGGGCTGATGGCAATACGTAGTCCGAGGATATTTTGGTGCTCAGATTTTGAAAGGAGAGCAAATGTCCATTCCAAGTGTCTCTACCTAAGGTGATGTACCACAGGGTGCATGTGGAGGTCAGAGGACAGCTTATAGAGACTCTCCTCTCCTTCTACTGTTAGGATCTCGGAGACTGAGCTAAGGTCTTTAGGGTTGGTGGCAAGAATGTTTTTACCCTCTGTGCCATCTTGTCAGTCCAAATCTTTGCTTTTAAATGACAAGGGTAGATGTTCTCCCTTTTTACCCAGAGGGCTTTGAAAGGCACTGAGATGATATTTGGTGGCTGCTGTTGCTGGATATGAGTTACTGGTCTAGTGTGGGACCTTGCACAGAACCTTCACATGCAGTCTTCCATGGCATCCCTGTCTCAGAGGCGTGAGGCTGCAATGGGCTCCCATTTCTGATGGTGTTCTGGAAAGGTGGAAAGGGGTGGCTGTGAAAGCCTTCCCTGTCAGGCTTCACTGTGTGTGAGGGCAGGGATGAAGTCTGGTCTTTGCTTTGCAGATGAGAAAATTGCCTTTGCCCAGCGGGAGGCACCTTTGACCATGTCAATCTGGGGAAAGCCATTAAGCCCCCATTACGTAGCTGTCGCTGTATTAAGCAGCTTGACAAGCAGTTTGATTTCCTGTAGCCTGTGAGATCAAGGAGTAGAGTGGACTAAATGTAATGATTGGGATCTGGGGTCCTTGATATCACCTGGGTTCTGTCACCTGCTGACTTAGGACCTTGAACAAGGGTGTTTGTATGTGTGTGTTTCATAAGAAGCCAGTGTATTCTAGTGTCTACAAGGGCAGTTTTGAGGACTGAAGGATGTCAGGTGCTTAAGGATGCTAAATCAGTCCTACCTGCCCTTCCCCTTCCTCCATCTTCTCCTCCTCCCCCTCCTCCTTCTCTTCCCTACTTCCCCTCTTCCTCTCACCTTCCCCCTTATGCTTTTGGCTTGGCCTCGCTGCCATCATTTAACAGCTGGGGAGACTATATGTCCTCTTCATCTCCTATAAAGACCCCTCTATGGTCACTATCCTACAGGGACTGTGCACCTCTCTATAAGTACCCCAAGGAGCAGAGTGTTCCCTTCTGCTCCTGAGAAAATTATACCATCAGTTTGCTTTCCATGGTACAAGTCCAGGCCACGAGGATGGGCTGACAGTGACCTACATGTAGACTTGATGTCCCATTCACATATGGGGAGGCCTATGGAGGTTTAGGAGCTAGTTAGAGTTTAGGATTGAAGCAAACTAGGCCAAGCAGAGAAGTTCTGTAGTGGGAGAGGAAGTGTACCTGTGGTGGGAGTGATGTGGGTGGGCTCTGGCAACTGAAGGAGGAGTGACAGTGTGTTCAGAGTCAGAGGGCTTGCACCTCGAGACACTGAAAAGCCAGCATTTGGCTCGCAGTATTCCAGTGCTTTCTAGAGCTCCGTCAAACCAGATGATGGGAGTCTACTCACGCACTGATCTCCCTAACTTTGGAAAAGCATTTGCTATAATCCAGTAGGCACTTCACCGAGAACCACTGCAAACTGGACACAGGCAGACTGTCTTCTTGTGATGACACCTAGCTACTAAAATGTGCATCGAGCCAGGCAGTGGTGGTGCAGGCCTTTAATCTCAGCACTCAGGAGGCAGAACCAGGCAGATCTCTGTGAGTTCGAGGCCAGCCTGGGCTACAGAGCCAGATCCAGGACAGGCACCAAAGCTACACAGAGAAACCCTGTATCGAAAAACCATAAAAAAAAAAAAGTGCATCAAATATTATTCCTTATAGATAGTCATGATGCATTCTGTATTATCTCTGTGTGACAGTACAAAATATGCTTGTTCTGACTCACAGTTTCAGAGAGTTCAGTTTAGAGGTTGGTTACTTGACCCTTTAACTGTGACCTGTAGTGACCCAATTATGTAAGAGCGTATAGTGGGAGAGTACTGATCATCTTATAGCACAGTGGGTCTCAACCTGTTGGTCTCAACCTCTTTGGGGGTTGAACGACCCTTTTACAGGGATCACTTAGGACCATCAGAAAACACAGATATTTACATCATGATTCATAACAGTAGTCAAGTTACAGTTATGAAATAGCAAAGAAAATAATTTTATGGTTGTGGGGGGCATCACCACAACATGAGGGACCATATTAAAGGGCTGCAGCATTAGGAAGGTTGAGAACCACTGTTATAGTGGAAGAGTAAGGTCTGGGATGTTAATATCTTTTTAAGGACATGCCCCTCTTCCCCAATGATCTAACTTCCTTCTGTTCACTGCCCAATATCACCATAAGCTGGGAACTGAGCCTTTCACACAAGGCCTTCAGAGGACACCAGGATCCAAACTGTAGCACATTTCCTTCTAATTAAGAATAAAACAGTGCCCAGTATCACCTCTCTTTCAACGTTGAACTGTAGGTCTGAGTCAGTGCAATAAGATAAGGGATGAGCAGGAGAGGCATACACATTGGAGAGGAAGAGATAAGGGTGTCTTCACTGGCTGCTGATCTGGTCATGCGGCTAGAGGAAAGCCTAGACTCCAAATCTATAAATTATTAGAAGCAATGGAGTTCAGCCAGGGGGGCCAAAGGTCAAATTCCAAAATGCATGGCTTCCTAACAGACTAAGGCTTTGTGTAGAGTGTGGTCTAGGCATTATCTAATGGGATGTTATCCAGGCTGTGCTTTGTGCTTTGTGAGTTCTGTCTCATATGTATCCACCTAGCAGGCAGGCAAGACAGACTATGTATATTTTTCTGTGGGGTGTGTGTGTGTGTGTGTGTGTGTGTGTGTGTGTGTGTGTGTGTGATATGTGTGCTTGTCCACACATGCACTGTGCCGGTCAGAGGTTGATGTGAGACATTTTCGTCAGTGGCTTCCCACCTCGTTTTTGTGACAGGGTCTCTCAGTCAAACTAGAGCTTTGGCTAGACCAGGTGTGCCGTGGGCCCCAGGACCTGCCTATCCCCTCCCCCACCCCACTGCTGGGATGTATATCAGTGCATTTTGCTTTTTCTAAAAAACCAATTTTCTTATTGACTTTTTGGGAATTTCATATCATGTGCCCTAATTCCACTCACCTCCCTGTCTCTCCCATATCCTTCCTTCACCCCTGCAGGGCTCCCCCAAAAAAAGAAAATTAAAAAAATCAAACCAAACCCAAACCAAGCAAGCAAGCAAACAAGAAACAAGAACAAAACCTTAAAAAAAAAAACAAACCTCTTCTCTTCTCCATCTTTCCTGCCTCTTCAACACCTCTTCATTCGTCTTGGTGGCATTGTGAGCCATGTGTCACTCAGTAGGCCCTTTTGTCCAATCAGCTTTACTAACAAATGTTCATTGCAGTGAGTCACTGGTCTGGCCCAAGGCCTCTGGTTTCTGGTACACCGTCATCACTGCATTGTAGCAGGAATCTTAGAAGGTCTTATTAATAAAAACAAACCTGGAGTATTTTTTCACACCCAGGTATTGGGGTGAATGCTGGAAGACCAGAGAAGCAGAACAAGCCACAGCCACCTCACCTTGCCAATTCCTTAGCTGATCTTGTTTCTTCAGACTGGAAGCCTCTGAGTCCTCATCCAGAATGAATCTCAGCTGAACTGCTGCTAAAAGCCTAAAAGGTTAACCAGGCTATAGTTCCTCGTCCTCACACCTTAAATACCTTTCTGCCTCCTGCCATCACTTCCTGGGATTAAAGGCATGAGTCACCATGCTTGACTGTTTCCAGTGTGGCCTTGAACTCACAGAGATCCAGGCGGATCTCTGCCTCTGGAATGCTAGGATTAAAGGCATGTGCTACCACTGTGTAACCTCTATGTTTAGTATTGTGGCTGTTCTGTTCTCTGACCCCAGATAAGTTTATTAGGATGCACAATATTTTGGGAAACACAATATCACCACACTGCATCCTCACTGGAACTCCTCTGGGAGATGCCAAGGCCACTCCGAGTCATGGAGATCCTGCAGATAGCTCGCCACTGTTTTTTTATGCACTGTGGGACTTCTGAGCTCAAGTCCTCATGCTTGTGTAGACAAGCATTTTGCCCACTAAGCCATCTCCCCAGCCTGTTCAATTAAAGTAATTGTTTATTTCGTTTCTGAGGTAGGGTCTCACTTTATATCCTTGACTGGCCTGGAACTCACTATGTAGAACAGCTGGTCTCAACCTGTGGGTCACAACCCTTTGGAGGTCAAACGAATGACCCTCTTAACAGGGGTTGCCTAAGACCACAAGAAACCACAGATATTTGCATTCTGATTCATGAGCATTCAGGAGCAAAATCACAGTTATGAAGTAGTAACAGAAATGGTTTTATGGAAGTGTTTTAAAGGGCCACAGCATTCGGAGCATTGAGAACCATTGATGTAGACCATGCTAGCCTTGACCTTGGTGATTCTTCTGTCTCAGCCCCCTGAATGCCGGAATTACAGGGGCCTGACACAATGCCCACACGAGACTTCAGAGGAAGGACCTGTGGTCTAGAGTTGTTAGGGTGACCTTACCCAAGGCCACTTAGTGAAGAGGCACAGCGGTGACCCTTCCATTTGCTGCCCTCTCCCAGCCCTTTGTAGACTGACAGGTTCTAGCCTTCTCTCACCATTCTTTGTGGTCCATTTCCAGTATCAGCTGAGATGGAAGGAGGATAGTCTGGGGCTATTTCTTTTAGGACCAACAGGTACTCGGTGATTGCTTTTGTGAACCCAGCAGCTAGCCCTTCCTCTTAAAGTGGGCTGCATTTAATGCTGGGAAGGTCTGCTTTTCTTTGGAGACCCCAGGCCAAGATGCTTGAAGGAAGAGAGGAGGGAAGAGCAGTTAGACATGGTCTGGCTTCCCTCTCTCCTCCTTTCTCAGCCCGTTTCTCCCCTGCCCCTTCTCAGCCCCTTTATACTTGGCTTTTTTATGCCTCTCCTACACAGCCAGTGAAATTGGAAAACCATAATATTAATAAATTGTAGCCTTATTTCTTCTTCAGTGGCTCCCGGCTGCCACATACTCCTCTCCTAGTGGGACTCTCTGCTGGATTCTTCTACTCATTTCTCTGGGCTCGTCATAGATCTGTAGGTTTTCCACTCCTCTGGTGAGAGTTGTTGAATGTCATCTGCTCTTGTGTTAAATGTTAGGGATGCTGCAGGGAGTAAGATGGATGGAAGTCCTTTCCTTTACAGAGGGCTAAAACAGCTCTGAGCCAAGTGTCTACAGTACTAGTGAGTGCTTTAGGGAAAAAGCAAGGAGGAAAGGGCACCCTTCCTTATTTTTTAAACCCTATCTGTCTGTCTGTCTGTCTATCTATCTATCTCTGTATCTATGTATCTATCTCTGTATCTATGTATCTATCTCTGTATGTATGTATGTATCTATATCGTGTGTGTGTGTGTGTGTGTGTGTGTGTGTGTGTGTGTGTGTGTGTGTGCTGTGTGTGAAGGTCAGAGGACAACATAGTTTCTCTCCTTCTACTGCCTGAGGTCTAGGATCTTTCTCAGACTTGAAGGCCAAGTACCCCTACCTCCTGAGCCGTCTTGCACACAGATTTCTGGAAAGGAGACTGGGGGTCAGTGCCAAGGTCCTGAGGCAGGACGCTACCTTGTTGTGCCTCTTGTCCACCAGAGAAGTGTAAAGAAGGCAGGCACAAGGAGGGATGAGAAAAAGTGGTAGGAATGAAGTCCCAGAGGAGGAGGAGTTGGGAGAGGGCAGAATGGAGAGGGCCTTGTAGGAAAGGGTCTGGCGAACTTGCTTTAACAACTTGTGTTTCTTAGTTAACCATCCTTCCAACATAGAACCTTCATGGGGCAGGCGTATCAATGCGCCCTCCCTCGTTTTTTGGGGGACTTTCAGGTTGTTGTAGCGTGTCCCCTGTTCCCCACTGAGGCAATGCTCTGACCCGAACAGCCTGCTGGTGCGTGCTGCCTTCCCACCCAGTGCCTTCCTCTGTGAGAGGTACTTCTAAGTTGAAAGGTGGGTGTTTCTACTTAATTTCAACCGATACTGCAGAATTCCTCTCCTGAAAGGTTGCTGCTGGGTTGCGGATCGAATTCTGCTTTGGAGTTCAACTGCCTGGCTTTGCCACCAGATTACTAACTAACCAGTCTGCACCGAGGGGTGTTATGAGGGCTGGCTCAGAATCCTTCATCTGGGGGAAGGTGTGTGTGGCCTTTTGAAGCATGCTGCTGGGGATGGCATGGCTTGTTCATTTTGGGAGCTTGTATTTACTGGCTGTGACGTCAGGACAGCGAGGAAGATGGAAACACAGCTGTTGTGGTGTTGTCTGCATTACCGCTAATGTTCCATGGGCTTAAAATAAGCATCACAGCGAGGAAGTGCATGGAAACAGATTCACACCTTGTCAAATATTGAATCATGTTCCTGGAGTGTCTTCAGGGGGAGGCTGCCTTGCAGCATCCTGACTTGGGGACCTGTGAATGCTGAGCACCTGCTGATTTTTCCCCCACCCCTGGGTGTTGCAGAGCCAGCTCTTGTAAACTCTGAAGTAGACTTTTCATCTGTTTGATGTCCTCGTGCGGTTTGTACCAGCGGGCATTTAGGCTGTTTCCCATCTGTTGCAGTTCAAACAATGATTAATCTTGCACATGAGTCTTTTTGCACATGTACTAGGATACATGTTGGGTCAATTTCTAGGAGTTGAGTAGGCTGAATTGAAAGTGATTTTTTGTTTATATGCTGAGAGACACTGCTAAACTGACCTCCATTGGAGGATGGTGCAAGAGAGCCTTGTTTCCCCATGCAACTTGGGACCGTGCACGTGTTTTAAAGTTTGTGAATCTGACAAATGAGATGCCGTGTGTCATTTCGTTTTGCATTGGTTCTTTATGACCAACAACAGTCACCTTTTCCAGTGCCCCAAAGCCATATTCGTAGCTGAGGGGGTATAACTCAGTGGTAGAATGCTTGCCTAGCATGCATGAAGCTTGGCTTCCATCTTTAAACCTCCCGAAACAACAGCAACAAAACATTCAAACCTGTTTCTGTTTTCTACTTGTGAGCTGCCAAGCCTCTGTGCCTTTTATTTTCCTGGATAGATCAGTGTTCTCTTCCCCTTGCAGCTTGGCTTGCCTATGTTAGAGAGGTATTTGGGCCCATGATCAGAAGCACTTGCCTGTCTGATAAGAGGCAGTAGTAAGTAGCGAGAGTCTGGGTGTTTTCAGAAAATGGGAGCTGGTAAACTGCAGGTCTGCACTGCGCATGTGCACACTATAGACTAACCCTCAGAAAGCCTAGATGCAGACATAATAGAGAACTTTGGCCCCTGGAGTCCATCCACTTGGGTTCATCTTTTATAGGGTCTCACCTTGATCCCCTTACCGGCTTGAGGAAGTATGAGGAGGGTTGGCTGTTTTCTACTAAATCCCTTTTCTGGTTTGATGGAATTTTATAGTCACACTGTGTTTTCTGGCAACGACTCGGTTGGGTTAATGGGCTAGGCCAAGTGACACAATGGCTATAGGGAATGACCCTCAGTGTCAGGAACAAAACATGATAAGAGAGTATATGTCACCTTTTAAAAAACTGATTATTCTCATCAGCATAGATACTCCTGGTGGGACATTCTCCCAGCACAGGGTCCTGCTGCCTGGGGATCTGCCCTATTTTGGTCCCCAGCACACTCAGGGTCCTTGTCTGTAGAAGGGAAAAGAGAGAGGAGTAGTGTGTGTGTGTGTGTGTGTGTGTGTGTGTGTGTGTGTGTGTGTGTGTGTATGTGTGTCTTCCAGAGTGGTTGTACTGTGTCCTCACAGTTCTGTGCAGAGGTAAGATCACTTTCCAAGTTGATCTCTCAAGTGCTTTCAGCTCCATTTGGAACCCTGGGGACTGATGTCTGGGGAGACACTTAGCCTATGGGAGGCTAGATGCTTAACTACCCACACCTGCTCAGCAGCCAAGCTCTCACACTGGCTGGCCTTTTTCAGAATGACAGTCAATGGTCATCCACTTTGGGGCTGGCTGGCCAGGGAGGCTCTGTTGATGGTGAGTGTGGGAGAACTGGGTTGCATATGGATGGGAAACTGTAAGGTGGCTGGAGCACATTTTCTGTCCTCGTGGGAGACAAGCATATAAGCATTCTCATGTCCTTTACAAAGTGCAGCTACATGGTGGAGGGTGACAGAGTTACTACTGGTGGGAAGGCTTGGCCAACGTGTCCTATGAGGGGACAGAATGCTAGAAACCTGGCATTTCTGAGGGGAGCTGACCCCCTCACCCTCACTTTGGCCATTCTGCTTTTCTTGTCATTTGTGTGGGACACTATCATTGAAATTGGGGCTTTTCCTTCACACTATCATTTGGCTTTATTTTTATTATTTTGGAGACATCTGATGGGCTCAGCTGTGATGTCTCATCTGTTCTATTTTGAGTTACAGGGAAGCAAATGTAGGGTGTTTTCATCTCTTCTCTGAGGAGGCTGTGCTCCCAGGGGCCCATTTAGGTGGACAGTGTAAGACAATTTAGCCTCCCCTTGCATACCTTCCTTTCTGGGGAGGAAGCACATTCCTGGGTTTCCCTGTGTGAATTTGCCTGACCAAATCCTGTGGAAACAGAGTGATGGTTGGTAATAGGAGTGTTACAGGATACTGTGACAGCAAGATGGCCCCAGGTATCTCACAACCTATGTTCTGGGCCCAATACTGGCACTGATGATCAAATGTCTGTCCAACTTAGTCTTCTTTTCTGTACAAGAGAAATGGCATATTTCCTGTTGCTCTCACTGGAAACTTATGAGGATCACATGAGATAAGGCATATAAAAGTGTCATGTAAATGGAAATGCAATTTAAGGTATTACTATATTAATAGTAATGATTGTCATTTGTGATCCTGATGACTCATTTGGGGTGGGAGTCCTTGGAGCTTGTCATGGCCACCGTCACAACCCTGTGTTTTACCTTTCAGCTGCAATTACCATGCACAATTTCATTTGAAATGCTCCTCATCGTATAATGTGAGAATGGGGAAGGATCTTGGGGTAAACTAATTGTAGCCTGTAACTTTACAGATGGGGAGCTGGTCCCCAGTAGTGGGAGATTAGTCAAGGCCTCTAGAACTCAGGGTTTTAGGCTGTCAAGTCTTGGTTTTCGATTACATTGTTCTATCTTTTCTGAAGGGCTGGAAATTGGAAGCTTTGGATGGAACTTTTATCCTTTGTCATTTCATAGAGTTACAGCCTGACTCATGAGTTTCTGGAGAAATGTGGACAGTGACCAGAAGAGAGGGTCAGATCCTCAGAATGCTGGGCCATAAGATCTAAAAGAGATGGAAGAAAGAACTAAAGGCTTTTGCTGGAAAGAACAAGAGACCTGGTTAGTTCCAGACAAAGAAGGTGGAAATGCCTTGCTCATAACCTTGTTAGACTCCTATTTTCTTTATATATTGTCTCTGTCCTTTCTAGAGGCTCCATCCACATGGGTACATCTGTAGCACTGTGAGGTTTCACCCAAAGAGAACACTGTAGGGAATCCAGCATCACACTGGAGTCCAGCAAAAGCTGACTTGGTCTTATTTGCTAAACCTTTGATTGGCACCTCGCCTGACTCAGGGTCTTTCCCATATGCTAGATGAGGCATCCCTCTGCTTAAAGATACAATTTGTAACAGCCATTTCTTCCTGGATACTGATTTCTTGAGTGGATCCATCATTCAGAATATTACACCAAGAAGTTACCAGTTTTAGTACAGAGACATCTGGTATACCCTTTGGCCAGCTTTCCTTAAAGATCATATCTTATGCAACACTGGAGTCTGACAGTGCTAGAACCAAGGATTTCACATAGGTGTTAAACTGCTTACCAAAGCCAGATCTTCCATTGTCTGCAGCTTCCCCACAAATGCCTTTCCCACAATCCACTCCAGGATCCTACGTGACATCTACCTGCCATGTCTTCCATGCCTCCTCTCAACTGTCCCTGATCTTTCCTTGTTTCATGACTTTGACATTTGCCAAGGATATTGCTTAGCTCATTTCAAAGACTGTCCCTGGGTTTATCTGTTAGCTTTTACATTTTATTCATTTTCAGTTGGTATATAAAATAATGGATCTCGCCATCACATTTTCATATATGCATGGCATTGCATTTTTGTTATATCCGATTTCTTCTTATAGTTCATATTGAGGCTTATCAAGAGTATTGGTTAGGTTTTTTTTTTCTTTGTTTTTTGATAGACTGTCCCTCAATTTGGGTTTGTTTTATATCTTAATTTTTTTTTTTTACTAGTGTACAAAGAATGAGTTTCATTATGACCTTTTCATACATGTCTGTTTGTGTTTTGCTCCTGTCTGGTATCTGTGCATAGTTGATATGTATGGATTTTATCATGTTTATTGGGTTTTTTTGTTAATGGGAATGGCAGCACCTTCAGAGAAAGGATCTTGTCTTTCTGGTTTGCTTGTGTTCACAAACATCTGTGCGCCTGGCACCCACTGTCAGTCAATATTTGCTGAGTGAATGCGGAGGCGGTGAACTCCTGATGTCGGTGGACTGTCTGCCCAAGGAAGGAGAAACCAGAGTTTGTCATTGACAAAGTCCAGATGAACAGTGAGGCTTCGGAGATCTCCTCTCTCTTCTACTTTCTGTGGGGGAACCCAAGTATTGCATTTTGTTACATCCTGTGTGTTGGTGGGGGTGTGAGCTCTCTGTGACCACTCATCTCAGGCAAACTGGGGTATGGATATGTACCTGAGAGCCAGGCTCTGCCATAAACTTACTCCTGGGAGCCAGGAACATAGAGATGTACAGAGAAGCGCCAGTGTCCAGTTGATAATCCAGACCCAGAGCCCAGTTCAACCCCTCTCCAAGCCCCAGCCTGATTTTGAATATGTCGAGAACTTTATTAGAACACAGATTTCTGGGTCGCACTGTTAACAATGTACATTTTGTGTGGGCTGGAGCCTGAGAAACTGTATTTTCAATGACTTCCCAGTGATGCTAATGCTGTTGACTCAGTGGCCCTGGCTAATTGCAGACACATACTCTAACTGTTAAGAGGAAAAATAGGTTACTGCCAATGGACAAGCCCCAAGAGGTCTTCCTGGAGGAAGAGGTTAAGCTTAAGTGGGGTAGATGTGGACCTTAGGTCTGTGTGCAGTGGCTTGCAGCTACCATATGTGGTGTCTTTTGTTTTCCTTTTTCCTGCTGGCACCTGCCCTCACTCGTGGCCTTATCCAACCCCTTTATCCCATGAGCTGTCTGAGCTGGGAGACTATGAGACCCTCAGAAAAGGAGACTGACTAAGGCTCTGATTGGAACTGACCTTGGCTGGGGTCAGGGAAGTCACTCTGAGTCCTGAATGTGTGCTCTATTGCATGGCTTGCCTTACTGTGTTTATTTGCCCAAGCCTGTCCCCTGCCCTGATGGCTCTGTTGGAGGTGGTGCTGTTAGTCTCGTGACTCTATTTCTGTTCCCACGTCTGGCAGCAGCACAGTGGGGGCAGCTGAGGTGTGTGGCCACCCTTACTTCTCCATGTTCTTGTTGAGGCCAACAGTTGACTTTTATCAGTGTCTTACATGGTAGCAGATGGGTCCCTTTCAGGATACAGAAGCTCTATGAAGGGTGGAAAAATACTTTATGAGGTTATATCATTCAATCCTGTCTGTCTTAACCCGTGGGTGGTGATAGCGATGCTTATATGTGAGTGTGTTTAACTTCCATATCAGTCAGGGAGTTTTACTCCCTATAAGACAGCAGTTATCCACCTACGAGTTGCAGCGACCCTTTCACAGGGGTTGCCTATCAGAGATCCTACAAATCAGATATTTACATTATGATTCATAACAGTAGCAAAAGCACAGTTGGGAAGTAGTAACGAAAATAATTTTGTGGCTGGGGGTCACCGCAACACAAGGAACTGTATTAGAGGGTCGCAGCATTAGGAAGGTTGAGAACCACTGCTTTAAGAGATATTCACAAATTACTGTTAGAGGTAAAGGCAGCACCTGGAAACTCCAGAGCCACACTGTGCAGTTGGAAGATTCTAGGCACCTCTCAGAATGCTTTGTCCCCCTACTGAGATGCTCTTCCTTCCTGGATTGGCCCCTAGAGATCTCACTTAGGACTGACCTTCATGGAGTCAATAGGAAGGCCTGTCTCACAGCTTAGTGTTTGATGTTAATTTTATTTTATTTTTTTTATTTTTATTTTATTTTATTTTTTTGGTTTTGGTTTTTTGAGACAGGGTTTCTCTGTGTAGCTTTGCGCCTCTCCTGGAACTCACTTGGTAGCCCAGGCTGGCCTCGAACTCACAGAGATCCGCCTGGCTCTGCCTCCCGAGTGCTGGGATTAAAGGCGTGCACCACCACCGCCCAGCTGATGTTAATTTTAAATCCTCATGGCTCCATATTAAAGATGCAGGGTCCCAGATTCCAGATGCTAAGAATGAGAACCTCCGAGGCTGGTGAGATTTCTCTTTATTTGATGAGTACTAACTTAAGAGTGCTTACAGCATTAGTTTCCTTTCCGATTGGACTGTTTCTTGTGTCTCCAGATAAACTGTAAACATTTTGCACAGGTAGCTCTTCCTTTTTTTTTTTTTTAAGAGTCATGCATCTGTATATACATAAGGGCAATGGCATGATTAATATTAGGCCTTGCGTATGGTGGTCACCTAGAAAGTGTTTGCTGATGGACACATGTTATAAAGTCCCTGATACACTTTGCAGAACCAGGATTTATTAGTGAGGGCTGGCCCAATTAGTGAGGGCTGGCCCAACGATGCCTTCTATTGATAGTACTAAAGAGGTCCCCAGTCGCTTGCTGAGAGTCCCCAAACCAGCACATGCTGGCTCTGTTCTCACTACTTTGATCTCTGTAAGCTTATAAGATGAGGCCCCTTTCTCCCTCCCTTTGCCCATGCCTGGTCCCATCCATGCAAAGCCATAGAAGTGCATGTTGCTGAGCAGAGTGTGTTTGGACAGCTCAGAATGCAGGAGTGGGGTTAGATTGTGTAATGAGCTTTGTTTCCTCATTTAAAATTTGCAAGAGAAAAGTACAAATGTTTCACGTCTACCTCAAGAGTCACACCCTGTGTTTATACAAGCCTGTTCTGGGAGGCCTCAGAGGAGGCTTCTTGCTTGCTCTAGGGTGTTATGGCACAACCTTGGCATTAAGTCTCTAAGCAAAGAGGGTGCTTGGACCTCACGTGGCAGAGGGCAGCAGTCCAGAAAACACAAGTTCAAATGGTGCTTTGTTTGGAAACATTTTGCACGGTTGTTTAGAACATGCCATGCGGTCATTTTATTGAGCAGGGGGAAGACTGAATAATAAAAGCAGATGAAATAAAAACAGAGTTAGGAGTTCATAGTGAAGACTAATTTAAGGAACCCTGTATCCTTCCTTCAACAAATGCCAGCCATCCAAGGAGAGGGGTGAGTCTGCACATTGGCCAGTTAAAATTCCTGTGGCGGGTACATTAAAATTTTTATCTGTTGTTTTATCAGCATGTTGTATATGGGGAGAAAAATGTAGATGCTGGAACTTACTTCCCTCCTCCCTCATGATTCCACTCCATTAATTTTAGCCTTAATTAATCCAATTTATTATATTGACTTTTTTTGCTTAATTTGAAAAATGGAATGGATTATTAGCTTTTTAATAAACAATAACACTTAGCAGCCACTAGTAAGGACTCAAATCATTTAATTCATTATTATATCTCTATTTTGTTCATGAGATGGGACAGAAATTGTTACTTATCTGAAGCTGGACTTGTCCCTTATTCTGTGAATGGCTTAGTGGCGTGTGGCCCACGCAGGATCCAGGATAATATTTTATGTAGAGCATCAGAGGAGGCTGCCCAGTGTGCAACGATAACCCGCATCCTGGCTCTTTCTAGTCCACGATCCTCAGATCCATGAATGTGGTGAGAATAGCTCAGTGGTGTGACCATGTAAACCTGTGTCGGGATTGAAGGCCACAATCTCACTGTGATGATGGCGAAACTTAATAATTCCCCATCAGATCCAGGGGAGTAATGCGTGCTGACTTCAGCCGGGTAAACATCGGGCCCCTGTTACAGAGAGGCTAGAAACTGTGCCTTGCGAAGCATGTTGCTTGGCTTTATTGCTATGCTAAGTGTACACCTTCAGACTGGCTCTGGCTTTGATAAACAGGAGGTCCTTGAAGGCCATTCTGGCGTATGCACTATGAGAAGGGGATTTTAGAAAGGACTTTGGGAGAGTGTCTCTGCAGGAGCATCACTGCCTACTAATAATTATTCTTTCACTTGGCACTAAAGCAAGCAAGCATGAGACCTGGCCATTGGCTCACAGTCTGATGGGGCATGTAATATACCTATATAGAAGGCTGCAACTACAGGGGTGTAGGCCCACGCTCCTGATGCCAAAAAAACAACCCTCAGTCCACCCCGTCCTCAAACAGGACAGGAAAGCAGTTCACCTACTGAATCAGGGAGCCTGTAAATCCTCTTAGAGGACATGACAGCTGAGCTCAGCCTTGAAGTGCACATGTACATATTTTTTTTTTTTTTTTTTGGTTACAAACTGTATGGCCGTGGCAGGCTTCTTGCTAACTGTTCTTACAGCTTAAATTAATCCATTTCTATAAATCTATACCTTGCCACGTGGCTCATGGCTTACCGGCATCTTCACATGCTATTTCTCATCGTCATGGCTGGCAGTGTCTCTCTGACTCAGCCTTCCACTTCCCAGCTTTATTCTCCTCCTTGTCCCGCCTATACTTCCTGCCTGGCCACTGGCCAATCAGTGATTTATTTATTGACCAATCAGCACATGTACATATTTTTATGAGTAGTGATGAAAGAGGTGATGGAAACAGAACAAGCTGGGTACCGTGCAGAGCATGGGCAAGTCAGGTTAATGAACATTAAAAAAATTAAATAATGGTTTCCTTCATTCCTTGAGAATTTCATCTAATGTATTTTGATCATATTTACACGCCCCCCCCCAATTCCTCCCAGATTGTCCTCCACCTCCCATCCAATTTCATGTCCTCCCACCTTTAAAAGAAATCAAAATAAAAAAAAACCAATGGGTTGAGTTTAGTTTGTCTTGGCTGACTACTCCCGGGTGTGGAGCCTACCTGGAATGCGATAGGTATACCAGGTCTCGCTGCATGGAAGAAAGCTGGCTTTCCCTTTCCCTAAACCAATCAAATGGTAACAGCTCCTCTGCAAGAGCTAGGACTTCACTCCCACCTCTCCCTGTGCATGCTGGGATTTTGTCTGGCTTGAGCTTGTGCAGGTTCCGTGATGAGAGAGACTCATCAGGACTCCTAGGCCCAAGTTCTTATTGCAGGTTAGATTGTTTGGCACAGGGCACTGGGGTTAGACTGGGAGATGGTGAGACACAGTCTGCTTTAGGTCCAGCAGGGGACACAGAATGCATCGCTGTGGACTGACATCATTTTTCTAACCCCAAGTTCTTTACTGCCAAGGTACACAAGTCTGACTTCTTGCGTTTTTATAACTGAACTAAGCAATTGAAGAAATAAAGAAATACTCACCAAATGAGACCCTTTGTGAAGTGTGATAAAGCATGCCTTTGAACCAGGACCCAGGAACTACTCACCCTACTCCATAAATCCAGGCCCTGGCAATGCCTGTCACAAGTAGATGAAATTTATGTGTCAGAAAAGAAATTCCTCTTTGATTACCTCAGGCCATGTTCCTATCAAGAAATCATCTCTCCCTGGATGGAGATCATGGTCTCTTTTGTTGATCCAGCTCAGAGGCTGGAGTTAGGAGGGAGAGTGACTGACAGACAACCTCCAGGGACATCAACAGTTAACACACATCTCCGTCTCCTGTGCCACAGACCAAGGAGGTTATGCCAAGGGGACCTGGGATCCTAGCTTTGCTTGTGTGGAAAGTCAACAAGTTCATGAACCAATTTCCCTCCTCTAGGCCCTGGGGCTGCTCACCACCACACTTAGAGATCTTGGAAGATGACAGCAGCTGATAATGTTTAAAAATTATCTTTTCTTTGGGACAAAATGCTCCTGGGGTTACAACCAGGACCCAGAGCCACTAGCTCCCTCTGAACTAGTATTCTATGTGAGAAGTGATCCCCATGAGACTGTCCGGTGTGCCTCTGTCTGCCAGGACCTGGATTCCGCTGGCCATGTGTGCCCCCATCCATCTTTCTGCACAGCTGGGCCAGTGAGTCGTTGACCTCATTTCTGTCAAGCTTCAGCTGCTCATTGTGGGATCTGCTGTGTTGTGGCCAGGGTGGAGCTGACCAGGGGAAGCTTAGTCTGCAAGTCCAGGGAACAGAAGCAAAGGTCACAGCCAGGGAGGAACTGGAAGAGACGTGAAGTCCAGGTTCTGGGTGGTCTCCAGAGAGGCCTTCCTTGTGAGCTTGGAAGTGAGGTGCCTTTGACCATGGAAGTTATGAGCCTCTGACTGATATATGTATCCACCATGAAACTGGGGTCCCATGGTGTTGGAGACTGAAGCAGGAGGTATGGAGGATGCTGGAATAACTTTATCTTGCCAAAGCCAACTTTGCCCTCAACATTAGCACTTGGGTTTGGCGGCAGGCAGGTGTGGGTGAGGATGCACAGCGGAGGAAGTAGAGCCTCCCTGGTTGGCTGTTTGCCCCACATGGCAAGGGTGTGTTCCTCTCTACATAGTCACTTGGCTGAAGGTCTCCTAGGGAAGCAAACAGGGTTCCCAACCACCCTTTGTGTGCTAAAGTCTCCACTTCCAGGTCCGGGGACCCCTGTGGCAGCATGGCTCTGTGAGCTGTCTCCATGTGCATCTTAGTTAGGGGAGGTACTTCCTTGAGGTGACTGAGGAAGAGCAATACTGCTTGCTTGTCTCAGGGCTTCCAGAGAGCGATGATTTCGGATATGCCAAGGCTGGGATTACTTCTGGTAGAATACTTTATTTCAAGACCATACATGGTGCTTATAGATTGTGACATCTATTAAAGAATTGCTTAGCTCCTATCTACATATATGTAGTTTTTAAAGCCTTATAATAGTCCCATAAGGCAGACATTGGTCTATCTATTTTGCAGAGGAGGAAGCTGAGGTACGAAGAAGTCAAGAAACTTATCCAAGGCAATTTGCTAGAGATTATGCCAACCGAGCGAGACTCAAACCCAGGCTCACTAGCTTCAGCACCAGTGCCCTGGGCTCAGTGTTAGCAATGACATCATTGGGGAGTTTGGGTGTGGACTCTGCCTTTGTTCTGGTGGGTCCAGGGTGGAGATACATTTCCTTTGATCTTGCTGGAGAAATTTCCAGTCTTCTTAGCACTTGGAAAATAGGAGATACGGAACTTCAGAGCTATGTCCTGAGGGCATATCTCCTGGCTTGTGGAAATTTTAAAAGGAGGTTTTTTATTCCGCAGTAGGCTTTCTTGTCAGGAGATCAGAGGTGAATGGCAGCTCACCGCATCAGCTCCCCATTTTGCTTTCTCTCTCGTTCCGGAGCCCAGATAGCGTTTGAAGTCTCTCTTCATGTTAAGGATAGAGGTGTCTGCAGTCAGAGAAGAAGGCAGGCCTGCACAGCCGTCCCTCAGAGGCCACGCCTCAGGCAGCAGTTCTGGCCAGCATCCTGGAGCTGCTTTGGACTAAGCAGAGATGGTGTGCAGAGGGATGAACTCCAAGAAGGCAGGCATGTAGGGAAGAAGACAGCGGGCCATGAAATCGAGATTGGCCCGGGCTATGACATGTTTGCCCTGCCTGGGTTAGAAGTGTAGATTTAGGTGTCAAATAGATTCTGGTATCTGACTTGGCATTGCCTTTTAGAAGGATGGCATCAAGTAGGCAGTTGAATGTAATTGCTAACGATGTCATGGCTGGCAAGCAGGCACTGGTGTCCCATTGCCTGGGTTAACTCCGACAACACTGCTGATGAGCCCAGGCCCAGAAGGCCAGTTCTCTTTGATAAAGGATCTTGTTACAATGCCAATGAGTTTTACTGTTAGCCTTTCTTCCAGCCTTCCCCAGGGGGGACTAGGGCTTTTTACTAGGGTAACTGTATATTGGGGTCTATTGGATACTGTTTCTGAATGGACACTGGTTTCCGGAGACCCCAAAAAGCACTGTGGCCCTCCAGTTAAGGCAGGGACTTGTGGAGGTCATGTGATCAGTGGACTTTTGGCTAAGTCTGACTCACAGTTGGTCTGTGGGGGCCCTGGACTCACCCTGTGGTTATTTTCCAGTCCCATAATGTGTAATTGGGGTAGATATACTTAGAAGTTGGCAGAATCTCTAGTGTGAATACCTGGCTTGCAGGGTTTGGTGCAGAATGCAAACAGGGGGCCCTTGATCAAGATTTATTAAGAGCTATGATGGTAACCAAAGAACATTTATCCAACATGAGGCCGCTCTAAGTTTCGGGACCTGTATGACCACCCAGGTTGTACTTCAAGTCTCAGGAAAGCCCCAACAATGGGCTCAGCTGGAAGGACAGGTTTAGACTTTGTCCTGTGCTCTTGGTTTCTTGGGATTTGGGACTTTGACTTTCTTTGACAAGCACAGATGCCTCATCTGAGGGGGAAAGGGGCATCTCACCATGCACTGTCTGTACTGGTTCAGAGATATCTTTCTATGAAAGGGAGCCCAGGACAGGCCAAACCTGCCTTACATTTACTAACCTGTAAACCCAGTAGAGAAAAAGTCAATTATCACACACACACACACACACACACACACACACACACACACACACACACACTTGTATAGCATTTTACTTTTTATACTATTTATACTGAAGTTTTTCTTGTGAAACGTTGAACCAGGAGTGTGGAGAGAGGTAAAGTAATTTATGTTGATTGACTTTGCTGGCACCAAGGGCAGTTATACAAATACAAGCTCGGCATGAATGTTCATTTTTAATTTACTGCTCATAGGAGGTGGTGGCTTATGATTTTGGTGACAATGGACCTGGAGTACCTGGTGCACTCCCCTAGGGGAGAGATGAAAAGCATTGCAAAGAGGGACATCTCTAGCTTTTATATCCTTGGCTGGGATCTTTCCCTTTATTTACCTAAACCATTCCAGAAGTCTCCAGGGGGTGGGGTGGGGTGGGGTGGTGGCGGCAGAGGTAGACTGCCTGTCTCTATCTGTGGCCCATGAGCTAAGAGTGGTTTATGTATCTTGAAATGGTTGGGAAAAGCCAAAAGAAGAAATACTATTTTTTGACACATGAACGTGAGAAATTACAATTTCTATGTCTATAAATGAATATTTATTGGAACACAGCCACACATACGCAATTCTATATCTTCATGGCTACTTTTGCACCACAGTGGCAGGGTTGGGTAATTGGAAGAGATCATTAGGGAAAGTTTGCTGATACCTGGGCTGTGGGATACCATTGTGGCTCCTTGGCCTGGTTTCTAAGGCCCTCTGTCCCTGGCACTGGCCTCCCTTTTCGGTCCCATCTGGCTGCCATAACTCTGCAGGTTCTCAGGAACTGCCAGCAGCTATGAGGTCCCTGGGCTAGCCTCCCTTCTTCTCAGTTTTTCTTCATCCTCTTCCTGCCTTCGCTAAACGCCACCGACTCATCCCTGAAGAAGCTCCGCCCCTTTTTTCTCTCCCTCTCTTTGATGCAGTGGCTCTCAGTCTGGGTGAGAAAAAGAGGGAGACCCTGAGCGATGCCCAGAGCTTGAGACCCGTCTCAGAGGAAGAAAGCCTGGGGATTGAGATGGCTCACCTAGTCAACAGTCGGGACCAAGTGCCTGGCACTTGTCATCGTTCTAGAGAGGAGGCTCAGCCCTGGCCTCTGTTTCTGCTTCACAGTTCAGTGGGGGAGGAGGAGGATGACGACAACGACAACACAGTGAGCACTAGCGTTAATGCCAGGCCAGCACACAGGAAGTGGTGGAGGAGAGCTTTCTAGATAAAGAGACCATGGAAGCCTATGAGGAAGTGACCGTTGAGCCCCAGTGAACCAGGGATCTGGGTAGCCAGAACCCTTGGAGAGAGAAGGCAAGATGTGGCATCTGTTGGTTCTGCTTCTGTTTTGGGGAGATTATCTGGAAGGTGGCCTTTCTTGACTACTGGAGCTTCCCACTTTCTCTTCTATCACGTTCAATGTAACTGGATCTATTTTGAGATCTTTGATTCTCTTGGACTTGAATTTTGTGCAGGGAGACAGATATGGATCTATTTGCCTTCTTCTACATGTCGACATCCAGTTATGCCAGCACCATTTGTTGAGGATGCTTTTTTCCCCCCATTGTATAATTTTTGTCTTTTTTTGGTAAAAAAAAAAAATCAGGTGTCCATAGGTGTGTGGATTTATATCTGGATACATAGCATGAGCTGGGCTGCGTGGGTTCTGACTGTGGGTTCTTTAACATGGAGTTCTGTTTCTGTTCTGCTCCTTTATGTGTGGCAGGTCACATCACATCTCTAAGTCCCCGTTCTTCATAGTTGAAGTGCCACAATGCCGAGCATTTCAGGAGGTCCTGGTGAGAACTCAGTAAGAGCACACCTACATACAGCGTACTCAGTGAATGTAAAGCAATGCTCTTGCCCCTCGTCTTGTTTGACATGGGCAGGTCCAGCATTTAACCTGCAGATAGGGCAGGTACCTCAGGAGGAAGAGGGATGGCAGTCCCAAGACATTGAACCCAGGAGGCTGTATCTCCTTCGGCATTCCCTTATCCCAGCTGTTCAACGACTGCCCTCTCCTGCACTGCTGGCTGCTCTGTCTCTGTTATTGTGTGTAGCTAGGCTCTGAGCAGCATGGCATGGAGATAGCACATGTTGGGCACTTAGGAGGCATATCCCAGTTCTGTTGTGACATAGGAAGAAGAAGGAAAGGGATGGAGGGCATGGTTTGCTTGGTATGGAGGAAGAGAATGCAGGTGGGACCCCATACCTGGGTGGCTTTCCTGAGTGAAGGACATACTTATTCTCCTGTGGCTCCAGGCAGGACATGAACATGCAATCATGGTTGCCTGGACAGTGAGAGACTATGGGAAGAACATGAACCTGGGACCAGACACTCTAGTCCAGAGCTCTGCTCCTCACGGTGCAGTTGGCCCAGCAGTAGGAGTCCCACTCAGAACTTCTGACCTCTAGTCAGAATGTTCACTACATTTCCAGGCATGTCCATGGAAGACCAAGGTGCGCCGTAGGTCGGCACTTCTTCAGCCAGGAAACAATCTTCTCAGTCAGAGGAGACAGGTCAGTTTATGGGCCCCAAGTGCTGATTCTCAATGTTCTGCTTCTTTCCCTAGCCCAGAGGCATCAGCTTTGCTTGGGAGCCTGTTAGAAATGGAAACTCTCAAGCCTTACCCAGTGCCAAGAGTTGTTCCTCTGGAGTGGACATGGGACTCATAGGCAGGAGGGAGAACTCTTCTGACCAGCCCTGCTGGTCACAGCAGGGGCAATGAGGCAAATGACTAGATGGAACTCAAGAGCATCTGGGTGTGTCAGAGACACTGCGAATCTGAAGAGCTTCCCCGGGGTTCCTGTGTGCATCCAAGACTGAGCATCAACACTTTAGGTGGTATACTAAGCCTGCTTCCGGCTGTCACTTAGGTTGACTAATTCCTATTTGCCTTCCAGTAACATGCAGGTGTCCTGGGAAGCATGCTCTTCTTTGATCTCCCTGGGGCCTGAGAAAAGCAAAGAGGAACAGGTTTCCTTCTGTATCCAAAAAGACAGCTGTAAATCCTGCCTGAGGGAGGCTAGATTAGATGCTCACTGTGGCCTCAACGGTGACACCACAGTGATGTAGCTTGCTGATTCAGGGACAAAGTACTTTCAAGACCATTCTGTGCTTGGTGTAACAACCTTGCTTGAGCAAGGAAAATGCCAGAGAGGGATCCTAGCTCACCCTTCCTCCTTCTGCACACCATTTACCACCAATGTGCAGTTCTGGGGCTCATTTTTGAGTAGGAGCATTTACTGTGCATCACAGTATATACTGTGCATGACCTGACTCTGCAGCACAGCATATACTTACACAGTGCATGCTTACACATACACACACACACACACACACACACACACACACACACACACACACATGTACATATAAATATACACAGATATATGTGCACAGATATATGTAATACAGAGGTATACAATGTACAGGATGCTTTCCTACATTAAGATACCCTCTAAAAGGTCTCAGATTTACTATGTCAAATGATGTCTTCCCAATCATTTCAGCAAAATATCCTATAAATTGATTTTTTGGGTGGGGGAGAATTCTATAGCTCAAGCTCTCTGTAATACATTTTGAGTCAGGGCATTTGTCCTGCACCCACCCAGGCTCCCTTGGGCTAAGATGATGGAACTGTTGGGGGAAGTTGGCCCCCTCACTCTGAGTACTGGGGATGGTGGCAAGAATGAGGGTTAGAGAAATATTTACCCGAAAGTAATCCCTTGGCCATGCCACTGCCTGTTTCCCAGGAGGCCGGGCAACAAACACGGAGTCTGGTCATCATTTATTGAGTGCAGAAGCTGATCCTTGCACACACTAGGTTAAGAGGGTGAGGAGTGGGGGTGTGGTCTCCATCTCAGCTCCTGCAGCAGGCAGGGGCTTGGGTCCCCTAAGAGATGCTAGGAGGTATGATAACCAGGAGGCATGCTGCGCCCATGACACTGAAGCCACCGAAAAACCACGTGTAGAAAGACTTCATTACCCTATTTTGGTCAGGTGTGGAGGTATATGCCTGCAACCCCAGTGCCCAGGAGGCAGAGGCAGGAGGGTAACTGAATTGGAAGCTAGCCTGACCTATGGAACAAGTTACATGCCAGCCTGGGCTGTATGGAATGACCTTAACTCAAAACAGAAACAAATGTAAAACCTTTATGAAAAACAGTCTGCTCTTAGAGTGAGTGTAAAGCAGCGTTCTAAGAAAGGACTATGTGAGCCTCACCAGCACTCTGGGAGCCAGGGCTCATGACTTCCCCTGTTCTACATGAGCAGTGCAGGCCTGTGAGGGTCCATCTATCTCTACATCTTACAAGTGGAGTAAGCTGAGGCCCAGAGATTAGGCTCCTGAGCATCACACGGAATGAGTGAACGGCAGGGGAAGAAATGAGAAGTCCGGTCCCAATGCCAAAAGCACAGACTGAGAAACAACGGGTTTGGTGGTATCTCTTGAGTCTGTTTTTGGTCTGGGAGGACTTTATTACAGGAACCTTAGGCTATAGAATACCTGGAAAAAAATTGATTCGTAGAATATTTGTGCTGAAATGATTGGGAGAACAGCATTTGGCATAGTAAATCTGAGGCTTTTTGGAGAGTGTCTTAATGTAGGAAAGCATGCTGCACATGGTACACCTCCAAATTACATACATCTGTGTGCATTTACATATACATACATGCATGTGTAAGCATGCACTGTGCTGAAGCTCATACACACACACATACATACATACATACATACATAGCTCTCATGGAAACAAGAACTCATGAATGAAACATTAGCTATTCTTCACATGATATTCAGCTTGAGGTAGTTTTTTTTTTTTTTAAATTACTGGATTATAAGGGATATACATCAACAAAGTACAGCCTGAGTCTAGGACTTGAGCATAAGAATTTCTGTCCCTGTGGAATTGGGGTGTGGAAGTATTCCATGCCACCCTATTCTACCTGACCTCCTCTTATCCCACTCCATTTCGTCATTACGTCATTCCACCCTACTCCATCATTTAAAACATGTTGCTTGCAACCCGTTTAGTAGACTTCATGATTGTCCACCGGGCCAAGGCCTGCCATTGGCAAGCTTGCGGTATGGTCCCACACTCTAACATTTGTTCTCACGAGTCACATCTTTTAGTCACAAATCTGGGAGTGAATGAAGCTGTCCTGATTGTCTCCCACCCCTACCCCCATGCGCACGTGTATACACACACACACACACACACACACACACACACACACACACACACACACACGAGGCTTCTCAGAGTGTCTGGGCCTTTGCTGTCTTCTCTGTGGTTTCCTGCCCACACCTTCTCTCCTACTGTGAACACCCTGTATGCTGTGGTCTCTGGTCCTGGCCAGCCTCCCTCTGGCTGCCATCCAGTCCAAGCTTCTTTCTTCTACTGGTCACTGTTCCTGTTTGCCCCTTCAGAGAACCCGAATAAGGCTTTTGAGAGCAAGTCCCCCAGGGGTTTTGTGCCACTTGACTTAAATGTGAGGTATTTTGAGTGATCATGTGTTTGTCAGGGTTCATGCCACCTTGTTCCCAACTCTTAAATCTCCCCAAACTCTGAATGTGAGCATCTTTACTTAATTCCTGGGTCGTTTGTGATCTTTATGTATTCGGCTTAGTCTGATACATACTGTCATTGGTCCTGGTGTAGCCCAAATCTCCCAGAGTCACCTGATGAATGTCCTAAAATCAGAAAGAATTGAGATTTTAAAGTATAGATAACCTATTTAGGGATAGGTCAAAGACATTAATTTCTTCTCCTCCTCCTCTTTTTTTTTTTTTTTTTTTTTTAAAGTAAATGTCTTATAAGGGATTGGAAAGAAAACAGAGGTTGGTCCTAAGAAGGCTGGTTCACACCCGAGTGTTATACTTCCAGGCTGTGAAACCTTAGGTTACAATGTGATTTTGGGTTCTCAGTTTTTTCTTGCATAGTGGGACTCCACACATTTGCTTGAAGAATTTGCACTAGGGAGTTTGAAGGGGTATTCATTTCTCTTTCCCTTCACATTCTTGATTTTAGACTCTGAGTGATCCCATCCACCTCTTGCTCCCCCGAGAAGAGCTCTATAATTCTTGGTTTAACTGAATTCCCTCCTCAGGCCAATGAAGGGAGTATTTTCATATTGCTAGTAGTGTCCCTCTCCCGCCCCTGTCCCACCAGGTCAAGAGTCACTCACATTTCTCTTGAAGTCAGTGGAAGAATCTGGTTACTGGTGGGCAGGCTTTCAGCCAGAGAGCCAGCCTTGGGTGGCCAGGCTTTGGCCACTTTTCCCATTCCGGGGAGGTGATGGATGGCAGAGTTCTGATTTTTAAGAGAGACCTGAATGTGGTTAGCATGGTGACAGATACGGATCTTAACTGGGCACGGCTTGCAAATTCCAATTAATCTGATCTCAGCCCTTGGGAAATCTGCTCTGCATTGAGCTTGAACTCTGGTCTAGGGCTCAGGGCCCAATCTGTTACAGTGCTCTGCAAGCATTCTGCGCCCGTATCCTTGCTTAGATCTCCTGGAGGACAAGATCTTCCAGGGGTGTCCCCAGTGCAGTGCCTGGGCAGGGAGAGGAAAAATAACCCCTTCTCACGTGCCCCTCCCCCTTTCTCCTCTCGTGTTCTCCTACCCTCATTGTCCTTTGCCCTCTTGTCTTTCCCTAGCCTCTCTGTAGTGGACGGATAGAAGACATTTGCTTTTTTCATAGCATGAACCGAGTACAGTAAGAAACAGGGGAGTGAGTGACAAGTGTCCTGAGCCCTGGACAAGACATGGCACGTGGTAAAAATTTAAAAGCGGCCAAATGCATTGTCTTGGACGGTTGGAATAACGTTCGTCCCTTTCCTGTTGCGAGTCCCCCAGTTGTGACAATAGAGATCTATCTACCAGGGAAGGGACGAAGCTATCCTGGGCAGCACCAGCTTCCTCCCACCCCAGGGAACCTTCTGCTAAGCACAGCCTAGGAACTCAGCCTGGTTAGGCCTGCAGATGACGTCACTGGCTTTCCGTGGGACAGCTGCAGTCAGCGTCAGGACACTCCAGGCATGCCAGTGGTAACTGGAAGCCCTCCTTTCAAATGCTTCCCACAGCATTTGCATGGTGAGAAGTGCCTCTCCCAGGACGCAGAGACTACCACAGCAGGGTCCTAGGGGGAATCAGGGACATTTAAATACTGGCTCCAGGAGGGTGGGGGGAGGACATTTCCCAGAGGGCTACAGTTCTGTCAGTGGGATTCCATGTGAATAGGTCTGCAGTGAGTCCAAGGGATACATTTCTTCCTAGGTAGAAACTGCCAAGGCCTCTTTTTCAATTTTCCTGAAAACTATTTCCTTTGTATTGCTCTATGGCCACTGCCCAATCTTCTCTGTGTCTTAGGGTAGCAGAAGAGGGGTAAAGGGGAAGAAATGCAAGGAGAAATGTTTGCAGATTCTGTTTTACACGTATAGATGTTTTTCCTGCATAGATGTAGGTGCACTGTGTGCCTGCAGTACCTGCAGCGGCCAGAAGAGGGTGTCAGACCCCCTGAACCTGGAGTTAATGGGTGGTTGTGAGCCACCATGTGAGGGCTAGGAAGCAGACCCAGGTCCTCTGGAAAAGAAGCCAGTGCTCTTAAACGCTGGGCCATCTCCCTGGCCCTACAAAGGAGAGTTTTAGGGAGCCACATCGAGCCACATCCCTACACATGTCTGGGGGTCTGCAAAGCAAGACACATGAGACATCATCAGCTTGTTGTTGTGTGTCCCTAAGGTGGAGAGCACAATGACCTAGGAATCCAGTGGGGCGAATGGGGCTGGGAGGCTCACATCCACACAACATGTGGACAGCCACGGGCTAGGAGCTCTGGTTGGCCTTAGCAACAGTCCGAGTCAGCTGAGGGCCTAGCTCCCACTCTAGCCATGGGACTGCTAACCACTCTTCCTTCAGCAGACATGAATTCTGATGCCTGCTTTCTTGGGTGGGAACTGCCTCTAATATTGGGGAAAGTGACTCATAGGATTTCAGTTGCCCAAGGGCACCCAGCTTGTTGGCACAAGGCCTCCTTTGGAACCAAGATGGTCCACTATGGCTCCCCACTGGAATATATTTCTGTGTGTGTGATATTGGAGATGGAACCCAGGGCCTTGTACATATTAGGCCAGCCCTATGCCGCTGAGTTAGCTCTTGATCTGGCCTTAGCACTCATACAAGGTGGTGTGATATTCAGGAGATGCTGGGAAAAGCAGGCTGGATGCAGACATTGAAGAGGTCTGGATAAAGGGAGAGGACTTACCTGGAAGTACCTGTGGTCAGTGCTGTGAGATTCACAGACATGTTTAAAGAAAGCCTTCGTCTTACAGGAAGCTGTTTCTGATTGCTCATTTCTGTGAAACTGGCCTTGTCTTAAGCTTCATAGACCATATTCACTTTTTGTTGTTGTTGGTGTTTCTTATTTTCTGCCTGATATAACCCACTTTCTTTATTGTCAGTGTCTTTTAGATTTTAGCCCTAAGGAACAAACCATACCCCTTAGCTCTGTCCTGTGTGCTGAATAATCCAAGTGTGAGTTTATATTGAACTCTAATTACAAAGCTCCTTCAGATCCCCGGTCTCTCTTGTTTGTTACCACAGTTTGTTTATGTTTATTTATACGTTATGTGGGTGTTTGTGGGGCAGAGGGCAGATTTGCACATGTGAGTGAAAATGACTGCCAAGTTCAGAAGAGAGCATTGGATCCCCTGGAGCTGGACTTACAAGTGGACATGAGCTTCCCAGAATGGGTGCTGGGAACTGAACTCTGGTCTCTGCAAGAGCAAGACACTCTCTTAACTGCTAAGACACCTCTCCAGCCCCTTGCCATCACAGTGGTGTGGGACAGGCAGGACGTCTGAAGTGACCTTGGTTTGCAAAGAGTGAGTGACCTTTTCACAGGCACACAGTTTTTAAGTGGAATGGTCTTGCTGTGAACTTGCCATACAGCTCAATGGAAGGATGGGTGATAGACAGTCTCCCTCCATAAGACTCTCTCAGTGCCTGCACTGTGAAGGGATGAGGGGATGTGTTCGGATAACTGACAAAATAAGAGGAGGATCTCCTGGCTGCAATGCAAATGGGGTGGCTGGATCTGCTTGGGTCAAGGGTGATTTGCACCCATACATCTTTTCACCTGGCCATTGCATTCCTTTCCTTCCTCCATGAGACTAGGGAAGCTGATTAGGGTAAGGGTGGAAGGAAGTACGGGCATTGGGGGTGGGTCTAGAGCTGCAAAGGATAGAGGGGAAGCGAGCCAAGTCTGGAGGCAAATGACAGTGAGGGGACTCATCAGTCCTCCTGTGGTGGCATGGGGTTTGGGGAGGATAGAAGTCAAATAAGACAAGGGTTCCTTGTCATTCCGGCAGGAGGAAAAGCTGCAGGCCTGCGCCTCCTGTCCCACAATGTCAGAACCCTAAGCCGTTCTTTGAGGTATTTAGCAGACCTGGGGACAGTGTGGACGGATAGTGGAATCCCAGCTCCTTCTCACCCTGGCTGCCGACTTCCGGCTTGGCAGTGAGAGCAAAGGCAGCGTCCTGTGCACACTAGCCAGTTGGAAGGGCTGGAGCGTTTGAAGCTCCGCTGTTTGAGCTACCTATGTGTTAAAAAAAAGTCTTACCTCGATTTAACAAGAACAAAGCGTGTTTCTTCAGCCTGGGCACGAATCAAAAATAGTTGATTTTTTTGGCTTCAATTTAAAAATAAAAAAGTCACCTTTGGGTTGAGATCAAGAATGGAAAATTTTAGGGCATAAGAGTAATTTTTCCCCCCCGTCTGTTCTGGACAAGGGATGATGAGGCATTTCCATGAAAAGTTGTATGTAAATATCTACCATGCCTCTCACCTCTTTATTGCTGCGTGGTGTGTCCCCTCCATCAAGCTGTCCTTAGTAAGAGATTGTTCCATGCCTCCGGCACAGTGGGGTGTGCAGAGCACAGGGAACGTGTGTGAAATCGGATATAGGCAACTAATTGGGAGGCAAAGGAGGAGGCGATTAAAATTAAGCTGCAGCTTCTACCAAGGTGACTTTATCACGCAAAGTGCAGGTGAGCACCCCAAATGAGTAGTGACTGAGGCTCCCAATTAAGTGATGACAAACATCTCCAGAGGACGTAGGGTCTAGGGAACGATATTGACAAGTGGGATAAAAATGGAGACTCCTTGGGCGTTCCATTAAAAAAAAAAAAAATCATGGACCCTGGCTGGAGTGATGGTTCAGCCGAAGTGCCTGTTGCACAAGTATGGGGACCCAAGTTCGAGCCCCAGAACCTATATTCAAAACAAAACGGGGTGTGGTAGCCGGCATTTGTAATCTGAGCCCTGGGAGGTGGGGGGTGGAGACAGGCAGACCTCTGGGACTCAACAGATGGCAGGAGTAGCCTACTATAGACCGGTGCAAGGGGTGGGGTGGGGGGGCAGGATTCCCACTGGCCTTCACGTGCATGTGTATAATATACATGCCAACCCACACCCCCTCACAAATACATCCCCCCTCCAAGTATAGACAGGCCCTGACAGCTGAAGTGAATTTTGTAGGGCAGGATGTCTAAAACTGTGTTTGTTTGTGGTCCTCTGGCTTCACAGCCCAGTGTTGTCGAGGTGTGAAGAAACAGTTGTTTTGTGTCCGTTTTACTGTCTCTGACAACTGTTCCTGAGGAAATATACATTTGTGTAACAGACCGCCTCCGATGCCAGTTCTAAATTTAGAAGCCACCTCCGACAGGTGCTAAAATCAGTCATATGAAATTCAGGGCGGTGCTCCGAAATACTCAATACCATGAGGCCTTCACTACCCCGGGAGAACCTTCACAGCCCCAAGAGAACTTTTGTGTCTTAGGGCCCCCCAGGTTGTCAGGGTCTTGCATATTTGCTGTGGGTCAGGTCCCAGACATGTGCAGTGATGTATCTTCCTGGAATTGAGTCTATGTGGCTGGAGGAAGCCATGGTATGATGCCATAGCTCTCATCCGGGTACCTGGATTTTCATCTTTCCTCTGCCACACTCTATCTGCGAGTCTGGGGTATGATGCTTCGCTCTTCAGCCTTGGTTTCCCATAAAATGAGAATGTTGACTCTTGCTCACTCTGTAGGCATTTCCTGAACCTGAATGCTACGGTTAATATACAACATTCAGGTTTGGAGGAGGGACTTCTGCTGGGTTCACAGTGGTCACAGCTGATAATGTGGTCAAAGGTTCTCAGTGCCGTCAAGGGAACATCGTTCTCAGTTTTGACCCTGGAGGTCTCTGGGCCTCCCTGGGAGACAGCACAGCAGGGAGCCTGGGCCCATGGTTCTGTTCCTGAAGGCGATGTCTGTCTCACCTCCTAAATTTTAACTAATTTCAGGTAATAGGATCTTGCTGTATATCTTGAACTCACAGCAGTCTTGGACTCTTGAATGAAGGTCCATTTTTTTTTTTTTTTTTTGGACAGGAGCTCATGTATCTGGGCTGCCTCAGAATGTGCTCTGTAGACAGGATGGTGTCTTTCCACTTTCATCTCCCTAAGATGTGCAGCACTGCACATTTAATTGTGTGGACCATCCTGGCTTATAGGTCTAGCCTCCTAGTAGACTCTATACAAATGGAGCAGCTTCTCTGAGTCTGCTTTTGCACCTGTAAATGGAGCTTATCATAAGCCATGTGTGGGGATGAGGAGCCAGTTGAAGTCTGGGTTCAAGTTCTGGCCCTTGTCACTTCTTATCTGTGTGACCTTGGGCAAATCATCCAGCGTTGGTCCTCAGTTCCTTATGTGTGATGTGGAGGTGGAGAAAGGCACTTCATTTGAACTGATGGTGAGACCAAGTAATCTATAGAAAGTACTTAGAATAGAGAAAACACTATCAAAGTGATAGTTGTTTGTGCGCTGTTAATAAGAACTTGGCCTCACCAGTTTTTGCCACATTGGCCTGTGCACATCCTCTTGTATGAGTTAAATCCTCTGTATGTTGTTTATACTGCATGCAAGGTAAGTGCTGCATAAGTAGCTGTGGCACTGTGTTATTTGGGGAATAGGGACATGAAAAAGAAGTCTGAATGTGTTCTGCACAGGCACAATTTTGTTTCAACTATTTTCAATCCTCAGTTGGCTGAATCCACCACGCATGCAGAATTATAGATATGAAGGTTGCTTGTATACATCAAGTGAGATAGCATCATTCTGCATTTGGTGAGATAATGCATGTAAAACCCCTTGAACAATTCTTGACAATCAGTTCTCAGTGAATGGTAGCAGCTCTTATCTAAGCAGGTTCTATTGGGAAAATATAGTTATATTTTCATTTCAGTCTGTGTCTCATTCAGGATCTGTACTAGCTCTGGCTAGATCAAAACAAAAAAATTGGGCTTGGCTACGTCGTCAGGAGAAAATTTCACCTGTTCCTGATTCTCTCCAAACACATGCTCCCTGCTTTTCCCAGTGGACATGCAGGGCTCCCTTGGTAATGTGAAGCTTGGCTACAGAGCAGAGGACTTTGGGGAAGAACTCAGCTGTGTGACTAGGGAAGGCTCCCTTGGGCCCATGGCCTGATGGTTTGTTTAGGACTGTAGGACTTGGAGGAGGAGATGCTGGGTGGAGGTGAGGACTGGCTGTGGGAATTTAATGTCTTGGACTGGGTATCTTTCCTTAGGGCATCCTGGCCAGTAGTAAGGATCCAATTGCTAATTTTTTTTTTCTGCTGGAGAAAGTCTTGGTGGCTCTAGAGACCACTTGAGCACAAATCTTGGGTGCTGAAGAGTCAACTACTTAGCATCCAGGAAATCTGATACCTATGTCCAGAGCCAGGGCCACTTAGAAGAGAAGGCTGCAGACTTCCTAGATCAAAAACCACCTTATAGGTTCTGTGCACTCTTAGGTCGCCCTAAGAGACCACTGTTGGCCACAATATCTTGTGACTAGGTAGGAGAAGTCCGTGAACCTCCCAAGTGTTGCCAGACAGCAGATTGCCTGGGCTGACTCAGGGTATGGAGAGTTATTAGTCATCTAGAGTTGAGGTCTCCAAGAAAAATAACCGACTGACCAGGCCTTGACAACCATATGACCAGCTACTCACTCACAATCTGCTGCATTTTGGATCTTACGTGTTCCCCAAGCTCTATGTGTTGCAGGGCCCCGGAGAAGCACTATGGAGAGGTGATTATGGGATTCTAGCCCTTTCCTCATATTTTTCTCTTTTACAGCCTGGTGTGATGTGCTGGTTCTGCTCTGCCACTTGGTCTTGCTGTGTATGTGTGTGTGTGTGTGTCTGTGTCTGTGTGTGTGTCCCGCTGGCTTGCTGCAGGCCCAGAGCAACAGGGTTACTTGGCTGTGGACTGAAACCTTGAAACCCTGAGCCGGAATGCACCTTTCCAGTCTCTCAGTTGGTTATTGGGATTTGTCACAGTCACAGAAAGCTAACTCATGCACATTAAATGAATTTTGCCTTAATTTAAACAAGGCAACAGTGAAGAACACTTCAGGAGTCAGCCAGACTCAGACCTTCTGAGCCTTTTTCTCAACCTTCCAAGGACACCGAGAAAACTCACTGCATCGATTCATTGTGAAGATAACATGAGATAGAATGCTAGAGAAAGCTTTGTGAGTTATTTTGCTCAGGGTAAAAGAAAATCATTTCTTAGGATTCGTTGAATTGCTGGGCTTAGTGATGTGAGTTAGTATTTACATACCCAAGTGCCTCTTCCCTGGTACAGCCTTTCTGGGAGCCCAATCTTGGATGTCAGCTTACTTGCTTAGGGGACCCTATCAAGGAGGGGGCCTTTCTAGGCAGTCCGAATTTAACTATCCCAGACAACCTAAAACATTTTGACGGCATGGGGTTGGGAGATTCAGAATCACCCAGCCTCTCTCTGGGTGTACCCTGGCTGGGTATATGTATTTTTACATCTTTCATGAGCTGGGCACACTTTGGGTAGGAGAAGCTTGCTTCCTCCCGGTTGGAGAATACCCCTAACTCATGAACCCACCATCATAGGGCTGATTGCGGGCCTTGATTCATAGTGGGCCTGAAAGCTCCAGGGCAAGATTAAGCTGCCCATTGACAGTGACTGACAGCTTTCAAGATTGAAGTAATGAGTCCAGAGCCCCTGCTTCCCTGCAAAGCACTGTGGAGGTAATTTCCTTGAGACGCTCTCTCTACCTTTCAGAAACCTGCTCTCGTGCTCTCTGTGCTCTGTGGATGTCACATTCATCTCCTGCTCTTTGACCAGAATTAATTACCAGCATTATCCGAGGGAGTTATTTATATTAGTCTCAAACCAGTGAGCTACCGCAGCTGGAAGACCATCAAATCCAGTGTATGCTGATTGCCTCAATGGCTTCCAGACTGCTTTGGCAGGGGCTGTAGGAGACCAGTGAGAGGCACCATGCTTTCTTTGTGTGTGTTTATGATTGATGGCTGGAGGCTGGAGCTGGGGAAATGCCCAGGAATTCTGTTTTCTTAGGGAGTTTGGCTTTCAGTTTGGTGTACATGATGTGGCTGTTGTGTATAGATGGATGATGGTTGCCTGGAGTTGGGCGTGAGGCCCCTGGTTGGGAGTCTTCATGACCTGGATGTCCATGCTCATCTTTGTCCTCAGAGCTGAGTAGGTCTGGTTCATATTTCTTTCCATGGTCCTGGCTTCTACCAGACGCAGTGTGATCACTGTATTGAGACAAAGGAGACATGGATGACCAGCCTTGGGTCTCTGTCTTCACTGTTGTCTGCAGAGACCACTTTAGAGTCTGTGTCACCTCAATTAGAACTTTTAATCCCTTCCAACCATTTCCAGCTATCCTTGTACTCTTGGGTACGAGTAAGAGTGTGTGTCGAGGCCAGAGATCAACACTGGGCATCTTCCTCTAGCGTTCTCCACCTTTTTATTTTTTAATTTATTTCTTTTGTGTGTGTCATGGCAAAAGATAGATTGGAGGTTAGGGGACAACTTTCAGGAGTTGGTTCTCCCCTTCTAAACATGTGGGTTTCGGGAGACAGAACTCACGTTGTCAGACTTAGCGGCAGGTGCCTTTGCCCACCTGAGCCAACTTGCTTGGTCCCTCTACTTTATGCTTTGGAGCTGCTTACCAAAGGTCGTCACAGCTGGGGCTGTTGACTATTGATGGTCCCTTTTGGACAGAATGGGTGGGGAGGATAATGAGACCCTCACCTGAATGTCCAGTCACCCCTCCCTCCCAACCAGCTGTACACAATTCTTCTCTATTTGCACGTGGCCTTGGGGTCTCTGGGAGGGGCTGGGGGGATATAGGTGGTGGAAGAGGAGGGGAGAGCCTCCGTTTACATAGCCATGGAGAAGCCATCAGTTCTTCCAGCGAGGCTGTTTTAGAGTTACCCATGCTCCTGCCTCCAACCTCTTCCACATTGCCCTGTAAGTAAGCCTAATAAACTCATTGGCTCCCCCAGAGTGCACTCTGGTGGAATCTTACCTTGGTTTGTTGTGGGGACTGTAAGGAAAGGCAGACATTGTCTACATCTCCACAAGAGAAGGGGTTTTAGCAATAGGCCACTCTGTCCAAGTGCTCTGATGTCTGAAAACGGTGTGTGGGCTCTGTAGATTCTCACACAGTCCTCTTGAGGGGAGCTTAGAATGTTTCTGGGAACCCGCATTTTGGTATGGCCCCTTCAGAGCTTCAGTGTTGGTTACAGTTAATTCTCATGAAGCGGTGATCAGGTTGTAATAACTTACTGAGTTTTTCCTCGCTAATTCTAGGGCACCTGAGGCTCCAGAACACATCCAGGATTCCTAGCCTTTCTCAAGCCCTAACTTCACCGGCAAATGCCACTAGAAGGGCACAAGGGACCTAACTTGGGCCTCTCTACAGTCTTGCTTTCTTCTGTTTAATCTCCAAAGTGTTACACCATGATGTTTTTATGTTGTCTCATACATCGCTCTCACCTCAGCGAAGGATTCTTGTGCTGCTTTGTGTCAAGTTGAATCACCTGGAAAGAGGGACCCTTAACTGAGGAATTGCCTCCATCAGATGGGCTGGTGGGGACAAGTCTGTGTGCTGTTTTCTTGATGAATGATTGATGAGGGAGGGCCCAGCTCATTGTAGATGGTGCCACCACTGGGAAAATGGTCCTGAGCAAGCCATGGAGAGCGAGCCATGGAGAGCGAGCCATGGAGAGCGAGCCATGGAGAGCGAGCCATGGAGAGCGAGCCATGGAGAGCGAGCCATGGAGAGCGAGCCATGGAGAGCGAGCCATGGAGAGCGAGCCATGGAGAGCGAGCCATGGAGAGCGAGCCATGGAGAGCGAGCCAGGAAGCAGTGTTCTTCCATGATCTCTGCTTCAGTTCCTGCCTCTGGGTTCCTGCTTGAGCTCGTGCCCTGACTCTTCCTTCAGTGATGGATTATGACATGGACGTTTAAGTCAGATAAAAACCCTCTACTCCCCTGAGTTGTTTTGTGTCATGCTGTTTAACACAGCAATGGAAAACAAGCCAGGAAAACTATGATTTAAGCTATTAGAATCTCCCCCCCCCCCACCTTAACCAAACAAACAAAACAGTGATAGAACTGTTTTTTTTTTTGTTTTGTTTTGTTTTTTATTTTGCAATACCATTCAGTTCTACATATCAGCCACGGATTCCCTTGTTCTCCCCCCCTCCCGTCCCCCTCACTTCCCCCCCAGCCCCCCCTCCATTCCCATCTCCTCCAGGGCAAAGCCTTCCCCACAGACTGAGGTCAACCTGGTAGACTCAGTCCAGGTAGGTCCAGTCCCCTCCTCCCAGGCCGAGCCAAGCAATCCTGCATAGGCCCCAGGTTTCAAACAGCCAACTCATGCAATGAGCACAGGACCCGGTCCCACTGCCTGGATGCCTCCCAAACAGATCAAGCCAATGATAGAACTGTTTTTAAAGTTCAATTCAGAATATCCTGGTGGTGGTGGGACATGCCTTTAATCTTATCACTCAGGAAGCAGAGGTGGGAGGATCTCTGTGAGTTCAAGGCCAGCCTGGTCTACAGAACAAGTTCCAGAACAGCCAAGGCTACACAGAGAAACCCTGTCTCTAAAAACAAAACAAAAATCCAGTTCAGAAACAAGCTTGAAAAAAAAATAGGTGATAGTGGTATGCCAATTTAGTAAATATTTTTTCTTTTTGCCAGACAGAGGCCTAGTTCTTTCTTGAATCTGATTTTAAGGCCACTTCTCTAAGACCTGTCTTGCTAGCCTTCTCCCGATACTTTACAGGTTTTTTAAGACTCCCTTTTAGAATAGCCAGAAATGGCCTTTAATTCCTTGAGTTTCATTTGGGCTCAAATCAAGTCCCAGGAGACTCTTCTAGAGCTTTGTGACTTTGTCATATGGTTACCCTGGCCTGGGAGGAAAGGCCCTGCTCACCTCTTCCTGAAGCAGACCAACCGTGTGTCACTGTTTCTCTGATGGTCTGCTAGCAGGCCACCCATGCTCCAGTAAAGACGTCCTCCTTCAGACAGGGATGCTCCATCTCTACAATTCCTCATGGTGGCTGTCTGCGTGTATATGGAGGGGAGCCACAGCTTTCAAAGAGAGGTGACTGGGGAGTGCTCCCTAGAGAACCAGTTTTCCTCTGACTGGAGCTTGTTATCACGTGATCAAGGAAGCTGGGGATGTCTGTGCCATTTCAACACACCCCCTTCGTTCCTCTGCCTCCCTGGCTTAATGTGCCTCACCTTCTCTAAGACGTTTAGGCCCTGCCTTGTCCCCAGACCTGTGATGTCATGGTTAGCTTTGTGCCCGCACAGTCGCGTTTCTCTGGGTGCGGAGTCTCTGAACAAAAATGACCTTCCAGGAGCAGGTGGCCTTGGGAAGGTCGGCTCTCTAGCCAGAGACCGGGGCTCTTTGGGGGCTCTCCCTTGAGCTTTTTCCTTTCCAAACTGCTCACGGGATTTCTGCGTCATCTTGTTTGCCTTAATCAGAGATGAGCTATTACATTCTTGTCTGGAGCCCTTTGCTGGGAGTCTTGGGTTGTTTCTCTGCTGTACCCCGTGGCATCGCCGGGGCTTTCAGAGGGTGAAAAATAGCAGGCTTGTCATGGTTATGGAAAATCTTGCCTGGCTTGGCCCCAAGGAATTTGTTGGGTCTGCTCTGAAGAGCTGGTGTTGCCAGCCGAGGAATCCTATGGGCTTGCTCCTCCTTCCCGTATCCATTCACGGTGACCTTGGTTGGTGGTTCCCTCTCTCCTACTGGAGCAGCAACAAAAGACATTGATCCCTACTTGAACCTTTTCATTTGGAATGTTCATAGAGAAATATGAGATGCTTATTATTTAACCTCAATCTACAGCAGCTTCTGTGCCCGGGCTCTCATCCTCCAGGCAGACGGGGAAGGGAGGGTGACTCTTGTGGGAAGGTCCTCGTGTGCTTTGGGTCACTTTGAATTCGGCTCCTGGTGGTACGGCTGTGTGTTGGAAATGTCTTGCTACTGATATTGATCCCTTGTGTGGGGTGTGCTGGGACTCCATTCCTGATGGGCTATGACCTCCTGGGACAGAGGCTGCTTTCTGGAGGTGGGATGTCCTGGAGACATGACATGTGGGCTCGTAGCTGAACACTTCAGGATCCAAGTGGAGCCTGGCCCTGGCAAGGTGTGCACTGTGCTTGAACAACTTGATTCTCAGACCGGGTCACCTGGGAACAATCAGTCAGGATACTGATATGTATCTTGGGCCTGGCATTGGGAAGCACTTCATCCAGGAGTGCCACCACTGCCGTGTTCTAGCCCTGCCCTCTGCTCTCTCAGATGCTACTTTTCTAACTGTGGCAGGAGAGGCCACTTACCTGGGCTGGAGGGACATTTACTAAAGAAGCCAACATGGGGCTGCTTAAATATGGATGGGACACCTTTTCAAAAATGCAAATCAAAAATACATTTCCCAAAGAGCAAAAGGTTAAAAAGGTTCCAACTTAACCCAGTGAAAGATATTGAGAAAATAACCATTGCCCCTTTATTTTTGCTGTGCCAATGCCTGTACTGTTTGTGATGGAGCACATAGTCACTGCTTCCTGTCTTTCCTCATTGTGGATGACATCATGGGCTGCCCCGGGAACCCAGGGTGCAGTGGTTCCCAGGTCTCTGTGACAAGAGAACATCATGAAGCCCACAGCAAGGCAGGGGGACAAAGCTCTGTGATCTTGGAGGGCTATGTTCAGAGCAAAGGGGGAGTGATGAGCAGGGAGTATACCTCTGCCAGCTATTCATCACAGCTGCTACCCAGATGCTGCCAGGTGTGGGCCCCATATTTCCCGCTTTTAGGGCTCCCCCACTCTGCAGTGTGGGGCATATTATTTCTATTTCCAGAAGAGGAAACAGACCCAGTGAAAGACATTGAAATCACTGAGCTTGGAAATAGAGGAATTAGGATCCTAACCAAGAAGGGGCCATATCCCCCAGAACTCACGGATCTTACTCATGACAGTATGCTGCCTTTTCCAGAGGCAGAAATCAAGTTGCTGCAGGCCCCTGCTGCCCACGTCTGCCCATCTCACACCTCCATCATGTTTTCTGCCCCCTTTGCTCTGGCACACACTCCATGGATGGCGTTTCTTTCTCCTCTCTTGCCAGCTAGGCTCCTGGCCTTCTGTACACAGCTCCTTTCTGGGATCGCTTATTTGTCTAGAGGGAGGGTTCCCCACAGTGGCTCCCAGCCTCGGTTGCCGATAGTTGTCTTTTTGCTCACTACTTTGACCTCTCAGTTGGGCTGGGCCATGCGAGTACCAATAAGCAGAGAACCATGATGTCCCCTTTGTGGGAATTGACTTCCCAGAGCTATCCCCGGAGGAGCCGGGCTGGGCTAGGTAGTGGTATTGTGAATGCTCTTGGGGCTCTACACATGACACACTGGAGAAAGAGATCATCTCTCACAGACCAGACACACTCTGTCTAGAACCTCCAAGCGGTATTGTATTCAGCAGAAAGACTTATCTAAGTCTTTAAGATCAAGGGCACATCTTGGTCACACACTGCCCTCGAGGCCACACATCCTAGCCTCTTGGAGGGGGACAGGATGGTCAAGGGATAAAGATGGTGATAGCAACTGAAAGAGCATCCCATTAGGCTCAGGGTCTGCAGATATGTTTTGCTTCTGCCCCTCTTTGTTTTTTTTTTTGTTTGTTTGTTTTTATTTTGAGGTCTCAGTTTTCCCATTTGTAAAATGGGACACAGGAAACAGGAGGTTTCAAGAACTTCCTGTTGGCACACTTCTCTGTGTTTTCCCACCGTGGCTCAGGGAACTCTGGGCTTCTGTTGATGATGCTGGATGAATTTGAATTTGGGTACACACAATCCTTTTAGGAGGCGTGAGGGATAAAGGTGAAGTGCGCTTCCTTCATGACTCCTCTGAGGTGCATAATCCAGTCTCCTATGATGTGTGCAGCATTGAATTAAAGACGTGTGTATGGACACACACACTCACTCTTGATATTACATAAAAGCACGGTTTCCCTGTATCTTTGAGTCAGTTTTATACTCTGTTACGCTTCAGTTTCTCCCTGAGTAGCTTTGTACATTCCGCCACCAAAACCTCAGTTGAGGATCTTGCATCTTAGAGGCAAAACTTGGGGGCAGAGCCTGTGGCATTGCTGAGCTTGTGGGGGCAACATATAAAAATAGCACTCCACATGGAGTTCTTGTCCTACACGTCTGGAGTTTTATTTCCATCTCTCCTTCCAAGGCTCAATGGCAATGCCAGCATCTTAGCTTAAAAATGCTCCCCCTCCTCCGAGAATGTGCTCTGAGGGAATCCACACAGCCGTGCTTCTGCCTAGAACCAGCCAGCCTGTTCCCCCTCCCCACACTCCCAACCCTGGAGGGAGGCATGCCTGCATCTGAGATGCTTGTTTGGAAATGCTCTCGAAGGTACCTCCCAACTCTTGAGTTTGGTGGGTCCACATGAAGTCAGAAAGCTAAGATGTGAAGTTAACAGAGGTGCAGGTGGTAGACCAGTATGCTAAATCAAGGCAAAGAGAGGAGGGGAAAGCTGTAAAGCTTTGAAAACACAAGAACCCCAGAGACTTCTCCTGGTTTCCAGAAGCTGAAGGGAGATGGCTCTGGCTGCTGTGACCCTGCATGGGAGCAGCGAGGGATGTCTACACTGCAGAGGCTTGGAGATAGGCAGCCCTAGCCTGACCTCGTGTCAGAAGGAACCTTTAGGTGGTCTGATCTGCTCTATTTTCTCCAGCCTTCCACCCACCTAATCTGATGCTTATTTCCTCCTCTTCCTCCATTCTCATTTGTTCTATCCTGGCCCTGGAGTGAACAGAGAAGGCAGGAGCCTCATCGCCAGGCTTAGAAGAGTGGCTGGGATGGGGGGGTGCATATCCCTGTGGAGCCCCAGGATTGCATGGAGTTCTGTACTCCTTATCTTCTCCTCCTCCTCCTCTGAAAGGAGAGCAGTAGGCCTTGTGAACATGTTCTATGTGGTTGAATAGTCCCAAGCCTTCCCTTTTGCCATCCTCTGGAAATTTTCTGTTATTATACTTCCATGGGGACACTGGCTTGAAGGTAGTGTAACTTCTCTCAAACCAAGGTCATCTAAGATGGGGTGCAGGAATTTCCAACCTGATGCCTTATGTTGTGTTGACAAATCTGGCTGGGACGTTTCAACAGGCCGTCCCTAAACCCTAGGAATAACAAAAGGGAATCAAACTGAAGATAGTCAAGTCAGCTTTGGTCACTGTACCAAAATACTTGACACAGAGTACTGATGAAGTATAGAGCTCAAGATTGGGCAGCCCCATAGCTTTGGGCTACCCATGGCAGTTGGGAGCATGTGTATGAGATGGCATTGACATCTTGAGTTTGTAAGGAGAGAAGCAGTCACAAGGGCCCACAATCTCCTTCCAGAGCCCCAATAGCTGACAGACTTCCCACTAGGCCATAGCTCTCAAACACTGTATCACCCCTCAATACCTCCACCCTGGCAACCAAGCTTGAGGGGCAACCATTCAAACCACAGCAGAGGGTACCAGCCAGACCTCTGTCATCTAGGCACTCTGGCTCTCTTAGGTTACAGCCTCTCCTGGCATCCTTCTTTTATTCAACCACAGTGGCTCCAGTCAGGTTCCCTCTGGGTCCCATGATAACTTACCTTCTAGGTCCCCGGCAAGTAGGGCTTCATGCAAAGAGGAGGGTGGGAGGCTATCAATGCTAAGGAGTTTGAGGCCTGCCCAGCATGACTGAAAAGGGGAGAGCTGCTTTTCCCATCCAGGGAGACAGGCTCCATGGCATTCCTCATCGTGATGATGGGTGAAAGATTTGGCCTAACTTGAGTTCAGTACTGCCAGCCAGTACAGAGATAACCACGGGATGGGCAACCACTGGCATTCCTCTCATCAAGGGGAGGAAGGAGATCACAGAGTTTAGATCCACGTGCCCGATAGCCTGACTTGGCTTGGGTGTCAGTGGTACCTCTGCCTAGCTCTGTGATCCTGGAGACCTGGCTTCACTGCTCTGGCCTCAGTGTCCTCCTTTGCTGAACATGACATGGAGAGGCCTATCTCAGTCCTGGTGGCTGTTTGTGACCTTTGGGTTCAGACATCCATAGTGTTCAGATCATCCTTGGTCTCTGTGCTCCTGAGGTAGTAAGCTTGCTGTTCATGGGGCTCCTCTATCTCAAATGCCTAGAAAATGGTCTGGTTCATAGTAGATGGCTTAGTAATTATGTATTGAGGGACTGAGAGCTGGGGATAAAATATGGCCTATGATATGAACCCATCTGGGTAAAGAGAAAACACCACGGACAGGTGTGGTCCTGGGTTGCGTAAGAAAAGTAGCTGAGGAGCCAGAGAGTGCAAGCTAGTGAGCAGTGTTCCTTCCTTGTCTCTGCTTCAGTTCCTGCTTTGAGTTCTTGCCTTGGTTCCTGTGGTGCTTTGAATGAAAATGGTCCCATAGGCTCCTCTATTTGAATTCTTGTCTCTAGCTGGTGGAACTGTTTGGGAAGGATTAGAAGGTGTGGCCTTGTTGGAGGAGATGTACCCTGGGTGGGTGGGTTTGAGGTTTCAAAATCCTACACCATTCCCAATTATTTCCCTTTCTCTGCCTCCAACGTGAGGATCAGGACGTAACTCTTAGCTACTGCTCCAGCACCATGCCTGCCTGCTTGTTGTTATGCTTCCTGCCATGATGATCATGGACTCCAGTCCTCTGGAACCACATGTGATCCCTGATAAATATTTTCTTTTATCCGCTGCCTTGGTCATGGTGTCTCTTCACAGCAATAGAACAGGAGCTAAGACAGGTCCCTCTGCTGTAACCTGCAAGGCAGATAAACCCTTTCCTCCTCCAACAGTGTTTGTCACAGTAGCAGAGGAGCAAACTAGGACAGGGCCTCCCAGTGTGCTTGTCAGGTTCAATTGCTAGAGCTGGTAGATGGTTCGCATTGGCTGAATGAAACCCAGCTAAGAGACAGCTTTGGGGGAGCCCTTCTCTGCCCATGAGCTGAGTGGACATGAAACACAGAGCCACCTACCCTCCTAAAGCAGGCATTGCCTGCCTTGGGCTTTCGGGTGCTGGGTGAGCATGGGTGCAGTGAAGCTGTGTGTTGGAATAGCCATATGAAACACTTGGTTGTCTGAGGTGGAACATAGGTGATCCTTGTGAAGCTATGTCTACCACCTGAGGCCCTGGGTACCGGACACCTGGTCCTCTTCTTAGTTTCCCTGCATGGTTGGAACAAGTCTCAGAGATCTTTGTTCCTCATCCTTTCTCTGCAATAACAACATATCTTAGAGATATTATTTACCCTTAAAATGCCCAAGAGAGGTTGGAGAGGTGGCTCAGCCAATAAAACACTTGCATAGTCAGGGCAGGGACCAGAGATTGAATCCCTAGCACCCACGTAAATGCTGTCTGGGCATGGCCGCCTGCCGGTGATTCTGGGGTTTGGAAGGCAGAGGCAGGTGGTTCCCTGAAGTAAGCTGGCTGCCTAGATTAGCTGTGTTGGTGATGTCTGGGTCCAAATGAGAGATCCTGCCTTAATGAATAATGGCAAGAGTGATCTAGGAAGATGGCCGACATCAGCTTTGGGCTGCCACACATCTCTCCCCATGCCCACATGTATACATGCATACACACACACATATAGAGGCACATAAAAAATAAAAACAAACAAAAAACCCTCACTAAATAGTCTTAACTACTTTTGAAAGTTTTGTAACTTAAGAATCAGTAATTTATTTGTTTTTATAAAAGCCAGATAATTTTCAGCTATGGCAGGCCATGCTTCTGCAGCTACTCAATGATGTCTTTGTAGCATGGTACAGGCTGTAGACAGCACAGAACAGATAAACATGGTTGTTCTAATAAAACATCATGTTCACAGGTGGCAGGTAAGTTTGGTCCACAGGCTGTTGCTTTGCTGACCCCCTTTTCAGTGGTGATTTTGGGGTCATCCCATTTTGGCTTACTACTCATGGGTAGGACTTGAGTTAGATAATCTAAGGAAAAGGCCCAAACATGAATTGACTTTGCCCTTGGCCTCTTCTCTACAACCTTTCCCAATAAATACACCCAGAAGAGGGCATTGAAGGTTCTAGAAATAGGTTCCTTCTTTGAAGACTTGCTGTGTCTGGAAAGGCTGGCTTTCACCACAGTTTCCAGTTGCTCTGGAAAGGCACAGAGGTGGGCCTGGGTGGGAGGCCCTTGGGTGAGGTTGGTTCACTATAAATTTTCAAATGTTTGGATTCCTGGCTTACTCGGTTTCTTTCCTTCTCTGCTTTCCTAAAGCCAAGATGAATGAAAGGCAAGGGCTGTTTGAGCAGAGGCATGATATTTAAGGCTTGGTAGGCTGTGTGGAATATAATCAACCAGTTCTGTTCACTCAGCCAAGCCCGCACTATTCCTTAATAATTTATATAGTAAGATGGGCAGGTCTCTGGGAGAAGTGATGGTACTCCTTAGCAGCGTGGAGTAGGTGGCCGGGTGTCTAAGACGCTAGCTTCCAGCAGAGAAATCCAACGTATCTCTGCATAGGAGATTTGATGGAAATGTGGGCACTCCCAGCTCGACACCCTTTGCTATTAGCATCTTTCATTTTGACAGAGGAGTGTTGGTCCCCTGCCCTGGTGGATTGTCCAGGCCAGGCTGGGTTCTTGGATCAAGTTATGGGCATGTTTTAGAGCAAACATTTGGTGTGGTAGTGAGATCGTGGCTTCTGGGGCTGGATTTTTTTTTTTTTTTTTTCCGTATGCTGTGTTGTTACTTGTAGTTGCTCGCCAGGTCCTCGGGCTTTTGTCCTTGGCCTTGCCTGCATGGAGAGGGATGAGGGATGTGTGAGGTGTGCCCTCACTGCTGCCGGACATCGGGGAACTGTTGGTCATGAAGCACGGACTGACCTGTAGTAGGTGTTTGGATATTTCCCAAAAAAGGAACTGCACAGTGCCAATGTTCCCGACAGGGACTAAGTCTGAAAATAAGGCCACTGCATGGTGAGTGGTCTTTGGTGAATCAGCTGCCTCTTCACTTCCCTTCAGAGACACTGAGGTGTGGGCTTGGGAACCAGGTTGCCCTGCGGAAGAGGAGCATGCTTTAGGATCAGATGACCTTGGATGAATTAGTTAGAAGGGGACAGCAGTGGTCTAGGGCTGTGGATGCCAGAGGCCGTCCTACCATGTCCTTGTCTTAGTAGGGTCCCCAAGGTTGAACTGCCCCTTTATTGTCCCACACATGCTGGTCTTTCTGTCTAAGCATGACCCGAATCTTGATTCCTCTGTCTATATGGGGTGGTACTTATGGTTCCCTTCTCCTCTGGTGGACTGGAGCTTTGGGGGTTCTCAATGTCACTGGAGGGGATGAAGAACTGGAACACCAATGGAGAAGGGAGGTCTTGAAGGCTTGGAGGGGGCAGCAGGGAGGAGGAGGAGGAGGAGGAGGAGGAGGAGGAGGAGGAGGAGGAGGAGGAGGAGGAGGAGGCTGCTGTTTGAGATAGCTCTCACACTTACTCAGATGGTGTGTGATCACAGCCAGCCCCACACAGACTTCCCTTCAGACACTAGGAGAGTGAGAAAATGTAAGTTCAGTCTCTGACTTCTGTGTGACTCCTGTGGAGGTTCCTTCTGGGCTGTGGCTGGGAGTGTCTCCCTCCTCTGCAAAGGATAGCAAGCCTGGGAAAAGTGAAGGAACAGAAAACCTTGCATATAAACTGGGGGGCTTGGACTTTAGGACATAAAGGAGATGACATCAAGGACACTGAAGGGGGGATTTAGGGACAGGGTAGCCAGGTCAGTGACCTGACTCAGGCTGGGCTGAGCTATATTGGGTCTGTGTTCTTATGCTGAGGCATGCTCTCCCAGGCATGAGGCCATGTTTTCCAGGCCTGGGTCCATAACCCTGCTGCCAACACAGGTGTGCATTTTGATGGAGTACTCTATGCAGAACCAAGGAAGTGTAACATTTATTTAGAAATTGGGCTTCCCAGAATAAGACCCTGCTGGGAATCTCCTGGTCCTGGGAGAATGTTCCTGGTCAGGCTGGAAATCCATGCCCAGATGCTTGGATGTTGGCATGGAAAACACCAGACAGTATGTGTAGCCAGCTGGCTAAGCCGATGCATCTCTATATGAAGATCAGACTCTGGGGAGATTATAATTCTGAGAGAGGTGCCACACCCTGCCCCTCCCCAATTCTGCAGGGTCTCATTCCCTCCTGCCCAGCCAGAGAGCACTCAGCAGTTCCTTCTTGGAGGAGTCACACTTTGTAGACAATGTGCTTAGCATTTTACCCTCCTTTCTTCCCTTCACTGTCAGCCAGTGGTGTTATGGGAGTAGAAACTCATTTAAATATGAGTAGCTGAAAAAAATATCATTAGGAAGATAAATTGAAAAAGGCCTATAATACACTTCTGTGCTAGATAGAAATGACTTCCCGCACACTGCTGCACCTACCCATTAACCTGGAGAGTTGGAAGATGTCCGTGGTCTGAAACTCTCACAGGAACAGTTCTGGAGGAACCCAGCTATTGGGGGTTCCTCAAAGCAGAATGTAAAGGGTAGTATGTAATATGTAAATAGGTAAGTGCATGTTGGAAACTTCATGGCTCTGATTCTGTTGCTTGCCCAGTGACTTCATCCCACTCTAGGAAAGAAATGCAATCTCTCTTCGGCACCTTTTGCTTGTGTTGTGGGATCCGGGGAGGGGAAAAAAAAATCCTAGGCTGGTGAGAACCTTGTGATTTATGACCTTGGGTATGGGGAAGACTCCTCCCATATGGGAGGGGTTTAGACACGTTCTCAGGGTCCCAAGTGCATGATGTGTGTTAGAAGTTACAGAAAAGCTGGATTGGGGTGATGGCACGGTGGGTGAAATGTTGGCAATACAGGTATGAAGGCCTGAGTTCAGATTCCCGGCACCACAGGAAAATCTGGGCATGGTGGTATGTGCCTGTAAAATTGACACTGATATGGTGTAAAGGGCAGAGACAAGTGGATCTAGGGGGTTCTCTGGCCAGCTAATGTAGTTTAAACAAGTCCCATTTGGTGAGAGATCAGGTCTCAAAAAAAAAATAAGGTGGAGAAACTATTGAAGAAGTCATTCTAATGTCAACCTCTGATTTCTGCATGCATCCAGTATGACTGAATGTGCACACACACAACACAAAGCAAACTACATTTGGGTTCTGTGCAATACCTCAATTTCTAGCCAAGCATTTTTGTTAAAAACCTGGGCTTTGAGTTCAAGCAGGATGTGAACTGAAGCACAGGTCTGTCTCCAACCAGGTGAGGACCTTGGGAAAATTCACTTCTTTGAGCCTTAGTTCCTTCCACAGAAAATGGATGAAAAATCCTCACCAATCTTCATAACCTCATAGTGTTGCTCTGAGGATCCAAAGGAGAGTAGCAGCAGATACTGTAGCTCATGGTTAAGGCCATTCAGTAGACGGTAGGCATCATTACTAGGAGATAGTAGCCACAGCAGCAGCGGGGTGGTCTCCAGGGCTATACACATGAGGTTACTCTGTAGTGGGCTACAGCTCTAGGAATAGTAAAGAAATCACATCACTCTAGATTTGGGCAATAGCCTGGTGGGTGGTATCTCAGAATGTTGCTTGGAGATTCATTGGTACTCATGCTTAGCTGTGATCATTTCAACCATTTAAGAACGTGTAAGAGATGATAAACAGTTGGTTTTGAAATATTTACTGTAAGCAATTCAAACAACAGTGAAGTTCAGGAAAGAAAATTTTAAAAATTGCTCAACATCTTAATATCTAAGAAGTAACCAATTACAGACATTGAGAGGCAGGCCCCCAATTTAGAAGGATGGAAGGGATAAACTAGATACTTAGATTACAAATTAATGGGAATAACTTTACAAGAACTGGATCACATTCTGCGTTCTGATTTTGACACTGAATATTAACTTATTTGCCTGATTTTCTGAGAGAAAATGAACACACTTGAAGGGACTTCTGAGCTGGGTAAATGTTTGTTTGAAATAGGTGGGTGGGTTTTTTTTTTTTTTTTTTTGAGACAGGATTTCTGTGTATAGTTTTGGTGCCTGTCTTGGATCTCCCTTGTAGACCAGGCTGGCCTCAAACTCACAGAAATCCACCTGGTTCTGCCTCCCGAGTGCTGGGATTAAAGGCATGTGCCACCACTGCCTGTCCTGAAATAGGTATTTTAAAAATATCTCACTGTGGTTATAAAAATATTAGGAAGTTGAAGTCATTGTGTTCTCTCTCTCTCTCTCTCTCTCTCTCTCTCTCTCTCTCTCTCTCTTTCTCTCTCTTTCTCTCTTTCAAGATAGAATTTCTCTGTATTTATTCCCAGCTGTCCTGGAACTCACTCTGTAGACCAGGCTGGCCTCGAACTCACAGAGATCCACCTGCCTCTGCCCTCAGAGTGCACACCACCACCACCACCCAGCTTCTCTCTTTTTGAAAATTAGCTTTTAACCCTAATTTATGGGTTTGGTTCTGGCATTTTCATATATACTTTGTTCTTTTAAAATTTAGCATTTTTATTCTTTTGGCATTTCATATGTGCAGACAGTGTATTTCCACCATAGTCACTCTCCTCACTCACCCCAACTACTCCTGGCTCCACTCCCTCAACCTCCTAGATTCACTGTCTTTAAGAAAATACTCAACTGAGTCCAATTTGAGCTGCCCCTATACTCCTGGGTGTGGCGTCATCCTCTGGAGCATGGTCAGCCTCAGTGCTCACACCCTTCAAGAAAACCGACTCTCCCTTTCTTAGCTACCACTAAGTGGGCCCTTAGTCGGTAGTGGGGTCTTGTGAGTCCCTTTCTCCTCCCTGAATATTGATTGGCCTGATCTTATGAAAGTCTTATGTAGGCAGCCAGAGCTTCTGTCCTGTCTCACCTAGGAGACAATGTTTGTCCGGGTCCTCCCTGACCTCTGGTGCTTACCTTCCTACCCTGTTTTCCCTCAATTTCCCCTGAGCCTTGGGGGAAGGATTCATGAGACCGGTATCTCTGTTATGACTGAGCACCCCATAGAGGCAGATTCCCTGCCCTTAGACCAGCTGTGGGTTTCTGTGTTAGCTGCTGTTCCCTACACAAAGAAACTTGGAACCGAAGAGTACTGCGCTGCACGGGTGTGTAAATATGTAAATACAAACATCTCTAGTACAAGTTTGATACATCTCCATCATACTTTATTCTTATTGGTCTTCCTCCCCAGCTGTCCTCCCGATATCCCCATCTTTCAGTCTGCCCCCTCCCCTCCAGTAGCCCTCTTTCTACTTGGATGTCAGAAGTTAATATTTTCTGTTAATAACTAATTTAGATTTAAACTTTGGAGACCATGCTGCACAAGATGAAGCAATTAGCACTCACAGGCTTCCCCCTTTCTCCTTTCTGCTTCCTTATGCAGGAATGGCCTAAGTTTTACCTTGTTAAAATAGATATCGGTAAGTGCCAGGGCTGTGTTCCTTCTGCAGGAGTTCAATGTCTAGGTGCAGCTCTCCTGTCTAATTTCCTCAGCTATCTGAAATGCTGTTATTTTGGTGTTTGGTTTTGCTTCTCTGACTTACAGGCCAACTTGTTTCATCATATTGATATTCTTACTAATTTCACCTAAAGCACTGGGCACTGAGAAGGGGTTTGCTTGTTTACTTCTGGAAAGGGCTTTCCATTTTCTACATGCTGTGCGCCTTATTTTTCCCTTATAACACAGGGTCCAAGTGCTAGGAATGCTTTTATCTATCTATCTATCTATCTGTCTGTCTGTCTGTCTGTCTGTCTGTCTGTCTGTCTGTCTATCTATTAAATTTGGGGAGCTCTATGTAGTCGTAATTGCTCTGTTATCGTGAGTAAATATGTCATGACGAGTCTTTTGTGACTGTCCCTAAACCTTGGCCATGGTGCCTGAGCTGTTGTTTGGATGACTTCTGATGCTGATACAGTTTTAGGGGAACCTGTGGGATGAGGTAAGAACCAGGGCTGTGTTCCCTCGCACAGGCCTGCTGTTCCTGCTCCATTGTTCATTTCACTAACAAGTACCACCATTTTCTGTGTTGGGCTGCCTTTGACATTTTGACCATCTTAAAGAAGCAATGAGCCTTGGAGCTATGCCTCTATGGCCCAAGAGGCCCCTAATTGCTCATTTTGCTTTTTTTCAGTTATCTGCCTAATTGAGGAAGTGTGTCACTTGGGAGGTAGGCTTTGAGGTCTTCTATGTGTTCAAGCCACACCTGGTGTGACAGTTTACTTTTTATTACGATTACAGCCAAACTGTGTGAAGTTTTTTCTGTCATTTAACTTCGGCATCTTGTCTGCTCTTTTCTCCTTCCTGTCTTCTGTTGAATGATAGTTCCTTTTCTTTGCTGGTTACAACCTAAAGATAGTATTCTATTTTCTTGTGATTTTCCTAAAAATTTAAGATATATAGTTAAATTTGGAAAACAAAATTTTCTAGGAACATGGAAAGGGACACAATTTATTTCCTAAACTAAAGTAGGTAATCTCTAGCACAGTGCTTGCCTTAGAACGAATAAGAACTCCAGCGAACAGAGTCCCTCTTGCTACTGCCAACACTGTAATGAATATTAATGTCATCATTTTGCCCAAAGACCCACTAAGCATTATTTTTAGCCATGAGTATGTTATAAAGAAGCTGAGAGTCATGAAAATTATCGGAATAGTACCAATTTTTTTTTCCCCAAACCAAGGGAATGCTACAAGAGGTAGGACTGCATCCTAGATCACTTTGCTCTGGGGATCATGAGAACATCATCTCTCATGAGTTCTCTTGTTTGTAAAATGTTATCCTGAGCTTTTAGTCAGTCATGTGTGTGTGTGTGTGTGTGTGTGTGTGTGTGTGTGTGTGTGTGTGTGTGTGTGTGTAGACCAGAGGTAAATGTAGGTGTCTTCCTCATAAATGTCAGTGTCTTCCTCAGTTTCTCTCCCCCACTCAGGATCTCTCACTGAACCCATAACTTGCCAATTAGGATTAGGCTGGACTGGCTGGCCAGCAAGACCTGGGAATCCGCTGGTCTGTGTCCCAGAGCTGAGATTGCAAGTATATGCCATCATGCCTGGATATTTTACATGGATCCCGGGGATTGAACTCAAGTCGTTTGTAACTAGCACCTGACTGAGCCGTCTCTCCAGCTTGTCAGTGAATCAGATACTGTACTGTCCTCAGCACAGCGTAGGCCATGGAGTAACTGGCAGCTTTTGCATGGATACGAACCGAACTTCGTTTTAAAAACACCCCAGCCTTGGCTTGTCCAGCTAAAAATCTGATTCTGTGCCTGTGGTTCTGACCTCTGACCCAAGGCTGGGGCTGCTCCATACTGCTCTGGCTGTGGCTTAGCTGGGCAAGTGGCCTCCTAGGGTGGTGAAGTGGATCTTGATGATTCTGGGAGCAATTGCTGGTGAATCAGGAGTGCAGCGAAGCATGCTTTAGAATGGAGGAAGAAGTGAAGTAGAGCTTTGCCGTGGAAGATGCTTTCATGCAACACGTTGATCTCCTCGGGGGCGGCAACTCCCCACCGCTGTTCTCTCGTTTCTGCTGGGAAGCCGGGTAGGAGTCTACAGTGCCCTAGTTGGTGTTTTTTGGGTAAGCCATCAGGTTCTGCACCGGCATTCCTGTCACTCGCCAGCAATTCAAAGCGGGAGCTGCAGCAGTGAGCTGCTCATGGCTCATGTCCTCCAGTGGCCGTGGCAGCACAGATACTCTGAGGGGGGTGATACTCATACTTAGGACCACTGGTTGAATAAAGGCCTGGGAATCAGGGCAGGTATTTACTTACACTGCTCCATGACAGAGGCTGCCAACCTCTAGTGGATCCTGGGAATGGCAAGAGCTGGGAGTAAGATGGAGGTGCGAGGTATTCTGCCAGAGGTGGACCCCATCCATAGGGTTACCTCCTTAGCCTCTTCTGTATCTCTGTTAGCCAGGTGGTGGCAGACGTGTTAGCCAGTTGGGGGTCAGGAGACTCCATGTACTCTTGGGCAAGTCACCTGACCTGGGTTCTTTGCCACCTGTACAATGTGGTGCTGATTCTTTTCTCGGTGCTTACTCGCAGATGGATAGAGAAGACCAGTAGGGGAATAGCCCTCAGGCTCTGGAAAGACAAGGGTTGGGCTGTGTGTTGCTTATCCAGGCCAGGAGCTGGCAAATGAATGGGGAAGACTGAGCGTTTCTAGGTCTCCTTTGAGACCCTTGTCTTCAACCTACATTGGATCGATCCGGTCACTCAGTCCCCACCTCCATCACCCCTCACAAATGCAGGACTGAAGTTGGTGGCATCAGGAAGTAGGTCAGTGTGTGTCAGGAGAAGGTAGCTGACTAAGCAGGACCTGCTGGCAGCCCCTGTGCTGAGCGTTCTGTGTAGTGAGTATCTGAACAGCCAGTGCTCACAGGTAGGGTACAGCACGCTGGCTCCAACGTGTGAACCTAGAACCATGTCCTAGACCTTTCGCTCCCACCTAGGGTCAGGTGGTGCCACTTGAGCTGTTAATGTTTGGAGGAGACACAGGGAGTCCCTGGGGGTTCCTAGAGAAGGAGATACCCAAGGGCTCATGGCACTCAGGATTATTCATCAGCTTGGTTGATGAAGACTAACTTTATGTTAGCTCTGGAGTCTATAACTGGTACATTTTTAAAGATATGCTTGAGGAAGCAGGTTCAGTGGAGTGACTTGACTTTGCCAAGGCCATACAGCTGATAGGCAGGGAACTTATATATGACATACTAACTCATACATGACATACTCAGGAGTTCAGAGAAGGATAAGGAAGGTTCGAGAATTAGAAGTGGTTCTTGCCAAGGGGGCCTCATTGCTTTGCAGTGGCCAAAGATCCTGTCAGGGAATTTATTCTATGAGAGTACTGTAGGTTTTCCTGGGAGCTGGTGGCCAAGGGTAAGAGTGTGAAAATAGATGCAGAAGTGTGTAGAGTTCAAGATACTGTGCAGGTATACAGTGTGTGTGTGTATGTGTGTGTGTGTTGTATAGTGCACACCAGTCCACCCACAGCCTGCACATTTGCCATGGTAACTGGCACAGAAGCCCATTCCTTCCCTGCCTAGTGTGTAAAACAAAACAAAACAAAAAACAAATCAACAGTAACAAAAACCTCAACCCCCCGTCCCCCGCTCCCCTCCAAACACAAAATATAAAACCAAACTAAGGGGCAACAGTAAAGAATGTTCGGGGCTGCAGAGAAGCCGACTGCATTTTATGGTACAGATGGCCCATCCGGATGGTTTGGGTGACGGTGGAGCTGGCTTGCTTCAGGACTCTAATGGCTTTTTAGGAGCTGTTACATTCCTAATAACATATTGTTCCTAGGCTAGTAGTTTTTAAAATTATAGCTCCATTTCAAGGCAGATGGGAATGGAAAAGAGAGAGAGAGAGGCAGTAAGTGGGATGGAGAGATTTTAGGGAACTCCAGGGGTAGTCTTACTTTAAGACAAAAGAAAAATACAAGCTCTCAGTGGTTTCTTGCTTTGTGGTGGTCCTGAGACTATCAACCTGCACAGTCACTTTCTAGGTGAACTTGTATCTTGGGTGATGCGAGTATCATGTGGATGTTGGGCATTTGTCTGTGGCTTATGGAAGAGCTGGGGGTAGTGAGCTACCTCAAGCCTCTTCAGGGATATTGATTACAGGAATTTCACAAGGTTGGGCCAGACTTGCAGGATGGTGTCAGAGACGCAGGAGAGGGGCAGAGCTTGGCGCACGGACGTGGAGAGGCAATGAGCTTTACCTCTGGTCCTCAGGATTCCCACCTCCAGCCTTGGCTGTCTCACTCCTGGGATGCTGTCTTCCTTTTATGTTTGCAAATGAAGCATGTCCTGCGGAAGAGAAATGACTTGTCTAAAGGCATGGAACCACTGAATAAGGGTGAGAAACGAGACTAGATGCCTTAGCTTCCAGGGCTCCATTTCCCATGTCACATAACCTTTAACATGTATTGGCTTGTTGGTATTCCCAGTAGATTTGCTACCTTTGGAGTCAAGGATGTGTCTGACCTTCCTGACCCTCATGTGTATGTCTAGACCTTGTCAGGAGACCAGCGACCCATTGGCAATGCTTGGTGATTCTCATGGCAGAGAAGGCATGGAGTTTTCAGGGCATGGATGGCCAGCCTATGTTTGTTGAATTCATATGTGATATCCATCAGAAATATGGAGACATTTACTCAACACATATATATGTATATATATGTATACATATGTATATATAGTATATATTATACACACTCATACACATTTCCAATGCTTAAAGAAGCACAGTTTTCAGCAGAAGTTACCGGATTAATTAGTTACAGATGGTAGCAGCACAAGATTGAGAGTGATTTAGGGTTGTCAGGATAACATATGCAGAGGGCATGACAGCCGTTTGGGTCCCTTTCAACATCATTAGGCTGCTTGGGCTTGAAAATCAAGGATTCATAACACCAGCTGATGTTTCCCTATGTCTAGATTTTTCCACTTGATTTTTAACTTGACTATTGACCATCTGGGTTACTTTTTAAAAAGTCATTTTTTTAAGAATGTTTTATTACATCTATTTATCTATATATGTATCTATGTATCTATCTATCATCTATCTAACTATTATTTTGTGTGTGGGTGTACATATGAGTGCTACTGTGTGTGTGTGTGTGTGTGTGTGTGTGTGTGTGTGTGTGTGTGTAATGACAAGGACAACTTGCCCAAGTTGGCTGTCTCCTTTAACTTGGGTAGGTCCTAGAGATTAAACTCAGGTTTGGTAGTAAACACCATCACCCGGTGCTCAGTGGTAGAGTGCTGGCCTAGCAAGCGCAAGGCCCTGGGTTCGGTCCTCAGCTCTGAAAAAAAAAACAAAACAAAAAACCAAACCAAACAAACAAAAAAACCTCCATCACTCCTTGAGCTGTCTCAATAGCTCTGATTGCCTCTCTACTTGGCGGCATTGCTTCATCTCAAAAGGGAAGGATTGTCAAGTCCTGCTAGGGCCTCCACCACCACAGTGGAAACAAACTCAGCACCCTGCTTGCCAACCATTCAGTTCATGGAATCATTTACTGTCATGAACTAGCTAATTTGAGTGGGCTGACTCCCTGGCTTATAGGAGAGAAGAAATAGTAACCCTGGGGCTTCCCGCACCCATCAAGAGTCTGTGTGGACTAACTTTTCTGTGTTGTTTTTGCTTCTAGGGCGCACTCTCCTCTCTTGCTAGCCTCTGGCCCTACTGGGAGCCCACTGGGAGCCCACTAAAGGTCTCTGGTGTTGGAGTCAAGTGGGATGCCTGTTGGGGGGATCTTTCTGTAGCGGACATATTGCGTGATCTACAGGGGAGTCTCTTGACGCTGAGATGGCAGCCCGCGCCTTCTCCCCATGGGCAGAGCTCACACATCTTCTTGCCATTGCTCCTTCTTTGGACTATTTCTGATGTTTATTGACTTGCTGCTGGAAAACGCTTCCCAGGGATAATGAACTGGGTAGTTTTCCCTCCTCATTTTTCTTTGTTGTTGTTGAAGGCATATGGGAAACTGGGCTCTCCACTTACACTTTATTGATTCCTGAATTTAGGAGATAGTGCTGTAATTGACAATTTTATCAGTGCCTCATGGGCAGAAATAAGTGTGGAACCTGTGGCTGCTAACTCTGCACGAAGCTGGGACATTCCAGGCCTGGGCTATGGCCCAAGATGGGATCACTTCTTTCCAACCCTGCTACACCCTGCTAAGTGCCCTTGGGCATGTCCTAACTGCCCCTTTCTTGGCTCTGGCTCTACCTTACTGTTTTATGAGAGGTTACATAAGATGACCTTGACTACCAGCCCTTGAGTTCTGATTCTTGGGTTCCAGGCTGAGATAGAGCCCCTTTCCTTGGTGGTTCTGTGTGTGAAGACTTGGATATCCCTGTGTTTGAGATTTTATCTCTGATCCACTCATGTGCTCTTGCCTTTGTTTTCCCTGGGGGCCTGATGGACGTGGCTGAGTCATGTGCTGTCACAGCCAGAATCCCTTGTGACTAAGCTATGTGTTTGGGGAGGGCTGGCAGAGCCACTGTATAGCGTCTGCATGGGGACAGCCTGACTCTAGCATTGCCCTGATGGGGAATAACCCTAAACCTTGCTGGCACAGAGAAGTAGCACCTGCCACCATGGTTCATAGTTCAGGACTCCTCCAATACACTCCTCTGACCATCCCCGTCCCCTGGCCAGAAGCCCTGCTTGTACATACAAGAATCTGTCTCCTTTCAGATTGTTGTGGAAAATCTTGCTGTCAAGTTCTTAGGATGGGATTAAGTCCCATGTGCGTTACAGGTTGGCATTTGACTTTTATCACACCTGTAGCCTGCAGACAAGCTAGATGCTCTCTCAGAAGAGCAGCAAAGTCTTGGAATTAGGGACACCTGTGTTTGAAGCCGAGCTCACCGTTTTTGGTGGAGTCACCTAAATGGCAGCCTCTCTGCCTCTTGGTGCATCTTCTCTAGGAAGGTGGAAAACAGTTTCGCTCTAAAGACATTGCCCTTGAAGACCAAGTGGACTCCTCCTGGGTTTCACAGCCCACCCCTCATGCCAGTGGTTTAGAAGATGCTGTGGGGAGGGCCACAGATATGTTTCTTATTATAGTTTGTGTGTTTGGATGCGCTTGTGAAAAAAATAGAAGCAGCATTTGGAGCTTGTGACTTCACAGATATGATTGCTCAGGACAACGCTATTTTGAAGAAAAAAAAAGGAGATAGTTTTGAGTTGATTTAAAGGACAATGTGTAGTCCTTATTAGAACAGGACAAGCAAACATGGTCCAAGCCAGCAAGATAGGCACGGCTGTGCTAAGTCATTACAGAAGCCTAGTGTGGATGACACAGTGGGAACAGGTCAAAATGTCTTTCTGTTCTTGTCACTTCCTGGAGGAGGAGAGGGGCAGGGCTGAAAGAAAGTGTAAGCGGAGAAACCGACAGCGGATCAAAGCCTCTACATTCCATTAACCTAGCAGGTGACTTCTGCCTGGTCGTCCACTCTCTTGTTGGCTGCCGTAGCATTTGAGCCTGAGAGCCCAGAGAGGTCTTGAAGACAATCTGTTGTTTTGCGTCAGACTTAGGTAGTTTTATATACAGAGTTACTTCATGAATGGAAAACGGAAGCAAAGACCCAGAGAGAGCTTGGCTCACCTAAAGACATCGTAGGAGTGGCGGAGGTGGAGGGATCTGTCTTCCCCCAGGGAAGATGTCCTTTCCTGTCTTGTTTCCTAGTGTGGTCAGCAGCTTCTGTGTTTGAACTTCTTAGTACAAGTCCCCCCTGGGCTTCAATGTGTAATTCTATCTAACCTTCATCACTGCTGGGCCTCTGGCCTTCCCGTGCTGGTGAGCGGGTTGGAAAACCAGCTGTGTAGACACTGTGGGAAGCAGTGATGAGTTGTAGAAGTCCCCCATTTGGTGCTTATCATGTCGAATCATTAGCCTGTGAGCTGGGATGCCATTGGTCTCTGATCTCTCTCCTTTGAAGACAGGACTTGGGTGGTACAGGGCCGGTGGGAGGGGCCTAGCCCTAGGTGGCCCCTATAAAGGAGTTGAGATGGAATCTGAGGCCATGGAGACTCGATGGAATTACACATCCAAACCTCAGTTTACTCTCAGCCATGACCATGACCTTCCAGTTTCCCAAACCATGATGCTCTATGAGAGGTTTCCCAGTTTGCAAGTGGGGTTGAATTGATAACCCAGGCAGAGGGTCTTAAGAGCCTGGTCTTGTCCCAGCATATCCTATGTGCCTTAGAGAATAGTCCAACACCAACACCACAGGCTGAATCTCCAAGACCTCCCAGTTACAGTAGGAGGCGGAGTATGCAGTGTGAGACCCCAGGGACCATTCAACAGTACCTACTACCTTTCCTTCCATTTTTTTCTTCTGCATTTCTTTTTTGCTATTTCCTCTTCCCTCTCATCAGCCTTACATCTGACTTTTCGTAAATGGAAAAGGCTTATGGACTTCCCTTGGTATAGGACCTTAGAGAGCCCCTGGACCCTGTAGTCTTGGAGGGAAGGAGAGGGGAGTAGGGCATCACTCCCTTCAATAGGTGTTCCAGTGCCCCCAGGACTCCCTAGCCTATGGGTTGTTCATGGTACTTTAAGACCTACTGCAGAGGCGGCCTGGCTTGCTCTGACACTGGTGTCACAGGGTACTTTCTCCCCACCTCATGACTACTACAGGGCAGTGTATCTCCTCTCCATTGTGTGAGCAGCCCTCCAGGAGGTCACTCTACTCTGCCATATTAGCTGTGCTCCAAGAGTCTGAGTATTGCTCAGTATGGCTGAAGGTGAGACTCCTTGGAGAAGGGGCCTGGCCACAGATATGGGGAGGCCCCCTAAGGAGAATGAATAGGGAGCCTCAAACCATTGTGTCTCATGGAAGTTGGCTCCAGTGATTATGGCTCACAACACAAAGCTGGGAGGGTGCCAGGGCGTGTTAATACTGCATGAGGCAGTAAGGAGACCTGGGCCTTGAAACCGGAGATGTGGCCTAGAATGGAACTAAACAGTGGGCCTCCTCTAAAAGGGGCATGATGTGCTCACAGAAGTATGTGGCGGCATTATTTCCCTCTAAGGCCGCTTGCTATATTTGCACACAATGCTTCCGGAAGGGCAGTGGCCGGGGATTAAGGAAGGTGTTTTGAGGGAGGCACTGGATGATTGACTGAATGATCGCCTCTTTTGTTGAGGGGGAGAAGGAGAGGGAAGGTGGGAGGGGAGAGAATAAAGAGCAAGAAAGGTAGAGATGAGGCAGAGAAGGGAGCCTGCAAGTTCTTCTTGGGTTTTTCTGCCAGTCTAGCTAGCAAGCAGATTAAGAAAGGGTCGAGGGGACAGGTAAATCTTCAGAAGCTTAGGACCAGTGTGACTGATTCTGGCTTTCCAGGTGCTGCTGTTGACTTTCTGCCCCTTTCTCTTGGTTTGAAGCCCTGCTCCCATCTCCATGGAGGGGGCCAGTCCGTGCTGCCTCCTTAGAGAATGACCTGACTGACCCCGGGAGACCAGAATCCAAGCACCTGGAGAGTGTCAGTACCAGAATGGTCCTGACTGATGTCTAGAAAGGATGCGAAGGATTTAGCCAAAGGGGGCCTCCATCTGAATGGTGTCTCAGGCCATTTTCTAGGCATTTGATGTTAAAGAAACTCCAGAGAACCTGCATTCTTTCCAAATTGGTAGCTATCTGTACTAGTTAGGATGCTTTCACTACAAATACTGGGAAGCATCAACTCTTATTGGCTTACAATGATGACATGTTTCTTCCATAGGTAGAACTTAAGTCAGGGAAGAGAGACCACTTGTGCCAGGGTCAGGGTTCAGTGATATGGGTGAAGCCCTGGTCCTTTCCTTCCTTTATTCTCATGTTCTCAGAGACATCTTGTTACCAGTGGACGGGACCTATGCTGAGTATATCCATATTCTTAGCCTCTCCCCCAAATAGTTGAAAATAAAGGTTCACCTGGGTTTAGAAAAGAAACAAGATATCTATTTGGAATGGAGTGAGGGGCTGGAGATGGCTCAGTAATTAAGAGCACTTGCTGCTCTTGCTGAGGACTGGAGTTGAGTTCAGTTCCCAGAACCCATGTCAAGCAGCACACAACAACCTACTGCCTTTAACTCCAGTTCCAAAGGATATGATGCCCTCTTTTGGCCTCATGGGCACCTTCACTCATGTGGTAAGTACACACACACACACACACACACACAGAGAGAGAGAGAGAGAGGAAAAAAAATCTTTACTCAGTGACAAGCTAGTTCAGGTTAAAGAAGGCTGCATTGTCAAGATTGGCAGCAGGCCACATGAGTGAGAGTAACACAGGGTGCCTAGATTGTTGTTTGAGGTTTCCATTTATGGCGTTAAAGAGAAAGAGAAGTTTGGTTACTAAGGGGCATAGTGAGACTGGTCTTCTGTTTTGATTGATCGATTAGGCTATATAATCCTTTTCTACTGTGTGTCTCCTTGTGATATTAATCATATGCATGCCTATTATGCATAGCCATAAAACAATAAATAGAGGAGTCTCTTCATAAGTTTACCTGAGAAAACAGTTTTGCTTTTCTGTGCACGCACCCAAAACCAGGTCAGGTCAGATCACCCTCTTATTCTTTTTGCTTGATACATTGGGGATATATTTGCATAGAAACTGTTCAAGTTTGATTGTTAGGGGAGCAGATTATCCCATTGTTCAGAGATGAGTGCATGTGTAGCTCAATGCAAGTGGGGATTTGAAGTTGCTAAGTGTATCTTTCAAAGATGGGTAACTATACATAGCCTGTGCAGCCAGAGGAGCTAGGCTGCCAAGTGTGCTGTTAGAAGAGGGGAAAATATAACCCAAACTAAACAGTGCTATAAGTTACTAAACCATTCCTATGCTTGCCTGACTCAAGAGGCCTGGCATGTAGTTCAGTTGGTAGAGCGCTTGCCTAGCAAGCATGAAGTTCTGGGTTCAGTCCTCAGCACTGCGTGAACTGGGTGGTGTGGTCTTCAGGAAGTTGAGGCAAGAGAATCAGAAGTTCAAGATCATTCTTGGTTGTGTAGTGGGTACATGGCCAACTTGGGATACCTGATATTCAAAATAAAAAATAAAAACTAACTCCTCCACAACTACAGGAGACCCAGAGATATGTTGATTCTCTCATGCTTCACCTTGTTCAAATTGCTCACAAAATTAAGTAATGATAGCTATTCTGATGGAGAATATTAAACCACCTTCCTTCCAGGGTGTGAACTCCTTTGTGGATGATGGTTTTTGCTGCTGTGAATCAGCTGGGTTGAGGAGTTAGATGGTGATGGGAAGTCATGCAGTGGTTCTGGTAAAGTCAGATCTCATGGCCACATGGGGCCTTCCTTTGAATTCATAAATAGTAGAAGTGAGTGGTTCACACTTCATCTTGCTCACCTCTTCTTCAGGACTTTGAGGACACTCTGACAGCCTTCTCATTCCCATAAAAGTTGTCAGATACTGTAAATCTATCTCCTAGCCCCCAAATACATCAGAAGCGAAGCTGTACAGCAACACACACCTATGTGTCAGTATTCTGTCATTTTTCTCTTCCTTCTCTGGAGTTGAGACTCCAGGTATGTCTGGAACTGGAAACTTAGAGCATCACATAAGCCATGGTGCAATGGTTTCTAAAGCCAGGATCAGGACCCTATGTACTTTTGAGTGTCAGAAACTCCTAGACCTGTCAAGATACCAACAGGAGACAGGAGAAGCCTCCTCATACTCAAAGCGAGCACAGCCGGCAGACTTGATCTCCTGAGCTCTTGCAGGTTTGAGTGCCGTGCAGATTCTCAAAACCTCTCTTTTTGCATCACATGGAAAGTTCTTGGCTCTCTGATAACTTGAGCATTCCAGTTAACATCTTGCTTGCTCCCGAAGTGGTTGTCTCTGTGGCAAGAACAGATCTTAGGCCCTAAGCTCTCTGAACAGAGAGTTTTGCAGCATAAACCCTATCCTTATATTGACTTCATGTGGACAGTGGAGATAAATTCCTGTGGGAGAAATATCTCCCTATCCATTCATCCATCTGTCCATCTAGCTATCCATCCATCTATCCAGATGGGATCCCGTGATTTCCAGGCTAGCCTCAAACTATCTGTGTAACAGAGGGTGGCCTTGAGTTTCTGATCCTCCAGTCTCTACTTCCTGAGTGTGGGGCTTAAGGGTGTGTACCCTAATGCCTATTGATTGATGATTGGTTATTTACTTTGAAGAGTGGGCCTACCATAAAGCCTTTGATACTTCAAGCCTGAGCAAAACTCCACAGTAAAATCAGACATCAGAAGATCTTCCACCTTTCCTGAAGCCAGAACTTCCATACATGGAGAATGCAGGTTCTTTCATTGGCATTTCTGCACTCTGCCTTCTCCCTTCAGACAGCATCCTTGCCTGCACATTGCCCATGGAGGAGTTTCCCACTAATGAGTCCTGTTTTAGCGCTTGTCTTTGTCTTCTGTGATCACCTTCATTTAGGCAAGCTCAAACTAGGAAAAACCATGTTTGCAAACAGCTTATTTACCAGTGGGGTTAGTTCTAGTTAATAACGCATTTTTGTTTGTGTCTGTTTTTCCCTAACTTGGGGAGTTCCAAGGCAATTCCTCTGAACAAGCTGTGGATATTTATTAAGCAACTGTTATGTACCCAACATTCTGGTAGCTACTGTGTGTTTGTCTGTGCTATTGATGATGATGATGATGATGATGATGTTGATGATGTTGACGATGTTGACATATATTTTGGTGCTGATGAGGCTGGACTTCATGACCTGAGGAGCTCTAGGACTGCTCTTGACTCTAAGCCAAGAGGGAGTAGGCAAGCCTCTTCTCTAGGATGTCCTAGTCTAGCAGAAGAGCTGTGAGGTGCACTAGCTTCATTGTGATCTTGCTCCATGTGAAAGCTGTTGGAAAAAACTGGAGTTATGAGCGGCAAAGAGCCACCCCACCTGTAGGTGGAGAGGAGCTGGTATTTACACTGCTTGTGGAGAAGTCTGCCCTGGGAGCTGAGCTTAAGTTCTGATGGGAGGCATACTATGTTTTGTGGTAGGCGCTGCTCTTGAGTATGTGGAGTTCTCTGGAGGGGAAGACTTCGGATTCAGTTGAACCCGTTAAAGCTTTCAGCATTTGTGGTTTTGTCTAGTCACGGTGGAAAACAATAGGTTCACCTCAACTGTTGGCGGATCTGAGACCTATTTCTTTTGGGACATATATTCAGCAGAGCTCAAAACTTCGGATAAAGATGGAAACAGCCCTTCCCATCCACCTGCTTTCTGCAGCCCTTTCCGGGGTGACAGCTGTGAGATGTGAGTGAGGGGTTGCTGGGAAAATGCTCAGGTTTGCTTTTCCTGTCTCATTTAATTTAGCACCCTTAACTCTAGCCCCTCCCCAGCAGCTCCCCACTTTTAAAACCACTGGGGACTTGGAGGCAGGTAAGGGGTGTTGAGTGGGAGGAGAGACAAACCAGAAAGGCAGAACACAGCGAGGGAAGCAGAATCATAGAAGAAACATCTGGGGCAGCCTGCAGCTGGACAGGTGCACACAGTCCTCAGAGTATGGAGTTGCCCTACCTGAACTGGCTTTCCTAAGGTGGGGGAGAAAGGCCCTGAAGGAGGCAGGCAGCTGGAACTTATCAGAACTTCTGGGAAGTTCTGGATTCTCTTAATGATTCCCCGAATCGCCATAGAGAGTGAGGACTTGAGATTTGGAAATGTCTAGTGCTAACCAAGACCAGGGGTCTGGTATTTAGAAGTCTGGGGAGGGGAACACTAGGGATGTCATTCATCCATACAGACTGCACTCATAGGGGACTGGGGGGCGAGGGAGCTCTACTGAGATAGTAACGGTCACAAGAGGTAATGAGGCTCGCTTTATTAGGTTCCTTCTGTGTGCTGGGAAATGTGTGCCTTGAGAAATGGTTCTTGGGTAGCCATGATGGACAGATGAGGCAACTGAGGCACAGAGAGGTTAGGTTGCCTCACTGACATCACCAAAGCAGGAACCCTGGCTCCATTAGCACCCATGTGCTTGCTTTCCACCTACTCCTTCACAGCTACTAGTAGGTACCTGTGTGGAAACTGAGGAAGGCAGATGAGAGCAAGATGAGGAATGGGAAATGGGGGGCTCAGAGAAGTTTCCTGAGCTGGAGATCGTCCTGCCTGTGGCTCTATAGAGGATGTTATCGGATGAGGGGGGATAAGAAATGTGTCAACCATTAGTGGCACTTTTGCCTCTGGAATGTTCCACAGAGCTCATGCCATGGTCCCGTGCACCCCAGAGCCTTTGCGTGTACGCTTCCCTCTGGCCAGGGTCACTGCTTTCCTACTCTTGGTGTGTTGGTTTCTTCTTCCCTGGCGGACACTCAGCAGAAACCTGCTGAGCAGATAACCCAGAAGTAAAGTTCTCAGGCTTTGAGAGAACAACTACAAACAGAAGTTGAGAAGACTTTCTGTTGAATCTTTCCAGCATTTTGATGTCTTCTGTAGGCCAGAGATAGAGGAGGTGGGGGATGAAGTTGAGGTCAACCTGGACTTTATTGGTCAAGATGCAAACTGGGCTCCTTTTCCCTGCTGATCCTGACAAAGACTGTTGCATGTCTCACAGGCTGAGGCTAATGTGGGGCTGGAGTGAGGGTAGAGGCTTGTATGTCTCCTATGGCCTGGAGCTGGATATAGTGTGTGGAGGCCAGAGCTTTCCTGAGGGAACTTATTGAAACACAGGTCCCTCCAAACAGGAGCAAGAGACATGCCATTTTGAACTCTATTCCTGGGTTGGCATGGGGACCAAATGCAAGCACATCTTTCCAACTTGAGTTGTCGTGTTTTTTTTTTTTTTTTTTTTTTTTTTTTTTTTTTTTTTTTTGGTGTGTGTGTGTGTGTGTGTGTGTGTGTGTGTGTGTGTGTGTGTGTAAATTATTGCACAATAGAGGCAGCTGATACTTAGAGGTTACCTCTGTGTGCCAGGCACTGTAACCAGGCCTTTGAAGTCTGCCATTTTGTTGAGTCTTTCACAGCTCACACAAGGACCTGCCAAATAGCATGGCTCTGTGGGCACATCCCGGAGCCAGGCCTGACCTTGCATGATTTTTCTTCATGCAACATCCCTTTCAGATTTTACAGTGCCCCCAAGCAGAAGGTACCTTCTCTTGCCGGATGGATTGCAGGCCTGAACACTAGAACATTTTTTCCCATTCTATATGTGATCAAGCCAGGTCTGGCTGTTGAGGTAACCACAGAATTCCCCGTGCTTTATAATCACTTGCATTATTTATTGTTCTGGTTATTAGTAATGAAAACCATAATGATTCAGCCTTGAGGTTGGTGAGGCAGCAGCAGGCAGCGCCTGACCTTGGTAGGGATATGAATACACTTCCACAGCCTCCCTTCAGATGGCCCAGGCTCGTGGAATGGAAGCCAGCCCCTGGAAATAATCAGAAAACAAAAGAATCAATGATCTCTTGCTGGGGTGTTGACCGACAAGTAAGAACTCAGTGTTTAACAGGTTGGCCTTCAAAGCAGGACCGCTTCTCTAGCCAACTTCTAGAAAGTGTGAGACACAAAAGCAAGGACAGAGAAGCTGTGGTTTGCCCTGGCCTGTCACCTCTGATGTAGTGATGGTGTGTGGATAGCATCAGCTGCCTTGATGGGGGACTAGATCTTGTCCCTTTCCCAAAGGTGTTGTAGCACGTTGTTTTAATCCTCCTGAGCGTTTGGCTGGCTGGTGAGGCTGCATGGAAAATATCAGCCTGATGGCCCAGGCTGAAGCCAGCATGCCTTACAGCTAGCTCTGCGGGGCTGACGTGGCGTGTGGCTGGAAGCTAATGGAAAGGTCACAAAAGCCCAGGACAAGGGAAGGGATGGGGCCAATGGCACTGCCCCCGTAACGTGATCTGGAAGATGAAATTGTAGCGTGGAGCTGAGAGATGCAGGGCTGGGGAAAGAGACCTCAGCATTTTCCATGATTAACTTTCTAATAGTAACCCTGTGTGTACAGCGGGCGCTTAGCAACGGGAGGCATCTTCTCAGAGAGTGCATTAATAAAGTGCATGCGGCTTCCCACCGTGATTTGGTTTTCCCCTGCTTGCTGGAGGCAGAGAGATCAGGCCACAGACCTGTAACCCTCAAGGCTGAAGTCAGGAGGCAGATAAACATGTCTCCTTTCCTAATTGAGCTGTCCCTTCCCTGGGGAATCCAACAGAGCGCCCCCTCCCTCAAAGTCCCAAGGATGCGTAGGGAATTCCTCCTGAGTTAGGACAGGACCCTAGCTCTTAGATGATGTGATGTGATATGTGTGTGTGTGTGTGTGTGTGTGTGTGTGTGTGTGTGTGTGTGTGTATGCATGCTTATGCTTTCATGTCTATGTGTGTGCATATGTTTACATGTGTATATGTAAGTGTGTGTGCATATGCTTGCACACATATGTGTGTGTTCACCCTTGTGTGTTTTTGAGTCAGTGTGCATATGTGGGCCAGAGGTTGATGTTGGGTGTTTTTCCTCTTTTCCTCCTCATCTTATTGACAAGAAAAGTTTTAGATTTATTTATTGTATGTGTACAAGTGTTTTGCCTTCGGATAGGTATGGGTATGAGTGTGCCTGGTGCACTTAGAAGTCAGACTAGGGCATCAGATCCTCTGAAACTGATGGAGCCACAGAAAGTTGGGAGCTACCATGTGGGTGCTGGGAACCAAGCCCAGGTCCTCTGCAAGAGTAATGAGTGTTCTTCACTTCTAAGCCATATATTTAGATCCTACCTTATAATTTGTTTGATATTTATATATATGTATATATATTATATATTTATTCACCCCCCCCACTCCTATCTCATATCTTTCTTTCTCCCACACCTTATTTGTGAGACAGGGTCTCTCATTCACTTTGTCTATCCTGGCTGTTTGGCAAGCCCCCAGGATCCCCCTGACCCCACCTCCCTGTAAAACCAGCATTACAGAGGTGTGCTGCTGCATCCAGCTTTTATGCTTGGGTAGCAAGCATCTTACCCACTGGCCACCTCTCCAGCCTTTAGCTCTTAGAGCTGATGGACTTTATCACAGGCTGTGTTAATGGCTTCACGTGTTACAAAGGATGCCCAAGCTGGTCCAGGAGGACCTGGCTTGTTGGACATAAACAAAAGGTGGACTGTGGCATTTGGGTCCTGAGGCCTGTGACGGCCCGGCCTGTTTCAGGTGCTAGGGAACCCGTGGTGAGATAAGACAGGCAGCCATTTGAGTTTATAGTCTAGAGTAGGAAGCCACAGCATGCATGGTAAACGAGCAATGGTTTCACTCCCTGTGATATTAAATAGTTTTAAATATGAAGCGGGTCCTGGGGGTAATCAGACGAGGGTGTGGATGACTAGTGCGGTTCTCTTTAAGGACGTGGCTGGTGAGAGGGACCAGGAGTTGTGCGAGGGAGCGGCATCTTCAGGTATGTGGAACAGCAGTAGTTAGAGCGTGGATGCTGGAGTGAGGTTGTCCACTGTCCTGCTCCTCTCCCTGTCTTCCTCGTTTTATGTGCTCCCGGACACTTGTCATGTCAGTCAATACCTTTGCATTTGGTACACCCGTGTGCTTTGTCACTTGCTCCCCCGACTGTTCCCCCAGGGTACCATTTCACCGGTTCCGTCCAGTTCTCCATCAGCCAGGTGGTTCTCCGCCTCCTCTGGCTTGAAGAGGAGAGGAAGACAAGCTGATGGACAGGGTAGAAGACGAGATGAGTGAGGCGGTGAGGAGTCAGGGCACAGGGCTAGAGGAAAGCACTGGAAATGTCCGTGTCCCCATCTCACTGCTACTGGGAAGGTGTGGCTGGGAATGGGCCTCTTGGGTCTGTGAGCCCTGCCTTGGGCATCTCAGAGTTCCTTGTTTGCAGCTGCTGTGACCCTCATATAAAGTTCTGCGCCCTGTGATGCCGTGGTGCCTCCGTGGCTCCCTGAGCCCCCGTGGAATCTAAGTCTGTGGTCAGCTGTGGTGTCAAGCCACTGAAGGCATGGAGTCCTTTTGAAGGATGCCAGGACCCCACCCCGGCCCAGGGTGCCCAAGCTGTCCGGACATGGGGCCGCTGTGTTTCCAGAGGCACTGTGTCACTTCTTGTGGGCACTGTCGTGGCTGAAGCCAGTAGTGTTTCCTTCTGAGCTGTGCAGTGGTCAGGCAGCATGTGGCATGGGGACACACTCTTGGTCGTGATCCTGAGGCAGAGGTCTCCATGGCTGCTGTCTCCAGCCTGTGTTTATACCAGGCAATTGCACTTGGGTGCCTGCTGTTCCTTTCCCTGTCCTTTTCAGTGCACATGACGCCTGTATGTCCCTATACCCTTAGCTGTCCCCCTTTGCCTCAGCTGCTCCTGGACCGTGCCCATTTGCCTGCGCGTTAGCATCGCCCTAAGATGTAGGATCGGGTGGGAGCCCGGGGGAGACTCTCTTGCAGAGGTTTTCCTCTCCTTCCCTCGCCTCTCCTGCTCACACAGAAGAGTTTCCGATCTGCACGGCCACACTGGAACACAGAAACATGATGAGGCAAGAGTGGAAAGTTCTATCGGCGTCCTGTCCTCTGAGAAAAGCGGGAGGAGGGAGGGAGGGGAGTCAGGGGTCCACCTGCTGCTTAAGCACGGGTTTCTGACTTTGTTTGGTGCTCGTTAGAAATGTCTGGCTTTCTTCTTCATTGTCGCATACATTGCGTACCTATCATGGGTTAGGGCCTGTCTGAGGCACTGGACATGGCAGAGGCCAGAGCAGACGGTCCTGCCTTGGAGGGCTTAGGGTTCTAGCTGTTGGAACAGGCCCTGCACAGAATGAGGAAGGCAAGGTGTTGGTGGTGGTTAATGCACAAGGGGACCTGTGAAACAGGGGTGAGGGGGAATGAAAAGAAGAGGGTGCTGCTGCCTCTCAGAGGCTCTGGGCAGCCATCCTGAGGGCTACTGTAGTCAGAGGAGGAAGCAGGTATGAGAATGTTGAGACTAGACGGGTGTGTTAGGGCGGCCGAGTGGAGTCTCCTCCAGTGTGGAGACTTCTTCAACAGAGATCTCTTGCAAAAGTCTGGGATCCCCCCGAGCCCCTGACTGTATGGGTCTCTTCAGGCTGGTGCTCGGAGATCATTTGCCATTTGATTGACAGTTACATGGTCATTCCTGGATCTGCTCCTGTGTTCTAGGCTCTGTGTATGTATATGCTGCAGGACTAGGGGGTGGAAAGCCTAGCCCGCCCTTCTGGGGCTCCCAGCTGGTCCGTGCTTAACTGAAGGCATGGACCCTGGAAGTAGGGTATGTAAAGGGGAGTGTGCTGATGGGGATATCAAGTGCTGGGAGTGGGAGGGAGCTGGCCTAGAGTCAGGGGCAACAGGAGGAGAGGTGAGCCTCAGGACAGGGACCTTGAGTCAAGGGCAGCAGGAGGAGAGGTGAGCCCCAGGACGGGCCTAGAGTCAGGGGCAGCAGGAGGAGAGACGAGCCCCAGGACAGGGACCTTGAGTCAGGGGCAGCAGGAGGAGAGGTGAGCCCCAGGACTGGGGCAGTGGCACCTTCAGTGTGTTTTGTGGCTATTCCCTTGGGGTTTGCTGTCTTCAAAGTAGGCAGAGCCATGATTCCTGGCTGTCACTTTGGAAGCTGTGTGTTTGGACTACAGCCAGGGAGACCTTCCTGAGGAGAGGCAGAGGCAGAAGATGCCTTCTGATGATCCCCCCAGTGCTGCTGAGCCCCTCTCTATTTCTTAGGGAACACACTCAGGCTCTGCAAACGTATTGGTTTTGTCTGCACGGTTCATTTTTTTTTTTTAATTCATCATCTGCATTTACAAAGCAAAAGCTTTTGGATTAGCTATCTGGGTTGTCCACTTTTCCAACAAAAATGATTGAAGATACACACTGATGGTCTATGTCCCTTTCGTGGTAACTTGGCTAATAGGCACAACAGTTGCAGCCCAACCCCTGCTCCGGGTACCTTGGGACAAAAACCAAAGACTTCTCCATGCACCTTCTTTGGATTAAGGAAACAAGGGCTTCTGTATCTTCTCACACATGTCCCTTGAGCTCTTAAAGTTCTGCCCAAAGCCAGGATGGGAGCCAGCACCTCTTGACCTTGGTTGGAGAGTCCCAATGAGTCTCTTCTGAGATCAGAAAGCGGAGGCAGTTTCCAACTGCATCCCTGAACACCGTAGGGAACACTTCTCTCATGTCTGTAGCATTGACTTCTAGGTGTGGGTGTGTGGGGTGAAGGTCAGAGGTCAAGGACATCCAAAAGGTTGAGCACAGGGGATTGGAAGATATGAAGAGGGGTTGGGGACTTGGAGGGCAGGTCTCCTTTGTCCCCAGCTTCTCTTTTGCCCTGGTCTGCTGATCAAGCCAGCTGAGAGGAAGCGAGATCTGAACCCTGTCAGGACTAGGTGTCTTAGGCTACTTCCCTTCCCACATGCAGGGTCCCCTTCTGCTCTGCTTGCCTGACCTACCTGTGGTTTTCTAAGGAGGCAGGATGCTCCAGGGCCTGCCTTGGGCACCTGCTTCCCTTTCAAGCTGGTCTCTTAACAGATGATCCAGGCTCTATGGAGGGTACCAAAGCCACACGCTTGGGGTACGCTGGTCTAATGGATTCTGTGACAGAGGAATGGGCCAGCTGAGTTGGTGAGCATGCAGAATGACTTTTCCCCCCTTCCTGGCACCTCTAGGATTGGCTGTCTAAAGCTTCCACCGAAGCCCGGCTGACTCCAAGGGGCAGAGTAACACACCTTAGGGTATCAGGGGGCTATTGGACCTCAGAGGGAAGCATTGCCTTTCCTTCGTGCGCCAGGGGAAGCCTCACATTGATCGTTATGGATGTTATCAGAAGAGGGGTCCTGGCCTGAGCGCCAGGCAGGTAAATTGATTTTTTTTTCAGTCCACAGAACATCTAAAGATAGGCAAGACGGTGCCCTGCTGGCATTGGGAATGACCAGAAATCTGATTCCCGAGCCCACCCCCTGAGGGTGTGTAGGCCCCAGGCTTGTGGCAGGAAGGAAGCTCTGATACAGGTGACCAGATGCAGGTGGGTGTGGTTCAAAGGTGAGGAGGAGGAGTCAGCCTTGCTGGTGAAGCCAGGATCCCCTTCCTGGTCCCTGGGCATGCCCTCAGCAGCCTGACTTTGAATAGTCCCTGCAGTGTGTGACAGCCTCTATGGCTGGGTGGAACAGGGGTGCCCCAGCAGGAGTGATGTCTCCGTGTAGCTCTGTCCCTGGTCCAAAGGCCTCATCTCATACACCCAGCCAGTGGTTGCTTGGTTTATTTCCAGATGCCTTTCCCTCTTTGAATCATTTGGCTAGTTCTTTGAAGCACTTTACAGTTTTCAGGGCCTTTTCACGCCCCTGGCCCCCATATAGGACACACACACACACACACACACACACACACACACACACACACACACTCTCACTCATTTCCTTCTAGGTACTGGGTAAAGTGCTGGATACAGCACATGCTACAGTCTATTAGGCAGCAGTGGGGTGTGCCTTTCGGGAGGTGAGGTCAGTTTCTGCTGACCTCCAGAAGGCAGCCAGCAAGGTACGAAGTGATGGGAAAGATTTCCCGATGATGGTCGGAAAGGCCTCTCCTACGAGGAAATATTTGGAGAGGAAGCCAGCACAGTGGAAACTGGAGGGAAGAATCTCCAGGTGGGATCAGCTTGTACAAAGGTCCTGGGGTAGGATGGGAAAGTGTTTGCCTTTTTCAAACTGCACAAACACTTCTCTAAATGGAAATGTACAGCCCATGGTGCTATGCTAGGAGGAGGTTGCCAGGGGATTTTTTTTTTTTAATAGAGATTTTGAGGAGGAGGCTGACTTTCCATGTCAGTACTATGAGCATTATTGGAGGGCTTTAGGTGGCCATGCAAGCAACCTAGTTAGAATTGTCTAAAGCTCAGTCTGTCGCAATGAGACGAGGAGGTGAGCAGAGCAGGCATGGAAGCAGCACCGTCCAGGGGAGGTCCTGGTGAGGGGGAAGAGAGGAGCAGAGTGGCCCAGGCTCAAACAGGGTCCATCTCAACCTGCCCAGCAGCCCCGCTAGAGGAAGAAACAGGTTCCGCAAGTCCCAAGGACATGTTCCAGAGTCAGTCAGCAGCTGAAAACTGTACCTGTCTCCCCAGCTTAAGGACTTCCTTGTCTTAGCCTGGAGTCTCAGGAGGCTGGCTTACCTTGACTGTCAGACAGGTGCTTGGGCTTAGCTGGGAGCCATCCCTGGGGAGGTTGGCTGCTGTGACACCGTTCCCAGGAGAGGGGCTGGAAAGGCACAGTTACCTCCTTCCCACTCTGGGGGCTGGAAGTCCCAGGTCAAAGCGTGGGGAGGACTGAAGCCACTTTTCCTGTGAGATCTGTTTTCTTGACTCACAGGCGGCCTGGTCCTTTTTTCCCCCCACACTGACTTCATTCTGGTCCGCAGTCTCTTCTTCCCAGGACACTAGTGGTACCAGATGAGAATGTACTCTAAGGACCTCACTTGGATTTTGTCCGTTCTTTACAAACCTGTCTCCATCCAGTCCCCTTCTGAGGTCCTGGGTTAAAGATATCTGCATATACGGCCCGGGGAACAATGCCCCCAGCATACCTCTCCTTATTGAGCCATCTCAGTGGGTGGCACGGGGGCTCACATGTTGTCGTCCTTTGAACACTCAGCACACTTGCTTGGATTGTCTCCCGGATAGTGATCGTCCAGTGCGAGCAGATCATGGTGGGTGGCCATGTGCAAGAGTCCCTTCCAAGGCCCACCAGTATGGGGCGGCAGACGGGGGTCTGCAGAAACAACGGATGTGATGCATGCTGGTCCTGGGCAGTGAGTGAGTGGAGAGAGTGAATGCAATTCCTCATTTAGCCATCAGCTTTAAAGCATGTCACCTATAAGCACATAGATGTTGAGCTGTTTCCCAGGGGGAGATGGTAATATACAAAATTATTAAAAGTAAACAACACCATCAGTCATTTCTAGGTGCCAAGCCTGTTCCCGAACGTTCTGTGTCATATTTATCTTGACATCACAGGAATTCTACAAGCAGGTGTCCCCTTGCTAGTCCCATCTTAGAGATGGAGAAACTGCAGGTGGGGAGGGAAAAAGAACTCGCCTCTGGTCCTGCCGCCAGGCTGTGATAGAGCTGGGATCTACCAACATCAGATTTGATCACCACTGTGAAAAGCTGTCTCTCAACCACTTGTCCCCAACTGCAGTTGGGTTCCCGGTCCCCACATGACAGTTTGCAACCATCTGTAACTCTAGGTCCAGGGATCTAACTCCATCTTCTGGCTTGTGTGGGTACTGCATGTAGGTGGTGTACAGAAATGTGTGCAGACCAAACACCTGTACACATAAAATGAATATGTATATTAATATATATTTTAAGAATATTTTTTTCCAGAACAGAATAGATGTTTCAAATTTTGAATAAGACTTGATTTTTTTTTTTGTGTGTGTGTATTTGTGTGTGTGTGTTGCTATAAAAAGCAGGCGGATTTTCCCTGTGGTCTTGTGTTTCTCAAAATGTGCTTCATTGATCAACAACTTCTACCTCCCCTGAGGATTTCATAGGAAGGAATATTGTTAGGACCCACTCTGGCCACTGGAGCAGATAGTGAGTTGGGGTCTAGGACTTGGGGGGTGGTAACTCGTTTTCCATGGAATCCACACCCTCTCCCTGGATTGATACCCTTGCTGGGTTTGGGGTATCTATGGGGAGCCAGAATCTGAGCTCAGGTGGGTTGAGGACTAAAGCATTGTGGCTCTAAGTCCGTCCATGCACTTTTTGTAGGTGACAGGCCCAAAGCAGGGCTAGTGTCTAGTATGTTTGGGAAACACAGTTACCTTTACTGAAGAGTACCTCTCTATACTATGTCAATGCATTCTCTCTCTCTCTCTCTCTCTCTCTCTCTCTCTCTCTCTCTCTCTCTCTCTCTCTGTGTGCGCGCCCGTGTGCATGTGTGCATGTAAACCAGAGATCAATATCATGTGTCTTCCTTAGTTGCGCTCCTAGTTGCTGGTAAGATGGCTGAGTGGTTAAGACCACTTGCTGTTCTTGCAGAGGATCTGAGCTCAGATCCCAACACCCACCAGGTAGCCTGTAACCTGTCTGTAACTCCAGTCCCAGGAGATCTGACACCCTCTCTGGCTTCTCTGAACATTGAATACACACATAGTAAACAGACACACGTGTAGGCAGAATACTCAAACAAAATAAAAATATTTTAAAAATAAATAAAATATGACATCAATTCTTTTTTTTTCTGATTGTAAAGCATACCCATGTTTCTTGTAGGAAACTCAGAAAATAAGTAAAAATATAGGTTGACCAGTGTCCAAAAGGCAGAATAATCACAAATGCCCACGAGGATATATGTTGGAACCTTCACTCACTGCTGGTGGGATAATGGTAGCTCCTTATTATATTAAGCACTGAGTTATCAAGTGGTCCTGAAACTTCACAGAAATAAAAACAGGCATGCAAACTTGAGTCATGTGGGAAGCAGGACCTTACTGGAGGATTTGGATCCCTCAGATTAGCCTGTGGGCATGTTTTTGGAGCTTTTTTTTTTTCATTTTAATCTTTTATTTTTTGCATGTGTGTGGATGTTTTGCCTACATGCATGTCTGTGCACTACTCGCATTCCTGGTGTCCATGAAGGCCAGAAGAGAGAGTCGGATCCTCTGGAAGTGGAGTTATAGAGGGTTGTGAGCTTTCATGTGGGTGCTGGGAATAGAACCCAGGTTCTTTGAAAGAGCAGCCAGTGCTCTTAACCCCTGAACCACCTTTCCAGCCCCTGTGGGCCTTTTTCTTCATTAATGATTGCTATGGGAAGGCCTAGCCCACTGTGGACAGTGCCGCTCATAAGCAGGTGCTCCTGGGTTATGTAAGAAAGCAAGCCAGTAAGTGCTGTTCTTCCATGGTTTCTGCCTCCGTCTCTGATGGAGCTCCTGTCCCGACTGCCCTTTTTATAGACTGGGGGTGGGGTGCAGACAGATGGCTTCTGGGAGCTAGTCTAGCTGAAACGGTGAGCCCCAAGTTCAGTGAAAGACCCTTGGGATCAATAGAGGAAGATACCCTGTTGGGAGCTCTGGCCTCTACCATGTGCATATGCACACATGACCCTTATGCACATGTATGCATACCTCATAGCACACAAAAATATAGAAATGAAGGCAACAGCTACATATCCAAGATGATGTCTGTGGATATTTGAATATATATTTTTTTTCTGTATGTACTAGGTCATCTGTAACTCCTTTCTGTTTGATTAGTAGGTCTTTGCTTTTTCTTTTTGTTTGAGTGTTTGTTTTGAGATAGGGTCTGGCTGCGTAGTCCAGGTTGGCTTTGAACTTGTGGCAATCTGCCTGCTTCAACCAGGTTTGCCTGCATGTACCACCATGCCCAACTTTGAAATTGCTTTTGAAAATGGCGTCTACTCCTTTTTGTGTGTGTGTGGGGGGGGGGGGAGGAGGGTAAACATAGCACTAATAAACTGTCGCTCAATGGTGGCTGGTTCTCTCAGTGGTTTTTTGGTTGTCTGTGTGCCTTGAAGCATGTGAGTGTCTCTGTGCTGAGCTGGGACAGGGCTGGTGAGTGCTCAGTCACAGGATGCTCGCTCTCGCGGAGCCTGTCCATGGGAAAGAACAGCCAGTTCACAGGTAATCCCTTGATATCAAGCTCTGGTTCCAGTCTAGCGATTTTTATCTAGACTGATTGCAAGTTCAGCTCTGGCCGGGGCCAGGGCGATGCTCACTCAGCCCTCAGCTCGCATTTCAGGGCACACAGCAAGGCGGTTCCCCTCTGCTTTTCCCCAGTGTGTGCTGAGATGCTGCATTTCTAGGGAGGAGAAACAGGTCGCGGCTGGTTTCTCAGGCTCATTCTCCTATGGATGTGATGGACCAGGGTGAGAGACCCAGTGGAATGCATTTTCGTTGGCCATTGCTGTCCCACACATTTGCTCCTTTTGCTTTTTCAAGTGTCGTTTGGTTGTGTGTAGTTGAGGTTTGCAATGTGACTGTGTGAGATCCAGTCGAATAGTAAAGCAGGCCCACAAAAGAAGCCAGTTCACATCCGCCAGCTCTCACAGTGACAACGACAACCTACGTTTACCTGTAAAGCAGAAACTTTTAATGTGCCAGATCTCTCTTTAAAAAAAAAAAAAATACTGGGCATCAGATATGTGTCGATGTGTTCATTCTGTATAACCTTTGACTTTTGACCTACACTTCATAATTTCCTTTCACTTCCTTCCTTCCTCTGCTGAAAACCTTTTTTTCATATTCAGTGTGGATTCTAGTGCATGCACTCTCTCGCGTGCGCTCTCTCTCTCTCTCTCTCTCTCTCTCTCTCTCTCTCTCTCTCTCTCTCTCTCTTATTTGTGTGTGTGATCATGCAATATTTTTCTTGTCTTACTTCACCTGGCATACTGCCCTTCTCATCTATCCATGTTGTTGCAAAAGCCATTCACACTCTGAATGAACAGTGGGAGCCCAGTTGGGAAAGTGCTTGCTGTAGAAGCATAAGTTTGATCCCCAGAACTCATGTGACCAAGGCTGGGCACAGTGCACACCCTCGTGATGCCAGTGCTGAGGCCGGTGAATTCTGGCTGCTCGCTGGCTGGCCAGCCTCACCTGCTTGGCGAGCCCTGAGCCAGTGAGACCCTTTCTGACAGAAACAAAATAAATGGACAGTGCCTGGGGAATGACACCAAAGGTTGGCCTCTGGCCCCAAGACACATGCATCCCTCCCGACGTGGACACACACACACACACACACACACACACACACACACACACACACACACGGAAGGGAGAGGGAGAGCATTGGGAAGAAGTGGCGGAGGGAGGAGGGAGAGAGGAGGAAGGAGAGAAAGGAAAAGAACAGAGGAAAAGAAAGCAATTTAGGAGTTACATAGTTTGTTTTTTTAAAAAAAATTTTAAATTCTTTCTGGCAGATTATAGAAACAAAGATTGTCTTCCCACAACCTGTTGGAGAAATAGCATTCTGTTCTTATTTTGAGCTGACAGCCTAAACATTGGTCTGGATTGAATGGACTATTCTGGAATGCAGCTCTGTGATAGTTGGGGGAGGAGTAAGGAAGAGGATGAAGGCTGGGAGCCCAAGGCTGCAAGGAAACCTTGGTCCCCGTCTCTCTCCTCTCCCTCCTCCCCTCTTCCTCCTCACACCCTCTCTTTTTCACCCTCACACAAATTCTGTATTTAAGAACATGCACCCTGATGTATCCTTGGTTTCTCTTGGGTGAAGGAAGCCCTGACAAGACCCCCCCCCTTTTGATTCTAGAATGTTCTAGAAAGGCAACTTGGACTGTACTTCTTCAGTAGGGAGGTGACAGACAGGCAGGGTGAGTCATAGGCCCAACTCTGTCCTGGAGAGTTCCTATTGGTGCCTTTAATTGTGCCTGAAGAAAATCTAATTAGCTCTCCACATGAGTCTGAGGGGTTTAATTCACCAAGAGTGACGGGGGGTTGGGTGGGGGGGGGGCAGAAATACACTACATCCCCCAAGGGAAGAACAGAGAAAGGGAAAACAAAATGGCCTCCCCCAAGAAGTGTGGTTTTAGGGTCCTCCCCTTGCTCTCCAGTCAGTGGTCAGATCCAGGCAGTGCATTGCCCCTCTTCACCGCTGCTTCCCATCCTGTTGAAGCCATGTTGGCCTTGCCTGGACCATTGCAGTAGTCTTCCAGCTGGCCCCGTGACTCCTTTCTCTCTCCCCATACATCTCACTAGCTAGTTGAGCTTTCCAGATGTTGGTTATTCATATCAAATAGTCTCTCACAAGCCCCTTGTTAGCCGAAGGGAAACAGAAGCCCCAGGTTTCCTTTCTTGGGTTTTCAAAGGTCTTCGTAATCCCTTCCTGTTTTATCTCTCTGTCTCTGGACTCCAGCCCACTGTCCACTTCCCTCTATTTACTGCCTCTTGGCTTGGCTTAGTGCATTCTACCTTTTTGTTTCCTTGTTTGCTTAGTTTGGAATCCCACTTGTTCACGTTCCCCAATAGCTTGTTTCTGACATTCCAAGAATCAACCTTTCTCTCTATTTTAACAAATGAGCTTTCCCTCTACATAGTCCCCACACTTTTTCCTTTCTCAAGGCTCACATCTTTATGCTCTCTGTTCGCGTTTATAGACTCCAACCTCACTTCCTCTCACTGTAGGAGGCTCTGGTCCACCTGTGAGCATTCCACATAAGATACCTTGCACATGGTCAGTAGAATGAAGGGTTGATGTATTAATGGACCAATGACTGAAGGGGTCCCATGGTGCCAACCTTTCTTTCCACCCTCCTTGGCTATTTGGCTTGCACTTGGTTTCCCAGGCTCCTTCTGTCAGGTTGTAGCGTGAATCTGGGTTGGCTTAACCTAAGCATGTGGCGTGGTTCAGCTAGTGATGCTGGAGGGAGGTAGAAAATGAGATGGGCTGAAGAACTGCTGACTCAGCTGCCAGTCTGTGGCTCTTCTAAGCTCTGAGTCAATGAGTGGATGGCATTGAATGGACAGATGGCCACAGGTCCGCAACCTGGAGCCTTCTGGGTAATGCTCAGAGATGCAGTATTAAGACAAATCCTTTTGCTGGAGAAATAGATCTTCTGGAAAGTTTAGAAATAAATCTCTTTTAATGTTGACTCCACTCCATCACAGCATGGGAAGTGGTGAGATTCTTATACATTCAGAAAGAGAATGCAATGAGCTAGACTCTTCCTGCCGTGGAAGATGCATGTCCTTGCTTCCAGTTCCAGACTGTACTAAGAGCTAAGGGGGTGGGGGAATGTTAATTCTTTGCTTTCTGTATATGGAAGATGAGAGCTGGCCGGAGCCTTCTTCAGTTGCTAGTTTCCCCATCTCCAGCTCCCTGGCCATGGTTATTAGCGTATAAGAGACAGCCAGTGGCCACAGGTTAGACTTAGAGGTGGATGGAGCTGGGTTCATTTTCTGCCTTTCCAGTAGAGAGAAGTGAACGTTGACTCTGTGACGCCACTGTGAAAAATACATGTAATTATACAGCTAGTGGAGCTCAGGTCCCTGTGTCGGCATCGGTGGGAGAAACTAGGCGGGGAGATAACAAAGAAGTGATAACTGGAAACAATCTGGCTGATGATGCCAGCAGATTGGACTCCCACAAGGAGAGACTTTTGATCCAGCAACCTGTGCCCTGTCCTCCTGCACCTTCCCACACCTTTCAGCTAAAGTGAACGTTGGTACATGACATGAGGCTCCCGTGGTATCTGAACTGTTAAATGACAAATTCCTCACGCAGAGGATAGCTACAATGACAACGCCAGTAAGATGTGATGTTTCTGACACTGGATTTCCTGTATTTAAGGGGTGATGACCCCTCCCGGCAGTGGATAGCCTCACAGAGTCTACTGTGAGTTCAGCTGTGGGAACCACCAGCCGTTTGTTTTCTTACGGTTCTTGAGAAGCGGTCTCAAGAGTGGTTTTGGTTTTTGAAACACGATCTAATGTAGCCCAGGCTGACCTCAAACTTACTGTGCCACCAAGGATGACCCTGAATTTCCCACCCCCCTGCTTTCACTTCCTGTGTTTGGATTACAGGTAGATACTACCATGCTGTCTTAGTTAGGGTTTCTATTGCTGTGAAAAGACACCATGGCCATGGCAACTCTTACAAAGGAAAGTGTTTAATTGGGGTTGACTTACAGTTTCAGAGGTTTAGTACATTATTGTCATGGTGGGAAGCAAGACAGCACACAGGCAGACATGGTGCTGGAGAGGTAGCTTAGAGTTCTACATCTGGATCAGTAGGCAGCTGGAAGAGAGAGAGAGAGAGAGAGAGAGAGAGAGAGAGAGAGAGAGAGAGAGACAGACAGACAGACAGACAGACAGACAGACAGACAGACAGACAGAGACACACTGGGCCTGGCTTGAGCATTTGAAACCTCAAAGCCCACCTCCAATGACATACTTCCTCCAACATGACCACACCTACTCCAGCAAGGCCACACTTCCCAATAGTGCCACTCCCTAATGAGCCTATAGGGGCCATTTTCATTCAAACCACTGCACATACCCAGTTTTATGGGGCACTGGGATTGAACCCAGGGATTCCTGTATAGTGGGCAAGCTCTCTACCAACAGAGTTATATTTCTAGCCCTGGATGGAAGATTCTTGAGGGCAGAAGACCATTCACAAGGACCTGCACAAACATGATCTAGTACATTGTAGGTGCTGGGCATGGAGCCTGTGAGTTGGACCACTGTTAAACAGCTGGATGTAGGAAGTAGATTCAATAATGCTCCCAGGCAGCTGACACCAGTGGATCTGTTCATAACCTTTAGAAAACATATTTGCTAAAACATTGTGAGTTGATGACCCCTTTCATTTGAGATGGAATACCTGGACTTTTCTGGAGCCATAATGAGCCTGTAACTAAAGTTTTGACCTCAGCTGAGGGGATGGTCAGACCCTACATAGAAAGGCTTGTGTGTAAGTGATGGAATGGTCCCACATCCCAAACCTGGTCCAAGAATGGAAAAGTATGATTGTTATTCACCAGTGCTGACCCAGTGCTGGGAATGTAGCTCAGTTAATAGAGTGCTTGTTTAGCGTGCGTCAAGCCTTGGGTTCAATCCTTAGCATTGCATAAATTGGACATGGTGGTCTACACCTATAATCCCGGCACTAGGAGGTAAAGGAATGAAGAGCATACACTCAAGGCCAATCCTGGGATACATAGTGAGCTCCAGGTCTGGGATACATAAGACCCTTTTTGGGGAAAAAAAAAGACTTAATTCAGGGTAGTTTTAATCTGGAAGATCGATTTTATTATTACATTTTGTGAAACCGAAAGCCTGTTCTTACCTCACCCTTTCCCCCTGGCCTAGAGCCGATACAGAGCCAGTATTTTAACCAAAGCAGCTCCTTGTCTTCTGTTTTAATAGCATTGCCATGGAACCTTGGAAAACTGAATGGAAAAGTCTACGTTGTGTCCTAATGGTATTTTAACCACCATCATTCATCTCATTGTTCTTTACCAGAATGCCATGCATTACATTGTATTTTGCATCCTTGGGGACTGAACCCAGAGCCTCACTATGCAGGCACTCTCCCAACCCTTAAAACAAATAGTTTTGTTTTGTTTCTTGGTTGGACACCAAGTCTCTATTATCCAGGCTGGCCTTCAATTAATTCTGTAGCCCAGGCATTGTTTGAACTTGTGACCCCCTTGCCTCAGTCTCCCAAGTGCTGGGATTAGAGGTGTGTACCACCATGCCCAGTGGTTGGATTATGGATCCATGCTGCTCGTCATCTCACATTGTGTTGGAGATGCTTGGAGCTTTTGTACATGCGATCTCATGTAATCCTCACAGTGGCCCAGGAAGATGGTGATCGTTATCATTGCCAGGAGGGAAAATTGAGGACCGGTGATACTCCATGCATGCCCCATTGCAAAGGCAGGATAAGCAGTTGAGTCCAAAGTGGAACTCTGTGAGGCTGAGGTAAGAGTTCAGGATTTCCTAACCTTCTCCGAGTGTTCACAGGGTGCTAGGGATGTGACCCATGGGGCCTCAATGTCTCCTTACAGAGCAGACACAAGCTATAAATATAAGGCTGATCAAGTCAGGTGGTTTGAGAATCTGGAATGAGGGAGGGCAAGGGAAGAGGGACATTTGCATGGGGAGCTTCCTGGAGTAAGGAACTAGGCACATGGGTCCGGTGATCAGCCAAGGGTAGGGACAGGCATTCTGGGAGAGGAAGCAGGACAAAGGCAGGGGGCTTGAGGGCTAGCCTCAGTCTCCCCATCTTCCTTGGCATGAGTGCTCATGAATGAAGGGGTGCCGAGGTGGATTCCCTCCCCCCCCCCCCCCCCCGTGGAAAAATAGTGCAGCAGTGAAGAGGCGCTTCTGCCGTCACATGATGAGTGGGAGTGCGTGGGGAGTGCGACTCGTGATTTTCTCCTCTCGTGATTACCTCTAGGTTTTAATGGCAACACGAGGCAGTAGTTGGAAGCTTACTTTGGAGCTGGCTGGGGGGGGTTTAGGCCTCAGGGGTGGATCATTCGGTTCTGTGATTTCAGGGCTGTCTGAACATCTTCTGTGCTTCCTGTGTCTCTTCAAGCAGGAGAGGTCATCCTGGCAATTGCCATGGGCACTTGGAGCTATGCTAATGCTTTAGTGTGTGATCTAAGCACGGTGACGTTAGCAGCAGAGAAATCCATGGCACAGGTCACAAATGAATTGCGTTTTAATGAACGAGAGTCATCTCTTGCCCCACAGGCCATTTTGATGTAACCAGGACACACCTGACCTCTGTTGGCTTACAGGTGCAAAGAGTCCGCTGTATGGCTTCAGCTTCAGTCTGCCCTGACCCCTCCCCTCCCTGTGTGGGTGGCAGTGTGTGTTTATGGTTCCTTCATCCAGAGTGTTACCGTGAGATGCTCAGTGATAGATTCCCTCTGATTTCTGAGATCAAGGGAGAGAAGAGCTTGAACGTACCTGTTCTTCCGCCCCTCCCACCTCAGCGAACCCTCTTCTGCACCCACTCCTCTGTGCCTGTGCCCCAGGAGGGTGTGCCCCCCTCTGCCCCCTCCAGGTTCATTTCCATGTCAGAGCCTGCCGCATAAGGCCACACAAGAAGCTTCCCAGACAGGACACGGGGAGCCAGCTCCCCGTCCTCTGCAGAGATCAGCCTTGGTCAGGGTAGGACACTGCAGATCAAGTGTGCTGGAGGTGGGGAGGATCTGAGTGGGGGGGCAGAGATGGAGGCCGTGTGGGAGGGGAAGGAGGCAGAGATGACAGGCTCCACGAGTGAGTCACTCAGCTTCAGGCTCCAGCTGGAGAGCCCCAGGGAGGGGAATACAGACAGCATTGCCCTAATGCAGCAGGCAAAGACCCAGCTCTGACAGGGCAATGATCTGCCTTTGGGGTGTGTGTGTATGTGTGTGTGTTTCCTCCTGGGGCATGGGCACAGAGGAGTGGGTGCAGGAGGGTTTACTGAGCTGGGGGTGGAGATGAACAGTGGGATTCACGACTCTGTTCTGCCTTGCTCTTGGAAGTCAGAGGGAGGGCTGAGTGAGCACGTTTACTGCAGGCGATGGTTGAATGAACCATACCCACGCACGAGGACAGCACTAATGCTCCTCTCTGTTCAGGAATGATGACTCTGAGACCCTGAGAGGCTGAGCGAATTGACTGAAGTCACCTAGCAATGGTGGAGAGGACATGATTTGGCTCTGGCCCTCCTGGAGCCTCGGACATCATCGCTGCAGTTGGGTCAGCCCTGAGCCTGCACCAGAACCACCGGAGGTGCTGGCTCTAGTAGAGTCTGAGTTACGTTTCCATGTGATGGTGGTGCCAAGGTCTGAGGTCCACCCTTCCTAACCCTCCTTACTCAGCTTCCTAACCCAGTTTCTACATCTGTAGAACACTCCAGAAGCTGGGCATCTCTACCTGTTCTCTCCAGGCCGCTGGTTAATTGAGTTTCCCATGAATGACATCCTTCTAAGCCATTCACAGCCGTGTCTAGCTTGAGAACTTAATTCAGGAAGAGCAGCTGTAGGTGGAGAACTGTTCCTCTCGCCACTGCGCTTCCGTCATTTGTACCTTTTCATTTTTGTCATCTGTGTCCTTGGTGTGTAAAGGTCTGCGGCTTTCAGATACTCATTTTGGATTATACTCTAGCAATGTGAAACCTCCTGCATTCTCGTATGATATTTAGTCACTGGATATCTTTCTGTTTATACACAGATGTGTGTGTGTGTGTGTGTGTGTGTGTGTGTGTGTGTGTGTGTGTGTGTGTGTGTGTAAAGGCCAGAGGTCTACCTTGGGCATGGTTCCTACGGTACCGTCCCCAGCTTGTTTTTGAGGAAGGGTCTTCTTACTAGCCTAGAGCATGCCAAGCAGGCCAGACTGGCTGGGCCGTGAGTTCTTGTCATTATCTGTCCGGGGCTGGGATTACAAAGCATGCCATCATGCCTGGCTCTTTACACGCATTCTGGAAATTACTTATCATTTATGATTTTGAGACAGAGTCATTCTGTGTGATCAGGCTGGCCTCAAACTCTTGATCTTCCTTTTCCAGGCTCATCCTCATACCTGGCTTCCACATGATCATACTTAATATCCTTTGCTCTGAATTTTACTTGATCTAGTGCCCCCAGCCTGGCATTTAGTTTTTGCCTGACATATTTTGGCCCATTCTTTTACTTTTAACCTTATTTTATCACTCTGTGCAGGGTGTATTTTTTACACAAAACACATAATGCATTAACTTGCCATGCATTATTCTAACTATTTTATGCTACGTAAAATATGTCATTTATTTTTATTCTTATAGCTAATATATTTTAGTTCCCTTCCCCCTTTTAAATGCTTCTCTGAAGCTAAGTTGTCACTTTACAATGGGACATTTTAAAGTTTCATCTTATGTTTTTTCTCTACCAAATGGCAGTGTTGGCTTTTACCTGTCTTGCTCCTTAGGTATGAGAGATTGTTTAGTCTCATTATGCTGGTGGCTAATGCACAGGGTGACATATTATCTTTTGTAGCAATTGTCTTTTTTTCTATACTCCATCCACCTCCAAGAACATTACAGTCAGGGTTGTGCTTTTTGACTGTATAGGCTGTTATTTTAAACTTCTGTTGTCTTGGTATTTTATATTTATTATTTTTATGTCCTTATCTTCTCTTAGGTCTTAGCTTTCATGTTCATTTTTATTTGTGATGCCAACGTTGAGAATTATTTAAACTTAATGGGTTTTAGGGCTCATTGCTAGAGTTTTATTCCCATGGACATCTACTCTTATTGAATTCTTTGTTTTGACCAATGTCTGAATCATGCATATGAAATGCTTACCACCTATAGAACATTCTGGAACAATTGCTTCTGATTCATCGCACTTTCCCCCTTTGCTTTGGTGGCTCTGCCAGGGATGGAACCCAGGACCCCCTCTGGGTTAAGCAAGCCCTCAGCCACTGAGTCATATCCTCAGCCTCTGTATTTTGTTTCTTCTAAGGCTGATGACAATGTGTGGTTCTGTTGCTGTGCTTTGTGAGTAAGTCAAACACTAGCTGACTTTTCCTCCTTTCAAAGGTCAACTGACATCTTCTGCTTGGGTGCTGTGGAATGGCCACCAAGGATTCTGCAGACACATTTGCTTAGTAGTCTGGATGTCCCTTGACCTTCACAGCCAGGTCTGTCTTCAGGTCTGGAAAGTGGTTTTTTTTTTTTTTTTTTTGTATTTTCTTCCCCCTCTCCCCCCAATTCTATTCATAATGATCTGGCTGCCTGGGCCCCTTTTATATGCTTGGGCACTCAGTACTCCACCTCTCTCTCAGTATTCCTCCCGCTCCTCTTGGGAGTGCTTGTACATCAAAGCCAAGTGCTCTCGCCTTTGACTATAGACAGGGATTCGATGCTTGAGTTATTTCCGGAGCCCTGCGCCGAGTATCTTACCTTCTGTATGTTCCTTCTTGACTCTGTAGAGTGAGACAGAGAGCCACGTGCTTTGCTCGTGCTGACTGTGTGCATTGGAGAAATGTGTGCTGAGCAGCCCTGCCTCATCCAGGCACTGAGAGGTAGGAGGTAGGATCTGAGTCTACCCATTGGGCAGCAGAGCCTGAACTCTTGGCTTACCTTAAGAGGCTTTTCTGGAGTCATTCCTTTTGTTTTTGTTTGTTTTTACTTCTCTGTTCTAGACTTATTTTATGTTTACTTATGTGTAGATGTGTCTCTGTGTGTGTGTGTATGTGCATTTGAAAACCAGAAGAGTGCATCAGATTCCCTTGAAGTTGGAGTTACATTTGGTTATGAGCTGCCAAGTATATGGGTACTGGGAATTGAACTCGGGTCCTCTATGAGAGTAGCAAGGGCTCTTAACCACCAAGCCACCTCTCCAGCTTACACGGTAGCCCAGGCTGGCCTGGAAGTCACTGTGTAGTCAAAGCTAGCCTCTAACTCTTTGAGGCACTCCTGCTGAGATTACAGGGGTGAGCACTGGGTCCGACTGAGCATTCATTTTATCACTCTTCCTTTGAGCTCTGTGTTCTCTACCTGGGTGTTTACACATGTCTGTCTTCACAGGATTGATGGGTGCTTTCATTATGAATACAGTCAGTGTTTGCCCGCAAGCAGGGAGGGCGGACTCTCCTGGGCCTCTTTGCTGTTCATCTCCTTGCAGGAGAATGTTGTGTGGCTCTGCCACCAGGATACTGGCTAAGGAAGGGCATGTCACATGGTCTGGCCACCTCAGAGAGCCAGGGCCGTCTGCAGTTCCAATGGGAGATAAGTCCCCACAACACTTTCCTGACTTGGTGAAGCCACTGAACTGGGTGCCAACTGTTCTCATCTGGCTTGCTGTTTGACTTGGCCACCATGCCAGGTACAAACTGTACTCAAACTTGTCTTCCTTCCTGGAGCTGCCACCTGCTGTGTCAGGGACAGGCCCCCTGTCCCCAGCCAGTGTTCTTCTGATATGTACCAGTCATGTGATTCCTGGGGCTTCCCAGTGTACACACACACACACACACACACACACACACACACACGCACACACCCATCAAGACATACTCAGACACACACATACACATCAAGACACACTGATACACACACACAGCCAGACACACACACACACATCTAGACACAGACAGACAGACACACACACACATACATCAAGACATACTCAGACACACATACACATCAAGACACACTGACACACACACATCCAGGCACACAGACACACACATCCAGACACACAGACACACACATCTAGACACACTCAGACAGACAGACAGACAGACAGACAGACACACACACACACACACACACACACACACACACACACACTTCTGTAGAATCATAGGCTCTACAGGGATAAGAGGAGTCTTGCCTTGGCAACTTCTCTCTCCCAGCCTGGTTCACCTCCTTAGGCAGGCCTTAACTTATCCGGGCAGCTCTACTTTCTTAGCCAGTGGGGATGATGCAGGTGGCTTCCATTTTCCTTCTTCAAACATCACGGTTTTTCTTTAATGGATGGGGTGTATGGATGACACAGATTCCTAGCTTATTATGGGTATCTCAGGGTATCTGTCTTCATTGGGCAACTGTTTTCCCTGTAGGTTTCTCAGAGGAACATTCTAGGTGTAGATACATGAAGGCTTTGCTTTCTTATTTATCATTGATCTTTCTAGAAGGTAGAGGCTGAGAGGTTATGGATACTTCCTGGCTAGTATTCTTGTTGGTCCAGGTTACAAAGAGTGTAGAAAATCACAAAAAAGCATGCTATGTCCTGTTCTTGGGTACTCACCAGGTCCTGCAGAACAGGACACCTTAATCTTCGGCCATGGAGCATCAGAAGTAAGAGACAGTGTGTCTGGGATTTAAGCTACCCTGTGTCTACGTAGACTCAGTGACAGAACTCTTACAAATGAACATATCAAGCTTTCAAGGTCTCATTTTCCTTCTTCCTGGAAAACCACTTCTATCGGTATCAGTAGATCCATGTGATCGGGGCTCTGAACTATTCAGAAATGACAAGGCTGTTTAGCTGTGTGCTCTCTGAGCCACTGAGACTCTGGGCAGTTTCCGTGGGCAGAGAGCACAGTTCCCGTGGGCAGAGAGCACAAGTCATGGCCTATGCTGAAGACCACATACCTTTCTTCCTGTGTGTCTCTCTGCCTAGCTCCTTTCCAACTCCCCAAGCCCTAGCCTTGGGAATATAGTAGCCGGATTGCCCCAGACAGGGAATATGTGTGTCCAGTCCAGCCGGGCAGCTGGTCTAGCCTTCTGCATAACCTTCCTTAGCAACTACCAAGCACCTATCCTGCTCAGCTTGAGGCTGGAGAGGGCACTGGGTCATGAAGTCTGTGACTCTTGTTGAGGAGACTCTGAGACTGAGCAGAGACTACCTTTCAAAGTCAAGAACAATGTGATGAAGTCTTTTGATCATTCAATCCTATGCTATGGCTAACTTACTCTCATAGCACCTGCCACTCTGGAGCTGTGGTTATCCTTTTCTCTGTGTGTGTGTGTGTATGTGTGAATATGTATGTGTGCACCTATATTTGGATTTACTTGCATGAGTGTGTAGGCCAGAGGTTAACATCAATCAGTTGTCTTCCTCATTTGCTGTTCACTCTATTTGCTGAGTCAGGGTCTCTTGCTGAACCCATAGGTCACTGACTTGGCTAGTCTAGTTAGCCAGCTTGCTCCAGGGATTCCTTGGCTTTGCTTTGGAGTGCTGGGATTATAGGCTACCACTCCTAGTAGGCATTTGCCTCGATGTTGGGGATTTGAACACTGGTCCTCATGCTTGGACAGCATGCACGTTACCCATCGAGCCATCTCCCCAGCCTATGCTTACCATTTTTGGAATGTTAGCTGCTATAGCTGATTTTTATACTTCCATCTGGCCAGGCCTCTCTGTGTGTAAGGAGAAGGGCACTTGCTTGGGGCTGGCTTCTTCTACTATTTGCAGGAAGCCTGTGCCAGATGTTTTCCTGTCATTACCAGGGTAGGTACCCCAGGCTCTGGGATATACAGGAGTACCCTGGCGCATAGTAGGTTCACAGGAAAGTGGGAAATTAATTGGCATCACAAATCAGAGTTTACTGGTCCCCGCAATGAATATTCTTAGAAGGGCTGGTCATTCCCTTGGCTAAGATCAAAAACCATTGGGCCAGGAATGACTCTGTTCCCTCAGGGCTCCCTGCTCTAGGTTGAGCACACCCTCCTCCCAGCACATCTATGTTGATTGATTGGTATGGTGTTAAACTTTTGGCTTTTTGTAGGCAATTGAAGGAGGGCGTTGAGCTTTACAGCTCTGTCTAGTGCCTAAAACTGAACTACACCTAAGTCACTCTCACGCATGGCTCAGTTGCACTCACCATCTCCCTTCGTCCTGCCTCCAGCTCACGTTTGATGTCTACCCGGCTGGATTTCTTTTGCATGCCATGGTGCCTGCCTTGGCTGGCCAGGAACAGATTCCTAACCTTTGGGCCTTGGATCTCTGTGGGTAGCTTGTTGTCACCCTGAATCCCAGTGAGGCATTTCTAAGTGTCCTACTGCATTGCTTCTGCTTTTTAAGCACGAGACCTGATTCTAGGTAGGGTAGAAAGGGACAGTGGGTAAAAGGTGTCCTGGAAGGGGCCAGAGGCCCTTGACCCCCAGGCAGGTTCTGTAGTCAGCCAGCCTTGCCAGAGCCTACAGTTATTAGGTGTATTTAAAGAGCCCAGCTCAGTTCCAGGAGCAGCAGGGAGTCTAAAGACATGATGAGTTTGCAAAGACAAGCATACAGAATTTGGGTTAATAAACTCAGACTTGTGTCCAACTGCTTGCTTCAAATTTCCACCTTCTAGCATTGACCTTAGGTGAACGATTTTGCTTCTTTAAGCTTGATTGCTCTGTAAACTTTACAAGGTCTTTGGAGCATCAAATAAGGTAATGCGTGCAGGATGCTTTAGAGTTGTGCCTGGTGCGTTGTAGGTGACCAATTAATCTCACTCTAAACACGCTGGTGCCTCACCTCCACTGCTGTGTGCCAGGCACTTGCAAAGGGTTTTTTGCCACAGTTTGCTCATCCACTCTACGTGGGAGCCCAGAAAAAGATGGAAGCACAAATTGGCTATGAGAAACTGCTCTGAGGTTCTAAGTAGAAAACTGGGCTCTAACCCAGGCAGTCTTCCCCTGAGTTTGTGACTTTAGTGGCCCTAATATCTGGTCTTGCATAGAGACCAACCTGCAAGGAAACTCCACATGGCTTCCACAGGCCCAGTTTCCTCGTTTTTAAAATTGGGATGAGGTGGTAAATGCTGACTTGGACCCTTTGAAGAATCCCTCAAGCTTTGTAAAGAGATTTGGGTGGTACCTGGCCTGGGGTAAGCACTCAGTATCTGATAGTAGTTTCTATAGAACTAGCTACACATAACGGATCCAAACTCAAAGCTACCCATGCGATGGAAATTGTATTTTATTCTACGTGATAATAGTTCTGTATGCTTATGGGTACAGTGTAATGCTTCAGTACACATAAAGATGTGTGTGTTGATCAGATAGAGGTAATTGGAATATCCACCATCTTAAGCATTGGTTACTCCCTTAGGGAGGGGCATTTGACAGCCCACATTATTTTAGATATTAGGAATGCAATTCATTGCTGCTCTCTGTGGCCATCATACTGTATAATAGAATACTACAACATTGGCCAAGAGGTAAATGTTACAACTGCTTTATGGAAGGGGTCAGAGTTGTGGAGCTCAGTGGGAGCTGGGTTACTAGAGATGGGAAGGGGGAGCATTCTGTGTGAGGGGCTCCTTAGTTGGAGAGCATGTGAGGGAAAACAGAGAGCTGAAGGCTGGTGTTTTAGGAGCAGAGTCTGAGGACAGAGGAACTGGGGGAAGGTCATGAGGGATCATTATGGGCTGTGTGGATGTTGACCTATGAATAGGCCCTGAGGGTTGTCGTGAGCAGTGTGATGTCCCGGGTCAGAGTGGCTTCTTACTCCTACATAGCAGCTGCTTGTCGCTGGAAAGCAGAGCAGGAGCCCTCAGGGTGGCAGAGGTACTGGGGATCCTGAGAGGCTTGTGTCTTCCCTCCATCTAAATGGAGCTGGGGATTATTCTGGGGTACTAGTCCTTGGCCTCTGGATGCATCCAAAGTTATGGGTGTACTGCCTTTCAGCTGCTGTTTATGTCATAAATGCCTGTCACACAAGGGGCCTTAAAAATAACCCGGTGGCTAATAGCATTTCTCAAAATAACCGCTTGCGAAGTGCTTTGCTGGGGTGATTGGCTACTAAAATTACACTCCCTACCGGTGGGGACGGTGGTAGTATGTGTATGTATGGATGGTTTTTAAGCCTGTCTTTCCCAGAGTGAGGCCCATTCTTTACTCTCTTTTGCCCTGTGGCCACTCTTGTCATTGCTCTGTGTCCTGGAATGGTGTCTCCTGGGTCACCCTGCAATTCCTTCTTCTGTCCTGTGACTCTTGGCAATTGGAGTGCTCTCCTACATGGCCTTCTTGTCCTGCCTCAAGGAGCAGAGTTTTGAAGAATCTTGGAGGCGGGGTGTCCTTATTGTGGTGCTGGCCTCATTCCTTGGTGTGCCAGGTAATAATAGCACACTGTAAGGGGGGGGGGAATCTCACTCACCATGCTGTCCAAAGGGGAAACTGGGCCACAGAACAGTGTGGCAGCCCCACTCAAGGTGACCTAGTAACTGAAGGTGTGAACACTTGTTTTCTCCAGAAAGGAGCTTCAGGAATTCTTTAGGGGTCTCCCAGGCTAGTCCTTTGGGTCACCAGGCAACCAGGGTTACTCAAATCCCCAACTCTCTACTTGCTAATAACTCCCAAGGGAGTGTGGAATCCTACAAGCAAGCTCACAAAGCTGAAGAACAGTACTGCTGATAATTTGGGGTGCAGGGCTGAGGTCACTTGAGGGTGGCAATCAGTTTCCCTATAATTGCTACTTGTATCCAGAGAGGTAGGTCTCCATGGGGAATACTTACGCAGCTGGCATGTTCATCACGTGGGTGCCTGCTGTGGCCTTGGCTCTGTAACAGGTACTGGAGTTACAAAGAGGTTCCAGGTAACATTAGTCAAGGGATGTTTACAAGTTGGTGTGTTGTTTGAACACCCGGCTTAGGATGCTGTGAAAATCTGCACTCAGCAGTTACTGTACTTCGAATTTTTACCTTTTTCCAGTGAATGATATGTGACATGCATCTGCCTCATGATACTGGGCAGCAGCCATGAGCTGTAGCTCTTAGTGGGGCTCTTAGGCGACACCATCATCTTTACTGTAGTGTGCTCAGTGTCTGTCTAGCAACTGATTTTAGTCCAGGGCTTCCAACACTCAGGCCCGATGTGCTTTTATCTGTATTAATTGTGCATGCCCAAATAACCACTCTGCGTAGTTTCTAATGGAATATTCCCTGGATCATGTGAGCTAGCTAGCAGTCACTACCAAACTGGTTTCATGTTAGGTGACACTGCCCAAGTGGGAGTGGAAGTGTGTGGTCTGAGCAGGCTGAAGTCAGGCAAGGATGAGCCCCACTGTTTGATAGGTTATGTATTATATGCCATTCTTGTTTTTTTTTTTTTTTTTTTTTTTTTTGGTTTTTCGAGACAGGGTTTCTCTGTGCAGCTTTGCGCCTTTCCTGGGACTCACTTGGTGGCCCAGGCTGGCCTCGAACTCACAGAGATCCGCCTGGCTCTGCCTCCCGAGTGCTGGGATTAAAGGTGTGCGCCACCACCGCCCGGCTTATATGCCATTCTTAACATACAATATTTTTTTTTGCCTTATGATGGCTTTACTGAGTTACGACCCTGTCGTAAGTTGAGGAGATCTGTGTGTAGCAGCCCCCATGACAAATAGGGTTCTTGGTGTGGGAAAGGTGCCCTCAACATGTGTGCTGGATCATTGTCTGCTGGCCTTAAATGGTTCTGCAGAATAAAGCCCATGAGTTTTTACCAGAACGGAGAACCAGGAAGCCCCACCCCCACCTCTGTTCCCCACAGAAGCTATATGTAAAGAGCACATTGCTGCAGTGGGAAAATGCTAGGTTCTAAAGTCAGAAAGACTCTGTGACTTTAGCCAAAGTGTTTGCCCTCTCTGAACCTGTTTCTTCAACTGCTAAATGTGATTTGGCAGAGCATCCCCCTCTTAGGGCTGTTGGGAGGATTAAGTGACCCCGTTACCACGCATAATCATAGTTGTAATCATAGTTATGGCAGCACCCTGCACATAACCGTCAATATTGTCTTAATATGAGTTGTCAACCCTCAGAAGCGGGGTTTGAAGCACCACACCATTGCCTTTTATCTTGGTGTTGGCGATTTCATTTTTGAGTATTGTCAAGGACTTGCTATGGCAAGGCCCTCGAAAAGTTGGGGTTATTTACTGGACATTAGTGGGCCAGTTTTGGAATGTTGGATGAGGAGGAAGCAAATCAGGCAGGGGTCCACTCTGTACAGGTGTCATGTAATCAGATTTGACATCCTACATAGGCTCACTGTGAGAGCTTTACAGTTAAGAGGAATCTGTCTCACAAATCTATGCGCACACATCAGGATATACAGCCACTTCCTGCAAGGGTTCTTAAGCAGGAGTAATGGTCACATGATATATTTGGCATGGTTGAGTAGAGTGCTGCTGGCATCTGATGGGTGAGAAAGTAGGGATGTTGTTCACCGTCCCATCATGTTGAGACAGCTGCCACCCTGAAGGACTGCCTGGACCAAATGGCAGCAATGCTGGGCTTGGGACTCTCTACCCAAGTTCAAATATGGAGAATATCCCATAGGGAAAGAGATGACTTGCCAGGATGGGGAACATCTCCGAGTCAGGACTAGGATGCAAAGTCAAATATGAATACTTGAGGTCAGGACTTCCTGCGTTCCTAGATGCCTTTGTTACATTGTGAGGAAATGTCAACTTGCATCATACTCATGGGGTCTTACTCTAGGCCATTGTCCAGGCCTTTTCTCCTGTGCTTTCCCGAGTTCTGCTTTAAGAAGTCTAGGTCTTGCTGTTCTGGCCTCGCTGACAGGTTTGTAGATTGAGTAGGTAAAATAGTTGGCTCTGGTGCATTTGGGATTCACATACGTAAGATGTCTGTCATCTTTTTTTCTTTTAAGTGATAGATGGTGGCACTGAGAAGTGAGTAGTCACCCTGGCTCTGGGTTGGCAGGTGCCTAGGGGAGAAGCTGGCCATCCACAGTGGGCCAAATGGTCTCTGTAAGTTGAGAGGGTGGTGAGTAGTCCCTTTTTAGAACTGGAGGACAGTTCAAGTGAAGTGTCAGCAAGTGACCTGTGTCCCGGGAATGCTAGAGCAGGGGGAAGGCATGGCAACTCTGCTGCTGAACTAGGAGCAGAGTGTCCTCTCTTGCTGGCTTCCAGGCCGTAGAGGCTGAGAAACACCTGGTTACAGCACCTTCTGGGACAGGGCTGCTGTCCCCATGTGGCCCTTGAGGTTGGAGCTTGCTACAGGGGACAGAGCTGGGCAGTGCCACCTGGTCCAGAAGGAGAGTACAGAGCAGAGTGATGCTCTCTCTGAGCTCAAGACAGCTCCTGCTGGCCAAGAGGATCTTGCCTTTTCCTGCTTGATCCTTTGCATGCCTTGCTTCCTCACCAGCCCAGACGATAGGCTCCAAAGCTAGTGGCTTCTTTGCTGCTCTATCTCCTGCACCTAGCAACAGTCCAGGTAGCAGGCTGCTTCCGGTCACATCTATAGCCACTAGAGCAGTTAGCTGTCCAAAGTCCCAGCCCGGTATCCTTTCATCCTGTTGGCTCCGAGTTGCTCTAAGAGGAGCTTTGGATTGAGCACTTCTCAACATACCGAAGGTCACAAGATGGCTGCTTGGAGGGTTCATCCTGCTACCTGCCATCTTGTGAGTCTCCATCTGAGGCCCAGTGTCTAACTATCATTGATTTATGGAGTAGAGGTTCAAAAGCATATGCCGAAGGAGTACCTGCAGAAGACAAGCATTTTACCGAAGGTGTCCGACGGCACAGGATGACGTCACTGGCCCTCAAGTCCAAGTGGGAATCTGCACTGTTGGCAGGTCATGCTCACACACACACACACACACACACACACACACACACACACACACACACACACACACACACACAGAGAGAGAGAGAGAGAGAGAGAGAGAGAGAGAGAGAGAATCACCATGGCTCAGGACTCCCCGAACCACAGATCTGGAGTAGGGACAAAGACCTGGGCTTTTCTGTCTATGTTGCATGTGCTGCTGCTGCTCCAGGGCCACACTTTGAGAATGACTGGCTTGCGTTATTGCTTCTTTCTGAATGTCTTATACTTCAGGTTGGCTACTATTAAAATACTCATTAATTGACAGGAAAAAAAATCTCCATAGGATCCCAACTATGTCCCCTATAGCAGAGTGTGATGCCAGACTGACAACGGTAGCCCCACCCATGAGGGGATTGCTTGTTAAAGATGATTACAGAGTCTGATGGTGAACACCTGTAATCCCTGCACTTGGGAGGTGAGCTCACGGGATCAAGTATTCAAGGCTAGCCTTGGCTATGTGATTTGAAGCCAACCTGGGCTACATGAGATCCTATTTCAAAAAAAAAAAAAGAAAGAAAACCCCCAAGCCCCTCAAAAAATACCCCCTCCCCAATTCTCACCCAATCCAGTTGCTTCTACTAGGGCTTTGTATGGAAGATGGAACACAAAATGAAAGTGGGGGAGAAGGGCAGCGGGGCAGAATCCTTTGATGGATACTAAGATCTCTCCATATCGATCCCCATCTTTGTCCCCTCGGTGACTTGTCTCTTCCGTTACCTAGGAGGCTGAGGTCAGTGCTTGGTGGCAGGATTTCAGCACTTGAATTCTTTTATATTTGTCTAATTCTAGCACTGACCTGAAAAGAGGGGACCCTCCCTGATCCTATCACCAGTGTGCTACCCGAGGTTTGAGGTGACATTTTACATTCAGGGCTTCTCGAGACCTGCCTCTTTGATCTTGGAAGGCTCTTTTCCAAGAGTCTTATGTGGTCCTGACATAATGTTTAGCCAGAAGCTTGTCATGGTCTGCGGGGACAGTTCCTGAAACAGATTTCTGTCTTTAGAACTTGGGGGCTGGGGAGCCATAGAAACCCCTCTTATGACTTGAGTGGGACAGTGAGTCCTAGCTGGAAGCTGAAGGCATTTTCATTGTCTGAACCGAGTTGGGGGACGCCCTCAGACTTGGCTTGGGGTGAAGGCTAGTTTCACTCACTCTTCCTCACATACCTTGTTGGCTGGCTTGGGAAGGGACAGGCTGGTGTAGCCTCAGCCTGCTGTGTTGACTTTAATAGCTCACTGGTGTGGAAGTGCTGGTGCAGAGTGCTGTCCTTTTAAAGCACGTCAGGTTTGTGAACAGATGGAAGAGGGACAAGAGAGGTTAAGAGCAACAAAGCCTTGTGGAACCCATGCTCTCAAAGACGGTGTCAATGTATTGGTGTGGGCGGCTTCCTCCAGTTTCTAGATAACCTTGTGAGTCAGGTGGGCTTGGTTCCATTTGAAAGACAAGAATACTGAGGCTGTGGAATTTGAGAAGAGGAGCAAGAGGTTGGATTCTGATAGAAGATTCCATTATGCTGTAATTGATGGAGGCAGGAGGGTGGAGGGAGTTGCAGGTGAGGTAGAGGAAAGGGTTGTGGTCCGTTCATGCTCACTCTGCCTCTTGTATCCCAGCTTCCTTCAGACCATCCATCTTGACCAGTTTAGCCTGATTTATGTGCTCTTTCTAGCATCTTTTTTTTTTTTTAATCTGATGTTGACATTTAATGAACTAAATGGCTTGTTTTTATTGTTATATCAGCTCTATATTGGTAGGATTACGTCACCCTTGAGAACAGTGTTTGGCCTCAGCCACCCTCCAACTCTCTTTGAACACCTTACAGCAGAGGTCAGGAACAGAGTGGGACTGATAAACACTCCATCACCGGGACCTTGCCTGGTACACGGTCCACACTGAACATCACCAATTGTTCCAATTAGCTCTGGGCTGCCAAGGCTTTAGCATCTAAAGTCTGGCACCCTGGGAGACCCCTCAATCCTGGGTAACCTAAGCCAGATGGTCACTGTACCTTATTTGGCAGCGAAGGATGCTGGTGTCCTGGGGCACACAGTATTATCTGAACATCATCCATTATTCCTGGAGAAGATCCCAGGGACTGCTCTTCAACCTCTGACTCAGTGCTCCCTCCTCCATGCCCTCCGGAAGTGAGGGCTCCACCGCCTGCTATCTGCCTTTAGATGACTTTAGAGGCAGCTGCTGTCATTTGGGATACCTTTATTCTTCTCATCCCCTTTGCAGAAATCATCCCATGATAAGGAAACTTTGGCTCAAAACTTGTAAGTGCAGTCAGTGGATTGGACCTCACAGCAGAAGTCAAGATAGGTGGGTGGGTGGGTCTACACTTAAAGTTACCAGTTGTTCGAGTTGGCCTGGGGCTGCCCAGGTTTAGCATCGGAAGTCTGGCATCCTAAGAGGCCTCTCAATCCTGAGTAAGCCTTAGATTGCCATAGTCTCTTCTCCAGGGGCTTACATTTTCCCTCAATCCTACAACCCAGAGATGTTGATCTCCAGGGGCAAGGATTAGTTCACCGGCTGTCATGGCTGGCTGTAGAAATGGCAATACTGAATTCTAGATTAGCATTCTCTAAAACAGGATGCCTAAGGCTATCTTTCATAATTACAGAAAGGAAATATTGAATTATCAATTTATATTTCCCATCATCCTTTTAAATGAGTACTTCTGTGTGCATTGATCATATGTGTTTTGGCACAGTGTGGCACATGATGGACATGTAGACATGTGGTATGCATTATTAAATGTTCCTCATCTTTCCAAAATCATGTTGTAATGATAATGAGATGGCTCAGCTGGAGAGCGTAGACATTACACTGCCTTCTAGGAGAATGGGAGTGAGTTTTTGTTTGACTTGGTTCAGCATACCCCTAGGCTAGTTCTTAGAGCCTCTGGTGCTCATATGTCATGCATGGATGCTGTCTTAGGGAGTGGCCTGCAGTCATACTTGACACAGTTTGTTTCCTCACTTCCCTACTTGGATTTTTCACACTGGCTGTAGAGTGACAGGGACAGGGACAGGGTAGAGAGGGCAGAAGTTCTCCAAGTAAGGGCCAGGCACTAGTGTCATGAACATTGATTGTGAACTCATTGTCCAAGTAGATACTTAGGCCTGCCTCCACATCAGCCATCCAGAGACTCTGGGGGTGTGGCCAGCATCCTTGGACCGGACAATCATCCTTCCAGGTGATTATGATGGGTACCATAGATAGAAAACCATTCTGGTAGATACTTGGGGAGGAGCAGGTTTTCAATGCTGCCTCTGCCTCCTGCTATTTCTGTGACCTGGGGTAAGTTCCTAGGTCCTTGAGCCTTTGATTTCTTCATCTGACAAATGGTTGCTATACCTCTCTACTAACTTTCATGTAAGCCTTAAAACAGGAGCTAACTGGTAGAAAGTCCTTAGTGCCAGGCAGGGCACATGGCAAGTGCCAGGTGCCTTGGTTGTTTTCATTATTCCTGCATTGTCATAGGCTGCCTTAAAAAATAAAAAGACCCAAAAATGTCTGTTTTCCCTATTCTTCCCTTGTTGACCTCTGTGACCTTCCAGGTCTTCTTGACTAGAAAGTAAGACCAACAACACCCACTGAACAGGATCAGACAGGATGGCATGCTGAAAGTGCCCGTGCTTTTAAAAATACTAGTCAAATATCTGAAAATGTTAGAGTCATTTATGAGGTGGTTTCTGCCATGTTTTCTCTAGAAAATACACCCCCTTTGTCCAAACAGTAAATGAGGCTGGAGAGAAAAGTCACAGCAGGCTGGGACTTGAAGAACTTTTCTGTCCCGTGAGTCATATTCTCCCCTCTGTCCTGTGAGTCACATTTCTGCCCTCTGGCCCTGGTCATCTTAGGCCAGATTCTGGCCCAAAGTAGACTTCCCCAGGTGTCCCATGTTAGACCCTTATTAAAATGTCACATGCAATTCAAGAAAAGCCCTTTTGGTTTCCAGGCTAAGATGGTGACAGACTGCTCATTCTGTCCTTCTGCCCTTATGCTAATTGCTTAGGCTGTGGTGCCAAGACAGCAAATAAATTGCCTGCTCCCTTTGACATCCCAGTGCTGCTTTTACAGCATGAATGTCCCAGTGCGGAGATAATCCTTGCTCGTAATTTCACCACACTCTTAAGTGAGGAAAACGGGCAAAGAGCTTTCCCTTCTCCACACACCACTCGCAGCCTTTCCGCAGCAGACTTCAGTGACTGAACGTCCATCTCCAATAAGAGGTTCTTCCAGTCCCGGCTGCTGTCGGATTGTTATCTGGGCTTTGAGTCCTGAAGGCTTGGTAGGTGAGCGCAAGGCAGAGACAGGGTGGGGAGGCGGAGGCAAGCGAGTTAGGAGCCGTAGCTTTCCTTGAGGACGGGAGCACCTGGCTCCCACCTTACACACATCTGCCTCCACAAACCCTGTGCTGATGAAGTGGGCACTTCGACCTTTATTATGCCTCCTCATTAGGTTGCTGATGAATAGGGACAGGGGAGAATGAGTTGAGATCTGCTGAGGCCTGTCTGTACTTTGCTAGAAAGCTGCTGACACACTCATTCCCTGGGAGTGTTGGAGGGAAGAGGGGAAGGAGGGTTGGAGCAGAGAGATTGCTCTTACACTGTTAGGTTTTCCCATGACTGAAAAGAGGCTAAAGCTGAAATGCATGCTGACTTATGGCTCGAGAGTCTCTTCTACAGTTCCCTCCAAACCCCGAGACAAATCATCTGGGACGATGTTGATCAGACTCCAGTCAGATCCTTAGATAACAGCTGTACCACAACAGAGTAAGAAGGAGAGAAAGGAGGGAGGTACTAACTGTATCATGGTAGACAGAGTAGGAAAAGGGGAATGGGGGAGAGAGAGAGAAAGAGACAGACAGACACACACACACACACACATGTGCAGGAGCAGGTTGTCTATATTTCAAGAGTTGAATTTTGAGGTAGAAGAGACAGAAATTGCTACAATTTAATTTGGAGGCTAATGACAGGGTTGGTGATTCTGCAGTGGAAAGTGGGTCTGTGAGGGACTCATGGCTCCAAATCATTCTTCTTGGTTGACTCCCTGGCTTCAGAAGAAACTCTTGGCATATAAGGAAGAAGACTTTGGTGATTGGAAGGTATGCCGTTGGAAGGGCAAGGGAAGAGTTTGAGTGGCCCCAGATGCTCTAGTTGGCAAAGATGAGCAGGAAGTCCTTCCCTTTGGTAATGTAGCACATTTTTTTTTTTTTTTTTTTTTTTTTTTTTTTTTTTTTTTTTTTTTTTTGTGGCCAGGTGGCTGAAAAGAGAAAGCTATGTTCTCTTCCTGAAGAAGGGGTGTTTGTATGGCTTGAGTTGCTTCCTGACCTGTGATGTCCTCAGTTTGCTGTTCCCAAATCTAATCTTCTCTCATGATTTTCATTAGGAATTTAGGAAGCATCCTCTGTAACCTTTAGCCCTGTATCCAACAGCAGTGCCTCGCCTAGGGAGGGTGTGGCATGGAGCAGAGCCTTCCCATGCCTCTGTTTCTGGCTTCCATGGACAACTGCTCTTCTGTTCCAGGGATGGTGGGAGCCTCCTCAGGAGCTCTTTCCTCCACACATTAGAGCCATAAAAAATTAAACTGTGGGGTTATCAAATATTAAATCTGCCTGATGAATGGCTGCTTGTGGATTCTTATGAATTCTTTGCTTTGATTAAATAAAACTGAAGGATGGGAACCGTCTAACGGGCGGTTTAGAAAAAGACAACTCAGAGCAGTCATTCAGCTGGGCCTCAGGTTCTGAGTCGCACAGAACCACTGGGTTTATAATTTGCTTCTAAGGCTCTTGATACTTTGAGTTTTGGACTTTTCTGGAATTATGGTTAAACCAGGAAGTCCCTTGTTTAATGGCTTATAAAGCTCTTTCTCAGTAGATCCCAACTCCAATGTTCTCACTCTTGGATAACCACCTGATCTTCATTTTCTAACCTATCAAATGGGAGTATAAATGATGATGTCGCCTCATCTGTAAGATTATTGCATGAAAAATACACCAAACGACTAGTATCTGGCACCAAGTAGGTTCGAAGCAATTGCTAACACCATTGTTGATCCGTTGCCAAAATATTGTGTGGTTGAGTTGAACTTCATTTTGGGCTTTACCTGATCCACTGACAAGTGCTTTCATTTATTTATTCATTCAAGGCTCTTGGGTCCCTTCTTCAGCAAGCTGTAAGAGGTAGAAGAGGCAGCTCCTCACACTTAAGGAAAATGTGCTCTTATCAGAAGAGCATCGTGTATTCGCACACGTGTGTTCATCACACAGGTTCAAGAAGTTGGGGAACTGTAGATAGGTGGTGAAATGAATGATAAATGGCACTGATTACGGTGCTGGTTACCGTGGAAAGGTCACGGTCACGGTCACGGTCATGACAGAACCCAGTATTAGTGTTAGAGCTTTCTTAGGAGGAAGAGGGGTGGGGGAGAAGAACCAGACCTGGGAAAGGAGCACATGCGGTGAGAGGGAAAGATGGTGGAGGAGAGACAGAGCAGTACACAGAGAGAGGGAGGGAAGGAGGGTGGAGTCTGAGTCACGGCTCTTTAAGACACAGACAGACTTACAGAGCCACGCCATGCGTGAGCAGATTGTGTGACCATGCTGCTCGTACATGATCGCCAACGCACACTGGTGACATCAGACGTAAGACCCTTTGCTTAACTCCTGAACTGCACATGTGCGGTCATGTAACTGGAGTGAGGGCAGAATTCTAGCAGGTGGGGACATCAGGAAGGCAGGAGGGGAAACCTGCACAGGGTAGGTGGTGGTGGTCTAGGGCCTCTGAGGAGTCTGCAGCAATTCCCATGGTTCCAGAGGGCCTCAGCCCACAGTGCTGTGTGTAGTCTACCACATACAGCACCTCAGGGCATGCTCAGACCAAAAGGATGTCGTGAATAACAACATCTTCTCCCTGTTGAATTGTTTGTTCCTGGAGAGAGGACTGTCTCCTTTATTGCACCATGCATTAGTTGTCTCATCAAGTAAATAAGCCCCTCCTGGTTGCATGGCCTGCTGGAGGGCCTGCATGTGGCTGGTTCAAACTGAAAGTTTGTGACCTGGATTGGCCTTGCAGGAGTCCTAGGTCCATTGTGCCAGACCCCCAACTGCAGATTAGAAAGTGGAACAGAATCCCTGCAGCCATATGGGAGTTGATATGGTCAGACCCTTCCTGTCTCTGGCCTGTAGCCAGCCCAGGTCCAGTGGGAAGTTAGATACACATCCTGATATCTCAGTGGTCTCCAGTTTGTTGGTTTGTGGCTCGTCACACAGGTGACAAATGCTAGCACCACAGATGACACCCATTAGTGTCCTAGCTGGCAAGGTCAACAGGCCCTTAGGGTTTCTGTGTTAATTGCAGGCCAAGATGCCCACAGGACCACTGTCCTCTTGAACCTGCTCGATCAGCTAATCGATGAACAAATGTCCCTGAGACCTGAGGTGGCAGACATTTAAGAACTCTCCAGGTGGCTCTGTAGGAGGCCTGAGGAATTCTAAGGCACAGTCAGTCCAGTAGAGGGAAGCAAGAGAGAGACAGGTAGACGTGAAAGGTTAACCATGTCCTAACAGGGAAGACAAGACCCGTGGGGGAACAAGTCAGAAAATGTTGTAGGCAGTGGCAGCTCAGCAGGAGGGTGTGAAGTGGCTTTTGTCAGTGGCAAAGATCCAGCGGGCGGAGTCGACTAGCTGAGGCTTGTGGGCCAGGGTGTGCGGCTGGCTCTGCTGGCGAATTTGACACCTTCCTCACCTGTCTTGACCTCAAGGAGCCTTAGTCTCCAGTTGCCTCAAAAAGGTGGTTCTCTCTGTCCTCTGTATACTGTTCCATTAAACCCTTACCACATCTCTGAGGCAGACGTTGCTGGGCTTGTTTGGGAGGACTGGCTCATTTCATGTCAACCTGGCAGGAGGGAGAGTCCTTTCAGAAAAGGGAACCTCGCTTGAAAAAAATGACCCTACCAGATTGGCCTGGAGGCCAGCCTGTGATGTCTTTTCATGACAGATTATTGAAAGGGGAGGGCCCCTTGTGGATGGTGCCACCCCTGGGCTGACGGTCCTGGGTGCTATAAGAAAGTGGGCTGAGCAAGCCGTGAGAGAGCAAGCCAGGAGGCAGCGCCCCTCCACGGCCTCTGCATCACCTCCTGCCTCCAGGTTCCTGCCCTGCTTGAGTGCCTGCTGTAACCTCCTTCAGTGATACACTGGGATGTAGAACTTTGATCCAGAATTAACCCTTTCCTCCCCCAAGTTGCTTATTGGGTGTTTTAGCACAGCAATAGAAACTCTAAGATGCTAATCTTCTGGGTAAGGTACGGATGAAGACTATATGAACAGGAAGATTGAATGTCCCCTGGTCCCTCATTAAGTACATTTTATTATGCACCTGCTGTTTGCCTCAGGCCTAGAGGGCCTTGCCTTTGCCTGCCTTCATGCTGCACATCTCTGTGACCAGCTGAACTACATAGAGACAAATGATCTGTCGCTTTCTAAACACCAACCAGGGTGGCTGATATGTATCCGCATTCTGTTCTGCTTCTTATGACTGTCCCACTATTTCCAAAGGTCCTGTGGGCACACTGGAAAGCACTCACAGTAAACAGAAGAATGCAAAGAAGCAGAAATAATCCCTTCACAGTCACAGCAGAAACATCCACCATTATTCATATTTTGCTTTATTTTTCTCTCTACATTGTTACTGTGCAGTTTTCTTTGTAATGCTGAGCTCTTAGAGTACATGCAACCTGATGTCCTGCCTTTTCCCTTCACGTCACACAATAAGCGCTCCCATCTGTCACTGGGACTCGGTCAACATTTTGAAATACTAACATACTGCATGGGTGCTCATCCTTTTTCTTTATTACTACTTTTTAGTTTATTTTGGGGCAGTTATGAATGTTAATACACTATCTTTTTATACACATTGCCCTATTTGTTCATTGCAAACCTGAGTATATTCAGTGTGCGCGAAAATGTGCTTTTTACTCTAAGGAAAATACCTGAGGTTGAGATGGTCTCTGTGACACAGGCCATAGAGGCTTAGGCCAGACCTATGTTGACCTGTGGGACACATGCCACACAGCACAAAGCTCTTCTTGATGCATTAAAGGATCTACTAAGAAAATGATATTCTCCTTGACATTGAGAAGTGGAATGTGAAACCATCTGATATAGCACATGGTGCATAGATGAGATTGAACATACACAGTTTTGTGCTGCCGCTGTCTCTGACTATGAAACATGCCTGGCTCATAGTAGGCAGTCAGGCGGATGCATTTGTTCCCCACCTCCAGTTCCTTATCTGTATTGACTTAAGAGGTTCTGTCCCTGCCTCCCTTCCATGTCTGTGGTTCTGACTGCAAATGTAGGATCAATCGCCCAAGGATCCCTCTACTTTCATGACTCACTCAGGCTGTTTGTTTGCAGCATTCCTGGGGCACAGATGATATGGCTAGGCTTGGACACAGTCTGTTCTCTTTTCCTCTCCGTCAGGATCAGAGCGTTCATTTGCTCAGCTTTCCTTCTCCATGGGGTTGACTGCAGCCCAGGTCTGCTGGAAATTGGTACAGGCATCACGAAGTTTTCTAAAATGATGAGCAGAACTATTAAGGGAAGGCAGACTCTTCACTGAATCTTGCTTTGCCAAGTGAGACTTAACATTTTAAAATACAGTTACTACTTGGACGAATAGAGGAACTCTTGTTATGTTAAGCTTTAATTAAGCTCAGAGAACATATTGTCCTGAGAAGTGATAAAGGCAGGAAGTAGAAAAGACTTTAAAAATGCCGTAGGATTGAGGGCCCTGGGGAATTTGGTATATAGCAGAATACATGGAGCTGGGTGATTCTGTTTAATAGTGCCCAGCAACTGTGAGCCTGGATGATAGGCCCAGATTTGCACGTTGTTGTTCACAGCTCATAAATAGCATGCTTGAGACCACCTGACACACATCAGCAGGGACTGAGGGACAGCTCATTTTTCCAAAAATAGCACTTTCTTGTTCGGGTTATGTCTGACTTTTCTGGGTGAAACAACTTAATTGTAGTGGTTCACACAGAAGGGATCTGGGTCAGGGGATTGGTAAATATATCTCACTCTTAAATGTCCAGAGGGTTCAAGACATACTGTAAAGGCATAAACTGAGGAGTGTGGGAATGTCACCTGCCTAGGTCACAAATAGCCAACTGTCACTTTCCTATTCCTTGCTCATAACAGATACCCTTCATTCATCTATCTTTCTGACTGAGCCAGGAACTGAGCCCTATTATCATATACCAGAGCCCATTTGCTTCTGGAGTAAAATTTTCTTGCCATTATAAGAAAATTGGGAAAGTAGGTTACCTTCTAGAAGATTCCTTGGCAAGCACAGTTATGACAAACTGCCTTTCCTACATGCTTGTCCAAAGAGCTGGGTGCCATCAAAGGTAAGGGTCACATGTATGAAAAACACAGGTGCTCCTTCTGCTGCTTCCTCAGCCAGTAAACTTCCCCCTGGATCGTGGGATGGTGATGTGTTATGTCGTATGTCCTTTCCAGAAAGCCTGTTGTATTTGATTGTTTCCTATAGTATCATCTATGGGATCTACAAGGTTGGAATGATCTCTGTGGCACAGTTCATAGACGCTGAGTCAAAACATGTGATGAAGTAGAGGTTGAGATGGTCTCTGTGACACAGGCCATAGAGGCTTAGGCCAGACCTATGTTGATCTGTGGGACACATGCCACACAGCACAAAGCTCTTCCTGATGCATTAAAGGATCTACTAACATTGATCTCCTATGAGTTACTAGAGGTGGGGCCATAGCTTAGTCCATCCTGTGTCTTTGACTACTTCAATCTCAAGTCCTTAACTAACAGCTAACAGATGCTTGAGAGGGTATCGATGACCCACACATCGTCGGCAGATTCATTCTTTGAGCTTCAGGTACTAGAGCAACAGCTAATGATGTCATTAGTCCGTTGGAGATGTTTTCCTCCCCACAAAGAGGCCAGCCTCTATATCCTTACAGACATCCCAGGACAACAGACATGAAGACCTCTTCTAGCTTCTCATCTGGGTTTAGAGCTACCTGGGTCCTAAATAAGGGGATCCCTGTGCAGAAGGTCCTTGTCTGGGCAGCAAGAAAAGGAAGCTTGGAGAGCAGGGGGACCCCCCATGCTGGGCCAACACAGGTCAAGGCCACAGGGCAGAGGCTAGTATTAGCTGGAAGGAATGGAGCTTACTGAGTGGGGAGGGATTGCAATCAGGGCTGTAAGGAGGAGCAGCAGGCCGGACAGGTACTGTACTCTGCTCCCTTTCGGAGGCTATCTTTGTTTTCTGACTTACGATGCGTTGCCGTTGGGGGTGGCCTTTTGACATGGGCTAATTATAAATGGTCCTTTGGTTCATCTGAGAGTTCAAATAATTAGAATTTCTAATTTCAGTTCTTTGAGCGACTCCCAGCAGCCTTATCCTGTGAGAGCAGCACTAAGTTCATTTGCTTTCTTGCCCAGAGCCCCTGCAGGAGGCCTGGGTCCTGTGCAGAGAAGGAAGCTCCAGATTTGGAAGTGGGGGAAGAAACTTCCCCCTGCAGCCCAATATAGGTATGCCAGGGGACCTTTCTCTCAGCGTTTTGTGTGTTGTTGAAGAGGAAGCTTTTCAACTCAAAAACTACAGAGCAGGGGCATCTGCAGAATAGAAAGAACTCTGGCCTCAGCCTGCCAGAGCCTTACTGTGGCCCCCGAGCAAGTGACATTTTGGGCCTCAGTTTCCTGGCCAAACAATGGGGTCATCAGATCTGTGATTGCCAAGAGCTGTTTCAATTTGGAGATTATTTCAACACACCAAATGTTCAAGCGGTGTGTTCTGGGTCATCGTGTTGTGACTCTGCCAATGCTGGCTACGTGACTTCCTTTTCAAATGATTTGGTAACGAGATAGTAAATACCTTCATTCTAGGTCAAGGTAAGATTCGAGACCTTATGTTTGTTTGTTTCCTGCCCAACCACATTGTTTTGCTTAGCTTCCCTTAGCCTTAGTTTCTTCATCTATAAAATGGGCATTGCGATTCCTGGGGGATAGTGTTGGTGAATACCTCACGTAAAACATACAGTGATAAGCTTACACGATGACCCTCTGGATACCACCATAGCCTTCCCTGGCTCCATTAGAAGGGGTTCACTGCATTGCCTTTGCTGCCTCATTTGGAAGGCCACAATCATGCAGAATCTCTAAGAGTGTAGCAGTTTGGCAGCCAGGTCTGTGATGGACTGATGAGGTCTATGCCAATTCCACCTTCATCTGAAGGCTTATCCTGCCTTGCTGGGGACACTGCCAGATGTGGTGTCAGTCCCAAGAAGCCACTAGACACCCACCACCCCTCCTTCTTGTCCACTCACAATGGACAAGGTTGCTTGACTGTTATATAACTCTGGCATTCTTGTCAGCTCATTCACACATGTACTTTGGGGACACGGCCAGGCAGTGAGCTGACACTCCTAGGTCTTAGAAACGGTCATGAAGCCACATGGCCTATCTGTGTCTCACTCTCTTGGGTGTCTCCAATCCAGGCTCATGTGTCACAGCTGCTCCTTGCTACCAAGCCTTAGAACTAGAAGCAGGGGAGGTCCTTTTAGAGGTCATTTGGGTCAAGTGTTTCAGCAAACTGGTGAGGTAATGGGGGCCAAGATGACATTTGTTTTATGGACCACCAACCTGTGGTACAGTGACCTTTCTCTAGCCCCCTGAGCCCTCTTTTCCTTGGAATCACCTCAGAGAATCACATACAAAGCTCAGGGAACACCAGGGCTCTATTTGGCTTGGCTGGTACAGTCTTTAAAAGAGGGAAAGAGAGAAGTGGAAACCCCTTGATGAAATATGCACCTTTACCCTGTGTGAGTGTGCCAAGGCTGCCTTAACAGACGCCCCCAATGTGCATAGTGGTGGTTCCTCAAACATAGACTTCTGTGGCTGCACAGTCATGGGGGTTGGAAGTAGAAGATCCAGGTCTAGGCACAGTTGGCCACTCTCCTTGGCTTGCAGGTGGCTGTCCTCTGCCTTTACCTGCTCTTTGCCCTGCATGTGGCTTCTTCTAAGGATACTGGTTGTGTTGGAGTAAGACCCATCCAATGGCCTCATTGGAATTAATCACCCCTTTAAAGGGCCTGCCTTCAAATGCACACCTCCTCTGGGGTCCTAGGTGAACCCAGCACAATCCATCACACATTCTCACACTACCCTGGGTCTGATGCTCATGTTCTTGCTTCTTCTGTAGATAGTGGGCGATTGTGTCCCTGTCTTCTTTTGCAAGTCCTGATGAGTGATCAGGAGATACTGTGAGACCTCAGCATAAAATGAAAGTCATGAGGTTATTGGGACAGCGTGGGGCAGGGTAAAGGACTGCTCATGTAACCCACCTGCATCCCTGTAACTGTTCCAGGGACCAGCTCTGCTGAGGGCAAGGAGGAAACTGTCCATTTAGTCAAGGCCAAGGAGGGAGCTGGTGGTCCTTCTAGTGAGTATAGCTGATTAAGATAATTATATTAGCTGGCCCTCAAAGACACATATTTATAGCCACAGTGGTGTGTTATTAAGGGGCTAATTTGGATCAGGGCTCTGGAAATCTTATTTTTAGGCTTAGAGGAGAGCCTGTCAGGCAGGTGACTGAATGTCTCTAGTGGCTTTCTTATTCTCTCTGTTGAACCAGAGGCTTTCAAGGTTGGAAGGGATTTGAAAGGTCATGCCAACCAATCATCCAAGTGCTTGCACCTGGTACCCCGCTGAGAGACCATCCAACTCTTTCTGTCCTGACATCTTTTCTTACAAGTCAGGTTCTACTGGGAAGCAGATCATTGTCTCTTTCTAGATCCATCCTTGCTGGATGCCCCTTGGACAGCTCGCCCCACCTGAGACTCTTCTGACCTGGAGGCCAGGGCCACTCCTGCTCTTTGCAGTCTAGGAGGAAATTGCAGGACCTCCTGGCCTGCTGTGTCTTAAGGGATATGAATGTCCCATTCTGGGAACAGCAAGTGTCAGTTCTGCTGACCGCTGTTGCTCTGTGCGGAGGTGGAACTTGGTTGGCTGACATCAGCAGTCTTAGTTGAGGGTCTTTTGGGAACCCGATTTCGTCTGACCTTGCAGTCACCTGCTGGGGGGCATGGAAGAACAGAGGTGAAGGCTGGGTACGGATGGCAAGGTCCTCCCTTCTTACTGCGAGCAGCAACCCTCTGCCTACCTGGTGACCCCAGTCAGGCCACAGCAAGGGGAGGAGATAGGCCACAGCACTCCGGTGTAGCCATCTCTGGGAAGCGGGTTTGGTTTGAGGACCTTGCTTTCCTCAGCCCAAGAGTGAGGACTTTCTGCACAGAGCCCATGTTCGAAGGGTGATCCTGGAGTAGATCATATGCAAAGATGGATCCCCTAGATCACAGCGGCCACAGCATCTATGCTCGTTGACCATCGTGAGAGCTTGAGCAAGTCTTCATGGTGTGGTTTCCCGGGTTCTGCTCTCCTCCCTTGCTGTTCTAACAAGGAACCTGGATGAGGCCTGTGGCTGACTCAGCATTCTGGAGTGACCCACCGATTGGGAGTGAACCACTGGGAAGCTGCCTTTGCCTGTACAGTTGTGTGTGCTGCAGTGTGGGATAAAAAGAGATAGGGTAGGTCCCAGATGCAGGGAAACTGGGCTCTAGAAGGTTCCCTAGGAGATGTTCTGGGACTCTCAGCTAGCTGTCCAGACACTTGTTTCCTCTGCTGTTTTCCAAAGTTTCCTGTTTCTCCTAAAGGCAAGAGAACTGTGTGTGTGTGTGTGTGTGTGTGTGTGTGTGTGTGTGTGTGTGTGTGTGTGTGTGTGAAACCTGTGATCTTGGCACATATGGTATATGTATAATTCTATGTGTATGGTACAAAAGTATTTGTATGTGGTGTGGGTGCTGTGTACATACATGATATACATGTATAGAGTGTATAGGGATAAAGTAAAATACACAATGCGTGTTTTGAGTATGTGCAAGACATATGTATTTATAGTATGTGAATATATATATATATATATAATATATATGTGGTATATGTATGTGTGTGGGTAGTGTGTATATGGATGAAGTATGTATAATGTATGAAGGGGTGTGTATGTTTGCAAAGTGTGTATAATGTCCGTGGTATATAGGTGGTGTGTGTGTGTACATGTGATGCACTGTGTAGAATGTACATGGAGGAAGTATGTATAGTGAGTATGTATAATATATAGTGTTGGCTGTGTATATTTGTGAAGTGGGGGGATGTATGTGTATGGAGTACATATTGTGTATGTGATGTGGGTGATGATAAGGGTACATAGTATGTGTGTTGTGTGTATGTGTGCGGTATGCATGTGTGTATGGTATAGATGGGAGGTGTTTAGTATGTATATGTGATGTATACCTGTAGCCAAGCCAGGGCTATGTTTCTGGGGCAGGTAAGCCCTCTTGCCACCTCAGCCAACACAGTGGTGTTCCCATCTCTTGTCAGCTGGTGTAGCCATGCTTAGATTATTTTAAGAAACAAAGTAGGAGAATCCAAGTTTGGGGACGAAACAAGGACCTAGAAATCACATTTCTTGGGAAGTAGCTTTTGGTGGCTCTTCTAGAGAAACATGGTCACTTCAGATGCGATGAGAGTTTCCCAAGTTAGACCCCAGTGAGGTGGCAGGTCCTGTGGACGGGCTTTTGAACATGATTAACTGGCTCATCCAGTACGAGCAGGATTAGTGTGAAGAGGCTTCTTTCTACTCTTCGGCCCTGCTTACAGCTAAAAGGAGACGTGGGAACTAGTGGGTTTTTTTTCTCTTCACAGGGGACCTGTGAGAGCTGGCAAGGTCCTGAAGAGACTCATGGTATAGCCTCCCATGGGACAGACTCCCTTCCTCAGTAACTTTGTGCTTGGGACGTGGTGGTAGCCTTTGGCGTGCATTCCTGGGGCTCCAGCTCATCTAGGACCTGCCTTTCCTTCACATGACACTTCCCTGTGGGTGGTAGTGTCACACCTTTCCTTTGCAGTACACAGCGAACAACTTCAACGCCACTATCCTGGGGCCACTTCTCTAGTTTGTTCAACAGGAAATATTGCTGGGTCACAGACAGCATGGGAGCTGGTTCTAGGCCCCTCTGTCCTCACTGTCTGTGGTCTGGTGTGAGCTATCCACAGGCATGGGGCAATCATGAACACATTTCTGTTGCCCAATCCTTCTTCCCTCCAAAAGATGTTCAGAGAGCTGGAAGCCAGGCGCCACAGATGCAAGTAGCACCCAAGCCTTGCCTTCCTGATGAGCATGGCTGGTGAGACAAGAGGCTCTTGGCAGCATCCTTGGGTCTTGGTTTGCTATTAGCTGATTAAAATTAAAGAAAAGAAAAGAATGCTGCGCTGCTCCTTGCCGTAGATGCAGAGACACTAAAGAGCCCTTAGCTACTTCCTGGCTCCTGTGGCCAGCTTTTGGCATCACATCCATCATGACTTATCATCCACTCCCCCACCCCAGCATCAGGATAATGCATTAACAAATTAAAATACTTTCCTGAGTCAGAGTGGCTCTGCTTTCTGGGTTCTGTCTGAATGACCTCAACCGTGGTCACCAGGGCCATGCCGTTTGGGAAGGAGCCATGGTTGCCCAGGCCCTCCTATTATTTGCTGAGGCAGCAAAGTGCTGGGGTTTCAGTTTAGCCAACATCTGTGTTTGAGGCTGATATGTCCAGACTTCATTGCCTTCCAAAGGTCTTTGTGCCCCTCCCTTCACAGGCCTGTTCCCAGCTGTTCCTAGGGCAGTTGTTCCTAACTGCACACAGCCCTGGGACTTTCCTGTGACCTCCAGTAAACTCATTCTGGTTCCCAAGGAGTCCTCTCTGTCAGCTCTCCTGGTCAGGACTCTGTGTAAGACAAATTTTTCAATAAGACACAGGTCTGGCGCTGTCTCTAACTAGGCTGCGTTGGCCTGGGGTAGCCAGGGAGCCACTTACATGGGTTTCAGCTCTCAGTTCTCACAGGAACTCATAGGGAAGGCTTCCTTCTCCAAGTCACTGGGGGGAGGCTTCTAATTTCCATGAATTGGAAGACATGAATAACCCAGTCTGTCAGTTGCCTCTGGAGACATCTAAAGTTGCTAACCTGATGATGCACAGGGGTCATTGTTGGCCGTTGGAAGGCATCAGATGTGAAGCATGTGTAAGTCCTTCAGCTAGGAGCAGAGTGAGTAGTTGCAGGGTGGGAAGTCATATCCTTTGGTTCTGAGACATTTCGGTTGGAGGGGTGGGGAGGGAAGAGGCTTGAGAAAGCCTTGGTGATTTTCCTGGCCCGTGCTATGCTGTGGCATTTGTTATGCGCTGTTACCTGTCCTTCTTGACTAAGCAGAGTCAGAGAGACTGTGTGCAGGGACCCGGGCAGGGGAAGTCTCATTAGAAATAAGATCATAGGGAGTGCGCATTGGCACCACTTCTGTGAGGAGGGTGCCCTGTGGGGACTTGTGGCTACTGTGGAGGTTGCAGGTATTGCTAGGCCTGAACAACACAGGACTGGAGGTGAGAGATTTACATGGCACAACTGACTTCCTTACAGTTCTACAGGCCGGAGGTCAGTGTCAGTGGAGAAGGGTTCCTCCTGAGGACTGTGAGGGAGCACCTGCTGCAACTCTCTCGGGTTAGATGCCTGGGTTAGACGCCATCTTTTTGTGCAACTCTGTGCCCCGATTTCTCTTTCTATAAGGATCCCAGTGATGTTGCATTAGAGCCCACCCTAACAACCTCATTTTGACTTTTCAACCTCTTCACGAAGATCCTATCTCTGAATACAGCCACTTTTGGACATATACTGTATATATGGGGAGGGTAGAGGGTAGAACTTCCTTGTGAGTTTTCAGCACTGACATAACAAGGCAGAGAGGCTGAGCAATTTGTCAGCTGTTGCCCAGGATTAGAAGTCAGGCAGTCCAGGCTGCAGAATCTCCTGATTCTTTACAGTGTTAAAAGAGGAAGAAATGCCAAAAGCAGACTTTCTCAAGTTGCATGATCTATTCTGGTGTTTACATGGTTAAATAAATGGGCTCTTTGAAAACAACAAACAAACAAACAAACAAACAAAAAACCCCAAACTGACACACAACGGTAATGTACTCTTTAGAGGATAATTGCCACTTTTAGTCTGTAGACAGTGTGCTTTGTGTGTGTGAGGTTTACTGTGTAAACCGAATAGTTGTTCGTGGAGGGCCAGGATGAGCCCCGATAACAATTTGCATTTGGTGGGCTGGGCTGTCTTTCTTCCATTCCATGGGCATATATCTGTGGCTTCATTTCCAGCCTCAGCAGGGCTGATTTCAAGGTCAGCGAGGCTTGTATGGATATAGAACTTGGCCAGGGCCGTTCTGTGCCTCTCCGCCACTTAGGGTGGCTTTTCTCAACCTTTTGGACTCCCTTACACTCTTATCTCTGATGACTGATACTTGGTCACTTACCTTGACCTTGCCAGGCAGCAGCGGTGACCATGGAGAGGCCTCAGTACTTCAAGCTGACTTTCCCTCTGGGCAAATGAAGGCTGTGATGCGGAGATGACCTTTATGGTCTTTAGCGGCTCTAGATGTCCACATATGTCCACTGCTGCATTAGAGAGTTCTGTTACTGGATTGTAAGGCTGAGGATTAAGTCAAACTAAATTGGCACACTTGGGATCCTGTTGAATTATCCCATGGTGGCTAGGACCCCACCCACTCCGCCCTCCAGAGGCAGGGGCGGGGAATGGCAGGGGCGGGGAATGAATTGCTCAGCCAACCTGATTGTAGATGATGCCTTTGGAGACAGATTTTCCATTGTGCGCAAGTGCAGCCGGCAGTGAGGGATTGAGATCTACTCATTTGGTGTGAAGCCTGGCCTGCCAGCAGTGTGGCCATAAGCTGGGAATGCAGATGAAAGCTGACACGTGCACTGAGTGGAGGCCTCTGGGAAGCATCTGGAGTGGATGATGCTTTTAAATGGATGGGTAGATAAGGCCACAAGCGCTGGAGGTGGTGGTGTATGTCAAATAGAGGTGGCCCGGCTTTATAACTGGTGCCTTTTCCAGTCTGGACTAGAGGTCCCCTTGAGGTCTTTGTTCTTCCAGATGGACTCTCCAGGGCATAGATTCCTGTCTTTTTCCTTCCTCTTTTTTTGTGTGCTAATCTCCTCTCCCCCATTCCTCTCTCTCTCCCCCTTTTCCCATTTTTTTTCTTTTTTTTTTTTTGGTTTTTTGAGACAGGGTTTCTCTGTGTAGCTTTGCGCCTTTCCTAGAACTCACTTGGTAGCCCAGGCTGGCCTCGAACTCACAGAGATCCGCCTGGCTCTGCCTCCCGAGTGCTGGGATTAAAGGCGTGCGCCACCACCGCCCGGCCCCATTTTTTTTTTTTTTTTAACTTGTGTTTCTGTGATTTAGGTTTCACCTTCTCTGGCCTTTCCAATCCAAGATGATAACGTCTAGTTCTCTTGGACATCATCATGCCATGGCTGCACCGCCAGACAGTTTTCAATACTGTGAATGGGCATCCATCCGAGTGTGCCGAGAACTCTTGCAAGGAGTGTTTATGAACTAGTATTCTCCCTGCTCTCTCACGTGTCTGGACCTTACTGTCTTAACCAGCTAGATTCAGTTCTCACAAGAACCTTCCTATGACTAGAGAAGCCTTTGGTAGTTATGAGATACAGCAACCCTTTCTTGGAATTTATTTTATAGTTTGACGTATAATGTAATATACTGATGATATAATAGCTAAGCATGGGTGGTCCTGCCAGTCTTGATGTGCAGCAGAAAAAAAAATAGGTTTTTGGAGACTTGGGTGGTGTCCCTAGCTTAGTATGGAGCAGATGCCTACCCAGGCTCTCATTACATGGCATGATAAGCTCATGAGGATCCTAGTGTTCTTACCGTCTCATTAGGAAGACATGGGGAAAGAAAGAAGGTGGAGTGTACATCCCATCCTGGGCAGTGTGAGGTGCAAAGACAGAAAACTCAAGGGTGTAGGAAGGTGAAAGCTAAAGACGAACAGATGCATTTGTGGACCACATGATTTGTCTTGTCTCTAGCTCCAGCAGCTTCAGTCACTACGTGTGAATTCCTGTTGCTTCATTTGACCAAGGCATATCCCTGATGGGTATGAATACCTTGTTGGGAAACATGTTTTAATTTATGCTGCCTGTTCAGATGGATTTGGGTCTGTCCTTTCTCTTTCAGCATCCCATGGGCATATCCAGAGGTTCAGGAAGGGTATGGACTGCCTAGCCCCAGGGAACACCATATCTCAGCCACAGTAGTCTGTACCCTCATGGTTGTGCAGTGGAGCTGAGGGATGGAACTGGGAATTTGTCTGGACTGTCCACCCTTTTAGCATAGTGTGTGAGGGCAGAGAACGCTCTTCAGACAGGTTTTTTTTTTGTTTCACATGTGGGAAAGGAGCCAATATTCATTAGATGCCTGCTGTTTACTTGGAGCCAACAAAGGCTTTGTGTATGGTATCTTATCTAATTCTCCCTGGAACTTTCTGAGTCTGCCACTTTTGTCACAGTTTTTGAACAAAGAGAAGTTCAGTATGCTTAAGTGGTTTAACCAAAGTGAGTGCAGCTAGGAAGTAGCAGCATCCACATTCAAACTCAAGCTTCTAGAACTCCAAACTCCCACGTAGTCCCATAATACTCTGGCCCCTTCTAAAATCCTAAAAACAAAGGGACTCCAGGGATGGATGGGGCCATCCTAGACTCCAAAGGGAGGGTATAGCAAGAGTGTCTCTCTGCTAGGATTAACATTCTTTCAACTGTGGGTAGACCAGTGCTTCTGGGGAGGGACTAGAATCTTCTACGTAGTTGAACCTCCAGACTGAAGAGCCCTTCTCAAGGTTCAGGGAGGACAGAGCTGTTTGTTATCAGCTCTCTAGAAAATCAATGATAGTCTTGGCTTGGACAGAGCTCTTCCTGATACTCTGGGTGTCACCAGAGATGATGCCTTTGGTTCCTGGGTAGTTGCTGAGGAGGACCCAGGTCTGGCCTTCTCAGAACTTAATACCTGAGTTATAGTGTGTGTGTTTCCTTGTGGAGAGGTCAATGGACATCTACTCACACTAGATAGGGCACCAATGACAGACCAAATAAACAATTCTATCCAAGTCTTGATTAGGGAACCAGTGAGTTTATTGAGATTCTGAAGGAGCATGGATGATTAAAAGACACCCATAATACCCAGACATCCAAACTCTACCTCAGGATGGATGACAACTCTTAAAATTTATATCCCTGGAATTTCTTATACAACTTGCCTGCTCAGAGGTTCTTTCTCTATGCAGCAATAATGCTTATATAACCTTGGGGAGGGGCTTTGTGAATCTTGTTCATTTTAGGAACTTCTGAGACTTGTGAGTTTCATTTACTTCTTGAGTCTTAAGAAACATTCATCCAGGAGAGAATGTTTCAGCTTGGAGGACATAGCTACACACTAGATGGCTGAGAATGGTTTGTTCAAGAGGTTGGCTGAAGTGCCTGTCTGCCTTTGCTCTTTGATTCTCTGGTCTTGCAGTTTATAGGCAACCACAATTCTCAGTGGTCATGGGACATCTCAGGCCCTGAATCTCAGAGAGGACAGCAATGGATTTGATGAGGTAGCCAATCATCTAGCAATGTTTTGTCTAAACTCTGTGGTGTTATTTTCTCCCATGGCAGGCTTACTTCAGTTATGTCAAGATAAGCACTCAGACCACTGTTAGAATGGCCTTTACTTTCTTGTACTAATCTGGGTTGGCTGTCAAGGGCACAAGCACCCCAAAGTAAAGAAGAGAGTTTGGATAGAAGGTGGAGCTGGCAGCTTCTGTCTCTGCTTCTCGCTGGCTGTATGACATTGACCTACTCACTTCACCCATCTAAGCCTCAAAAAACTCATAACTCAAATGGGAAATCAGTCGTGATTGTTGAGATGCCTGTATTCAGGGACTGTGCCAACCCTGGATTTCTGGATATGAGGCTCCGACTTGACTCAGAGTCACTCCTTCCTTGTTAACAAGAAGCTGTCCTTGTTACTTTACTTTTTAAAATTGAGAGACATTAAGGATTAAAATGAAATCAGGAGGCTTCTTCCTAGCTGCAGTGTGTCCTTCAAGGATCTGTGCCCTCCTGCTTCCCTGTACCCCAGCATCCTCATGAATAGGAATCTTCTTTAAGTTCCTTCTGCTAGACTAAGGGCTTGAAGACAAAGGACTGGGCTCAAGGTTTCCAGAATTCATGAGAGAGGAACAAGGGTCAGTCAGCCCCCAGCTCAGCACCCAGAAGGGTCCAGCTGTTCTCATGGAACCATACTGCATTGGGTGGGAACAGCCAAACCTGAATATGGTGTGTAGACTCTTCCTTAACTTGTGTTTCCTCAACCTTGAGCAGAATCTCTTAACGCTCTTGGGAAATGCATGCTTAGGTGGTCTGGGATGGGGCCCAAGAAGCTTGTAGTTTTGACACAGGGTCTGGGAGCTTCCACCTCACATGCCCTTCCAGCTACATCTCACCTTTTCCACGTTTATTCTGCCTGTTCCATCTTGAAATGGTTCAGTGGATTCGGGTGAAGCCCCCAGCCCGGGAGTCTGCTGTTCTGGGCTCATCGTTCTCTCTCCATGGAGAGATGAGTGCCTGAATTAACTCTCTTGGAGCAGTGAACCACCCGGAGTGCTAACCTAGTTTGTATTTTTAGAGTGTGCTCCATCAATTACTTAACTTGCAGAGCGACTCCTCTGTGGTCACTGGGGAGACACTGCCAGAGAATGTTCTTGCTCCGGCTTCTGTAAAGTTGTACCTTTCCTGGTCCCATCTCTTGGGAAGGAGGTCAGATGGAGTCCTTCTCCTTGGCATTGTGTTCTTAGTGGTGAAGATGGAGAGTCTGCACCCTGCCCCACCCTGTTTTGTGCATTTGAAAGAAACTGAGGCCCAGGGTGGTACGGGACCAGGTCTGGGTGGTGCAGCATGCACTTCTCTGCTGAGTTGGGAAGTCAATAAAAATGAGAATCTCCTCTGGCCACGTGGGATTCTTCACTGTTGGGCAAGATGGTGCTCTGAAAGGAAGCTGGGTGGGGGCCATGACCCATGTCAGTCTCAGGTAGAAGTGAGGTCCTGGCTCGTGGTTTTTATTTGTGGAGAAATGCAGTGTGCTGGGCCAGGGCCAGGGCCACATTAGCCAGTAGTTTCTACCATGCCCTTGCCAACCCAGGAGACCTTTTGACTCCAGCTCCAGGCAAATGGCCAAATGACTTGGTTTGAATTTCATCATGGTTCTCCCACTTCCGGTAGAGGTGTTAGTGAGCAACACTCTGCCAAGAGGCTGAGGCTCCCAAGCTAGGCTGCGCAGGAGAAGGCCATTATGGGTAGGGCCCAGGATAGTTGCTTGGAATCCCAGACATCTTAACTACATGCTTTCCACAGACCTAAGGCCAAGGAGGTGACAGCCCTGCTGATTAGTTTTGAGTACCAGATGAGCTCATGGTACCAAGAAGGATGCTGTGGGTGGTACAAAGCCCTGGAGAGTGAGTAGGATCCAGTTTCTTTCTTGGGGACCTTGTATTTCTTTCTAGAAAAGCATGGCGTATCTGTCTGCAAGGGAAAGGCTAAAAACAAGGGACAGTAGGTGAGTGTGTATGAAAGTGTTATGACTGTGCGTGTATATGGATAGGTATGCATGGGCCCCTATGAGTTTGTAACTCATGTAGAGGTATATATGTGAACATGTGTGTGTTTGAGTGCTTTTGTGTGTATATATGTGTACAATTGTACATATTTATGTTTGTATGTGTACATGTCTATGTATTCCCTATTATGTGTATATGTGTGTGTGTGTGTATATATATATATATATATGTATATATATATATGTTTATGTGCTGTGAACATGTGTGTGCATGTGCTTATATATGTATATCAGTGAGTTTGTGTGCCCATATGAGTCTGTGTGACTGTGTGACTGTGTGTGTGCCTGTGAATTTGTGTTTGCAGCTGCCTATGTGTTGTACAACCATGTGCAAACATGTATGTGCATGTTTGTGTGAGTCTGGATGCACATGCTTATGTGATCTTATGTATCTGTGGGCATAGTGGACTGGGACTGTGAAGTGTCCCCTTAGTGGTGGGGACTGCATCTCCAACCTATAGGTTCTCTGGAATCCACCCAAGATAACTTAGCCACAGGACAGACTAGGACCCATTCCCTCAGGACTGTTTCTGTTCGAGTATCCTTGGGACTCAGTGGAAAGGAAAGAGAGTGCACACAGACGAAACTCAACTTGATTCAGCACACACCAGGGAGCACACAACCCATAACAGATCCAAAAGTGACCCAGGTCTGTGCAATGTAGGGGATAAGCCTTAAAAGCGCTTGACAACTGCAGAAAAGCTGAGGCAGGAGGTGAGTGGGGAGCTAAGCTAATGGTGGGATATCCCTGGGAATGGACAAATAGTGGAGAGGGAGCTCACACTGCCGGGTGATTGGTGCCTTCTCCCTTCCAGTATGGAAGCTTCGTGAAATGGAGAGCTACACCGGATTAAAAATTAGGACACCTGCACTGATTCTGTTTTTATCTTTGCTGTGTGACCTTGAGACCAAGGTCACTTGACTCCTCAGGGTCTGGCTCTCCTGTTGGTACAGTGAAGACACTGTACTAATCTCTGGACCCTCCAATGACAACCAGAGTTCTCCAATGGAAGAAATCACCCACACATAGTAGCAGGCGGGGGCTGTGTACAGCAAGCACGGTGCTCTGGGGTGTGGCTAACAGTGGGTCTAGAAAGGCTTCATGGCTAATGGGAGCAGGAGGCAAAGGGAACAGTGCAGGCAGAGTCTGAGAAGCAGGATACCACAATATACTGTATTCCTTTGACAAGCATTCATGTAACACTCAATGGGCAATAGGCATTGTGGTAAGGGGTTAGCAAACTAATGGCCCTCATAGCAAATGGGGCCCACTGCCTGATGTGTAAATAAAGTTTTATTGAAATGTGTATGCCTGCATTGGTTGACTTGTCATCCCTCTGACTAGATGCCAGAGGAAACAACTCAAAGGACGAAGGTTACCTTGGCTCGCAGTTTGAGGTGTTCCAGTCTGGGTTAGCAGGCTCCATTGTTTATGGACCGGGGTGGGGCAGATCATCACCATGGAAGGGAGTGGGGGAGCAAAACTGATAACTTCCTAGTAACCAGGAGCAAAGAGGAGGCCAGGGCTCAGATATACCCTTCAAAGGTATGTCCTCAGGGCCCTGCTTCTTCCAATGGGGCCTCACATCCTAAGTACTTCCTGCAACTTCCCAAAGTAGCACCAGAGCTGGGGACCAAGGCTTCCACACATGACCTGTGGAGGAACATTTCATATTGACGCTATAATGATGCCTATTTAAAAATATATATATTATCTATGACTACTTTGAGACTATGATAATAGCAAAACTGAAACATTGTGACCAAGTTGGCCTACCATGCCTAAAATAGTTAGTCTGGCCTGTTTTTGATAAACCTTGTCATCTTGCTCTAAGAGCTTTATGAACATGGACTCACCGAATGCAAACCATAGCCCTGCTATGCAGGTGTAGCTCTTCTACCCATTTTACAGATGAAGAAACCCAGCCTGCATCAGATAGTATACCTGAGACCACACTTAAGCCACACCAGATGTAGGGGGTGGGGTATGAGCTCAGGTTTCCAGACTCAAGAGTCTCTGGAGGCTCAGTGTTATGCTGAGCAAGTCCAGGAATGGAAGCTGTGCTTGAGTGCGGGGGGGGGGGGGGGGGGGGGGGGGGGTGTTCCTCAACCTCACCAGCTTTGTGACTAGGGTGGTGCTTCTAAAAGGCCTTGTCTCCACAGGAACATGGCTATTCAGGGATCAGCCTGCTCGATGCGGATACTCAGTCCCTCTGGGCTGCTGACTCTCTAGACGGTTCTTAGAGGCAACACAGAAATGCCGTGGTTCCCAAAGGCTTTACTGGGGTTTCCTAATTTAGCTTTTTGCTCAGTGTTTGTGGTTGTCAAAGGCTATAGTTTGTGTCCTGCCTCAGATCATAAATGCTTCGAAGCCCTGCCTGTGCCTTTCTCCACGTGTGTTGTGTCAGAGAGCATGGCTCCTTGACATGTGGGCTTCAGAAGACTCTGGGCCCACATTTCCTGTGGACGGGAGCTATAGAAATAGGTGCTCCCACAGGGACCTTGACACAAGCAGCCATCATGTGCCAATGTGGGTGCTTCAGTGTGGGTACCTGAAGCAACTATCTCTCTATGATCCCCAGCACTCGCCATTCCTCTCCCCCACGGTGGCTCCCTTGGTGCCTTGCCTCTCCCTGTGTGAGCTAGTGAGCAGGACCAGAAGCAGCCCTCGCCAGTGACAGACCTCTGTGGGAATATAAATGTATCACGCCCCTCCCCAAGGGTGCAGTTCTGAAAGACTTCACCCAGCACTGGCCCTGCCCACGGAACTTCGCTGGAGATGTCCCTAAGCTGTGCTGTCTGGTACGGTAGACACCAGCCGTACGTGGAGATGTGACAAGGGTGACTGAGGAACTGAGTCTTGTTGTTTGCATGTTTTGTGGAGATAGGTGGCTCACCATGGAGCCCTGGCTGGATTGGAACTCATACATACATGACATGCATGTGGAGGTCAGAGGTCAAAGGACAACTTGCAGGAGTCGGTTCTCTAGGCAGACCACATGGGTCTCAGGTATCGAACTCGGGTTGTCAGGTTTTTTTTGGGGGGACAGGTATATTTGTGCTCTGAGCCATCTTATAGGTCTCAGAACTGGATATTTTTCAAGTGTTTCCTTTGGTCTTGTCTCCCAGAGATCCCCCTCGTGGCTGAGCCTTGATCATTTGCAGCCATGTCCCGACTGTTAACAAGCCCTGCGTGGGCTCCTCTGCCCTCCATTTCTATCTCCTGTTCTGTTTTCTAGCCTAGGAAAGCCATCCAAAAAACCACTCATTCACACCATATGAAACTTCCATTCCTGAAGCCTAAAAATAGCTGAATGTCAATACTTCATAATTCAATTTCTAATGATATTCTCGTCTTGTCCTCATCTAGGGGAATTCAATCTAGCCTGGTGTTGAGGGTTGTGTTTGCCCGTGTGTGCAAGCCATAGGTGGGTAGTTGAAATCCTTCCATGCACAGCCAGCATTCTAACCTCAGCTCTCGGTGTGACTGTGTGGCTTTGGAATACTTTTCTGTGTCCCAGTTCTCAGGAACAAGAGTCCTACCCACACCCCAGCCTGGTGACTGCCCTGCCTGCCTTAAAGAAAGGTGGGGAGGAACAAGGTTACTCATAGGTGGGTCTGTTAGTGACAGACAAGCCAGAACACAGTGAGAATGGAATGACCCACAGGGGGACCCTCCGGGTAGTGTCAATCAGCTGCTTTCTCTCTGGGTACAGGAAGCCCCTGCATAACTCAAAGAATACAGTGTGCAAGTTTGATGCCACAGGCCTGGCTTTCCTGCCTCCCTTTACCCGGAACAGGGTGTCCTGTCTTCATAATCTGGTCCTTTTAGCAGGAAATACATGGCAGTTAGTATGAGCTCCCCACTAAGAACTGGAGTCAGTTTCCCCAGGCTGCAGTTTCATAGGAGTGGGATGATTTGGTCTGCAGCTGCTCAGGGGCCTCACATTCATCTCCCTTGTTCAGAGTCAGCTGACAGCTCTTTAAGATGGTGATTGTGAAGCCCTTAAAAGGTAGCAGTTCTTTTGGAATCACATCAGGGGTGAGGGTGGGCTACGTTCAGCGTTTGCACTGACGTGAAGGAATACCGAAGAAGAGCTGTTGTAAGGACAGACAGATCTTTGGGTTCATGGTTGCAGAGCTTTGAGTGCAGCATGGCAGGGTGGGAGGAGAGGAGCAGGGTGGCTCACACCATGGTGGTCAGGAAGCAGTTAAAGGGAGCACAAAACAAGAGGAGGCCAGAGCAAGATACTGTCTCCAAGGACACCCACCCCAGTGGCCTACTTCCTCTGACTAGGTCCCGCATCCTACCTCTCAATATGACATCATATCATAAATCTATCCATTACAACAGTGCCTTGAGGATCGAATTGTCATAGAGGTACCCTCCCAGGTACAGCCAGAAGGGTTCCTTATCCACCACCTAAGTGTCTCTCAATCCAATCTCATTGACAGTAAAGATTAACCACCAAAGGGCTGTGACATTTCAGTCCCTTCCTACTTCCTGGGTTTCTTAGGCACTTAGTATTTATTTACCTATGTGCTTGTTCATGGATTTGTCCATGTGCAGGTTTCTGTTTGCATGTACTTGTGTACGTGTGTGTGTGTGTGTGTGTGTGTGTGTGTGTGTGTGTGTGTGTGTGTGTGTAGAAGACTGAGGTCAACACTGGTGTCTCCCTTATCCTCTTTCAACCTTACTTTTGAGACATGGGCTGTCACTGAACTTGGAGTTCACCAATTAGTGTAGACTGCCTGTAGAGGAAGCCCCTGGGACCACCATCTCCGCAGGTGGATCTGGCTCTGGAAACAGCCGCGTTTTCCTTCAGTCTCCTTTCCTCAGTGGACTCTGCACTTGCATTTGTAAGGGGTTTTGCTAATTGTGAGGCGTACAGTGCTGATCAAGATATCCTCTGTCCTCGCTCATGGGGCAAGGGACTTCATCAGAACGTGAAGGAGGGAAAAGATGTGTGAACACCCGCTCTCTGATCATCGCACGGTCCCAGAAGATGGAATAGATTGATGGGCGAGAACAGTGAGGGTGGAGATACAAGCTCCTTTAGAAAGGGAAGGTCTCAGAGGGCACTGGGAGACGTGACAGATGAGAAAATGATGATATTTCTTTCTAGGGTCCTGAGAGAAGCCTGTCAGATGGGACCAGTACCCACACAAAAGCCTTGGGCGTGGGTGGGAACAAGGAAAGCAAATTCCGGCAGACATAGCTGAAACCCAGTGAGAACCATATCGCAGGCTCTGACACCCTAACCCCCCTCGGTTTGCTTTATGCAGGCTCCTCTTGCCTAGGTGAGTGAGTGGGTGGTAAAGACCCTTATCCTAAGCCGTGCTCCATTCAACCGGGGTGCTAGGCAGGTGGCTGGAAGCTGGCTTTCTGCCTCCTGAAGCCACATCAGAATTTCTGCACTGTTGCTGAGATGCCCAGGAAGACAGCAGATTGCTTCTGTTCAGTCCATCAGCCACACAAAAGCCCCAGATCAAAGAGCATGGGCTTAATTTATTTTGTTTATTTTTCAGAGGAAATAGTGCTTCCTTGGACTGAAAGCTCTGAAGACTAAAAGCTGAATGGAGAGGGGGAGCTTGGATTAAATGAATGGGCCAGCTCTCTCTGACCCAGTTTCCACCCAGTGCCACAGCAGTAAGGGGGGAGGGACCCATTCTGCTGTGTCTGCTCTGGCCCAGGGGCAGTCACTTCCCAGCCTGTTCTTTCACAGAGAATGAGCCTTCTGCACAATCAGGCTTCATGGAAATGCCCTTGAAGGTAGCTTGTGAGAATGGCGGGATGGAATTAGTGTGGCAGCTTGTGCCTGCCTGATGCTACCCTGTCACCTTGGCTGGGAGGAGAGGTACAAATCTAGGTAAAGCCGCCCCTCCACCCCCCTCCCCGGATTTTATAGGAACTCAATAATGGGATTGCAAAGAAACATCCTCAGTGGGGGAATTATGGGCACTGGTTAGGGAGGCCTGGGGACATTACTACTTACCACACTGGCCACTTTAGTGCCGCGATTATTATTGAGTGAGAGCTGGTCTGATAGTCCCGCTTCTAGGAGTCCCAAATTCAAGTTCTGGTTCCACCTTTCATTTGCTGTGTGACATGATGCTCTAACCCTGCTTTTATTCCCACTCACATAGAGGCACCAGCTTAACTCACATTCTTACCTCTGAATTAAGGCTAATGATACCTGCCTGTACCTCCTCCCTAGGGTGGTGTGAAGTTCTGAAGCTGTACATGGTTGCAAAGCCAAGCCTGGAGTGTTGCAGATACCTAAGGAATAATTCTTTGTCTAAACAAAAGATGTGTTGAAATAAAAGAAGCCAAAGCCTCTGGGTTGTTCTAATCCCTTAGGACACTGGTTCTCAACCTGTGTGTGGGTCACAGCCCCTTTGGGGGTTGAATGACCCTTTCACAGAGGTCGCCAAAGACCATCGGAAATATCAGATATTTACATTATGCTTCATAACAGTACCAAATTTACAGTTATGAGGTAGGAACAAAAATAATTTTATGGTCGGGGTCACGACAGCATGAGGAACTGTATTAAAGGGTCGCAGCATCAGGGAGGTTGAGGACCACTGCCTTTGGACGACATGATGGCAGGTGACAAGGTGTGTAGGTAGACTGCTGCAGGATGCTCGTGGTGGCTCCCTCTCCCCTGGTCTGGACAGCTCTCTGGGGTTTCCTCTTTACAAGGAGATCCATAGGAAAGACAGATTGTGTTTGCTCCTGTCTACACAGTATGGCTGATTGAGAAACACAGCCTTGAGATGCTTGGGCCTGCCTATGGAGTTCTTGCTTCTCTAGATTACCATAGGCCTAATAAGACCTTAAAAGAGCACATCACCCAAGAGGGGGTGGGAGGCTCCAACTCAGGAAGGCAGCCTGAGTGTTCTCCACTAATTAAAGAGTTAAGTCACTAATTCACCACTGAAGAAAGAACAGAATGAGAAAGGACACCAGAGGGAGGAGACCACATCTGTAGACAGTGGTCACTAATAAACTGACTTTGATAGGCAGAACTTTAACCATGAGGACTGGGATGGTCTGAGAGTAGATGAAAAGAGGCCCTGGAATTGTTGAAACACACTCAACTAAGACCAGCGGAAATGGCCAAGGATGTCAGTGACCTTTGTAAAGTTATAGGTATGGTGTTGGAAGATTAGTGGGGTGGATAGCACCACTCTTGGAATGGGTGACACTGTTAGTGACTAGGATGACCGGAATAATAATAATAATGATAATAGCAATAATAATACCAACAACAACAGAGCAGTCTTTTGCATGGAGCTGGAGAACTGCTTTAAAGTGCATTTGTGGGGCTGGAGGGGCTCTGTGTTGCAGGGTCTTGAACCATAATGTAAGAGTTACCATGAGTTAAGGAGTAGTTGGTTATTTAGACAGTCTCATGTAGTAGCCCAGGCTGGCCTGTCACTCACTCTTGCGCAGGCTGACCTCAGACTTGCAGATCTTCCTGTCTCAACCTCGCGGGAGGGAGACTTTGCATATCTTTTCCAGTCGTGCGTTGGGTCTTCTCTGCTTCTTTACGCACTTAGTGAGTCTTGGCCGGATGCCAGACATTGAGAATTTTTACCAATTTGGGTGCTGGAGAGTTTAGTACTCCTATAAATATGCTTGGGCATTTTTGTTCTGGGACACTGCAGTTGGGCCGTGTGGGAACAGGTTGATCCCCTGCGGTTTTTGCCATTTTTACAGTTTGATCCTCTGGGATTTTTTTCTTTCTTTCTTTCTCTTTTTCTTTTGGATGGCAAGAGAGCACCTTAACCTAAGACTTCCTTTTCAGACCACAGACGCTGCATGAATCTGAGGATTTGACCTGGTGCCCTGGGAGTTTGGAGGTTTCCCTGGTGACGGGAGCAGAGACTGTTCCCAGGCCATTGTGAGTTCTGGGATTCACTCTACTCTGCCTGTGGTAGTGGTCACACATGCCGGCGCTGATGATATCTAGTTGAAGGCTTGGGTCCTGATGTCAGTCTCCAGCCTGTTGCCCAGGCTGCTCTGCTTTCTGATGCTCTTGCCTGAAAACCTTACCCTCCTTGGCCCTTCTAGAATCCCTCCCTCTCACCAGCTCAGCGATGAGAAGCCAGGGCCCTTGCGTCTCTTTGTGCTGTGGTCTGGACATTGTTAGGTGGGAAGCGGGTGCAACCCACTCAGGGACTACTGGCCTGCCCGGTCTGAGTTCTCGGGGTCTAAAGCTTGTTCCAGATGTGTTTTCATCTGTTGTTTTCTGCTGTGTGAGGGAAGAGGGTGGGTCTGGCCCCTGCTGCCTCCTTTGCAGAGTCCTTGGCTTGTAGGAGAAGCCTTTCTGATCTTTCCATGCCGAGCTGCTTGCACTTGGTCTTGCCTTAGTGGGTGTGGGAATCTGGGCTCTGAAAGAGTCATTTTGACGACCCTGGGCCTTATCTCAAAATTGCTGTTTGATTGAATTGCTAAGCTCAGTGCTTGGGAATCCTGAGCAATGAAAGTAAGTAATGGTCACAAGGGTCAGCCTGAGCTGGGGGTACACATGGGACAAAGCAAGATTAGCAGTTATTATGTGATCTAGGTAAACCTATGTGTGTGGGTCCTTTACCAGGACTTCCTTAAATTGTGACAACAGGTGATTTGATGTGTAACAGAACTGTCCCTAGGGACTAGCTTTGCCTTTGTGCCAGCTTTTGCCCTCACAGTGGCTCTACCACATAGGCCTCAGCATTCTGAAGATTACAGAATCTTCCCAAATCTAAGGTCTGAGTCCCTCTTCTCAAACAATGCTCTGGTGTCCAGCATCTTCATCAGCATCCCAGTTAGGGTACTCCCGAGAGCAAAATGAAGGGAAGAGATGCTTCATTTGGTAAAGAGCTTGCTGTGTAGTCATGAGGAGCTGAGTTCAACCCCCAGAACCCACACCAAACATGGCAGTGGTGGTGGCATACATTTGTAAACCCAGTCCCAGGGGATGCTGAGAAAGGAAGATTCCTGAGCTCAGTGGCTGGCCAGCTTACCTTGCTTGTCAAGCTCCAGGCTATTGAGACACCCTATCTCAAAACAAGGTGAACCTGTCCTGAAGGAAGATACCCAAGGTTGACCTCTGGCCTCTGACTGCATGCTCAAACAGGTGTACAAGCACACTCACATGAACCTGCATACACATGAATATACACAAACACACAAAGATGAGATGCTTCGCAATTTCTGAGTGAGAACCATGGATAAGTCACTTTTAGAAGGGAAATTGGAGATTACTCGGGCTCAGTGGAAGCCTAAAGCTAATAGGTCTACTTCTCAGGGTCAGACACAAGCTTCCTTGACAAGGTTCCTCAACTCCCACTTAAAAAGGAACTTTCCTCTGTGTTCTGAAGTGTATAATTATCTCAGTTGCTGCATACAACCTTGTTGATTATAAATAGATTGTCACCTCGCCTCCTCATCACCACCCAATATGTCTTTCATGCTCAATTAGATGAACCCACTTAGTGAATTTTCTAATCAGTTTTGCAAAAGTTAATCCCTGGGCCCACCTAAGAAAAGAACTCTAGTAGCATCCTTCTATGCTTCATCTTCCCAGTCCCAGCCTCACTGACCCTAGTTAGTGAATCTCTCTCTATGTGATTGGTCTTCCTGAATCCCAGTGTAGGGTCCCACACATAGTTTGGTATGACCATAAAGTATAAGAGGTCTTAATGTAGTTTCCCACAGGACCAGGACTGTACTGTCTGGGAGTAGAGAAAGAGGCAAGAAAACTGGAATCTGGTGATGCCTCCCTGCCTCCCTTGTTGGGCAGTTATGGGTGAAAGAAGAACGCTGTCTTGTCAAGAGGGCTCCTGGAGTGCCAGCTCATGTCTGAGGCAGGGAAGATCATTGAGCAAATGTAGGCTATTTGCTTCCTCCTACTTTTGTAAGTACAGTTGAGCCTGAGGGAAGGAGATACAAACTAAGAACTCCTTAGGAGAATGCTTGCTAGACTTAGTTTCTGGTGGTGAGAGTCACAGAAATTTCCAACACATTTTATGATCTGTAGATGTGTTTCCTGTGGCTTTGAGCTATACGGGCAGGTAGGTCCCTTGGAATATAGATGCCTTTATCTAGCTGCGTCCTACAGCTTTTCCCATTGAGTGGGAGAGGTCACACCTGGACATATGGTCCACAGATAGTGCTGATTGCCTATGTGCACACCTGTCCTATATTGAATGTATCTTGATTTCAAACCCAGTTCATGGACCAGCCCCTCTGGAAGTCACTTTTGTGTTCTTCACTGGGAGTTCCCTTCCCCCAAGCCCCATCTGTCCACCCTTTCTCCATGACTCTTGTGGCCAGGGCTCTGGTCATTTCTTACCTAGGGTCTGAGTTTCCTCTCTGCCTGTTTACCTCCTGCTTGGACTGTCCCTCTTTGGGGGACAGTGTCCAGGCCGGGGTCATCTCTTTGACCCTAGAGTACATCATCATGACTTCTCCCTGGTGGACAGATCACCTGCAGGGGCACAAGGTTCCTCTTATTATCTGCCCAGGGTCCACTGGACATTGTATTGCTGCGAATGAAAGAGTAAGGGGTTGTTCCCTGTCTTAATTTTGAGAGCTCTATACCGGGCTCACTTTGTATCTCACAAGTCTAGGGCTAAGGGAGTGTGTCTTCAGCTTGAATTCTCACCAAGCCAGTCAGGGTTGGGTCTGCTGGTTTTTGCTGGCCCTTTGCAGTGGATGCGTGGAGCCCTTGTGTCTCTTCACTTGATACAGTATGATCTTTGGTGATTCTGGGGGAAGATATGACCAGGAAAACAAAAAAACAAACAAACAAAAAACACCTTTCCATGGTGATTATTAGAGACAGATACTCCTTATACTAACAGTAGCTTTAAGTTTGAACAAGCCTTTTAATGATGATATAATTATGTGTTTATTGTAAGACACATTGAAAAATACAAAAAAAATTATATATAAAACCAATGCCATCTGTCATTCTGCAGTCACCAATCATAGCTGGGTGTGTTTTATTATGTAACAAAAGTTCCTTTGAAAAACATTAGTAGACCATATTATGTAAAACTTTCAAAACTTATTTATTAAAAAAACAAAGTAGTTCATGTGATAAATAGCCAAATGATCGATAAATATATTAAACAGTGAACAAAAGTTGTCTATTCTCTCTCACCTGAGTCCTAGCCTTCACACCCTCTCTGCAGGCATACCTCTTTTTTTTGTACATTCTGTGTATTCTTCTGGGGAAGGGGCGTATGTGCCAGCATGTGTATGCACCAACACTTAGTGTGTTTTGTTACCCCCTATTTATTTAGTTTGGCTTTGAGGCTCTTAGCCAAGGTTCCATCCACACTAGGTAGGAGATTACCATTGAGCTTCATCTTCTACTTGGTGTGGTGTGTGTTTGTATGTGTGTTTGTGTGTGTGTGTGTGTACCTGCCTGACTCTACCCACCAATCATGGCATTACAAGCCATACATGTCCATGCTTGGCTTTTTGATATGGGCACTGGAGATTTGAACTCAGGTCCTCCTGTTTGCATAGCAAGTGCTCTTACCCACTGAGCCATCCTCTTAGGCCCTACTTACTTTGAAACACAGAAGCCTGTAATGATCACCCCACCCCCATTGCTACTATTTCAAAAAAGTCTTTAAGAATGATCAGTACCCCATCCCCACCACTGTCAATCGCAAGGATGTCCCCATCTTCATTTTTTGTTGTTGGACATTGAAGTTTTTTTCATTTTGTTTTTAAAAGCATGTTTTCATAATGTTACTAAGTAGCATTTCAGGCAGGATTGAGACATTTTGCATGCGCGTGCGTGTGTGTGTATACACACACACACACACACACACACACACACACACACACACACACACACATACCCTCCCTTGTCCACCTCTGCTTCATTTTTCAGGATAGATTTCTAGAAAGGCAAGTCTCATGGCAAAGGATAGAAACTTCACTGCTGTGGGTGGATGCTGTCAAACTGTGACACGTTTTTTCTGGAGAACAGGGGCTATTTCTCTTACCTCTGAATTATTTCAGTTGTTTTGAAGCTTTATGGAATTGTGTAGGGAAGCATGTCCCTGCTGTTACAAAACATTCGAGTAATATGGAGGCACATAAGAGGAAGGGAGACGCCTCCTTTCTCCCCAGAAATAACACAGCTTAGAGCCCAAGCAGGAACCAGAGAGCCAAGAGTTCAAGTTCAGATGTGGCTTCCTCTTCTTTGTTACTCTGGGTTAGTCACCTGCTCATCCAGTAGTGGTCCCCTCCTTCCTGAAGTAAACATCCATACACTTGCTTTTTTGTTCTCTGAGGATAAAATGAGTGTGGACAGAGGGCCTGGCCCCCCCCATTCTCATCGTTGGCTAACCAGTGACCTATACTATAATGTGCAGTCTTCAGACTCAGATTGAAATTGTGCTAGGGAACAATCCTCTTTCTTACAGATGCCAGTTTTTCTCCGCAAGATCACTTTAAGATATGAGTCAACTTGGGAGCCCTGAGTAAAACGGGGAGTAGGATTGAGGGAGCAAGACACTGGGAAAGCATGGTCTGCAGAATCAACTAAGCAGGGCTCACAGGACTGAAGCAGCAACAGCAGAGCCTCCATGGGTCTGTGCTAGGTCCTCTACATGTATGTTATGCTTGTTGACTTGGTGAGTTTTTTTTTTTTTTTTTTTTTTTTTTGGTGGCCGGGGGGGGGGGGGGGGGGGGGTGGCGACTCCTGACAGTGGGAATGGGGGATCTCTGAAAAAGAAAAGATTTTAATAAAAGCAAGTTATGAGCCAATAGCAGCACCATAGTGCGAGCTCCCAAAAGACGGCATTCTTTCTAGCAGAGCCGAAGTCTACAAGCTTTTGCTTTATGCCCTATCTCTTTAAATGGTTAGCTAGCTTATGGGCTCTAGGTAAACCTGTGAGTCGTCCACCTCTGCTTTTTCCTACCTCTTTGACAAGCTAGCTTTTTGTGCTGCCCTATGGGGCCAGATGCATCCTGTATTGCTATTCCTAAGAAACTTTGAGGCTCAGGACAAAGAGACTCAGGTGTGATAAATGCCAGTTGGACGGGCACTTGTTAAGTGGCCCCTTGAAACAATAGCATGCTTAAGACTCTGAGCATGATATACCCTGAGCCCTACTGTGGATCTGTTCTCAGCTCTCCAGCCATCTTTAGTAGTCCGAGGGCCTGGGTTGTTTTAATGGCAGCTCTGTCTATAACCTTCTAAGTATTTACAATACTGTCACGCCGTCCTGGGTTGATGCTGTGACCAGCCGTGCTGTTTGCCACTGAAGAAATACCACTGAAGCTAGCCTTCCGGGAAATAAAGGGCTAGGCTGTCACTCTAGACAATGAGGTACCAGGAAGCCACTGTTCTGGATCTTAGGATCAGAGACATCCTATAGGAAGTGTCTCCCCCATATGGCTTTCATGCTTTGGGATTCCTGGGGAGCCAGAGAGGCAGGAGCTTTATGGCATCCATGTGCCTTGCCTCTTGGCACTTTATCGCCACCAACAAGAGATGCCTGTGTGCTTATCAAAGGTCAGTTGAGAATCATTTGTGGGTGAAACAAGGGGCTGGGTGTGGTGCATACCAAGTTCTCCAGAACACACATGCTGTTCATTAGGGGTTATTACCCCAGAGGCAGAGGTAGCAGTACCCAGAGGTATCCAATAACATTGATATTTGGGGGCTAAAGTCTCTAGGCCTCTGTACCCTTCTTCAGCCACTCACCAGGTCCTCTGTCCCAGGACTATGACTTTGAGTGAAGCCACTCTCTGGCCGAGCCTGCCACTGAAGACAGTAACTTCTGGGGGCCGTCTGCTGACCTCCAGCTGAAACTGGGCCACAGATCCTCGGGTAGGGGGTGAGGCCTGCTCATGTCCGTGGCACACTTTGCTACAGGATCCTGTGGTCTGTCTGAGCCTGAAGACAGGGTTCAGGAGACAAGAAGACAGAGAGACAAAGGCAGGGAAAACTTCCCGATGGGCAGAGCGGTTGAGCGGGGCTATGGAGGTGGGAAAGAGCAGAGAACTGAGAGCCGGCATAGGAAGCATTACAGAGCAGACGGATTGGAAGGCTGTCCCACGGGGGGATGGCCAGAGCCACTTCCTTTGATACCATGAGTGGTTTGCCTTCCAGATAGCCTCTGAAGTCTGTCGTCCTTGACCCTTGATGGAAACTGAATCAACCTGTGTGACGTGCCTTTCATGTGACCTAGAGTGACCCTCACATGCTGTCCTCCAACTCACTTGTCTTGGACAGTTGGACATATCATCTGCTGCTTCTCACAGAGTCTGGATTTCTAAGACATGACATCTTCTGGAGAAGGATGGGGTGACTCAGCTCAGGTGACCAGGGCCTTGAGAACTCCGTAGGCTCCAGCTACTCATTTCTCTTCAGAAGTGGACACAGGGAATTTGAGGGTAACATATCCATGGTTCTAAGCTTGGAGAGGCCACTTGGTCCCTATGGCTGGCATCTGGACTCCTCCTTTGCTGGGGATCATATAGCCACACAGGTGATGAAGGGCTGGCCTGAAAGGCACATCCTCCAAACGCTTTATGGCTCTCATGTCTTCATAAGCAGTGGCCGTTCTGCCCCACCAGACACCAAGATTTCGTTTTCAGGTTCTCTGGACATCAGAAGTGCCAAGGACATAGGAAGCAGAGTCTTCACCCCCTGGGACAGATAATGTGGATCCTGCCATCAGCCTCACTCAGTGTCTGCCCCTTTTTCCCACTGGCTCCCATTCATTTCCACTGCCTGGATTCCTCTTGCTCTCTAACCCAGACATGTCTCTTGCCAGACATGGGCCACACCTTGAGTTCCTGTCCCATGTGGCTAGGTTTCCTCTGTATGTCCTCAGAGGCCCTGGCTTGACTGTCAGCATGGTATTTGGGGATGTGACGAAGGAGGAGGGGTAGAGTGACCCCACAGGCTGGCCTTCCTGAGCCTTGACTGATGCCCCTGGTGACATCTGTGGACAGTAAGCAGGTTCCTGGTGTGATTGAATTTCCTGGTATTCAAGATCAGCACTCGCCCAGCCAGGTGGCTGGCTGCTAACTGCAGGCTTGTACCTGGGTGGGGGCTGGGCTTTGGGATTTTTCTTCATTTTCTGTCTCTGAATGTGGCGTCCTGTAAGGAAATCTTAAAGACTGTGATAAGTATTCCTCTACCCCAAGTGCTTGGTAGTGGAGATTCTCTTAATAGACGCCGAGGGAATGGCTCAGCCAGTGAAGTATTTGCTGTGTAAACATTAGGACCTGAATTCAATCCCCGGCACCCATGTAGAAATCTGGGCATAGTGGCAGGCATGTAATCCCAGCACTAGGGAAGCCGAGACAAGATCCGGTGGCTAGTGCACTCACCAGCAAACATAGCCTAATCAGTGAGCCCCTGGTGTCAGTGAGGAGATCTAGTATCAAAAACACAAGGTGGCTAGATCCCGAGAAATGATAATCAAGGCTGACATGCATGCCCACCTGCACGCACATGAAACACACACACACACACACACACACACACACACACACACACACACACACACGAAACTTAATAAATATGAGATGCTGAAATTGCTCTGTGCGATACATACTGCCAGTGACCCTTCTCACTTTTCAAGGGCGGGCCGGCCCCCTTTTCTCCTTCAGCAGGGCTGGTCCCAGCCTTGATCCTGGCCTGAAGGGAGGAACTCTGTGTTTGTTTCTACCCTTGTTTGGTGGAGCATTCCCTGCCTTAGAAGGCTGCCTAGCTGATCCCAGGGCCTACTAGGACAAGAATCCTAAGCAGTGGGCATGCCTGGGCAGTGTAGGGGTGATATCCAAAGTGCCGAGAGCCTGGGATCGAGTATTTGAACACCGATGCCCCTCGGCATAGTCCACAAGCAAGGCGTAGTGGATGACATCCTGGTATTTACAGCTCACAGATCCATGGGTAGGACAGTGACTATCGTTGCCAGGTGGCAAATTAAGGGGGCCTCCAAGTCAGTTAGCAGGTGCAGCTTCATTATTAATTCCAATCACAGTGATTAGTTGCTATTTAGGGATCTGGCTGCTTGGTCACCTCCACTGTACTTCATCTGCTGCCTGCAGCTTCTGCAGAGAGAAGCCTGCCCCTCCCTCCACCCCTTCAGCCTTTGCTGCTCTTCCTTGGAGAATTTATTCCTGAGAAACATCAGGGTCAGTCTGAGAGCTGAGCCTTTCCCCAAGCAGAAGTCTGAATAAGTCATCCCAGTAATTGGGCTCACAGGCAAGTGCGGGGCCCTAGCAAGTGAACTGTGTTATGGGTGCCTGTCACCATGCTGCACTGTGGCCTGGTCTCAAGATAGCCCCTTGCAGAAGGCAGTGTTAGAGCTCATTATTTCTCAGAGGAAGAAACTGAGGCTCCGAGAGGCTGAAGGGGAGCCCATTTTTCTCTCACCCCGAGGAGTAGTGTAGATAGGACTTGGCCCTTGGCCTCTGATTCCAAGTACACAGCTTTTGTGTATCCCTGAGAACCCATATAGGACCCTGTAGTGATGATCTCTCTACACACTGAGGTCCTGCCTCTCGGGAAGGGATGTCAATTCCCTTTTCTGGCCACATCCCACCCATCTCTGTGGTCTCTGTGAGGCCCAATCCAGCTGAAATCTCCTAAGGAAAAATTTTCCACATCATCACCTCCATCCAGTCTGCACAAACATGGGCTTCAAGATGGAGAAACCTAGTCCACCACCTCCAGGCAGGACCCGGAAGCCTGGGTGGACCACTGAAACCATCCTTCTAGAAATAGACTTAGACTGCTGAGGATATCATTCTCCACTTCCCTGGGGCTCCAGCCTGGAACCTCAGTGGGGTTCTAGATGCCCCAGGGGATTTCTCCAGTGAGGGTCGCCTGTCACGGTGTGATCACCTCTTGAGCGCCATTCTCCCCTCACAGTATCATGTGGCCGAGTAAACACGTCACCAGAAAAGTAGACATGAGCTGGGAAGAAGGACTTCATACCTTGGTCACGTGTGCACGGTGAGGACGCCTGAGCCAGATGGCAGAGGTAAACAGCTGGTGCCGGATGCTTAGAGAAACACATTCATAGTCACACCAAGTTCTCAGTACATGGGCCCAATATGTGGACTTCTGAGGCCACCTGGCTGGTTCTTTGGGGGAGAAGTGGGGAAAGGGAGGGCAGGGAAGAGGGAGAAAGAACAGTAGCTTGGCAGTGTATTTATCCTGGGCCCAGTGTATCTAGGATACTGGGAGTCCCATGGACTCCGGTACAGGCTACCAGTGACACACCTTAGTGAGCCCTTGGTATGCGCCAGACTTTTTGTGTCAACCTTGACTGACTGTCTCTGTGCCCCTCACTGGTCCTCATAAACCGTCTCAGGAGGCCAGGGTTCTGTATCTATTGACCAGATGAGGAAACAGAGTCACCAGAGCAAGTGAAACCCTTGCCTGAGGTCTTACTGGCAGGAAAGCAGTAGCCCCAGGAGGCCACACCAGGCTCATTTGTGTTTAAAGCTGTGTCCTTGCTGGGATCGAGGTGGATGAGAAGAGCCCAGGAGTGGGGGGGGGGGGGGGCGGGGGGGGGGCAGAGCATCCATGTACCATGATAAACCTGTTCTAGAGATGAAGAAGCTGATGGGAATACATTGCAGAGGCCAAGATGGTAAGGGGAAGGGCACCCCTGGGCCCAGGCTGCTGCTGCTTGCAGCCGTTGGGGGTTGGGTAGGGTAGGGTATCACTTAGCTTCCCTGTCCTGTACGTGGAGGGGTCTAATCCTTGGAACAGCTGCTATAGTCCGGGAATGGGGCGAGGCTAGGTAGAGGCTAGGTAGTATAGCAGGTGTTGAGGGAGAAGAGCCTCGGGTGACAGATTAGAATCACGTATGTGGACTCGGTGGCCCAGGATAACCAGGAGGATTGCCTAGCACATTTGTAGACCACTTTATACATGTCAAAAAAGTTGGCCATTCTTGGCAGATATGGAGCTCCTAAGGTACGTGGACATTTTTCAAGACTCCTGGGTAATCTGTTCTCTGAAGCCCACCCAGTTTATTAACAGACCCGAGTGGCCCCCATCGCTGAGCACGGCCACCGAAACCAGGCGTGGGGGACCCAGCATGCTGTAGCTAATTGGGTGGAGTGGCTCAAGTGGAGGGGAGATGGGTAAACGGGGACCTCGGCTTTGTGTTTTAGACTGAGAACAAAGTCTGTTGTCCAGTGCTTCTATTTATAGTCACTCAATAATTAAGCCACTCAGGCGGTCTAGGACTGAAGGGGCTGCCTAGCTGGTGGGCCATATGGTGGCCGTGCAGGGTTGGTGCCGGGCTAATGGGAGGAAGCGGGTGGGCTGGGAGAGTCTTGTGCTAATACACATGCTTCATTTCTTCCCAGTGTGTTTTTGGTCAAGAGAAAGATTATAAATAGCACTTACCAAAAAAAAAAAAAATTCTCCTGGATGTCACCCTGGGGACTGTCATGTTGTGTTCGCTGGTTTCCCTAATGTCACATGTACCAAGGTATATGCAATCCCACCTGAAGACTTCAGGTGTCTCTCTCAGCTGGTATGAGGGCTAAATGGAACGCTGCAGGGGACAGAGCCTCTTGACAGTACTTCCAGACCCTGGTCTTACTGCAGGGTGTTCACGAGGCCTGAGGCATGGAGAGAAAGCTCCTTTTTTATACTTGAATAACTTCCTCCTGAGCTGGTCAGAAGTACTCTCACTGTATTCTGTGAGCACAGTGTCCTTGAGGACAGAGGAGCCTTCCATGAGACTGTTGTCATTCATTCCTCTCATTCTTGGGCTTGGCTTCTCTAAGGTGTAATCTCTCAAGGTGGGTACAGATACCCAGAGGTGTTCTATCCACACCCAGCCCAGCTCAGCTTAGGGACTGGGCCACTGTCTGCTGGGTAAATATGTCTTAAATCCTGGAGGAAAGGGTTGGGAAAAGCAGATATTGGGAGTGAGGTGGGCATAATCTCACGTTGCCACCCCCCCTGCCCACACACACAACAAAACAAGAAAGCAGTGACCAGAAGTGGGAAGGCAGATGCCATAGATCGCAGCACCATCTAGCCTGGTCCTTCGGGGCAGTTTTCTTCCAGTGCCTCTGACACACGGTACTTAAGCTTTATGTAGTGATTTCCACCGTCCTGCCACTCTTCTTTGTGGTTTTGAAGTGGACAGATATGAATTGTATGTGTTTGGGGCTGTGGAGAGGGCTCAGTGTGTTCAAGTGTCTGCCGTACAAGCAGGAGGGCCTGGGTGTGACCTCAGCACCTCTGTAAAAGCCAGTTACGATGGCGCCGCTCTGGAACCCAAGTGCAGGGGAGCTGGCAGTGGGTCCCTAAGACTCAAAGCCCAGCCAGCCAAAGTAGTGAATTCCAGTGTAGATGGGAGAGTAATAGAGGAAGACAGCCACACACACACACACACACACACACACACACACACACACACACACACACACGTTTATGGAATACAGTGTGCTGGTACTCTGCTGTGTATAGACAGTGGGCAGTGGTCTTGGTAATTAGCATTTCCATCTCTTTAAACATTTATCATTTCTTTGCAATGAGGACCTTTGAATTACTGTCTTTTAGTTCTTCCTAAAACATAAAATAACTTGCTGTGAATTGTGGTCACCCCACTATGCTGTATGTGGCACTGGCACAGGACAGCTGTGACCATCTCAACATTTATGCGTGCTCATGTCCAGCTGTAGCCCAGGGTGCCGGCAGGACAGACTGGAGCACAGGATGATGATAGAATGCCAAAGGCCCTTCCTGGGAAGGTCATGCCATATGCTTCTCTAGGCAGCCCTAGTTCTGAGAGCTGCAGGTGGCTGTGTGACCTTCAGACAGTTCATTTACTTCTCTGTGTCCGTGTTCCCTTTTCTGTAGAACGGAGATTCTTACCCTGCTGGGGAATTAACTGAATGAGATGGTGTGGTTGGAGCACTTGACAGCCTGGTAACCCGGTAGGACAGAGCTGGGGTTTCCTCCTTTCCCAGAAAGTGTCCTTTAAAGTTTGAGATTCTGCCAACTAGTTCCTCTATTAACAAACACTCACCTGTCCCGGGTCAGCTCACACTACAGAGCGTTGCTTTCTGTCAGTGAAGAAATTTTGTGTAATGTTAATGGTTAGGCCAAGCATAATGTTTTTAGCCTGGAAAACTTCAAGTTTAGCCTAGTACATATTTTTTCTAGCTTGGCTATACCAGGGCTGCTGGGGAAATGGGTGTGAGTTGGGTGTAGATGGCGGCAGGGCCAGGGTGCTGGCAGGACAGAGGGCCCTCTGGGGCTCCAGTTCATTGTTTCACAGTTCAGATGTTCTGTACTTGTGATCCTCCACTGACTGACTCATTGGTTTTGATTCTTTTTGGTTTATTTGATCTTTGGTTTTAGGGGGCAGAGTCTTGCTAGGTAGCTCAGGTGGGCCTCTAACCAGCGACCCTCCTTCCTCCTGCCTGGGCTGCCACACCCAGATTGTCTCTACTTTGTGGTTTGTCTTTTTTTTGTTTTGTTTTTGCTTTTTTGTTTTCTGAGACAGGATCTCACTACATAGTTTTGATACCTGTCCTAGAACTTGATGTGTAGACCAGGCTGGCCTCGAACTCACAGAGACCCACCTGCCTCTGCCTCCGGAGTGCTGGGATTAAAGCGCCACATTTGGCCTTGTTTCTACTTCTTCAGATCTCTGATGGCCTCAGAGCTGCAGAGCCTCTTTGTTTTCACAATTCTTGATCCCACCGTAGGACAGGACGGAGGACTCTGAGATTAGTCGCAGAGCGAGCATGCGAGCACTACCTGTGCTTTTCTGTCCTCTGAAAGCTGATTCCCACAGGCAGCCTCCCTGTGGGTGTGTGCGGCTTGTTTTGACACAAGGTCATGAACTTGTGGGAAGTGTCAGCATTTGTTTAGGGTTCATACTTCCTTCGCGTACACACTGCAGGCCGTATCAGCTTCCATCTGGGGACAAGACCTTGAGCACCGAGAAAAGGCGTGGTTCCCGTCTCGTTTTTTCCTCACTCTACTTTTGTGTGCTCCCGTCACCTTCTTGCCTCTTAGAACAAAGCCCCAGCCTCCAGCCAGTACTGACATCTAGCTGAAGCTACTAATCTGCTTCCCTTTGGGGTTGTGTTTATTTTGAAGACTATCTTGTATTTTGAAAACTTCTCATAATTGAGTGCAGTTACTTTGTGTTGTATATGGGTGTGCATGTGTGTATATGCGTGGGCATCTGCATGCTCCAACAGAAGTAAAAGCGTGGGGGTCAGAGGACAGCTTTCAGGAGTCAGTCCTTTCCTTTTACTACGTGAGGCCCAGGGATCAGGCTCAGGTCATTAGGTTCAGCAGCAAGCTTCTTTATCTACCCAGCTGTCCCGCTAGCTAATACCCCCTTCCCTTTAAAATGTGACATCAGGTCAGTCTCCACCTGTGACAGTGTTAGAAAGTTTCCAGAAGTTGTTATTTTCTTCAGCAAAGTGAGCCCGTTTTACAAGAGGCCAGGTAGTTAGCCGTGCAAGTGGCATGCAGAGAACGTAGAAGCTGTGAGAAGTGTGTGGATGATGTGCTCCAGAGACACTATGTCCTTCTTGATTGTACCAAATCCCACCGACCTAGACCCCACTTCTCAGCCCCCTGGTGACACATACTAAGTGGCTGGGTCCTTCAGCTAGGTGGAGGATCTCCCACTGAGCCTGCGTTTCAGCCATGGTTTTTATTGATTGAACATAGCATTTAACGGCATAGTCCTTGAGCTGAGGGGTCCACTGGGGGAAGATGTATTTCCATAGAAGCTGAGAGGAATCAGTGTCAGGGATGGAACAGAGATGAATGAGGCCTGAACTTTAGAATGGGGGGGGAGTGGCTAAAGAGAACCATCACTGTCCATAGAAGAGATATAAGGTGTGACTTCCTATTCCCGAGCCGAGCGTGGGGTTGTGTTGAGATGGAGCACATAGCCTGCTTCCCCTTGGGGTGGGTGGATATCCAGGTATGTGGGAGAGAGGGGCTGTTGATGACAGCTGCCACTCTAGTACATGCACCTCTCAGTTCTGGTTGCCATGGGTGCTGTTGCACACTGCCCAGAAAGAGGGGCACCATTTTCCTCTGAAGCACTGAAGTAATACTAGATGCCAGTCCATGTGCTATTGGTCAGTTCCTCCATGGGGCATGTTTAGTCAGGGTTTCTATTCCTGGGAGAAAACACTGTGACCAAAAGCAACTTGGAGAGGAAAGGGTTTATTTCAGATTACAGTTCCACATCGTAGTCTACCCCTGAGGGAAGTCAGGGTAGGAACTCAAACAAGGCAGGAGGCAGACAGCAGCTGATGCAGAGGCCATGGAGGGGTGCTGCTGATTGACTTGCTCCTCAGGACTGGCTCAGCCTGCTTTCTTATAGCACCCAGGGCCACCAGCCGTGTGGTGGCCCTTCCTACAGTGATGAGCTGGGCCCTCCCACATCAATCAAGAAAATGCCATAGGTGGGTCTCTGGACCAGTTAGTGGGGACATTTTCTCACCTGAAGTTTTCTCTTTCCAAATAAACTCTAGCTTGTGTTAAGATGATATCAAACTAGCCAGCTCGGGGAACTTGCTTCAGAAGGTGAGAGCCAGGCTTTTTGGCCATGCCTGATCGTATGTTCAGCCCTATCAAGAGTATATGGAGTAGCTTGGGAATGTGGGCAGTGACTGAAAGGGAGGAAGCTTGAGCCAGATGGTGACCCTGGCATAAGAGTTGGAGGCTGTGGCACATTGTTGGTGGAAAAGGTTTCACGGAGCAAATAATTTAACACTTACATTGGGCATGGAGGTCTATTAGCTAGTGGTATTCATCCCACATAAGCTTCTGCCCTGGAGTTCATGATAACCCTAGGCATAGGCACCAAGGCAGGTCTACTCCCCTTTGGGAGAGGGTTCTTCTGGGGCAGTTTCACACAGGGGAGACATACTATAGCCTGATCTGATCTGATCACATGAAACTAAAGCATACCTTGTGACCGCTGCCTGATCCCTCAAGGCCTCCTCTCTGACCTGCTCAGCTGGGGAAGGAGGCTGCTTTTCATTTATGGGTGGTGATGCTGTTCCTTCCTCTTGGAGCTGAAAGAGGCTTCCTGAGGTTTTGTCTCCCTAATCTCTCATTCGCCTCTGGCCTTGACACTTCCCAGATCCTCTGAGTCCCTGCAGTTCTTCCATTCTCCATGTCCCTGCCCCCTCCCTTTGTCCCCTTGTGGCTCTCTTACTGGGCCTAGGATAGAAGTCTTTTGCATTTGACTTTACTAATTTCCAAAGAGTTGATCAATTAACTTTTTTTTTTCAGTTGTACCTAAACATCCCAGCCTTAAATGATCATCATAACGACTATGGGGCAATACCAGGTCAAAAGACAGGGACTCTTGAGTTTTCTTTTTATTTATTTATTTGTTTTTTTCTTTCCTTTTTTTTTTTAAATTAAGAGATTCTATTCATTTTACATACCAACCACAGATTCCCTTGTCCTCCCTTCTCCAACCCCTAGTCTTCCTCCCCAAACCACCCCCCATTCCCACCTCATCCAAGGCAAAGTCTCCCCTGGGGAGTCATCAGTCTTGTACATTCAGTTGAGGCAGGTCCAAGCCCCTTCTCCCTGCACCAAGTGTCTCACCATAGGCACTAGGCTCCAATGCACTAGGGACGGGTCCCGATCCCACTGCCTGGGGGCCCCCTAAACAGTTCAAGCTAAACAACTGAGATTGGAAAAAGCACAGGGACAAATAGACAAACTAGTGGAGACACATGAACTGTGGACCAATATCTGAGGAGCCTCCACGTTACTGGACTAGGCCCTCTGGATAAACGAGACCCTGAGTTTTCTGATGATGGCCTTGGCACAGCATTCTGCCCCCATCATGTTCACCAACTTTTGTCTTTCCTGGGGTTTTGTTTTCTCATTTTTTGGGCAGAATGCATTTAGGGTCCCTATTGGAGCCAACCTCCTCATCTCGGCATGCAGGTTTGCTCTGTGGTGTGAAATGACGCTAGCACGTGTGTCCAACCTTTCTTTAAAAAAAAGATTTTATTTTCATTTATGCGTGTCTCTGTGTACATATGCCGTGTGTGTAGGTACCTGTGGAATCCAGAAGAGGCCATCAGATACCCTGGAGCTGGAATTCTAGGTAGTTCTGAGTCACCTGACATGGGTGTTGGGAACTGAACTTAGGTCCTCTGGAAGACCTGCCTACAAGGTTGCTTAACCACTGAGCCATCTCTACAGCCTGTGCCCAACCTTTTGATGTTACAACACACATTGTCATCTATAAAGATCATGCTTGAGAACTGTGTAATCAAATTACGAAATTAATCACAAAAGCTTAATCATAATGCTTTACATAAGCTTATTAGCTGTACTCAGACACACGTGGCCCGTGGGCTGCATTTTGGACAAACCTCTAAGTCTAAAGTGATCTTAGAGCAGTTGTGAGTCTTACACACATGCTGTACCACTGTTACTGCTGTGTTTGGAGGATTTGGGAAGGACAGCAGGCGGATGGACCAGGGCCCTCTTGTTTTGGTCACCAGCAGTTGACTTAGAACAGGCCGGTAACAGGTGGCTGAGTGAAAGACTTCCATACGTTGGTCTGGGGTTTGTTCACAACTCTCAGTCATCAGAGAGACAAAGTCCCTCTGGCCTGTCCTTTGGCATCGCCTAACACTAGTCACTCGAAGGTGTGGAGAGGAGGAAAAGGAGGACGATCCAGAGCATGCTTCCCAGTCTGATAGCACAGTCTGGTGTCCCGTGAGTGCGAGAGTCTTGCTGCTGCGAGCCTTCCGGTCCCTGGCCCAGGGTTGCAGTATTGTCTCCTTGGTTGTCTGTTGTCTGTTTCCCCTGCAGCACAGGCTCCACCAACCCTGCAGGTCACTACCATTTGCTGCTGCATTTACTCTGCACTGTTGCTCTCCTGCCACAGGGCATTGAGTCCCTGCTCTGTGGCCCGCTAGTGCTGGCCATCTCCCCTGCTCTATGGCTTGCCATCTCCTCTGCTCTATGGCTTGCCATCTCCCCTGCTCTGTGGCCTGCTAGTGCAGGCCATCTCCCCTGCTCTGTAGCCTGGCTGGAACCAGGTAAACCAGGAGAGGTATGCCAACCAGCTCCGTGACTCATACCCTTTGTATTTCTTGTATCCTTAGATCTTTCTGCTTGGAAAGTTCAAAATGGCTCAGAGAAATCCCTGAAATACGCTTGGCCTCCCCAGGGCTGAAATAGAATCCTTGGGATACTAGAGGCTTGGAGGTTTGGTTATATTCCAATCCCTGTGCAAAATTAAAGAATGTCACACCCTTTGGTTTGTTGCCTTCTTAGCTTGGTTACTGTTTTGTTCTGCAGTCCGAGCATGGGAGCCTGTCTGTGGCTTCTGCAGGAGTATGGCTCCCTGAAACCATCGGATTGTAAATAATAAGTCGCTGTGTGCTATCTGGGCCAGAGTGACAGAAGCTGTACCTTGATGTGCTGTCTTTTGGGGTAGACACGGGACAAGCTGGTTTGAGTTAGAAATCAGTCTCTTATCTCTCAGACTGGTACATTCACAGAGGGGGACAGTGGACATGCCGGGGATCACAGAGTTGCTATTGTAAAAGGCATGTGACTCTGCAGCCTGAGATATGACGCAAGAAATGAAGAGGACAGAGAGGCATGGGGGTCTTGGTTGTGTTATTGCTGATCTGTGAATTATAATCAAGGCAAGTTGACAGAGAAGGCCTTGGCCTTTGTTGGCTGACTGTTTATTACTTCCTTCAGACTTAATTACCAGCACTGACACAAAGGTGCATTGTATTCATAAGAAGGTGGTTTATGAGAATTGCTCTTAGATTGTCGGGTGAGCTGTGCATGGGTGAGCTGTGAGTGGTTAGATCCCAGAAGATCCCAGTGGTACCATAGGCAGAGCCTCCTCACAGTACCCGTGCAGGATGCCTGCCTTTGTGTGCTCCCTGGGGCAAGCTGTAGAATGCTTTAGTCATGAAATGACGGTGGTGGAACTGAACTGACCTGTGCTATGACTCTGGGAAGACCCTTTCTTGCATGTTGGGTGCTGTGAGTCACATCCAAGTGTTTTTTTGTGCTGGACTATGAGTTAGAACTCTAGGCTTTTAGGTACAGCTCTGCCATGTATCTGTGAATGGGATTTTCAAGCATGTTTTACTTGTTGCAAGTTCACTGGTCAATGAGGAAGCTGGGTTGCCTGGTATATTACTTGCATCTAAGATTCCATAACACAGCCTTTGGAGTGTTACTACCTTTGAAAGATAGAAAGAAATGTTAGAAATAAATATTAGGAATGGGTCTTGTTTGGGAAACTATGTAAAATATGAGGTCAACAAAGTTACAACACAGATTCTTCTTCCTCCAGAACTTTCCAGAGCCATTAGTCTATCTGCATAGCATGTTAATTACTTTTCTCACTCCTATGACTAAAATATCTGATGGAGGAATTTGAGGAAGGAGAGATTTCATTTTGGCTCATTCTTGAAGAAGCGATGTAATCCATCATGGCAGAGAGGGATAGTAGCAGGATCATGAAATGGCTGCTCACATTGCGTCCGCAGTCCTGAAGCAATGAGACAGGACAGGAAGGGGGTAGATAATAAAACCACAAGACCCACCCCGCATGATCCATTTCTCCCAGTGAGGGTCCACCTCCTCCTAAAGGTTCCACCATCTTTCAAAACAGGCCACCACCTAAGAACCGGGTGTAGAAACCCAGGAATCCAGGGGGCATTCTACATTTGAACAGAAACATATCGAAAATCGCCAAAGCAGCTGTAGAGTGCAGTGAGTCTCTAGGTGATGGGACACTGCCATCTCGATGATTCTGTAATCTTTGTAATCTATGATTACTGAACTCAGGTTTCTCATGATCACTGATAATGGTAACACTAGGCTGGGGGAGGGGGTCAGTCTAAAGTGAGGATAGTTTTGCTTCCTAAGGACATCTGATCATTCCCAGAGATATTTTAGTTGTTATAAATGCAAGTGGGGGTTGCTAGTGGCATCTAGTGATGAAGCCCAGAAAATGATGCTAAGGCTCTTATATTAGAGAGACAAATCCTTAGCTAGCCAGTGTGCTGAGGCTGAGACAATTAGGTCAGGATAGCCTCACCCCCTGACTTTATACTTAAGACTCCAGCACTGGGTGGCTTGGTGACCCTCCACAACCTGATAGAACAGCTAGCTTACCCTGGGGTATGACTGGTCCCTGACTCACACTCTTCTCTAGAAGGTAGGAGAGATGTAGGCATCCAACTCATCCTTACAGACTCTCTCACACTACATGCTCGCCGGGTGGTGGTGGCGTATGCCTTTAATCCCAGCACTTGGGAGGCAGAGCCAGGCAGATCTCTGTGAGTTTGAGGCCAGCCTGGGCTACAGAGTGAGTTCCAGGAAAGGTGCAAAGCTACACAGAGAAACCCTGTCTCAAAAAAAAAAAAAAAAAAAAAAAAAAAAAAAAAAAAAAAAGAACTACATGCCCAATCCATGTACTCAGTGACCATGGGCTGGCACTTCTGCAGCCCACATGCTACAGAGAGGTGAGAGGACCATGAAGTCCCCCTTCCCTGTCTTTGTTCTCACCCCAGTGCTAAGCTGGGAGCTGGCTTTGCTCTGTTGCCTGAGAAACTTGGACTTCAAAGCTCTCTCTCTGTCTGCCAAGAGCCATTCCCGCAGACAGAACTGAGATTCCAAGATTCTGCCTTTCAAATTAATCATCCTCATGAAGTTTTGAGATCCCATATGGTCTTTGTGAGTACTGTGGGTACTTAGGCTTTGGGGGTTCCACTGGTCTCTCTTTTCCCTAGTAACCCAACCAGAGGAGGTGATAGGAATCCCACCAGGGACCAGCTTGCAGAGACCCTAGTGAGAATTGAACCAGTATATGCAGCAGGGCCCTGTCAGGAAAATGTCAAGGAGATCAGCAGGCATTTTCTGGGCTTCACTCTTACTGAGCTTGTCTAAACCTCAGGTTGTGCTCATGATAAAGGCTTGCTTCTGCTATGGGGCCATGTGGAAGCCAAGGTGGAAAGTCACTCCCTGCCTACCCTCCTCCACACCAGTCTTGGGCTATTCTCACCAGGATCTCTGAATCTTTAGGATACAAGCCATGTATTGGGTGATTTGCTTCTCGCTTGAAAGGCAGCACAGGGAATAATTGATCCACAGGGGCTTTGCCACCCACTTGTCCCTTGTCAGTGACTTCCAAGGGCCATGTTCACCCTTGACATGTCTTTCGTGTTATTTTGAGGACAGGACCTGCTATCACCTAGAAAAGAAACCTCTGGACATATCTGTGAGGACATTTCTAGATAGGTTCACCAGGGTGAGAGGACCTGCCCTGGATATGGGGGGGGGGGCATCATTCCATAGGCTGGGGTCCTGACTGTGCTCTGCTTCTTGGCTGCAGACACTGATTACTTGCCATCATGATTTCCACCATGGTGAACTGTGCTTCCAAACTGAGGGCCCAGGACGAATCTTCCTTTCCTGAAGCTGCTTTTGTCATGCATTGTACCACAGAAACAAGAGAAGTAATGAAGCCACCTTCTGCAGGGCAGGGAGCTTTGCCAGTGGAGAGGGAAGGAGTGGAATTCACACAGCAGACTTCCTTGTCCTCTAGGCTTGGAGAGGGTGGTGGATAACATCTTCCTTGGAGAGAGCTTCTGCAATGGGGGATGACAGTAGGCAGGCAGAAGCCTGGGCTTTGCCTTTATGGGTTTAGACTTTGGTGAGTGTGCTCATATTCCATGCTGCTATTTCCTCCACAGCTGTAGAATTGGTAACTATGGAAATGGAGAGAGAGGGGATGAAAGACACTTGATAGGGTTTTGTGGGAAGGTGAGAAGGGTGGGTTCTCCTGTGCCAGTGGCCAGCATAGATTCAGAATTACATAACTGTCAGAGTCTCTGGTCCCAGCTGACCCTCACAGCCACCCTCTACAATGGCTTTTTACCATCACCCTTTTCCAGTGAGGGGGCTGAGCCTTAAGGAAGGTTTTAGACCTGTGCAGGGATGTATGAGTCAGTAGCTAGTATGATGGGGACTTGAACCCATTTAGATGCTGAAGCTAATCTCTGTATTCTATGTCTCTCATGAGAACTTCTTGACATCCAGTGGGCACTGATTCTCCAGTCGCTCAGAGCTCTACCCAGGGTTTGGAGTTTTAGGAGGATGGATCTGAGTGGTCATACATCCAGGACAACATCATGATGCTCACAGGCAGCTTTTAGGAAGAGCTTCTGGGCATTGTGCTCAGAAACGACTTGAACTGAATATTAGAACTGAATTCTCCTAGGAAAAATTTCCAAGCTGTGAGCAACACCCCTAAATGGATTATGAAATCATGTTAGTGCATTGAAACCTATGCTAACAAACAAAAATAGAAGCCAGCAAAACACATCCCTGATAATGGTGCTAGGTACTGTTTCCTGAATTCCATCATGCACGGACTGATGCCGTAGATCTGGCTGGGTTACCACGTAAGACAGGTATTTTTTATTTTGACTTTTGTGTTTGTTTGTTGCACAATGCCTGCATGTATTTATGAAGGACAGTGTGACAGTATATGCCAGTATATACAGTATATTTTCAGTATATGTGTGCATTATGTAGTAATCAAGCCATGGTAATTAACATATCCATCACTGCATACATCTCTTATTACTTTGTGGTGGGAACACTGAAAATATTCTAGGTAGGGTCAGGCATGGTGTATGTCTTTAATACTTGGTAGGCAGAGGCCAGCCTAGTTTACTTAACAAGTTCCAGGCAAGCCAGGACTGTGTAGGGAGACCCTGTCTCAAAAAAAGTCTTGTAGGTGTTTGGAAACACTAGTACAGTATTCAGTACCATCGCCTTGCTGTGCAATAGAACCTCAGACTTGATCCTTCTTACCTGTCTGAAATTCGGACCTGTATAACAGTCTCCATCCACACCCCTCATCCTACCATTTCCCCATCCCCAGACACTGATTACCACTCCCTCTTCTCCCTATTTCTCTGAGATCATCTCCTTGAGATTCCTCACATGAGGGACATCACGTGCGGACTGTTTTCTGGTGCCTGGATTATATCACTCACTGCCTTCTAGTTCCATCCATGTTTTAAGCCACAGGATTTGCTTCTCTGTGAAGAGTGAGTAATATTCCATTATGAATATGTGCCACATTTTCTTCTCCATTCTGCATTCTGGTTGTTGTGGGTGTAGCATGCATTCCTTCCTTAGGTCAAGGTAGTGAGTTTAGAAGCCCTGGAGGGAAGGTGGGGTCCTGGCAGATGTTCCTCAAGAGGTCCGTGGTGCTGGATCTTCCAGTCTCTGCTGCAGATGGTGCTAGAGAAGGCAAAGGGAGCAGCAGGACTTGGAGGTATGTTAGGAAGGAGGGATGGAGCCCCTCTCCGGGCAGGCTCTGCTGGGTGCTTTTGGCTTTAGAGATGCTGCAGAAGAGGATCCTCCCTCTCTCCACCCCTTTTCCCATCCAGTCGGAGATCAGCTCTGCTGAAAAAGACAAGAGTCTAGGACAGGTAACACAGACCAGAAAAGCCGTGTACCTGTGCTCACCCCAGATGAGCTCTAGGACAGACCACGTGGGTATAAATCTCAGTTGTGCCTCTTACAGCCTTGAGACCTGAGGTTCATAACCTCCCTGGGCCTAGGTTTCTCCCTCTGTTGACAGGGCTCGTTGATAGTTCACACCACATGAAGGTATGAGGATTCAGTAGGTTGATATTTAAGGAGGGCTCAGAACCATGCATGGCGGACAACCCTCTTCCCAAAATTAGCCTAGTTGCTGATGGTTCTGTCTGGCAAGGGCTGGAGCATCTGGAGATGCTCAACAGCTGCTCTGTTCATTATGCTCTTGGCTCCACCTCTTCAGGCTCAAAAATGCAGGCTCTGTCTGGACACAGAGACCCATTCCAGTGTATTGTCCCAGCAGGAATGCTTGGTGCAGCAGACTCAGGTATGTTCAAGCCCCTTGCTACGGAGGAAGAGCTTCAAGATTTGCTGGACTCTCCAGGGCACTTAGCTAAAACATACTGCCCGGGGAACTAACAATCAATCACCTTCTGTTCTCAGACACTGGGGCAGAGTCTGTGTCCTCTCCAGCCCAGGGTGCAGTGACAGTAGAGAACACAGTACCATACTGTTCCTCCTCCCCAGCTTAGGGTCTGCTGAGGGAGATCAGTGTTAAACAACTCAATCTGCACGTAGCCATGGCATTAAAAGTTTTGTGAGATGGATAGAGGAAATGGATGGGTTGCTATGAGGAAGAAAAAAGAGGGACCTTAATTTAGACTCAGCCTTACCGTGCGCATCTGTCAAAACTGTGCGCATCCTTCAAGGCTTGCAGACACGCCACTGCCCTCATTAAATCTGCCTGCCACCAACACTTACCTCCTGCCACTCCCAGGTCCTCTACCATGTTCTGTCTTCCTCTCCAATGTCACATTCTCCCTGCGTTTAGTTTGAAGCCCTCGTCTTGTTTACCCTGATGGATCTTCATCTCCTGGAGAGAGAGAGAGAGAGAGAGAGAGAGAGAGAGAGAGAGAGAGAGAGAGAGAGAGACCTATTGTATGTGGAACTGCTGTGAGCACCCGGTCTCTGGGAGATGCACAAGTGAATTATTGTTGAATGACTAAGTGAACACAGGCATTCATTCCATAACTCCAACAGCCTCTTTAGGAAAGGAACAGATCTCCATCGTGAGGTCAGAGCTCCAGAGTCCACCTGCCTGGGCTTGACTCTGCCTCTTACAGTGTGATTAAGTGCAGGTGCCTTGACCTCCCTGAGCCCCCGAGGCCTCATCTGCAGAACAAGATGTCAGAAATGCCAGTAAGGACAGAAAGGCCTCTGCAGGTCTCTTGTTTAGACCCAATCTTGGAACACAGTGCTTTATACATTAGTAGTTATGTGTCTGACGTACCTAAATCTCCCAAATTTCTCCCAAAGACACTAAAATGTATCTATAATTATTCCTATTTTGTGGCTCAGAAACCTGAGTTTTCAGAGGTTTTTTGGTCTGTTCTAGTTTGTGCAGCAAATTAAATCTAATATGAAAACAAACAAAATTAGGCCCAGGTGCAAACCCAGGAGAGTCTCTATTAAAAATTATTTTATCCTTTTTTTATTCAGTGGTGTTGTGCATTGAACCTAGGGCCTTACACATGTTAAGCCATCAGTTCTCAATCTCTGAGTCACTACCCCTTGGTGGGGAGTTGAACGACCCTTTCACAGGGATCACTTAAGACCACCAGAAAACACAGACATTTATATTATAATTCATAAAAGTAGCAAAATTACAGTTATGAAGTAGCAATGAAAATAACTTTATGGTTAGGGGGTCACCACAAAGTGAGGAACTGTGTTAAAGTGTCACAGCGTTAGGAAGGTTGAGAACCGCTGTGTTAGACAAAGGTTCTACCTGTGAGCTGTGGCCTCAGCTATTTTTTGTTACTTTTTCTTTCCAGACAAGGCCTCACACATTCATCCCACCTGGCTTTGAACTTACTGTCGCCAAGACATGACTTGGAGTTGTGAGCCACCTTCTCCCAATTAACTGGCATGGCCACCCAGTTCCCTGAAGCTCTTACTGTTGTGTGCCGGTCCCCTATCTAGCTGGTCTTTAATTCTGTCCTCAGAGGATGGACTGTTAGTGTCCCAGAAGCCCACACTGTTGGCCAAAGACTAAGATGGTACTTCTGAGCCACTGGACATTTGACATGGATGCTGGCTCTGGGAAGGATCAGGCTTGGAATTCTCAACTGCAAGGGGAAGGGATGTTTGTTCTATTCGTCTCGAAGTATCAGCTCCCCCACCATTTTCCCGAGGGTCCCAGAGTGGGAGATGTACCCAGGAGCCCTGTGGCCCGCTGCAGCAGAGACTCTTGGAAACAGCTGGAGGTTTTCAGGTTCCTGCAGGTGCAGGAGGGTAGCCAGCTCTCTGTTGGCATGGGTAGAAGAGAGAGGAAGGCATTTGCTTGGTCTGATTTTTCATTCTGTGGCCTGTAGTCTTGAGACTATCCAGTCCCCACCCCCTGAGGTCTCCTTCCTCTCCATCAGCAGTGACAAGCTGTGTCTGCATTCTTTTCCTTGGATCCTTCTTAAGGTATTGGACCCATAGCTCTGTCTGCTCTAATTTTTCTGAGAATAAAAAATTATACCCCTCATTTTTTTTCCAGGAGGAGAGGGGTATAATTTGTGACTAAAACCAGGGTTCTCAGGCTGTGAAAATATCTACTGCTTAGCTGTTTCCATGTGGATTAGAGATGGCATTTATAGCTCAGATCCAGAGGACAAGCCATGTTTTTGTCACTGAATATCCTCTCCTGGAGGTTCCCCATGAAAAAGTAAGGCCTGCGGAGCCAGGATGGGAGACAGCCAAGGCTCATTAACCTACTCATTCATTCTCATATTCATTCTTTCCCTCTCTCTTTCTCTCTCTCCCATCCTTCCTTTCTCCCCCAACCATGAAAAATAATAACGTAGTTTTTGCTTAATTCAACCTCAAGGTACAAATCCTACAGAACGTCACATTAATTAGATACTCTAATTTCCAAAGAGAGGCTCCTGTGCCGGCATCCATTGGTTAGTTTCAGTGATAAAAGGAGCAAAGGGCGAATCCCATTGTGCCTTTATCATTCACATGGTCCCTTGAGGAGTGTAAGGCACTGGTGAACATTACAACTTCAAATGAGAGTGTCGTTGCCTAGAGTTACTACAGGGCAGCACTACAGAGTGATGGCTTCCAACTACAGAAACGCAGTACCTCCCAGTTCTGGAAGCCAGGAGTCTATAACCAAGGTGTGGCTGAGCCACTGCCTCTGGGACATCTGCAGGGAAACTCCTTCCTGTCTCTCCAGTGTTCCTGCTGGTGGCAGCCATCCTGGATGTTCCTGGGCATTCTTTGACTTGCAGTTGTATCATTCCCATCTCTGTCCTTGTTATCATGTGGTCTTTGGCGGGGTCTGCGCCTTCATATGGCATCATCTGTGCGTGTGTGCGTGTGTGCGTGCACGTGCGCGTGTGTGTGTGTGTGTGTGTGTGTGTGTGTGTATGTTTCCCCTAGTAGCTTCTCTCTCTGTCTGTGTCTGTGTGGGTGTGTGTGGTGTGTGTTTGTGGTGTGTGTGTGTGTGTGTGTGTGTGTGTGTGTGTGTCTTTCCCCTAGTAGCTTCTCTCTTTGTCTGTCTGTCTGTCTCTGTGTGTGTGTCTTTCCCCTAGCAGCTTTATATCTGAACTTGGTTCCATCCACAAAGACCCTGTTTGTGAATGAGACCACTTTTGTTTGTTTCGTGGGTTAGGAATGAGGCATATGATTTTTGGGGGGTGGCACATTGTAAGTCATTATAGGTTATGTGTTGGAGGGATGGACCAGGGTTTCTTCTGAAACCTAATAAGAGGAAGCAGACAATGTTGAGGTTTGTGCTGGCTAATCTTTTGTCCACTTGGCACAAGCCAGGCTCATCTGGGAAGAGGGAACATCAGTTAAGAGAGTGCCTCCATAAGGTGGCCTGTAGGCAAGTCTATGGGGGGATTTTCTTGATCAGTGTGAGAGGGACCAGCTCACTGTGGGCAGTGCCACTCCTGGGCAGATGGTTCTGGGATGGATAAGAACGCAGGTTGAGTAAGCTATGGGGAGCAAATCAATGAGCGGTGTTCCTCCATGGTCTCTGCTTCAGTTCCTGCCTTGGGTTCCTGCCTTGGATTTTGTAGATGATGCACTGTAACCTGTAGGGAAAATAAACCCTTTCCTTCTCAAGTCACTTTTGGTCATGATGTTTTGTCACAGCAATAGAAAGACTAAGACAGGAATTTTCTAGAAATTAAATTGTTGGAAATAGGAAGACATAAGCCTTGAAGCCCCATTTTTTTTCCCCAGATAAGTGTTTCCAAAGGGGTTCGCAGGCCAGTGGCATCAGTATCAGTCAGGACTTGTGATGGTATCTACTCTTAAGCCCTACTCAGAACAATTAAGTCAGATATCTAGAGGGGGCACAATCTCTCCTTTAGTAAGCCTACTGGGTTATTCTGATGCCCACTAGAATTTGATAACATGTTTTGAAGGTCTTGCCTTCAGTCCCACTACACCCCCTCCCCAGTGGGGTTGACCTTGACTACGGGCAGGTGTTTAAGTTGAGGGAGGAAGTCTTTGGTCACATGAGTTTGGGCAGCACTGTCTTGATCTAAGTCCATCAAGCCCCTTAATACAGGAGAATCATGAGCTTTGAGGTGGGGGAGAGGGGAGATGCCCCTCACATGTACGTTCTTGTGGATGTTGGTGCACATGTGGGTGAATAGGCACATGTGTAATAGAGCATGCAGGGAAGTAACAGGACAACCGTGGCCATTGGAGTTTGCCTTCTGCACTGTTTGGGACAGGGGTCTCATCCCTATCTGGCCCCCAGAGTTTCTGAGGATCCTCTTGTCTCTGCATGTCATCTTTCCAATGGAGCATTGGGACTATAGACATGTGAGCTACTATGCCTAGGTCCTCAAGGATCTGAAGTTACATCTTCATACTTGTGCAGAAAGTGCTTTCCCCAGTGAGCCATCTCCCTAGCCCTGAGCTTTAGTATGTGTGTGTGCGTGTGCGTGTGCGTGTGTGTGTGTGTACACAAGTGGGCATAAGTTATGCATGTGCAGGGGGTCAGAGGCTAACCTTGTGTGTCAGTCCTCAGATGCTTTGCATCTTTTCTTTGAGACAAGGTCTCTCATTGGACCTTTACCGTGGAGGCCAGCCTCAATGGTCTGCAGGCTTCTAGGAATCCACCTGTCTTCACCTCTTACCTTGTCGTTGCTGGGATTACAAGCGGCACGTGCTACTGTGCCTGGCTTTTTATGTGAGTACTGGGGATCTAAACCCACTTTCATATGCTTGGGAGGCAAGCTCTTTATTAGTTGAGCCATCTCCCCAGACCAAATGCTGAGTTTTCAGTGTACTTCTTCATGCATGCTAAATTGAATCCTTTTGGGAGGGGAGTCATGACATTTCCAGGTTGCACTGTACTGATAAGAGAACTATCCATTTTTGTTGCTGTATCCCTTCCAATTTGTATCCTTCAGAACAGTGCCAGACTCTGTCAAGGCTTTCAATGGGCTCCTTGTAGGAAGTCAGGAATTTTTTAATAAAAGTGTGAAGATGATATGAAATTCAAATTTTAATGTCTACAAATAAAATTTCATGGGCATACAACCATATTCATTTGCTTATGTATCATCTATGGCCACTTTTACCCCCAGAGTGTCAGAATTAAATAAAGTAGTGACCTCATGGTCACTACGACAGTAGCCACGTGGGCCATCACAGCAACAGTGTACTGGCCCTTGTCTAGTGAGGCCCACAGGTGCCACTGTAGTTGGAATCTCTGATATTGAAGGCTTGGTCCCCAGCCTGTGATGCTGTTGGGAGGTAAAGAACTTTTAAGGGGTGGAGCCTAGTTGAAGGATGGTAGGATACTGGAGAGAGTTCTCCTGAAAGGAAAGGTTGAGTCTGTATTACCTCCTGCTGCTTCTTTTTCTCCCTGGCTTCTATGAGGATAACCAAAAGCCTTTCCTGCCACATGCTCACACCATGATGTACTCTGCTACCACAGGCCCAAAGCAACAAGACCAAATGACCACAGACTAAAATCTCTGAAACTCTTGGTCCCAAATAACCTTCCCCCACCCCATCAAGCTGATGATCTTAGGCATTTTGGTATAGTAATAAAAGATGATTAAAACAGGCATTAACCTTGTATTTGCAAATACTTTGAATGCTATAAAGGGGAAGTATGAGGACCATACAATTGGGAGGTTTCATTGAGTGCTGATGATGCTGGAGTAGGTGGAGATGGTAGGATAAGCCTTCTAGAAAAAGCTCTTAAAGACTAGGTCTGGAACAGGGCTGGGTAGAGAAGGGGAATAATACATGAAGGTCTGATTCAGAAAAGAGGCATGGAAGCAAGTTCCAGTGCAGCTGGCACATAAAGAGAGAGCCGAAGTTATTTGAGGCATGGCCAGCAAAGACCAGTCACTCCAGAGCATCTCTCAGGACCATGCTGAGTGTGATGGCTGCTCTTCACTGTCAACTTGACACTTCTGGGAAGGATTCTCAACTGAAAAATTGCCTCTATCAGATTGGCCTGTGGGCATGTCTGTGGGTCATTTCCTTGATTGCTAACTGATATAGGGGGGCCCAGCCCATTGTGGTTGGTACCATCCCTAGGCTTGTGGGCCTGGGCTATATTAGAAAGGTAGCTGAGCATCAGTACAGCAGCAAACCAGTATACACTGTTCCTCTCTAGCTTCTGCTTCAGTTCCTGCATCCAGATTTCTGCCCAGATTTCCCTCCATAATGGACTGTAACCTGTAAAAGAACATAAACCTTTTCTTCCATGTGTAGCTTTTGAACATGGCATTTTTCAGAGTAACTGAGGTAGGACCCTGAAGATTCTGAACTTCACCCAGGGAGTTTTGGATATCACTAAAGGGTGTAAGCACAGAAGTGAGGTGATGGGTCAAATGCTGTGAAGTCTCTCTTGTGTCACCATGAAGAATGAGCGTAGGCCTGGAGTGTGTACTGGCACTGGGATCTGAAGAGGAGAAGCTGAGGAGTCACCTGGGGAGGGAAGACAGAATGGACCTGCACAGAAGACAGATGTGCAGGCTCCTGCTGCTACTGCTTTTCCTCCTTCCTGCTGGCCCGTGCACCCCTGACAACCTGAGGTCCTTGCTTCCTGGTCTCTGGCTCTGTGCTCTTGGACCACAACTTAATGATAAACATGAATTGCTTGCTGCACACCTACTATGAAGCTAGAGTTCCTGTGTGTTGCCACTCCCCAGGACATGATCATGGGATTCTTACCCCAGCAGGGGCATGTTGATGGATCTAATCATAGTACTCTAATATGAAGAGGGCTGATGTCAGGGGACCAAGTTACACTGAGGGACAGAGGAGGAGTATTGAACAAACACAACTGGAAAGACATTGACTGTGATTCAGATATCTGGGCAGGCTTCCTGGTAGAGGTAGTCTTTAAACTGTGCCTTGAAGAATGTGTACTTGGCAAGGGGAGGACAGTAACTCAACACGTGTTAAGTGATGGAGATAGCGACAGGGCATAGCGGATGCAGGGTCAGACTAGGGAAGCCATGAGCCTGGTCAGGGCTGAAGCAGTGGTCCTGGGGCTCCCTCCCTGGTTTGGAATGTGACCCAGATACTTGATCTCTTCATGTTTTTGATACCTTAATCCAAGGCAGCAGAAAGCGTGCGCACACTTGCTGGCATGCTCCCTGTCCCTCTCCGTGCCAGGGTCATGCCTGCTTCATTTCACAACTTCCCCAGACAGGTACAAACCATGAATCACATCCTCCTACATGAACTTGTTTATAGGCACAGCCCTTAACAGGAACCAGAAACACACTATCACTCCCACAAGTCTGCAGGGGTCCTAGCAGCTATGACTGTTTTTACCCCTGACCTCTCAGTTTCCCCTGCTGGCTGATATCCTGGCCGCTGGCTGTTTTCTAGGACCAATGACTTTCATCAAGGTTTTCTCATTCCTGGCCCTTCGAGACAGAGTGCTATTTGTAGTCCAAGCCTTCCATGCTATGCCAGGAGAAACTTCATAAATGCTGGCAGTGGAGATAGGTCCTCTAAGAGCAGTTTGGCCAATTAATTTATTAAAACCTTATGAAAATAGTGAAATAAAACAGATGTACAGAAATGAATATTTTAAAAGTATAAAAGTTAACAATTATGAGAAAAATCTAAATCCTTGTCAGCTGGGTCAAAAGTATAGTACAGTTGGTCTTTTGTATCTGTGGGCTCAACCAACCACAGACTGAAAATATTTGAAAGAAAATGGGTGTATATTATAGATTTTTTTTCTTGTAGTTGTTCCATTGACGTAGCTTTTGTGTTGTTGCTGTGGGATGTTCTGTATGCTGTGAATATGTGTTGCTCTGATTGGTTGACAAATAAAATGCTGATTGGCCAGTAGCCAGGCAGGAAGTATAGGTGGGATAAGCAGACAAGGAGAATTCTGGGAAGAGGAAGGCTGAGTCAGGAGACTTCTGCCCACCGTCCAGGGAGCAGCATGTCATGGCACATAGGTAAAGCCACAGAACATATGGTGACATATAGATGAACAGAAATGGGCTGAGTTTAAGTGTAAGAGCTAGTCAGTGGTAGGCCTGAGCTAATGGCCAAGCTTTTTTAATTAACATAAGCCTGTGTGTATCTACTTGGGTCTGAGTGGCTGCAGACCGGGCAGGACACAGGAAAATTTCAGATGCATGCTGTACTAGACATAAATAGCTGAGAGAAGAGTCCAAGTGTTCAGGAAGATACATGTGGGTTACATTAGTAAGTACTATTCCGTTCTGTGTAGGATCTCATTCATTTCCTGCTCTAGACACAGGAGCTTTATAAACATGGCTCATAGAGATTCAAGATCATCTTCTTGGCTCTGGTGAGGTCCAGATTGTGGCAAAATGTGGCGGATGGTGTGACAATGGCAGCTCATGGAAGAGCCAGAGATTACATGGTGAAACAGGAAGCTAGAGGGATTCAGGGGCCAGATTTGCTCTCCTATTGCATGCCACTCTTGAGAGAACAAGCCTTCTTTACTCCTTGAGATCAGCATTAATTTCTTCCACGGGCAGTGCCCCCATTGCCTAACAACTTCCCCCACCTTCCCCTGGTAGATGCTGTTACATTGAGGACCAAGCTTCCAGTAGGTGAACCTTTTGGGAAGAAACGATAATAGGACTTGAGCGTTTGAGAATTGGGGTATCTTGCATGTATAGGGACCAAGAACCAATCCCAGGTCAATACCAAAGGAGAGTTATACCAATGATATTCTCAGTGGCTTCCACACATACCCCTTCCACTTGACTGATTCCTCATGTCTGATGTCATAAGACTAAGAAATATTAGTTGTCATAATCTCTGCCTAGACAGAGAAAGCCAGCTTCATGGAGACGAAAACTGAGATTTAGGATTAAGGCAGTGATCTGCCTTCTGGACGTGCTCACACAAAAGACACCACCCTATTCATCAGCCTTAGGGGCAGGACTAACTGTTGCTATAGAAACGTGAGGCTGGCTGGCTGCCTGCCCAGGTGATGCCCACAGTGTTCCTGTGTTGCTCTCCGATGTTTATGGAGATTGCTGAGATTTGGGACTTCTCCTGCCCTGACCCTGGCTCTCAGCATTCCCTGTCTCTACCATGTCATAATAAACTGTGTGCTTTTCCTTGTTATCAAGGGAGCTTGTGGGTACTCAGGTGGGAATCTGGAAGAGCCGACAACAGTTGAGGGATAACTCATGATTAACTAGCCAATCAGGTTACAGATGGTGTGGAGACTACATTTCCAGCAGTGGTGGAGGGGTAGAGCCTGTGTTTGTAGAAGGCACTGAGTCTCATCAGAAAAACAGCTTCCACAGGGACAGAAATCTAGATGGGTCTTCACTATCTTCCAAGGTGGATGTGCTCCATTTTAGGGCTTGGGTACCAAACTGCTTCCAGCAGCAGCTCTTCGACTATTTATAATGGGTATACTGCAGCCAGGTCCACAGATTCCCAAAATTGAAGGGAGGCAGGGAGGCTGGTGGGAGGAGGCCCCTGTGTGCAAGTGTGTGGGGTAAGACCTTTGGGCTTCCTCTTAACCCATTTTCTCTACCTGACTTCCTCCAAGGGCTAGACCTGCCGCTTGCAAGCATGTCTTCCTGACCAAGGTCTGGAGACAAGGGAAGCATTTGAATGCCCCCGGTGTTACAAGCCTATGCTCTCAGACACTCAGTGTGTTCTGTCTGGGTGGAAAACTTCACCCAAAGCCAGACTGAATCACATCAGTTTCTAAGACATTCCTCAACCATGTTAGGCAAGCTGGGTTAGAAGGAAACCTGATATAATTTTGGAAAAGCCTTCCTAGAGAAAGGACATTCTCACAGCTGCCTAGCCTCTTTCTGTGTCCAGACTTGGAGGGGTCCCAGGCTCCACGGAGGAGCTCGATGGGCCTGGGACTGACAGGAAGACTGCTTAGGTTTTGCAGGATATTCTTAGTCTCATTACACGTCTTCTAGAAGGAACAGACATTCTCTGAGCCCCATATAAGTGAAAGTCCTGTTGCCTCGCCCCTGCCTGTTAAGTAATTGTTAAATTTTATATTAACACCAGAGTCTCCTGTTGGGCTGCTGAGCTGGAAACCTAGATTCAGTTAGAGTGTGTGAGGACTCATGGTCTTGGACGGCTGATGACCCCTGCCAGCATGTGGCTGGGCTGAAGTTTGGATGGCTTGGGGCAGTAGGTACTAACTGCCACCTGTATGCCTGGTCACTGACTGGGCCGTCTTTCTGTTTCATCTGGTCCCTCTGTCCTGCTAGAGCTTTGTTTCCCAAATGGAGGTCATGTTACATGTCGGGAAAGGCAGACCAATGGCCAAATTATAACAGCTTTCTGACCTCCAGCCAGACCCCATCCGAGTTCAGCCAATGGGAAAAAAACAGACAAAGGCTCGGCTGGTGAGCTCTGTATGCTCATTCTCGCCTAGGTCCTAAATCACAGTGGAAATTTTCCTGGGATGGGATGACTCCTTTTGTAAACAAGGACATTCATCTTGTTGTGATGGACGTGCCTGGTGAAGCTTGTGTCTCTCAGAGGCCCTGTGTCATCTGATCGTGCCTGGAGTAGGGTTTGCATTTGACAATACAGTTGCAAAGGAGTAACAGTTAAGGCAACAAACGGCCTCCGATTGTGCTGGGAATCCTGGAGGCTGGCCGGAATTAGCTAGCTGTTAACTGATGGGGGGACTATGCTTGTGTTTCCAGTGTCTTTTGAGTGGGGGTTCTAACTTAATCGATGCATGACTTTTCATTGTTTTGCCACATACCAGATACTTTGGGTCTATAAAAAAAGAAAAAGAGCTAGGGAGATGACTTATTGGGGAAGAGTGGTTGCTGTACAAGCGTGGAGGCCTGAGTTGGAATCCCTGGCACCTGTGTGAAAACATGGCATGGCTGTGTGTGCCTGTAAACTCGGTGCTAGTGGGTGGAGACAGGTATGTCCTGGGAGCTTCTTGGCCAGCCAGTCTCGCTGGAAAAGGTGATGTACACTTCAGCAAGAGACCCTGTCTGAAGAGAATATGGCCGAAAGTGATAGAGGAAAACACTGTAGACCTCTGCATGTTGGGCAACCGTCATAGCCATGTACACATGCCACAAACATACCTATGTATATATGTGTGTGTGGGGTGTGTGTGTGTGTGTGTGTGTGTGTGCACGAGTGTGCGTGCACATGTGCTCTATCTCAAGGAGCTCCCAGGATTGGAACATATAACAACATGTAGGCATGAAAACTGGAGTGTCTAGCCCTGTCCAGTATTAAGATACCAGAGAACATTGGGGCACTTGAGGAAAGATGGAGGAAGGCAGGGGGAGCTACAGAGAGATGGATCTGTGTGTGTGTGTGTGGGGGGGGCTTTCCTGGGTCTCCAGGATTTGATCAGGAAGGATGAAGATGTGGGGAATGGAGAGAGGGCATCCCAGGAGAGGAATGGCCACACTAAAGTGTGGCAGTCAGGTAGACCAGTCTAGTCATCTTAGACAGAGCAGTTCAGCATGGAGATGGGGAGGGCAGCGGCCAGGCTGGAACTGGAGGCTGTAAGGACTGGGTCTTGAGTACTTCCAGTTCTGAGCTTTGGACAGGGCACCCTTGGCAGGGTTTTGAGATTCCAAACAATATGAGCGAAGAGGGAAAACAAGAACAGAACAAAACGCAGGGTATAGTCAGTCTTCTTTTAGCACGCCATAAAGAGCCCGCTGTGTGCCAGGGGCCCGGCTCAGGAGCCTAATGATGTAGCTCACACAGATTAGACAAGGACCCTAGCTAACCCTCACAGGAGCTTTTGTAGCATGGTGATTGGCAGGGAACAAACACAGTGTGAAGAAGGTATTTCCAGGAACTAACTGCAAGGTCCAGAGCAAGTAGCAAAGGGGTGGAATATTGGTTTAAGTATTAAGGCAACTCCACGTAGTTAAAGGGGAGGTTTATTTTGTGGGGTAACTTACAAGTGAAGGGATAGGTAACAGGGTCTGGGAAAGGTGAAGTGCAGTCCAGCGGTGTTCTCTGGAGAACTCTGCTTGGTCTACCTCCAGCCTCCAGGATCCAGGAATCAAGAGAGCCAGCCCATCCAGATCTCAGGTCTTCAGGGGTCCTCTCTCGGCTCCGCCTTGCAGGCATGACAGTTACGGAAGCCTCAGTGGGGGTGGTACTTCCAGGTCAAAGCTGGACCAACTACCCACTACAGAGGAAGGCTCTGTGTCACTTTGGACACTGGGCAGTAGCTTCGATTGTTTGTGGGTTACTCATCGTTTTCTTTGTGTTCTTCCTATATGTAGGGGAGTCCCTCCTTGCCATTCACCCTGCTTACAGTGAGCTGGTAAATGCTCTACCACTGGTACCTCTCAAATGATGACAGGGGGCCACAGAGACAACTGTAGTGTTTTCAGGGAGGTTGTCTTTGCTCTGTACATTTCCTGTAATGGTAATAACAAGGGCACATGGAAACTAAGGGCCCTGTGGAGTGGCTCTAAGGCAAGAGCCTTTTCACAGGGTTAGCATATCGAATGTCCTACATAGCAAATATTTACATTGTGATTCATAACAGTAGCAAAATTATAGTTATGAAGTAGCAGTGAAAATAATTTTATGGTTGGGGGTCACCATAACTTGAGGAACTGTATTAAAGGGTCTCAGCATTAAGAAGGTTGAGAACCACTGCTATAAGCTCTGGAAACATGTGATCTTTTCCTTCTACCCTGTGGGCAAGGGTTACTGACATTTCACACCCGGAGGCCCAAGAATTTGTTTCTTAGATTCTGACTTTTCTGGTCATGACAGGTGACAAACACATCCTGAGCTCTATGTAGGAGACCTGGCCTTCTTGAGTGTGATATCTGGGTGCCTTCATTTGCCCATCTGTAGAATGAGAGTGTGGACTATGTAAGTGCTGCCTAGACTTTTGCTGGGAGAGTCAATTAAACTTTAAAACAGTGAGACAATTTCACAAGGTTGCCAGCTTCTTATTTTGACAAGCAGAGGCCTAACAAAGAAACTGTCAAATGCCAGCTCTACCATCATTGTCATTTTATTCAAAGGGCATGTTAATACCCAACAAAGAAGTGATGGCATAATGTCAGGGAAAAGGACAGCTCTTCCCTGGAGAGAGCATCAGCTGTCTTTCTCCAGCTCTCTACATTTAGTTATGCTGGCCTCTTCATTCCAGATAGCATTCTGGACAGTGTGGTTCTGCATTCCATGTGGCTCCTATGGAGCCAGAGCACCCATGAGCTAACCTGCCAGATCAACTGTGCAGCGTGAGGTCCCATCGGCCCGAGTATCTTCATCTCAGTGCCATCACTGGACTCACTTCCCTCTCTTCCTTTTCTCAACCTTGACCCTTTCCCTGTCCCTCTCTGTGACTTCATTCTGGAGGCTGGTTGTCCAGTTGTCTTAGAGCTAAGAGAAGGTAGGACATGAGGAAGTTGTGGCCTTTCTGACCCACTGAACAGATCCATTTTTTAAAATAATTCATTTTATGGGAATTATTGTTTTGCCTGTGTGGTGATGGATTGCCCTGTAACTAGAGTTACAGACAGTTGTGAGCTGCCATCTGAATGCTGGGAATTTAACCCAGGTCCTCTGGAAGAACAGCCAGTGCTCTTAACCACTGACCCATCTCTCCAGCCTCTGAACAGACTCATTTAATGCTTATAAGTGACCTCCATTCCTCAGGGCTTTCAATTGGTCCCTCTATTATTTTACTTGCCTTGTTCCCAAGACAAAATATCCACCAAAATCAACTTAAAGAAGGAGAGGCTTGTTCTGGCTCACAGTTCCAAGGGACAACCCATCAGATGGGCGTCAAGGCAGCAGGTACGTGAAACAGCTCATCATGTTACGTATGCAGGGAGGAAGCAGGGAGAGATGTGAATTCCAGTGTTCAGCTAGCTTTCTTGTTACAAGAGCTAGGACTCCAGCCTGTGGAATGCTGCTGCTTACATAGAGGGTAGGTCTTCCCCCATCAATTACCTAATCCAGATAATTTCTCAAAGGTGGGCCTAGGGCTTTGTCCCCAAGGTCATTCTAGATCCTGTCAAGTTGATAAATACCAGCCCGAACCCATATCCACACCCATGTTTCCACATTTTGTCTTTCCTCTCCCTACTTGAGTCAAGAAAATTAATTTGGCCTGGACACAAAGGTCTCCGATACCTTTCCCAAGATTTCCTATGGGTCCCAGTTCATACTCTTGTTCATCTTGACCAAGTCTTGCTTCTGCTTTGGTGAGTCGGACAAAGATCAGGTTTCCGTCTTGCAACTTAATAGATTCTAAGCTCCTGGTGGGCAGGGCATGGCATCATCCAAGTGCATTGTCTGGCACTGAGAGAGAGTGTTCATTGCTATCTGCAGACTTCTCATCTTATCGTTATCATCGCTATGGTGATGCTCACAGGTATCATCTGAGGAAGTATTTGTAAGCCCGGTTTGCCACTAAAGGAACCAAGGCTAGGATTATGTGAAATGACTCCATCAAGGTTGCACAGTTCAGTAAAGTGGACCCAGGGATCGGGACTTTGGCGACTCTGAAAAAAATGGCCTGGCTGTCTCACACCTCTTTCAGCCATTTTTCATTCGTGGGGACTCTACAGCAGTCTCTTATGATTGCCTTGTTTATCAAGTCTGTAGCTCCTATGATGTTCAGCTTCTCATTCCTAAAGGCCATGCATGTTCCAAGGTCCCAGGTAGCTCTCTTTGTGCAGCATTGTGACTCTGAGAATCATTTTCATCTTTTTCAGAAAGGAAACATTTTTTGTAGAGTTACATGGTATCCTTGAGACAAGAAAAGTGCCCATAAAATGCAAATCACAAGGAGAGGGGGTCTGTGGGAAATGAGCTTCTGGCAGCTTTGTAAGGCCACTGTGCTGCATGGGGACCTGCCTGGCACCTCAACTGCTCGTCTTTAATATGGGACGAGTAGAGTCTCATGTGTAGTGTTGGTACTAGCATTCACAGAGACGGCACAATGCACACAGACAATTGTCTCCATTACTAATCCAGCTGAACCTCTGGCCCTGCTTCAGACCGGCCTGCTGTGATTAGCCACATGAGCTTGTCTTCCAACTGAGGCTCTCCAGTGGTCTCTCGTTTAGCCAGTGTGGAGGTACTACTCTATCTGGGTGGTGCTGAGGGTGGGTCATGGGGTTGCCTTACAGACTGGCAGTTCTGTGTCTGGATCCTTGCAGGTCAGCTAGCTGCCTTGGACTTGCCCAAGGATACCCTTACCCAGAAGTCATAGATATCCATTAATCTAGTCCAAATCTCTAAGGCCCCAACAGCAGACTCTAAGCTGTTAACTTTTTCTCCCCATTATTAAGCTAATCAAAGGATCCAGTCATCATAATTCCTCAAGGATACATGTATTTGCCACTAAAGCTTGAGGGATGATCTATTAACTGGAAGTAGCAAATGATGCTGTTTGAGGACATGTCTAATGTTTCATGGGTTAGCCGGGAGCCCCTTTCCTAGGACATTTCTCCAAATCCCTTTTCCTACGTGTCTGACTGTAACCTAATTTAGGTGTCCATACAATGTTGTTTCTTAGAAGCTGCCAAGTATATGACAATCATGTCAGTAGCACTGACAAACAGCCTCTTGCAGAGAACACCTATCTGATATTTTTTTGTCACATTGTGTCTATCTGAGTATCATGAAATAGAAATACCTGGCCTCTACACTTAGACCAGATCAAATTTAAAGCTCAGTTTGGCTACTCGTGAGAATGTGCTTGCACATTGATGCAAAACAATCAAGTAGAGAGCTTGCCCTATTATTGAGGATAGAGGTGACCAAGAACTTTGTGAGGGCCAGCTACCCCATGCTCCTTAGGAGTGGCTTAGAGAGCACTCTGAGAAGAGCGGGAAGAATCGCTGCCCTCCCTCCTCATGTCCCCCAGTGAGGGAAATGTCAGGCAGTGGGCAGAGCTGAGCCAGGAACAAATGCAGTTGAGGGATCCATAGTCCAAGCTACAAGGTCAAGGTGGTTCAGACCCAGACAAGACCCTCGGGGCCTGTTTACACGGCTCCTTTGATTCTGAGACACGAGAATGTGAGGTGTAGAGATGGTGAGCTTTTGTTAAAGGTCGCTTGGCCTTTCTCTGTCACCTTTTTTTCCACCACAAAGACTCCTGAAGTACAATTGTTCACACGGAGCACACAGGTGTTTTGGAGAAAGAATGCATCTGGTACACCTGGAGAGCAATGGCTGACTTTGCCTGAATCATGAGAGCTATGGCAGGGATCCCTGGTACACCCTGGTAGTCTTCTAACTCCTGAACGATAGGCTTCATCTGAGCTTGTTTTTAAGCCTCTGTGGGTCAAATCTTTGAACAGGGTGCCCCATCCCTGGAGCTGTGACCGAATCGTTAGGGAGAATACCAGCTGGCCATTCAGGATGGCCTCATACAGGGCCCCCGGGATCCATGGTGGTGGGGTTTTGTGCAGCCATTAGATACACAGGACATTCTGAGTAGCCAGGGAAAGGATGCATAACTGGACTTCCCAAGGGCAGAAATGAACTCTGCTGCCCTCCCTCACCAGCTCTGGCTGGGACCTGAGGGCTCCTCTGCCCTAGTTCTCTCCTGGAGTGTCCAGTGACCGCCTCCTCTCAGCTGTCCATTCATAGAACTCTGGCCGCCGCGAGCACCCCAGCTGGCGGTGCCCACATTATGCTTTACTTGCTTTGAGCTGCTTTCGGTAATCTGCCTAATGCCCTAATATGCAGGATTACTGGTACCTGGGGAAATGCCCACGGTCTGCTGTCCTACCGCCCAGGATGTGTGAGAGGCTGTGGTGGGCTTCCTCTTCCATTACTGGCAGTGGGGTGGGCATGGAAGAAGGACAGTTCTTCTACTTGTAGGCCTGGGGAACCCTAGGGGAACAGGACCAGGACGATGGTTTGCATGGAGGCACAGAAGTGCTCACCCTTGGGGGGATATTTTGAGTTATGGTATTTCAGTGTTTTCAGCCTATTTCAGAGTGCCACAGTCATTCTCATGAAATAAAGCTGAAATGGGTGTATGGACATTTCAGACTCACCCCCCCACCCCCCAGAAACTGTATTCACTTAGGTGTAGGTGGTACAGAGCCTTGATGGGGTGAACCACTCAAAGACTCTGATCAGATTGTCACAGGGGCTGGGCCTGCCTCCCTGCATGGTCCTCAGTGGTTCCTCACAGAGACTGTGCTTCCTAGGTCAAAGAACTACGGATTTAACTTACTACTTCTTGTTACCCAGGTAAGGACTCCATTCAGAGAAACCACTCAGGCTGACACGGCCACATAAGTCTCCCAAGGTCAGGTCCAGTTCCACCAACTGTCCCTGTTCCTCTAGCAAGACAGAAGGTCTTTGTGCTGTACGTCCAGCTGAGGGCATCTGTGTGCAGGTTCCTGGCTCAACTTGACAGATGGGGAGGGAGCCAAAGGAAGGCAGGGGCATGGCTGGGAACAATAGGCAGATGAGACAATAAACTCAGAGCACAGCCTGAAAATGAGGCACAGGAGACTGAAGTTTCCTGGTCCTGCTTTCTACAAGGGCGCTCTGGAGTAGAGCATCTGCTCTGTCTCTTGGTCCTAGGGCTCCAACTTAAGGTTCCCCGGGATGGGAGCTGCATCTAGTCCCTTGGATGGTCTCCAGGGAAAAGGAGAACTGGTTCTCCTTCAGATCACAACCTCACCCAGGTACCTCAGGGTATATAGGACCCAGCCAGAGAAAGGCCTAGCACACCGAAGCCCTGGGCAGAATGCAGCTGAGCCTCTGTGGATGTGAAGGACAAGGGATAAAGTCAGACCTTTTCCTGCATGGAGAGCCTCGACTCTCAGCAGGAGGGCTGCCCAGCCTGTCAGCGCCCATGTTCATTTCCAATTCAACATCTGACTCCTTGAAGTCGGATTTATGGTTTTGTAGTGGTTCTTGGAGGACAAAGGATGGCATTCCTCTGACCTTGAGTTAACCAACCTCCTGAGGTATAAGGACCTTGAGAAGGTCCCCTGCAGTACATGCAGTAGCAGAAGTGGGTGCAATACACACTCATAATGACAGACCTTAGTGGTGTCAGTTACCCTCCTATTAATTCCTTTCTCCAGCTCCCCTGGCAGGACAGATTTGTGTCGTCCCATCCCCCCACCTCCTCTTTTTTTTTTTTTTTTTTTTTTTTTTTGCTGTCAGGCAGTGGGGTTTGAATTCTGACAGTGTCTTCCTGGGCCAGCTGCTTAGACCTGTAGCTGTTCAATGAGGACATTAGCACCTACCTCACAGGACTGCTGTGATCCTGCTCATAATGGCGGCCCGTGTCATTATCATTACTGTGCTCTTTACTAATATTATCTCCATCCTGTGCCTGCCAAGAACTGGCTTTCATTTGCTGCTGCTCTCTTCCCTGGCCCCTCCTCCTTCCCTCACCTACCTCTTCCTCTTAGGGTCTTCCTTTCCTTCCTCTCCCCATGCTACCCTCCTCCTTCCCGTTCTCTTTCCCTTTTCTTCTCCCCCCTCTTCTTCCCTCTCCCTTTCCTTCCTGCCCCTCCCCTCTCTCCTCTTTTCCCTCTTCCTCCTCCTCCCCAGCTCTCCGAGCTCTTCCTCCCCCACTCCGTGGAAATGGATTTGTACTTACTGTTGTCTGCAGTGTTTAAGTTGTCAGACTGACGGGGGGGGGGGGGGGGGGGGGGGGGGAGCTGCCACCCTGTGGAGCTTCACTACAGTGATCCAAGTCCGTAGGTTTCCAGGTGGCCATGAAAATCCTACCTGGACAGGGGTGTTTCCAGTACCGGGATCAGAAAAGGGTTCAGGGATCAGATGAGGGTCTGAACCAGCACCCAGGAGAGCGGGGTGTGGATATGGGGGAGGGGAGCCGAGGGAGCAGCCAATGGCAGTAGCCTCTAAATAGGGGTAGCCCAGGAAGGTCCTGGCAGCACAGGGAATCCAGTGCAGCTGCAGTGACAGGAATGGGTTTCAGACACTCTGATGAGACATAGGAGTGGGACAGATTGGGTGGGTGGGACGGTGTGAGGACTGGATGTCTTCGAAGAGGAAAGGGCGACTTCAGAAGGGTGTTGGGCACAGTGAGAGAGTGAGACGAGGTTTGTTTTTTTTTTTTTTTTAAAACTGTATTCTCTTTTCCAGATGGCCATTCCCTAAATGACTCCTCAGGCAGGGCATGGGGAACCAGTAAGCAAAGCCTGAGGTGTCGTTAAACCCATCCCAGGCTTGCAGCTCCCAGGGTGGTCCTCTTCAGTCACCTGGACCAGCTGGCTCCCCACCTCGGAGTACGTGCCGAGGTGTGGTACCTAAGGTGACCTTGGCCTCTGGCTGTGCCAGCGTGTGTCTGCGTGCATGTCCTGGTCAGGGAGGGAGCCTGACCAGGCAAGGGCAGGAGAGGGGTGACAGCTGCTCACACCCTACTGGAAGGCTTTTCTGCACAAGGCTTCTGACTGGACTTGTCATGGCAACATCCCTGTGGTAAGAAAAGGAAGGACTCTGCATTCTGCAGCAGGGCAGAGTGAAGTGGTCCAGCCTGTGCTCTGCGAGGCTGCCGGCTCTGGGGTGTGAGGCTCTTCCTGAGAGCAGCCCATTTTCTCACCGGGACTGGAGGATAGGGGTGCCTCCCTGTCCTCCTTATGGAAACGTGGTGTTTGGGGGAGTGCTCTGCTCTGTGTGACCAAGGCCTCTGCAGGAGGGACAGGTGGGACTCAGTCAGCGTTTACAGAGAAGCACACAAGGGTTTGGGGACATGAAATGATTTACCTAAGGCCACCCACAAGCACTGATCTTGGACTTCAGCACCTGGTTGCTCAAAGCTCCTTGTCGTGAATCTGTGCATTGGGGACCTCGTTGGGCTGGCCTGGGTGAGGTCCATGTGGTCTCCTTCACTGTCCTCTCTTTCATATCCGTATAGCCTGGGAGAGGGGCAGGAGCCTAAGAAGTTGCCAAACCCCTTTCTTATTTTAGTATTTCTTTACAAAATAATAGGTTCTATCATGATGTTTTCATTTATGTCTTTGTACATATACTTATTCCCCTCTCTCTTCTCACTGGTCCCCTTCTTCCCCTCCAATTGTCCTGCTTTCATTTCCTATATGTAAGGTGTGTGTGTGTGTGTGTGTGTGTGTGTGTGTGTGTGTGTGTGTGTGTGTGTGTGTGTGTGTGTGTATTCAAATCTAGACTCCATATATGACAGAAAATGTGGTGTTTGTTTTTCCTGAGTCTGGCTTATTCTGTTTAACATTCTGAGGTACTTTCTTAAGTTATAGTGCTGTTTGGTAGCAATGCTCAAATCCCCAACCAATGGTCTATATGCTAACCACCAGTGACTGGGGTCCAGTCAGGCCATTGGCCACAGGTAACTTAAAAGAGATGGGTCCATCTGCATCCATGCCAGTGGGGCATCATGGTGGGAACAGCACTAAAAGGAATAAGGAGAAGGTAGGAAAGGTCATTGCCCAGTAGGGTATGTAGTCGGAGGGGACCGAGGCCATTTTACTCCCCAGTGTTCCCCAGCTTCCTATGCATACCTCCTGGCTCAGAAACTTTCTCTGGTCTCAGAGGCTAACATCAAGGCTAGATGTAAGTCCAGCATACAGCTGTGCCTAGCCAAAGAGGGTGGGCAGGACCAGGTGTAGACAGGACTCAGGGGCCTGCAAAAGAAAGCTGAGTGCCTCTTTATTCAGGAGTCCTCCCAGGGTGGACACTGGGGACTTGTTTCTCTCCCTCTTCTGTGTGTTCCTCTCTTTTCCCCCAAATATCTTGCCTCTGTTTTTATGTGTTTGGTTCAGTCCTCCTGAGGCTGGGGCAGTGAAGTCTGCAGTGATTGCCTCCCTTCGGGGTCAAGGAGAGGGTCATACAGTAATTCCCTGGCCAACACCAAGGTCACCCTCTTTGAGCAGTGGTAGAGTCCTCTGAGGGAAATGGGAAGTCTGGGTTAACTGGACAGATGTTTTGCTATTTAGGAAGTGTATCTTCCCCCTGAGGCAGTGTCATGGAATATAAGAGGAAGGATGTAGTCCCAGGACCTGGAAACTGCCTTGCTCTGACCCTGTCTGTCTTACTTGGAAGGGAGCAGTTGGTCCAATGGAGCCTCAGGTCAGGGTGCATCGAAGAGAACACTTGGTTTGACCTAACTAGTGTGATAATTCCTCTCTAGCTGTCCTGCACAGGGTCTGACAGTCTTGCTGGACCCAGGCAGAAGTAGAGGCACCCGGTCCCGAGAGCCACCTGCCTAGCCAGAGGGTAATACCATGCAGAAGTCACCTGTGTTATCTGTTCTGTTGTCACTTTATGGAGACTCACTTTGGACTGGTGGCCTTCCCAGGGCCCGGAGGCAGAAACTACATTGGAAGCAGCTGTGACCATCGTGGTTTTAACCGAGCACCACATGAACCACCGTGCCTCATACCTTCCCGGAGATGGGCGCCTCTCTCTACTCTGCACAGAGAAGGCAGATGCTTTGAGTCAACACGACCCAAGGGAGTAGAGTGCCCCCAAGTCCTAGTGGGCTCTCTGCTGTCTCAGGTGACACCCGCTCTCAGTGGATCTATAAATTGGCCTGTGAAATTCCACTTATCTGCTGGATTTCTTATGGAGCATAAGAAAGATGGATACACGAAGACTTTTTCTTCCTGATCGTCTAAACCCAGTTCTGGCTTCATAAATGGGGACTGTTGCTGTTATAAGGGGTTCTGTCTAACTCAGCACCTCTCACCTCCTGCGTGTCCCCAGCAGGACCACTTAACCCTCCCGGTCCCACCCCCTTTCCTCTGGTATGTCGAGGTATAGCATTAGTGGAGGGGCGCAGGGCTTCACTTCCCAGGCACAGAAACCCCCAGTTAACCTGGCAGGCTGGCACAGGGCTTGATGTAGCTCCCCGTTTCTGTGGCTCCTCCCCCAGTCCTGCCTCCCACACGTGGTAATTAAGCTCACAACATCGAGTATAAGCAAATAATAACAAGGGCATTATCTCCTGTTAGTTTGTGTTTTTCTGTGCCTATCATAAAGCAATTAAAATAATGAATGCCTTGAAAAACAATAGGTAAGAGGGTTGGAGAAATAGCATGCTATGCGCCGTATACCTCTTATGCTGTGAATTATAGATGCATTAAAACCACGGTGGCTGCAGGGAACTCCTGCCTCTGGGCCTTTTCCATGCTGAAAAATGTCTGTCCTTTGAGACAGCAGGCTCGAACAGCAGGAACTTGGCCCTCCAGGTGGCCAGAGCCCAGTTGGCTGGTGTTATGTATAGCTCAGTTGGTAGTATGCTTGCCTAGCAAGCCCAAAGTCCTGGGTTTGACTTCTAGTAGGGCGTAAACTGGAAGTGGTAGTTGTATGCTTATAATATCAGCACTCCAGAGGCAGAGGCTGGAGTGCTCAGAAGTTCAAGGTCATCCTTGTCTACGTACCTAGTTTGAGGCACTTGAAGCTGCTGGAGACCCTGTCTCAAAATGAAACAAACAAACACAAGAACATTGGTCTGAAAGCCTGTTTCCCTCAGCCCTCACTATTCTTTGGCCAGTTCTGAAAGTGTCAGGTGAGTTTGGCTGAAGGTTCCAGCAAAGTGCTGGAGTTAAGGTCTGTGATCTATTTTGGATGGGCAAGGCCTGTGCCGAAGTTGACCTCACATATGATCGTTAGATAAAATCTACAGCTTCTGGAGTGGATCTGGCACCCTGAGTTAGCTGAACGTACCTTGTGCTTTTTGATTTTGGTACTAGCTCAAGGCTGAGAACCACTGCATTCAGAGTCAATGTCAGATGTAAGGTAGGGGTAGGCATTTTGGGACTCAGTCTGTGTTATGTGCCATTGGACACTGTTTAGTTCTGGGGAGTAGGCAATATTACCCTCATCTCACAGGGCAGTCCCTGAAGTGGTGGGAGGGCTAGATTTCTGTTTTGAATATGTACCTTGGTTACCATGGCTGCCAAGGATGACATCCTCCCTATCCTCCTGGAGACCCATCCTTTGAGTTTCAGCACCAGGACCAGAGCTAGCTGGCCAATGAGACTAACCTAGTATGTTTGAGAGGCAGATGTCACACAAATCAGCAGGTGGCCCAAGGCTTCCCACTCCCAGGCTCCCACTGGGGTTGTTCCAGCTCCTGCAGCTTAAAATACTGGGGAGTAAAATACCATAGGCATCCAGTCCTACAGCCCAGCTTCTCAATTATACTCTACCTGAGCCAAGGTCAGCCAGCAGGAGAAGAGCAGACATCAGACACCTTTCCAAACCTACTCTCCCAGTTTCCCTGCTTCCCTGGTCTCACTGGGCCCACCCTGCTCCTTGCATGAGGTTTCCACCTCTGATTTGGTTCCCCCTCCACAGTCCCAGTTTGGACCAAAGCACAATGATCCCAGTGTTTTTCCTCTTTGGAAATTAATACTAAGATTATAAGTGATGAGTATAATTTACTGATGTCTTTTTCCATTTCCATCTGCACTAATGATCTCAGTGGGTGTTTGAGTATGGGTCTAGTTAAATTTGATTTAGATGAATGATGAGTCTTTAGTATATGTATAAGCCATGCATTTTTGGATATATTTATAAAGATATTTGTTTACCTAAAATTCAAATTTGGCTGAGCATCCTGTATTTTATCTGGTATCCCAAACCCAGGCTCTGGAGGTGACAATGAACAGATACTCAGAATTCTTTTTAATCATTCATTCAGAATTTTGATTGCTTTTGTTGTTGTTGTTGTCTGTTAGGACTCTGTGGTCCAGGCTGGCTTTAAACTTGTGGGCGATCCTCTTGCCTCTGCCTCCTGAGAGTATAGGTGTGTGCCACCATGTTATTGTACTAGCTTTGTGCTTTAGACTGTGTTAGGTGTCAGGACTGTCAGCAGTGTTGGATTGGGTTGGGAAATGAAATAAATAAGTGAATTATAGAGTATATTAGAAGGTTTAAGTGCTATGGAAAACAGTAAAGCAAAACAGTTGGCTTGGAAGAAAAGAGTTGGCGTTTTCAGAGGGTAGTGAGAAAGACTTGATTGGGAAGTTGAGAGTGCATGGGTGAAAACTCAAGGAGACAGAGGCAGAAGCAAGCCTTGGGCAGTGAAGGATGGGAGCATCCTAGGCTCAGGGCACATTGTGTGCAAAGGTGTATCATTTACAGCTTCATGTGGGGTTTGGATATCTGAAACTTCCTTTTTTCAAGCATATTTCAAATCTGAAGGGGGAATTTATTGTCTCTTGTAACCCAAAGATCTGGGCTTTGGGCACATCTGGATCCAGGCATTCAGACGATGACATTAGTAGCTCATCACATCTTTCCTCCATATTGTCTTCCTTTTCAGGAAAGGATCACTTTCCCTAGCTGTTTCAGCAGATGTACCTACTACGCTTGAACCTTATTGGCTTGGCAGAGTTGTCTGATTGTCCCTGGCCCAAATGGGTTTTGCCAGGGGATAGAATGCCTGATCCATCAGTCTGTATTGCTGGAACGGTTGTGGGTTCTTCATGAGTCCCTTTTGAATGGCATAGACAGAGGAAAAAAGGTGGAAAATTAGTAAAGGGAAGTGGGGCTTGCACTATGAAGGCATAATGACTTGTGCCTAGACAACTTTGTGCTGACTGCATCCCCTCTTAACTACTGTGTGGCCAGAAACAGGTTTGTGCCTTTACCTCTAAAGTGGTCAGAGAATAATGCCAGCATTCTTTCTATTCGGAGCATTCTAAAAGGAAATTTAAAAAAGGATTCTTTGTGTGCCATAGCATGCCTGTGGAGGTCAGAGGACCACCTTGGGTCCTATCTGTCCACCTTGTTTGAGACAAGATGCCCCTTTTGCTTGTCTCTATTGTGTATGTTGCCACACTAGTTGACCTGTGAGTTTGTGGAGGTCCTCCTGTCTCCGCCTTCCATCTTTCTGTAAGGGTGTTGAAGTTACAGATTTACTCTACTGTGCCCCCTGTAACATAGATTTGAGGGGTTTAAGCTCAGGTCCCCACACTGCATGGAAAACGCTTTACCCACTAAGCAACCTCTACAACTTGATTTGTTTTTTTTAAAAAACAAAACTAAATTAAACAAAATATAATCCATAACCATCTCTCCTCCCCCACCTCTATCTTTAAGTCACATTCCCTCATCAGGAACCCCTTTGGATTCTGATTCTTTATGGGTGGGCATCTTATTTAAATTCAGTTCTCTCCAATGTCTCAACGCTGATTCTCTCTGTTGCCAGGAGGCCCAGAAGATAAATAATGGCTCCAGCCAGGCAGATGGTACTCTCAAGCCAGTGGACGAAAAAGAGGAGGTGGTGGCAGCCGAGGTCGGCTGGATGACGTCCGTGAAGGACTGGGCAGGGGTGATGATCTCCGCCCAGACACTGACTGGCAGAGTCCTGGTGAGTCCCCGGCCCCTCCCATGTGAGGTGGTCTTGCATCTGGGAAGGGGGTTTGCTTGGGGGAGATGATGATGCTCTGAATTTTCTCGAGGGCAAGTAGGATGAGTGGCCAGTGCTCCCCAGAGCTCATGGATCAGCATGGCACTCTACACAGACCCAAGCCTGTAGTTTGGCGCTGTCTACAGAGAGTGAGCCATCATCGTGCATTCACAACCTGCTTGGGGGGGTGCGCTGAACTGCCTGTCAGTAAAACAGATGTACGTGTGCGTGGATGAAAACAAGCACACTATACCTGTACTATCTCGGAATAAAGGATGGGGCATAGCAGCATAAACCAGAAATGTGTCCAGAGTTTGTTAGTGCAGGATTAGGAGTCTTTCTATCTTCTCCCCCACTCCCTCAGAGAGAGAGAGAGGGAGGGAGGGAGGGGGGAGAGAGAGAGAGAGAGAGAGAGAGAGAGAGAGAGAGAGAGAGAGACAGAACAAGTTTCTGCTGTCCTCTAGTGGCCTGGCAGAACCTGCTTGGGTGCAGCGTCCTAACCTGCACAATGTGAACTAGCTCCTGCAGTCCTCATATGGAGACTATGAGCAGCTCCTGTATGTGTGCATGCATGTATATGCATGTATGTGTGTGTGTGCTATAGTGTATATGTGGTGAGTGTATTATAGTGTGTGTGTTATGTATGTATGTGTTGTACTGTGTATGTGTAGTCTGTGTTACAGTGTATGTGTGTGTGTGTTATAGTGTGTATGTGTAGTCTGTGTGTTACAGTGTGTGTATGTTATAGTATGTATGTGTAGTATAGTTTGTATGTGTAGTGTGTGTGTTATAGTATGTGTGTGTTATAGTGTATTTATGTGTGTTTTAGTGTGTATATGTGGTGTGTATATGTTATAGTGTATGTGTGGTTTGTGTGTCTGTGTGTTATAATGTGTATATGTTACAATGTATATGTTTAGTGTATGTGTTTGTTGTATGTGTGGTATATTGTATATGTGTGGGGTGTGTGTGTGTTTGGGAGAGTGTATATGTGGTGTGTGTCTGTGTGTGTATGCATGCTGTACTCTGGCATTCTTGGGTGCCCTGTTTCTGGGCCTGTCACCAAGGCCTTCCACAGTCAGGGCTTGCTCATGCTGATCCTTTCCCAGGCACACCCTGCCTCTCTCATCTGCTAACAGAGAGCTGGGCTTCACCAGTTGGCCTCATGAGCCCCTGGTTTAGGGTAAGAATTGTGAGTGGCAGGATTGTAATGGCTACACCACTTTTCTGGGGCCAGAAGGCTGTAGGAGTTATCGGTGTTTCAGTGCAAAGAATAGTGAAGAAAAGGGCAGATGGGGACTGTTGCCAACTCCTGACAGGCCTGTGACCCCCCCGCCCCCAGGTGTCTCCTTTACTATTGAAGCCCTGGCTGGTGGCTTTCTTGGGTCCGCTCTGGGTCAGGAGTTGCCTGATGATGTGTTCAGGTGACTTCTCCCTGTGACTCTGGCATATGTTTTGTGCAGGTCACCCTTTGGGACTTGAAATCGGGGTTCAGTCAAGAGTCATTTGGCTGGTAGGTAGAATAAGCAGGGACCTCATCAGCTATTGGATCAAAGATCAAGCTGGGGCTTTTCCCCAGAAACTGCTTCTTTGGTGAGGAAGTGAATGCCAATGAAGAAGGTGATGAGTCTCCCTTATCCAAATCCTTACTGGGTAGTATTTGGGAGAGATGCCTCCCACATTGCTGGAGGGAGTGGGAAAGACACTGCATGCCCTGCTTGAGGAACTCAAGGGACCAGCCAAATAGCCTGATAGGAGAACAGGACCCTGGGATCTAAGGGACCTTCTGTGAGCTCAGGCCGTAAAGTCATGCTGGTGACAGCTGAAGACTAACTTCAAAAGAGGGGCATGGAGGTGGCCCTTTGGAGGACAGAGAACTAGCAAGGTCAGTTGCTACAAGGAGGAAGACAAGGGGACTGTTGGGTCCTTAGTGAACCAGGAGAGGGTCTGATGAGGACTTGCAGGTGGCTTGCTGCTGGATATGGGGACCACTGTCATCTATTTCCTCTTCTCATTCTCTAAGTAAGCTTTCTGTTGCTCTTTCACACAGGGATGTGAATAGATGTTACCCTGGAGATAAGTGAGGTTGGGTTCTGGGTCTGGATATGCTTGTGTGTCAAGAATGAAGCCATGCCTTCCACACATATGGTGGTGGTTCTGCGTGGTCATGAGAATGATCTACGATAGCCATACTTTCAACTTTTAATGAGTGAGTTTAAGTATACAGCAGGCTACAGTAAAGGGGAAAACAGCATGCAGTGGATAGATATCCAAATGCCATCAGACTGGTATACAAAGCACCCAGCAGAAATTGCCAGTTGGAATTCCCGAATGGGTTTTTTTCTTCATGGCTGAACGTCCAGTTTCTCTTTCCCATGGCAGGCACTTTAATATCATGGGGCAAGCGGCAGTCACATCTATTGGAAGTTGCTTACTTTCTAGCTGTTCTCAAGAATACAATGCGTTTATGCTTGGCCTATTTTATCTTCCCTGTCACAGAGTTTGGTGGAGGGCAGCCCATCACAGAAGAGGGGCCTTGGAGGACACTTTGAGACACACATGCTTGGGTCTGAAATGGGGTAGGGACAGCCTCATTCCAGAGACTGCTTCTCAGGGAGATCATACAGCACCTGGTAATTTACCGGTAGACTGTGCATTCCAGTGGCCATGGCAGACACAGAGGGGTGGGGTTTGGAATGAATGTTATAGTTGCTCTTGTCTGAGGCCATTACAGCACCAATGTGCTTCGTCAGAACCAGCTGAGGGTTCCCAAGCACCAGCTCCGGGCCAAAGGTTTTATCTGATAAGGCGGGAAGTAAACATGAACACTGATCAGTGGTAGAGTTCTTACTTAGCATGCATCAGACCCTGGCTTCAATGACAAGTACCCCAAAACAGAGAAAGGCTAAATGTGGTGGTGCCTTCCAGGCCTTGGGAGGCTGAGGCAGGAGGATCATGAGTTCAAGGAAAGCCTGTGTTACATAGCAATATGCTGGTTTAGAAACAAACACAATCTGACCAGAGGGAGGAAGGGACTCCTTAGTGGGTGAGCTAGAAAGAGTGGCTGTGATGGAAAGCGTTTGATTTCTAACTAGACACCCACTGTTCAGTTTCCCTTTTCAAAAGTGGATCAGCATCTTAAAAGCCAAGGGGAGGAAATAATGTCATCAAGGAAAGCAAGCTGTGGGAGCAGAACACAGTGCATTATGGGACTCCGGAGGGTTGTCCAATAAGGCCAAAGGCCAAGAACACCAAGGCATTGGGCTCAAAGAAGGCCTGGAAGGTTGGCTGGAGACAGTTTGTCTGGCCTGAAAATACCAAGGTAATGAATGTGGGCAAAGTTGGTAGGACAAGGATATTTTGAGAGTGGGGTGCTTAGGTTGGCCGTCAGATAGCCACCTGGGAGGGGGTGGCTGCTCAGAAGGGGAAACCGGAGCTGGGAGATCCTGAGACAACTTAGTGAGCTGCTACCCCCATGATAGCACAAGAGGGAAAGGCCTGAAGTGTAAACGGGTCAAAAGGTCAGGGAGTGGATATGAGTGATATTATACAATTGGGGTACATAGAGCCAAGTACTCCCCCCAGACCACTTCAATACCCCGCATGTACCATCACTAATATTATGGAGAGTATCTTGTAAGCCCTACAGGCACCATGTCATCCCGGTTCCTTGCCATCGTTTGGAAAGGCCTGGACCTGGCTACTGTGTTTGCTCACATGGGCTGCATAGCTCTTGGGTTGCTGTGTTCTACTTTCATTCCTGTTGCTAAGATAAAACATCCTGCAAAAAGCAACTCAGGAGGGAAAGGGTTTATTTTAGCTCATAATTTTTTCCCCACAGTCTACTCTCTCTTGGGAGAGTCAAGGTGACAGGAACTTGAGGAAACTAGTCACATTCACAGGCAAGATCAGAAAGGCAATGAACGTATCATGCCCACTTGTTTGCTTCTTTGTAGTCAGCCTAGTTTCTCCTTTTAGGCATTTCAGGAACCCCTCTTTAGGGAATGGTGCTGCCCACAGTGGGCAGGTCTTCCCATACCATTTAATTTAATGAAGACAGTCCCCCATAGACGTGTCCACAGGCCAACCCAGGGTAGACAGTTCCTCAATGAGACTCTTCCCAGGTGATTCAATGCTGTGTCAAGTTGACAGTTAGAGCTAGCCATCACACAGGGGCTCATCACAAGGAAGTAGGCTTTTCTTACCAAAGAATCCATCTCTCCTTCACCACTGAGAAAAATCAAACCCCAAGGAGGGATTTCGCTTGGAATACAGAAAGCAAAGCAGCTGTTAATGGAAAAGCCAGCTGGGTAGCTACATGGACTTGAGACACTCAGCATAGTGTTCCTCCTGGATTATGACTGCCCAGATAAGGACAATGCATTTTCTAAGTCACTACCAGATGTTACTCTGGCTGTGACAATTAACATTACTGTTTTCGAGCGAACAAGGTCTGAGGGCCCCAGTCCTGACTCCCTTAATCCTCACAGGTAGGAGCAGGTCCATGCCCAGCCTTTTTGCCTAGGACCGCCCAAGGTGTCACAACTGCTCTCTGCTCTCCTTGGAGAAAGTCCTGCCGGGGTGCTGGACTCCCATGGAGGGAGGGATCCCTGTAGCACAGAGCAGTGTCTCAGAGCTCTTTGAGGAGAAGGCAGAGCCTGGCTCTGCCCAAAACACGAGTTTCACACTGAAGTAGCCACACACAGGACAAAGCTGGCGTGCCTGTTCTGAGCCCAAAGCTGTGTTTGTTTTGAGCTATCCAGATGTTTATCCCTGTGACAGTGGGACCAAACCAATATTAGACACCAGCTGTTGAGTTTCTTTTTTCAATTTTTAATCTGTTTTCCTTGATGGATGCTCAGGAGCTTGGCCTCCACATCTGAGCCCCCCCCTTCACCTGGCTGGTTGTTACAGGTGAGGCTCTTAAGACTGGAATATGATGGGTGAGGTTCAGCAGGGAAAGGATTGGCTAAGTAACCCAGATTATCTGTAACATCTGACCTCACTGGCAAAGCACCACGTTCGTCTGATAAATGGTAATTTCTTACCAGCTCTGACTGTGTGCTACATAAAACAGGCATAAAACAACAAGCAAGAAAAACACAAGTGTGAATTACTCACACTGTTGGATTGCATAGGTAATTATACAGCTCCATTCCAGAAGTGACAGGTGGTCGGCACCATTTAACTGGGGCCTCAGCACCAAAGTGATCAGTTCTTCGACCCTAAGGTTCCAGGTCTCAGAATGGCCTTTGCCCAGTCACTCTCCTTAGGACCAGGCTTGCTGGCCCCAAATCAGCAAGACTGAATGGACAGAGCCCCCTTCTGAAACATAGGCCTGAGCCATACTATGCTAGAGTAATGCCAGGCAGACGAGAGTTATTGCTGCCTTTGTTTCATTTTTTAAATTAAAGAATATCTTCTTGAAAGTTTTTAGTTTAAAAACACTAGTGTGTGTGTGTGTGTGTGTGTGTGTGTGTGTGTGAGAGAGAGAGAGAGAGAGAGAGAGAGAGAGAGAGAGAAGTTTGTGAATATTGGGCTTGTGTACCTATGGAGATAGAGGCAAGACCAAGACACCCAGCATCTTCCTCCATAGCTCTCTCCTCTATTGACTTGAGACAGGGACTCTCTCTGAACTGGGCACTCATTGTTTTGGCTAGGCTGGCTGATCAGCGAGCTCTTACCATATACCTGTCTCTGCCCCAACCCCACCATGCTGGGGTTACAGAAATAAGTAGCCATACCTGGCTTTCTACCTGGATGCTAGGGATTAGAACTTGGGTCCTTGTGCCTATAGCATACATGCTCTTAACCACTGAGCCATCTCCCAGTCTCCAAATTAAAGACTATAAAAGTAAAATCAGTCCTCTCTACAGGTTCATCATCCATGGATTCATTCAGTCACCTATCAAAAATATTGGGGCACAATTGCAACTCACTGAACACGTGTGGCCTCTTTTTTTTTTTGTCTTCCCCAATAAACATAGTGGAGCAGTTATTTCCATTACATTTACATTGTGTTAAGTATTACAAGTAATCGAGGGATGGTTTCAAACCTATGGGAGGGCATGCGTAGGCTCTCTACAAGTACTACACCATTTATATAAGGGACTTATGCATCTTCAGATTTGGTACCCACAGGGAGTCTTGGAAGCAATCTCCCACAGATGCTGACGGACAATCGTAGAACAGTACATACTTATTTTAGAATTCTGGAACATGTTGGAAGAATCACTGACAATTTCCATTTTGGGATATGGAGTTGGCCCACGCTCAGTGATACTTCAATATAGAGGAAGATATCTTCAGGATTCTTCCCAAGTGTTTGGGCATTGATGAGGACTGTGTTGCTTACATTTCACCTTATTTACTTCAGGCACACACTCATGGAGAAATTAAATTAGCTGCTTTCACCAGGGGTCACACTTCTGTTAGTTAACAGCATGATTATTCTAAATTGGGAAAGGGGTTATGTCTTTCTCTGGTGGCTACTGTGAGCCAAGATTGACTGGCCCATGTGAACGGAGAGACTCCCAGGTTTGAATTCTTTGTGAGATCATCTACCCCATTTTCCTGTTTCTATTCTCTTTCCCTCTCTATTTCAAATGTTTTACTTTCCTATTTGACATTATATACACACACACACACACACACATGCATGCTGTTAGGTGTTCCATGCATTTTTGTGAGCCAAATTAAACCCTTATAAGGCTAAAGTGGTATCTTAAAACAGGGATAGGGCAAGAAACACTTAGGCCAGTTTTTGTTTGTTTGTTTGTACTTTGTAGACTCATAAACCTAAAGTCAATATAGATATTTTAGTTCAAGGTTGGTAAATGTTCATGTTGTGAACAGGTTAGGCTATGTGGACTGTGCAGACTCCATCATAACTACTTCATAATGTCATTTTGGTTTGAAAGCAGCCACACACATTCACAGAGCAACTATATTTCAATAAAACTTTATTGACAAAGGCAGGTGGTGAGCTGGATTTCTTTCACAAGCTGCAGTTCATCCCCTTACTTTATATAAAGAAATCAGAGGGTAGGGAATGAGAGTCTTGTAGAACAAGAGTGGTAGTACCAGAGAACCCATTTGTAAGGAAGAAAGATGTAGGCACAGGTACACACACACACACACACACACACACACACACACACACACAGCAGCAGCAGCAGCAATAGCAGCAGCAGCGTCATTGTCATTACCATCATCTTCATAGTCATGTTCACATCTATGTTGATATTGGAGGGACTGTCTCTCTAGGAAGTCTGTCTTGTAGCTAAAGATAGCTTCACCTCAGGGTCTGAGCCATGTCTGCATTGCCTGGACTTCCTGTCAGCCCTATGACAGATGCAGTGTTTTGTGACTCTCTTAAAAGACTGGTTTTCTCAACACCCTACCCCCACCTCCTTCGGCAAAGGGAAAGCCCTTAGCATCATTCATTTTAGTTACTTTCCCGATTTGCTTATGTTACTGCACTTGAATATTGCTCCAGGAAACATGCAAATCTAATTCCACCAACTGAAAACATTTGCTATTTGCTGCAATGTCTAGGGGATGCTTTATCAATGTATGGAGAAACAAAATGCCAGTCTCACCCTTTATCTTTCTAAATAGGTCACATGGGTGGCATTTGACACATTATGTACCCAGCCTGGGCCATTTTATTCTTATCTCCAAGGGCTCAAGAGAAAATAGATATTTAGCATGCCTTTCGAACAGAAGTAAGCCCATTGGGTTAATGGGGTGAAGTAGCTATGCAGTCGCTGTTGAACTGTTTGAACATGGCACCAGGTCAGTGAAACAGAGGGGGTGTACATGTGCATAATGAATCTGCCACGTGACATACATTGCTGCCCTTTCTTACTGTATGGGGACTCGTGCTGTTAGCCATGCTTCTCATATGTATCCGCTCCTTTTTTTTTTCCTCAGTGGAGCTTGGTGGCAAATTTGCACATAGCACACATGTCCATCTTCTTCTCTCCTCCTTGCATCTAGGCTTCATCCTTTTGTATTCTTGGCAAAGCTACATAAAATTGCCACATCACCTGCAATTACTCTGTGGAGCAGAAAGAGTAGAAATCTTGTGCGGTTGCATTCTGGGTAGTGAGCTCTCCGATTGGAAGTCAACAGGTTTGATTGGCATCACCACTCCTGAAAGAGGCTTTGACTCAAACGACTCACACAGTAATTCCCCACTAGGAGTTACATTGTGCCTCTTTATTTAATCCTGTGTTTGTACTTTGGTGTTAGTCAAAAAGCCAAAGATGATGTATTACATTTTTATATGGTTAAATAACTGTTTCTGACTTTGATGGAAGAGGCACTGGAGTTATGACACTTGTTATTTGTGACCTGGTACCATTTATTCAACTGGGAGATGTATGTTAGAGTGATTGCACCAAGCAGGCTCCCACTGCAGGGAGTGAGCTGCTAGAGTTGTTCACATTTGGATTTTGTCACATAACTACCGACAATTGGTCAAACTTAATCCTCGTTGCTTTAATTAAGTGGCATTGAATCCAAGAGATGCTTCAGGATAAAAATGGTTCTCTGGGAACTTGAACAGACTCCATTTCTTATCTGATCTTGGAGATTCCTATGCTTGCCAGCATATAGATGCTCACAGAAGCATCCGGAACAGGAAAGTAAAAAAGGTTCTGTTTTAACACAAACTTCCAGTCTTTTTTTAAAAATTTATTTGAAAAGTTCTATTCAGTTCTTGTATCACGGGGACAGCACATGCCACGGCACACTGTCTTAATCAGGGTTTCTATTGCTGCAGTGAAACACCATGACCAAAAAGCAAGTCAAGGAGGAAAGGGTTTATTCAGCATATGCTTTCATATTGCTATGCAACACCAAAGGATGTCAGGACAGGAGCTCAAGCAGGGCAGGAGCCTGGAGGCAGGAGCTGGTGCAGAGGCCAAGGAGGGGTACTGCTTACTGGCTTGCTCCTCATGGCTTGCTCAGCCTGCTTTCTTAGAGAATCCAACCACCAGCCCAGAGATCGCACCACCCATCATGGGCTGGACCTTCCCCCATCAATCACTAATTCAGAAAATGCCTTACAGCTGGATCTGATGGCCTTTTCACAATTGAGGCTCCTTCCTCTCTGATAATTCTAGCTTGTGTCAAGTTGACACAAAACCAGCCAGCACAGCCACGTATTGAAGTCAGAAGACAACTTGTTGGAGTTGGTTTTCTACTTCCCTCTACCATTTGGGTCTCTGGGGTTGGACACAGGTTGTCAGACTTGGTGGCAAACACCTTTACCATTTCACTGGCACCAGAAGCTTCCATTCTTATTTCCCCATGGGACCTTTCTCCCACGACACAGGTGTGACAAGGCTGAACTTACCCAAGGATCTGCTGGTTCTAGCACATGGGTCACAATGGCTCAGTGCCTTGTTTGCATGGCTTAGGAGCAAAAGATAGTTTTTTCACATTTTCAAATTGCTTTAAAAAAAAAAACCTAAAGAATATTTTGTGACAAGTATATGAAATTCAAATTGCATTGTCCATAAATTTGAATTGCTATACAGCCATGCTCACTCTTTACATAGTGTCTGTGACTACTTTTATTAGACAATCCAGCATCCATAGAGTCGCAAACACTCACCAGCCTAAAACTGTCTGTCCCCATAGTGAAAAGGTTTGTCACCCCCTCTGAAAGTGGTGAAATTCTTCCTAAATGGCCAGTGGGACTGGTTCCCAAGTTGCCCGCTGCACATGGTAATAGATAGGATGTAGTATTTCCTCACTGTTTGAACAATGTGCCTGTGTTACTCCTATAAGCTCAACCCAGTCTTAGGCAGAGTGTAGAAAGAGAGGGAGGCCAGAGCCGAGTGGCCCCAAGCTGCCAGCAAGTTCTTTGTTGGGCTTAGCAGCCTCAGCCTAAGGGCTGGGCACATTGGGCTCCTGAGAACTTCATAGCAAGGTCACTCCTTGCAGCTTCTCACTCACTTGGTGCCCTCCTGCAGTCTGCTACCTCAAGCCCTTCTCCCTGGACATCCAGAGTACAGTCCTTCCCTCTCCCCGGCTCCTTGTGGGAAGGACCCTCATGATCCGGGTCTGTGGGGGCAGGCTCAGCTCACACTGGCTGCTGGCCTGTAAAGGAGCACTCAGTGTGCCTGGCTCCCCAGTGTGCCCTGTAAAAAGCCCAGCTGCTAATTTTACTAGCTGGCAGGTTGTCCCCTCTGGCCTCCCCAAAGCATTTGGGAAAATGAAGGAGAGAGTCAGAAACCAGACAGTTCTGGAGAGAGGAAGATGTTTCTGGCCCAAGAGTCCTATGCTGGCCCAAGAGGCTCCCCAGGCATTGCTCATGTTTCTGTTACTCCTCTACCTTGGGATGTCCAAGTGAAGGTGATGGGGGATGTGCTTGCTTTTGTCTTTTTCTCAACCATTTGCCTATCCACCTCTCTGGAACTAATAAACCATGTGTTTCTTAGTGTTTCCTGATGACCCCCCCGCCCCGTCCCCATCCCCTTCCCCCAGCCTCTTTGGGGCTGCAGGCTAGGAGCTCCACCCTTCACCAAGCCGGGGTCTGACTGAAGCCTTAGCGCCTTCAGTCACTTTTTCAGGTCATCAGAACATACCAGGAGGTGAGACGGAACACTTCGTAACAGCACATCTCCTGTACTCTTGGCAAGGAGCTGCTGTGGTGTGGTCCTTGGAATACAGAGGGCCTCTGTGTGTGTCGCAGCTGAGGCTTCAGCCAGACGGTACCATCCCCATCCTACCTCTCCCGGGGCTTTTATTCTGGGCCAATTGCTTCATCTTTTGAAGCCACAATTTCCTCATCTTGGTGATGGGGATAATGACAGACTCTGAGTCTTCCTGTTGTGGTGACAAGTTCATGAATAAACGCCAGAAAAGTGCCTCTTGTGTGGTTAGTGATTAATACGCATTGGCTCTTATGGTTTGTGTTACCTTTCAGCTCAGGTGCCAGGTTACAGTGGGCTGTCATGGAGAATTACAAAGGCAGGGAGGGGAGAACAGATCCTTTTGGGGGGGGGGCTGAGAGAGAGACAGAGACAGAGAGAGAGACAGAGAGACAGAGACAGAGAGAACATGTAGACTTGAGGCCTCTCTGAGCTCAATATTTTCTCAGAGGGCCAAGGAGCTCTGAGCAAGGCTTCTGGCAGTTCTGGGCATAGCAAGCAGTCCCTGGTGTGGATCTAGTCCATCAGTGTTTGTTCTGCACACACCCTTCATTCAGCTCCATCCAGGGTCTGGTCCTTCTGAGACTGGACTGGCTCATGCCAGCCTGACTCACCATTATCATGATGGCCAGAAAATTCTAACTTCATATAGAGAGCGCCTCCTCGAGATGTTCAAAGGCCAGAGGCAGGGCTGTGCTCAGCTCCCTGGAGCTGTATATTGCGGGCATGTGTGTCATAGGAAACCATTTGGTAGGGTAACAGGTGAGCCCCATGGAAAGGGAGAGTCATGGGCACTCAGTGTGGTCTCTATGTCCAGTCCTCCCTGGAGGTTGCGTGATCCTGACAGGGATGATTTCAGTGAGCATGTCAGTACTGTATATGAGAAGGTGTGTGTAACATTTTGGTGGTCAATGGCCATAGAGCCATTGAATGGACATGGGAAGGTGTGGTACTTTGGAAGAAGATGTGGGTGAACATAGATTCAACTGTACACGTGAGGCATGTCCTCTGGTCTCTCCATCCAACCTGTCAAACATCTCAGAGAACCTGTTAGAAATCAGCCTCCATTCAAGGCAACAGGCACCTCTTCTTTCTTCCAGACCAGAAAACTCAACAGAGTACAAAAGATGCAAAGTGGAAAGTAGGGTGCTCACTTCGGCTTGAATGCTGTGGGGGAGCAGGGCTTTTGAAATAGAGTTTAGTGACCCACTCATCGGTCCCTTGAGCAGACCTGGGAGCTTGATGTTTCTAATTCTGGGTTCAGATCCTGTGTGTCCCTGCTGCTGGATCCCAGGAACTGAGTTAATACATTCATATGACTAACATCAGCCAGCTACTTCTGCCTGCCTTCCTGACCCCCGTCGGTTTCCTCCTTCCCAACCAGTACGAGCTGGTGCCCCCTGGAGGCTTAGTAGGGAATGGGTGGTTCAGAGCTCGCCACTCAGTGTTATCCCACCCGGCTTCTCAGGCCCCCACCCTCGATGGGTTAGCTGTGGCTATTTGTGAGAAAAAAATCTCTTAGGGAGCTGTGACTCTCCTTAGGGCCTTTATTCCAGCTGCAAGAAAGTTTAGTAGAGAGACTCAAAAATAGAGACCCTGGCGGTGATGAAGTTGCTCACACTCAGGGCCACATGCAAGCTGACGCTTCCAAGTTTAGTTTGCGAGGCTATGTTTAGGAGGAGGCAGACGGACTCGTGCCTGTGGGCCCTAAACACTCCAATCTGGAGGACTAAGAATCCCCATTTAGAGAGTCAGAGTCCAGAAAAAGGCATCTTCCAGAAAAGACAAGTTTAGGGGGAGTCGACAGCAACCCAAAGCCACCATTTGGCCTCAGAATTTTTTATTATAAGAAATGTTCTTTCCTGCTTGAGAAGGGAGTGAGGGCCTGCCAGTTATTTCTTGAGTCTGTCTTAAGGAGTCAGAACAGTCATAAACTTAATTAAACACACCCAAGCCTCTGATGCACCTGGGTCCGCTTTTTGTCCATCCAGTTAATTTTAGTTCATGAAATTAGCCATGAGCTGACATGGACAGCCTGGGGAGGGTGAAGGCAGATGCCTCTGAGTGGTAGCTTGGATCACAGTGTATAAGCCTGCAAGGACACAGGTTTTAATTTAGCCTGGGGCATCCAAGGTTCCCTACACCTATGTGCCTCCACCCTAGGCAAGCAGACCGTTGGGTCTTTCTTGTTCACAAGAGATGGGTTAATCCATTCAGTAAATGGACACGTCACACTGACTCTTCCGAAGGCACGGAAGCCCAGGATCCAGCAGATTACCTGAGACAGTCAAGAAACGATCACCTTGGACGTCTGTCTCCCCAGCCCTCTTTCATTTTTAATGTCTCCCACCTGACCCCCTTGTGTGATTGTGGCTGGAGCAACTGTCCTAAGGGAGGTAGGGAATAGATCACCAGGTGGAAACAGGACAAAAAGCGCTGTCACCCACCATAGTTGCCTACAGTTACAGTAATAATGGCATGAAACAGGGGACAGATCACAGGAGGTTTGTATTTCAAGGGGCAATGGCTGCCTGGTCTCTGGCTGCTATCAAACCCTGCCAGATCCGTTGGCGTGTGAATTTTGGGGCATGGTGTTTGGAAGACCCTAGAGAGAGGTCCCGACCCCACCCTCTCCTTGCTTCCGGAGAAGGGTCTGGATGTGATGGATTTCCTGGAGGGTCTATGCTGAACCCAGCTTGCAGACTGGACCCTCAGAGAGCTGTCTACCCAGGCTTCTGTCCCTGCCCAGAGCACAATTCCATTCAGTAGCTGTTTAGTTCACAGGCACCCTTTGTGTGTTGTTGGGGAAGAAGCCATGATTTTGTGGTTTCTCTGTAAGCCAGGAGCTGGGTAACTTAGTTTCTTAGCCACCTCAGAGTTTTCCAGGAGAAGGTCTGGAGAGACAGGTCACATGGTAAAAGCACTTGCTTTGCAGGCACAGTGACCCAGGGTTCAATCTCTAGGACCAACATAAAAAAGCCAGGTGTGACAGTATGCGCTTTTAATCCCTGTCCTGGGGAGGTGGAGACAAGCAGATCTGTGAGCTCCGTAGCCACCCAGGCTAGCCTACTTGATGAATTCTAGACCACCAAGAGGGAGACCCTATCTCAAACAAAAACAAAAGGTGCCTGAGAAATGACCCCTGAGGCTGTCCTCTAGCCTCCACAAAACTGTGTGTACTTGCACACACACATGCATCCATGTACACATGAACACACACACACACACACACACACACACACACACACACACACACACACACACAGCTTAGATAAAAAACAAACAAACAAAAAATTATCACCTGGGTTTATGCTATATGCCTCTCTGGGCCTCTGGAACTCCAGACCCTCTGTGAGAGTGATCTAGACACAAGAGGGAAAACCAGATCTCTTCTGTCAAAGGAACTAAGGTGAACAGATAGCTGCACTCCAATCCTGCCTCTGCTGTAACCTCCTAGATGACCTTGAGCAAATCAGAACTCAGTGTGTCCATGGGTAAGATGAGGAAGGCCAGGAGTTCCTGAGCGGCCTGTTCCTTCAAAGGTTCACCAAGCTCTGTGCTTCTCATTCCCTTCCTGACTTACAACCAGAAAGGGCAGTGGGGACTTGCCTCAGACCTGTCGTGTGCCTGGTCCTGTGACAGGCACTGGCAAAGCATCATGTTAGTCTTTTTTCTTTTTCTTCTTCTTTTTTTTTCTGCTGTTGGTGTCATTGGAGAGGTGTGGGATAGATATGGGCAGTCCCTTCCTGGCCTTCCACTCAGATTACTCTATGTGAGCTAAAATCTCAAACTCTTGCGTGGCTTACAGGCCCTGAGAGAGAGGGCCACTGTCTCCCACTAATCTACTTTAATCTTTTTCCTTCCTAAATCTCTTCCTCGTAGACACAAATATACAGAGAAGAAGGGGAAGCTTCTAGAAGGGACTGTAGCCAGAGGATGCCCCTGGAGGAGGACCTATACCCTCTGATCTAGGGGATTGGATTCTTTTCAGATGTTTCAGTCATGGAGCCTGTATTAGTTATTAATTTTTCACTGCTATGATAAAATCCTGGAGAGAAGCAACTTCATGGAGGAAGGACTTCTCTTGCATGCTCAGAGAGCCAGAGTCTGAATCAGGGAAGGCCTGGTGAAGCGCGTGGCTGCCCGGCAACTGTGGCAGCCATTGCACGAGGCTGCTTGTTCATGCTCAAATGGACCAAGAAACAGAGAGCGGGGCCAGAGCAGGGGCTAGGTTAGAATCCACAAGGCTAGCCCTCCAAGGACCCACTTCTTCTCACCAAGCCCCACCTCCTAAAGGTTCTCCAACTTCCCCAAACAGCATCCCAGATGGAAACCAGGTATTCAACACATGAGCTACCCACAGACCAGTTACAGAGCCCTTTCTTAAGCTATTGTCACACAGACTTCTCTGAGGGACTTTTGCTCTGACCATATGTAAACTGTGACATCCCCACTGGTTCTACAATGGTTTGAAGGGATGTCCTTCCACAGCCTTTGCTGGAGGAGACCCCAGGTGACAGATGGCCCTCTCCACCACAGAAGCAGTTCTTGAGGTTTCCTTTCTCTTACAGAGACAGAGGCCTCTCTCTCTCTCTCTCTCTCTCTCTCTCTCTCTCTCTCTCTCTCTCTCTCTCTCTCCCTGTGAACATTTCATAAATGGCATATTTACTTAAAAGAATGACTGTCAGAGGCAGTCAGAGCAAGGAACCATTAATGTGGGGTAAGGTAGTACACTCAGGGGGCCTAGCAAAAAAACAAAAACAAAAACAAAAACAAAAAAACCCTGAAACCCTAGGCAGGCTGCCTCCCAAAGTTACGTGAGGGTATCCACCACTGTGGGTGATCCATGCAGTTCAGATTGCAGTTATTTCCCAAATGAAGCTCCGAGTTAACTTCCTAGACGAGCTGAAGAAAAACAACCGCAACACACCCTCAGCGGGCTGTTCCAAGTGTTTCCAGTTTCATTAGCATGATTCTAAGCCAAGGCTGTCCATATCGTTGGGAGGAAAGGCTGAGTCCTTCCCTGGGTTCTCAATGACAAGCATCAGCATGCTTGCTCTTCATCGGCTCTCCTACCCCCGGCTTGCAGAGCCATGGTTTTGGCTGGCTCCTTGCCCCTGAGAGTTTGAGCACGGAAGCCAGTTTCCATAGTCCCCGGGGCCCCAAGGGAGTTGGACACTGGGGCTTACACCTATCTTCCTGAACAGACCTTGTCGACAAAACTCAACAAGACACTCCGAAATTAAAAAAAAAAACCAAAACAACAACAACAACAACAAAAACAAAATAAAAAACCTCCCTCCCCGGACTGAGATGGAGAGATCAAGTTAGAACTGAAATAAAACAAAAACAAAAACCCTATTTCTCTTTCTTTTAAGTTTGTTTCAGCTACAGCCTCTGGTCCTGATAATTTCTGCTGTGGAATTTAATTTTGTCAGACTTGGATTCCCCATCCTTTTGCCAAAGGTGGTATATTCTAGAGATGCAAAGTGACAAGAAAAACAGCCCCACTTCCTGAAAGATAATTTTGTGTACATTAAACAGACACATTAAGCCATTTAGAGGAAAGCTGTTTGTTCTCAGGAGTCTGGAGGAAATCTGAATTTCTAATTCTGGACTCTTTAATAATTTTCAAAAGAGCTGAGGGTAATGATTAACTGTCTTTGAACTTCCTTAGGCTCTCATCTATGTCCTGATCTCAAAGTGTTTGAAAAAAGATAGAATTTTCTACCTCGATGAGATTCTTAGAGTGAACATCAGCCTCAGGGGGACTTTTTGAGCAGACCTGGGGTGGAACCTAATGTAAAGGTGGGGGGGGGGGGGGAGACACAAGGTCACAATTGGAACCAAATGTAAAGAGGGGGGAACACAAGGTCACAATTGGAACCTAATGTAAAGAGGGGGAACACAAGGTCACAATTGGAACCTAATGTAAAGTGGGGAAGGGAAGACACAAGGTCCCAATTGGAACCTAATGTAAAGAGGGAGAGAATGCAAGGTCACAATCAGAACCTAATGTAAAGCAGGGGAACACAAGGTCACAATTGGAACCTAATGTAAAGAGGGGAAGACACAAGGTCACATTTGAACTCCCAGCTGTGAGTTAAGGGAAGAGGCTTTATACTGTATTTTTGTCACCCTGCCTTGGTTGCTAAGTCTTGGAAAGCAGGCCAAAGAGAAGGAAAGGAACAAAACAAAACAATAGGAAAACCCAAAATACAAAGCAACAACAACAACATGAGATCGGACTTAGGACTTAATTAAGGGTATCAAGGACATGGACTGTTGTCTGGCTCTAGTGTTTAAGGATTGGAGAGCTGTAATCCAGGGACTCAGAATGTGTTTCATGTCCTGGATCCGTTCATGTGGTACCTGCAGAGAAGGCTTTGCCCAAGATTCATGGGTCAGCCATGAAGAGCTGGCCTAGGCCCCGCTCTAGCGAATGTGATTGATGAGCGATTTCTGACATGACAGAAGCTTTAGAAGGTGGTCTGACCAATGTTATTTCTGGCCTATGTTTGAAACCACTCACTTGCGCTTCTTTAATGATTAAACAGGCTTGTCTGAAGTCATGCAGTTAGTCCCAGGCAGTGTGTGGACTAGACCCCATCTCCTGACCATGTCCAGGACACACACGGATAACTCAGATCTGTTTGCTACCACTCAGCACACCAGGAAAATTGTCAGCTTCCTGTGTGAGCCTTATTTTTCTTTTCTTTTTAAGATTTCTTTTCATATTGCAGCTTGACTTCAGATTTTTCCATCTGGAGACTTCTTTTTAGTGTTTGGAGGAGCAGAGGGGGTGGATTTCAGAGCCACGTTGCTTCGACAGACAAACAGAAATGCAGGCACAATTTTCCAGCGTGTTATGTCCACTCCCCAAATTCTTTTAGCACACAGCATGAGCCAGTCTCAGCCCTCCTACAGCAAAGTTCTCCCAGCCCACTCCTGGGGTCCATTCTCTCATCTCTGCAGCTGCCTTCCCCATGCCCCACTCCCCCAGTACCATAAAAAGCTTGTGGGGGTTGATGCGTCATGGTCTCCTTCCTTCATAGCCAGCACCTCCTATTTCTTCCTGTTTCTCCCCTTAATGTTCTCTCGCCTCAGCTATTCATGCTCACATCTTAATGGCTGTGCCTACCAAGATAAATACATTTTGCCTCTGACCAAAAGCAGTTCCTGGTCTGACTTGAATTTCAGATTCTGCCTGGGTTGCAGGAGGGAGGCAGGGCCAGAGTCCTCGGTTTCATCTGGGGAGCCATAAAAGTTTGCTAAGAGTTTATTATCCCCATCAAGATGAAAATGGAATTCCAAGGCTTCAGATATGAAAAATAAATAACCAGGCAAGCTTCAGCTTCTGTCAAAGCCACGTTCCCTTTTCTGGTTTTATGAGTCTACCTGCTGTGCCTTCACCCTGGCATGCATTTCCTTGTGATGTCAGGCAAAGCTTTCTCCAGGGATTTATGCAGAAATGGGATGGAGTAGAGGATTTCAGGCCATTGGAGGAGTTTGCAAGAAGGCTGACTGATCACATTCTTGGACTATAACTCCCATCCAATCTCAATTCTTGCTCTTTTTTTCCCAATATAATGGGGATTGGAGTAGAATGCCCATTAGCTGGAAGACCTGGGTTGGTTTAGAGTCTAGGTTGTGGCTTACCCAGTCTGTGAGCCTGTAGTTCCACGTTGGGGGTCATCTTTTATATTTGAGGTGTCCAAGATTCTTTCTCAGGTCTGACTTGCCTGAGTAGTAGCCAGTGAAGGCAGCCAGGAAAGGTTCTGCTTGATTCTACATGCAGCTCGAATGCCCATGGACTCCCCTGCCATAGTGAGCCTGCCCCTGTGCCACTCTGGGTGGCCAAGAACATGCCCAGTTCTTTCTCCCTGGAGTTGGCTTCTGGTCTTTGTGACTGGCAGAAACTGGTGCTGACAATACAGTCCCTGGCTGTAACCAAGCCCCGTAGGTCTGTTCTCAATGATCCCTTTATCACAGTCCTGGCTGAAACCATTGACTTCTTCCTCTGCTCTCCCTACCAGATTGAGTGTCGTGGGCCTCATCTGTCCCACCTAATGTCAGCAGTCCATGTCATGTGTCATGACCAGTGAAAATTTCCCCCAAAGCCAGCTTTGTGTAGGTGTCCCCATTGGCTTTGTATGGACTAAAGCCCAGACTCTTCATACAAATGATCAACACGCACCCTCTTTCCAAACATCCTTGCCTCTATATCCTCCTAGACACTTTGTGTGGTAAAAATCTGACCTCGTCTTCAAGATCAGTGCACAGTCTTTCCCTCCTGAAATCTATCAGTCTTTCCTATATTTTACCTACACATACACACACACACACACACACACACACACACACACACACACACACACACACACACACACCGTTGTGAAACTCGTTCACGGTTGGGGCAGCCCAGCTGAAGAATGAAGAGCAGAAGCTGTTGAGCCAGATTGGCTATTTGACCTTGGCTCTGCCATTTACTAGTTGGACCAGGGACAGAAAAAAAGAGTAGCTACTTGATAGGGTTATTATGAAGATTAAATCCCCTAATATTTGTAAAGTACTTAGCACAGTAGCTGGCACAGACTAAGTATTATATAATTTGTTTGTTAATCAAATATAGCAAGTTGTAGGTTCCTTGAGAAGAGCAAACATGTTGTTTTGTAACCCCTTTTGTCTTATATGGGAGATGGGGAGAAGAGGGGCTATTTTCATCCTTCTACCCAACTGCTTTATCTGGGTGAACCAGCCCTTTGCTTGGCAGTTGCCCCACAGTGCAGAGAGATCTGCTCTCTACACTCATGGAAGCCAGTGTTAAACACGTGAGTACAAGTTTAGTGAAGACAACTGATGAGCATTAGTCAGTTCCCACCCCTACGTTGCAGGTGAGGAAGCCAAGGCTCGGGGAGTTTTTAATATCCTAGGAAAGATCACATACCCAATAAACCTCAGGACTGGGGTCTTGGGACGAGGGACTCCTTCTGCCACTTTGTGTACTTCTCACCAGAACTGGTACCACAGGCCTGTTGTTCTAACCCTATGGGAGGCTGAGATAGGGGGAGTCACAAATTCGGGGCCAGTTTGGACAACTTAGTGAGACTCTGTCTCATAATAAAAAGAGAATACTGGAGATGTCAGTCAGTGGAAGAGTGCTTCATTGATACTGTGTGTGCGTGTGCACGTGCGAGTGTGCATGTATACATGTAGAGATTAGGGAAGCAATGAAACCAGGGATTTTCTGTATAGAGTTTTTATGTCAGATTGGGTGGGGGTACCACATCCTGAGGCCATAACCACTTATCCAGTGGGACATTTTCTGTAGTGGGACACTTTTTCAAGCCACCTCCCTTCTATTACCTTTGTCCAGATGCCTTCCACCTCACTCCTCTGCCATCATTATTTAATCCCCTCCAGCCGTTTCCCTCTCTGGCAGGGCTGGCTCATTTTATCTCCTTCTACTTTGAGTCATCTCCAGGATAAAACATGGATGCAACTGTGAATAGAAAAGCTACGTCACCCTTTCCTCTTTGATCTGCTTTCATCATAATGGGCCCATTTGGAAGGTTCCATAGGGACAGGCATAATGCCCCTCCACTGGACTCCACCAGCCACTGAATGATCAAGGTGCCAGAGAAAACTCTAGAGTGAGGTTAGCTGGTTTCCATGGCAACTGCTCGCTCAACCCTGCATGCATGCTTCCTCCTTTGCACGTAGGTGTGTGTTTGTTTATTATTGGCGCAACCTGCCAGTGCCCCAGTGACTACGTAAATGCCATCTCCACCTCCACCTCTGAGGTCATTCTCAGTTTTGAGATGGACTCCCTCCCCCTGGCCCCGCAACTGGTGATGGAGGCACAAGATCTGCTTGACTAGAAAATATCCTCCTCCAGACCCTGTTTGGTCTGTCAGCACAACGATGGTGATCTCTAGGGGCACTGAAGTTGCCGTTTTAGAACATGTCCAATCAGACATCCTCTTGGCTCCCGCACTGAGTCACAAACTGGCCTGGAGAGCTGATGTTGACGCACAGGCCCGCACAAACATATGCGTGTTGCTGTTCCCTGGGGATGTCCATGTGCTGACAAAGTAGACAGGAACCAGAGAAACCCAGACCTGGGCTGTCTGCCCCCGCCACCCCATTGGCTCTGAGCATCTGAGGGGTGGTAGTCTGAATTAAGATGTGCTAAAGCTGGAAAATTAGGATGACTGTGAAAAAGCACATTCCCAGTTTGATATGGGTTTCATTTTAAGCTGATCACGTTTAGTTAGGTTAGTTAAATAGACTATAGTGTCATGATTTTTCTTTTTCTTTATTTTTAAATTATTTAAAAGTATCTTTTATTCTTTAACAATTTCATATAATATATACAATACAATATATCTTGATCCAACCCATCCCAACTCCTCCCTTGTATCCTCTGGACACTCCCCAAATCATCCCTCTCCTGCCTTCATTTTCTCTTCTGGTTTTGTTTTGTTTGTTAACTAATACACCAAGTCTAGTTTCTTGTTAATTTTAAAAGATGTGTCATTTAAGTAGATGGAGTAATGGTTATATGTGTGTGTATTACATAGCTATATATATATAACTATAATTAAAATTACATTTTTATGTATCATCCACCACAATGGACAAAAGAAAATATACATGTATATAAATATGTACATGTTTCCATATACATCTGTGTGTGTGTGTGTGTGTGTGTGTGTGTGTGTGTGTGTGTGTGTGTGTGTGTATAGTAAACTATATAAAAATCTTTTAGGAAAGGAACCACCTTCTCCACTCTGCCTTGAGAAGCCTGGACCACATTCCTAGAAGCTGCCAGCACACCTTCACATGCAGCTCATGAGCCAGAACTGAGTCACCAGCTTGGTCCTTAGTCAACTGCTGACAAAAGACATGACTCACTAAGGTTTATGTGGCTGAGGTCTGTCTAGGAGCAGTGTTGAGACCCTGTCCTCCATCACCTGCATCCCTGAACCAAGTCAGTATGCTAGGAAGGAGGAAACTGGGGGCGAGGGCTATCAGAGGCAGATGCCACCATGCCCTGTATGAAAATGCACAAGGAGGTTGATGTGTATAAGCTGCGGTGGACACAGTCAAACTGTTTGACCACTTCTTACCCTACCTGGAATAAAATCTGTCTCTAATTATAAATAAATCATCAGTTAAATATACAAATAAATACCTTAAAGGAAAATTTACAGATGGACAGATACACGGACCGGAGGTGGGAGTTGCGGGGAGGGACGGCATAGCCTGTCTTAGGTTTCTCTTGAGAGCATTCATGGTCAAATACAAGGCCCAGCTATTCTGCTTCAGTTATAGGCTCTGTGTGGCCTTAGGCAGGCTGCTTTCCTGTGTCTCAATTGCTTCATCTGTAAAATGGGAATAACAGTAGCAACAACTTCACAGAACTGTTGGTTGCTGCTTGCTTGTTAATACACATGAAGCACTTAGGAAAATGTGCCCATGTTTAACATACAATAAGAACCAAGATCAGCTGTCATCTGGGACTGCTTTGGGGACCAGTGGTCACTCTTGAAGTCTTCCAGACTGCCCTAGCCCACCTTCCATAGTTCCCCTAATTCAAATGTGGAGGAATCATCCCACAGGGAGCATTTGGTCAGACATGACAGCTGAGGACTCTTGGCAGATGGCTTTCCAGTAGATGTCCTAGTAGAGAGACTTCCTCCTTAGCCTTGTTGATGGCTTTGTGGAAGAGAACACAAGAGGGAAAATGGCTTCTGAAGAGAAAGTCACCTGCTGGCTGCTGCCTTCTCACAACAGTGAGGATTGATTGAACTTGAGCTGGCTGCCATATTTGCCCAGCACCAGGACAGAAGACGTTTGCCATCAGGTTGCCTAATGGTCTTGTCCTCAGAGCTCCTCTTTAAGACCTATTTTTAGAAGTTAGTGTCTGTTAGAAGAGGGTTTGGAGGTAACTCAGAGAAGGGGCATGCCTGGATTTACAGTCCTTTCAAAGTCAACAATTGTGATGAATTTATCACGACTTCCACCAGAGTCGTTCTGGCCCAAGGGCAGCCTTGGAGGGCTCATTGGGAAGCCCGGGGAGGGCAGATTTAGTGTGATTTTGTTTTTCATGTTATCATTAGACCCGAACAAGCTATTCACTTCAAATCATTGCCTGTTGTTGAGCAAAATAGAAGCCCGGTGCTCTGAGGTGTTGCAGAGACACCTGTGATTCCACTGTGCATATGTATGTTCTTATGGGTTGTGTGTGCGCATGTGCATGTATGTGTGTGTCAGTATACTTGTCTGTACGTATGGATGGGCCTGAAGTTAATGCCCAGCATCTTCTTCAATTGCTCTCTTGCTGTATTCTTTGAGTTGGGGGGGGGGGGTCTGTCAATCAAACCCAGAGCTCATCGATTTGTTTAATGTTTCTGGCCAACTTGCTCTAGTGATTCACTGTCTCCTCTTTTTTTTGGGGGGGGGGGCTGGAATTATATGTATGCTGCTATGCCTACCCAGCACTTATGTGGGGTCTGGGAAATCCAGACTCCAGTCCTCATGCTTGCCAGGCAAGTGCATTAACCACTCGGCCATCTCTGTAGCCCCTGCACTGCCCTTTGATTCTCACATCTCTAGTGGGAAGAAGAATCCCGCATTCCTCCCCAGTCTATGGTGTCTCCAGGTGAGGCAGCCAGCATGGGTGGCTAGCCAACATGCCTTAGTAGTGACAGTCCTAATGGAATGATAACCCAAGCAGGCACTGGATGTTCACTATTGAACATGGCTCGGCATTACAGGATGGGACACAAGGTGGGGCACTGCCAGCTGTGAGCTGGACATGGTCTCAACAGGATTTGATCTCATTAAGGAGGCAATTGGCAACAGTCATACTCTACAGTTGTAAGTGAAAGTCTGAGTTATGACTTTGACTGGTAAGCTTTCAAAACTTGAACATCTTCTTCATTGCTCTCTTTCTGTTGTGTGTTTTCCTTCTGCCTCCACAGGCACGGTTTTCTCATCACAGCTTAGCTAGATGCCTTTCTGCTTCTTTGTTCTCTTACGTGTTTATCTAGCTACTTCCCACCCTGTATGTGGGTTGGCGTGTTGATTCCTTTGAGACGGGGTCTCATATGGCCCGGGCTGGCCTCTACTTGCTATGTAGCCAGGGCTGGCTTTGAACCCCTGATCCTCCTGCCTCCACGTCTCAAGAGCTAGGACAACATGCATGCATCACCAAGTCTGACTTATTTTCTTTTTCTTTAATTTCCCCTTTCCTCTCCGTACCTGTTAGGACCTGAAAACGGTTCATTTAAAAGAATTTAAGTGAGTTCTTCCTTGCTTATTGGGTAGAGGAGTGTTTTGAGGCTTCAAGTTGAAACAGCTAATGACTGTAAAGTATAATGAAACCAAGTTATCCTTTAGCTGATATTAGGGGGAACAGCATTCTGATTACCCATTGGACAACGGTTCTTGATGCGATGGGAAGGGCTGGAAATTCTGCTACCCTGTGTTTGGTCCATTGCCATTCGTGGTTATCTGCTATTTAATTGAACAGAGAGATCATTAAATGTATACAATTTTCTACCCTGTCAGGAGAAAGCCTTGCTATTCCCCACATAAATGAAACATGTGCTTCTTCCCTGAACCAGGGACTTCTGATTAGAAACCAGACAATTACCAAGGATGTCAGAGCATCTCGTCCTGGAGTTCGTAATTGAACAATAAAAATGTGTGCACACGTAGAGGCCATGGAATAAGACTTTTAATTTGAATCAGAGAATGAGGAGAAGAGCTGTCTCTTACAGCATGGCACAGATGATCTAGTGATGAATAATGGCCCTGTCCTGAAATTACATCCTTACTGCCAAGCAGTGGCTGTAGATTGGAAGGTCGGGGGTGATGATAGTTGTGCCTTGCATTTGCATACAACGCCCCGCCCTCCCCCAAGTTGTTAAGACACTTGTCTTTAGATTTGGTCAGTGAGCACTCTGAATACTTGTGTCTGTGGGGGTGGGGTCATGAGAAGGCACGAATGCGAATGCTAGAGGTATAGTATTCACATGGGTCCTCATGGAAAGATCCACCTGAACATCTAGAAGGTGTATTTTCATCCCGTGACTTGCTGGCTCAATGCTTCCCTGGGCTGCTTGGACCAGGGTGCTCCATATGAATGAGCACATTATACATTTATGGGTGGTGGCTTATTTTCTCAGGTTTTAAGTGATTTAAATGCTGAGGAATTGTGTGACCTGAAGTCCCTCTGTCTCGGTCTGCCTGGTGGTAGAAACTCATCTTTTGTTCTTGGTTTTAAAAGGGGTCACGGGTCTCTAAAGAAAACAGAGCATGTTCCTTGTGCACCCTGAGCCAGGAAAGGAATAAACTACTGTGAGGGCTTCACCTTGTCTCTCTGCCATGTGAACTTGGAGCCAGGCATTCTTATATTCTCCATGTGGAAGGGACCCTAGCAGCAGAATAGTTGAATGACTTGCTGAAGGCGGCACAGCAGCTCAGTGTTCTGACCTGATAGCCTGCAGACCTTTACCAAGAGCCAAAGCATCGGAAGTGATGGTTTGCATACTCCCAGGGGCCCAGGGCTCTGTGTCAACTGATAAAAATTTAGTTCCTTTGAATAAAGGGCTGGAGTCCACAGGGAGCTGCCCTCCATCCTGTGCCCTACCCACCCAGGAGTTCCGTGAGACTCTGAGCACTTCAACAGTGTGCCCACCATATCATGGCCACTCTAGAAACCCATCCCCTCTGAACAGAGGTCATGTCCATTTCCCAGGAAGGACCCATCTCGTTCATGCAACTGCCTTGTCCCTGCAAAACCCTAAGGTCCTCTTTTAGGAGGAAGGATTCCTCTAAGGCCTACCTCTTCTTCTGTGAGCCAACTAAAAGGCATCCCTAGGTGTCTCTGTGTCTTTCGAGGTGAGAGGAGCCACCCTCAGCAAAGTGTGAATGGGCACTGACTCAGCCTGTGCTAAGAGAGAAGCTCCCGGTGGGAAGTGCTGTCCCCTCTGTAGCGGAAGGTCAGGGTGGGATGAGCGAGAGCCTCTGGAGGGTCAGCAGGCTCAGGCACATGATGAGCTGAGGGACAGGCTGTTCTGGAATGTACCCTGGGCAGACTTGCTTAGATCCCATTAGCCTCCCTTCTCTGCAGATGTTTCTAGTTGTTGAAAAAAAAAAAGTGTCTGGCTCTTCTGATGTTGGTAGGGACCACATGTTCCCCTGAGATGGCTGTTCAAAGAATCCCGAGTGATGGGTTGTCATCATCTACTTTTACCAGAGACCCTTGGCCACCTCTGGCTCCTGGGTTAGAGAGAATGTAGAGATGTCCTACTGCAGGGTCCCTATTGGCAGGACCTACATCCACATGTCCCCCCTGCTCAGAGCTGACTCTCCTTGTTATGCATGGAGATGATGTGCTTGGAGCATTTGTGATAGAGGAGGTATGCAGAGCCTGACCTCCGATTAGAATGCTCCAAACTCTACAGGAAGACAGATAAATGGTGTCTTGCTCCCAGGGTTGGATTCAGGCTGCTCTCTGGTCACAGCAGTGACCTATGTCCCATTGCTTACCCTATGTTTCAGCCGTGTTAGGAGAAAGAGCACCTTGAAGACAGAGAAGACAGAAAACTTGCTGATCTGAATGCGTGCAATTAACAGCAGGGCTCTCCTTTCAGACATGTGTTCAGTCTACAAATACAGACCCGATGTGTTGCAGGTAACTTTTAAGAGGCAGCTTCTGAGCCTGAGCTGAATGAGTGGATATTTATTAGAGGGTCCTTGCTGCTACTCCAAGGGACAGGAGGGGGAAGGATGAGAAGCCCACAGAGGCCAAGTATGATGCAGGGTTGAGGAAACCTCCACCACTTCCTGGAGAGTGCTGGACCTAAAGGGTCTGCCAGCATTGTCCTTCATCCTCAATCAGTGGTAGGAGAGGGGCTGCCCCCAAAGGCTGTGGTATCTCTCTGTAGCTGAGCCCCAGCGAGCTTCCCACGTCCACTCAGCAGCTGTGCACTAATGTTCCCTTGGAGGAGGGGGTGTCTCTGCCCATACCATGTTTTTTGTTGGTGTCTTAGGTGATGTGGCATAGATCCCAGCATCTCAGCGTCTCATGCAGAACTCTACAAGGCAGCATCTCAGTAAAGTCAGGCAGGTGTTAGACCTGCAGCCACCGTGTGAGTCCCTCTAGCAGCCCTGCTTTCTTAAGAAAGCAAGTACGACTCTGCCAGTTAAACAATGCCCAGGGATCCTACAACCAGCCAGGAAGGCCTTAGGATCCACACTCACATTGCAGTTGGAAGACAGTCCGTTCTCCTGAGTTTAGAATCGTCTATGACCTTGGGGGCAGAATAGGAGTTGTGGTGGGATCCTCAGGAGTCCCACAGCCTTCTCTTGCCATCCTTGCCTGTCTCCAGTGTCGCCTCTGATCTTCAGCTCATCTGTCACTACCTGTGCTGCCTCTCTCCCTCCATCCTCTACAGAGTCCTCACTACTTCCCCAGCCCACCTGCCTTTTTCTTTTTCTTGACTTTTCTCAGCACTCCTATGTTGGACATCATTTTATTCTAATTGCTACACTCTGTAAATACCACCTCAGTCTCCTAGGAGACTGCACACTCTCGAAGGGCAGGGCTGTTGCATGTGTGTGGTTTAGGACTATGAACCTAGGAAAGCCAAGTCTAAGCAGTTCCTTTCTCTAAAAAACACAGCTGTAAGCCTCCTCTTTAGGAATTTGTGTGTTGAGATTTATTGGCACCCATCACACCTTACGGCTCTTGGAGACCCCTACCAGCTTTCCATGAAGCTCATGTCTGTGCCTTTTGGGGGTCTGTGTTCCCTCTGACTCACAGACCTATAAAAGGACACACTGGGATGCCATAGCCCAGAAAACCAGTGATCATTGTATTGACTGGTGGTGGGGTGGGTAGCTTTAAAACTGATGAAACCAGGTTTTGGGAAACATCCAAAGATGGCTTTGAACTCAAAGCCTTTCTGCCATTCCACCCTTGTGACCTGCCCCTTAATCACATGGCCAGGGATGTGTTAAGAGCTGGAGAAATGTGTAAATGTTTAGAGAGCAGTGAGCTGTGATCTGTAAATGGCCCTGGAATGTTTATATGAGACTGGCAGCTCAGAAATGAAACTCTAATAGCTTTGTGTTTTATTACTGCTTATTTTTTGGTGGATAGAATTACCAAACTGATGGATGGAGGGATTATTCTGGTTGTTAAATATTTGGGGTTTGGTAGTCTTTTGATGTAACATCTTCTGGCAACTACTTATAAAGTGAGCTGAGACTAGCTTAGATTGGCCCAGGGCTGCAGGTTGGGAAAGGGAGGCTGGCGCTGGAGTAGATTTCCTCCACCTTGCTTGCAACACTACCTTTTTAAGAGTGCAGGACTTTGGTGGTGCCTGGAGGAGTGTTTATCTCTTCTGAACCCCACTACATGAGATTCTCAAGGTTTGGGTATAAAGAAGGTAATAGAATGGAGAAACTAGAGACACTCAATGAGCTACTGACATACATGGAGGCCAATGGGTCCCTCTGCCTGTCTCCTGTCATCAACCACATTTCCCATGTCTTGGCAGTGGCTTTCCACGATGTTCTTCTGATCACTGTGTGTGTCTCCCTCCTCTCCTGCAGGCCTTTTGGCCATGACTCCTTCTGTTGAGGAGGTTTGTTGATTCATCTATAAATAGTCCTGCTTGAATCAACAAGGACAAGCTCAGAATGGCATCTCTTTACAAGGCTTTCTGAGCCACCAGCTGGAAGCTGTGGGTTCCTCTTCTAAAGGCCATTTCTGTCCATGGCAGCAATCTAAGGGGAAGGTGGGAGCCATTTTGTTTTGTGCTAGCTGAATGGCTGAAAGAAAAAAAAAATTGGATAACTATGGAAAATTTGGATGGAAGGAAACATGGGTAAAGGGAAGAGTTGAGAGTAAGTTGGTTCAAAAACACGGTTTCGCCCTTCTTCACTTATCAGTAATTAGGGCTGGAAGCAACCACCTCATCTGCAGTTATTTGAGAATTAAGAGGGGTAGTGCCTGAATGTCTAGAGCTATGTAAGTGTTAGCTGCTGCCATAGTTGTTTTTGAACATCACCCCACGAGATGCTCAAAAAGCATGTGGAAATTAATTTCAGATTCTGCCTTGAAGTTAGAGATTCCCAGAGCTTCCGCTCTCCCATCCAAACTGTCTATGTTATCAGTGAAGAAGCTGTCTCACAATGGGGAAGAGGGATTTGCCCACATTCAGAGTTGGCTGCAGGCTGGGTGTCAAGGTACAAATTTCAAAACCTTGGAGACATGACTTACACAAGTATAGAATGGGAAGATATCAGATAGTGCCCTTAGCTTATTGCTGGTGGGAGCCAGCAGGATGACAAGGTAAGGTTCCTAGGCAGTGGAGAAAAAGTCTTGGGATGAATTTCTAGATTAGGAACAAAATAGACTGATGTCTTACCATGCAATCTAGTTATAAACTTTGAGATTACATTTTCTGTGGATAAGAATCTTTTGTATTTCTACTACACGAACTCTGGCTAACACATGATTCCTTAGAATCTGGGCATTTTGATTCATAATGTATCATGAGTGGAAGGTTCTTTCTCCTAGAGAATTCAGTGTTCCCTGTGTGAATTGGTAAATCATGTTCCACCTGTGACGTGAGCAGGGCACGCTGCCCTTTCTTAAACTAATGGTGGCATCAAATCTTCCCCCATGGAATTGCCCCTTGGCTTCCTGTGTTCTGCTGTCCTGCAGGGATTAGGGAACCTGAGACCTTGCCTCCATTCTTCACTGGGGAAATGAGGCTCCTGATATAACTGTGTTAGTTTGCTCATGCACATTTGTGACTTAGAACTGGGCAGGGCCATGGAAGGTCACAGAGTCCTGAACTCAGAAGCTTGACCTGCAAGAGAGAGAGAGGCCTTGACAAACAATTGCACTGCCATTTGACAATGACCATGACAGGTAAAAGCAGGGAGAGAGAAGAGGCCAGAAAAGGGGGTAGGGTTGCTTGGCTGAGTAGTTGGATAGAGAAGGGCTGGGGGCAAGTCATGAGCTTGGGATTTCAAAGACTGTAGGCTTGTTCGGTGAAAAGGAAGGGAGTGCTGGGCTCAGTAAACTGCCTGGCTAGAGTGTGGGGAGCAAGGGGGCAACATGCTTTCCACGGAGTGTGCAAACGTTGAGCTCTTATTCCATGTTGCCTCCTGTGATTAGTCTGGGGGAATGCCGAGAATCCTGGAGATGACACAAAGCCATCCTGGTCCATCTGCAATAGTTTCAGGAGCTAGAACCTTGTCTGTGTTGAGGATCAGAGAAGGCAGAGAGGTGAAGTAGAGAGGTTGGTAAGAGTCAAGCCCTTTTATGAGTGAATATATGCATGGTAATCCTCAACTAGACAGTTCATCAGTGCCTAGAACAGTGATTTGCTACCTGTGGGTTGCGATCCCCAGAGACTATAGGAAAGCACAGAGATTTACATTATGATTCACAACAGTAGCAAAATTATAGTTAGGAAGTAGCAGTGAAAATAATTTTATGGTTGGGGGTCACCACAACATGAGGAACTATATTAAAGGGTCACAGCATTAGGATGGTTGAGAACCACTGGTCTAGAACCTTCTGTGTGATAAGTTCCTGGTCTTTTTCTGGGAAGGCTAACAAGCATAAACACCTGACCTGTCCTGCGGCAGTTGGCTGAGGAGACAGAGCTGTGTGAGGCAGGATCATGTGGTATTGTGGCCAGGGTTCACATAGTATACTGAGCCGAGCTTACCTGGGCCAAGAGTCTTGAGTCCAGAACAAGCAGGAGGGAAGTGAAGGAGAGGGAGCCAGGGCATCTGACTCAGAGTCAACAGTCTGTCTTCTTCACTGTTTATAAAGAGGACCACACAGTGCTAGCCTGCGTGGAGAATTTCAGCCTTTGCCCTTAGCTAAATGGCTTGGAGTCTTCAGCAGTTCAGTGCTTTAGGGGAGAGAGAGCACTTTGCGGTGTGCTTGGAGAGGAGGGATTTCTGGAGAAGGGACACTTTAATTGGGTTAGGTAGACCAAGGAGCATGGAGGGGTTGTAGGTCAGACCAGGGCTCTTGGCAGCACCTAGAAGCTGGGAGCTTTACTATAGCTCCAGGGAGAAACGCTTGAAGAGGTGGGTCAGGTGGTGGAGTGTGTATGAGTCCTGCTGAGGACTGTGATTTCCTTGTGGTGTGAATAGGGGCCAGGAAAGACATGCAGTAAAGGGGCTGGTCAGGGTTGACCAGCAGAGCAGTGGTCTTCCAGCTGTGGGAACAGCAGCCTTGGAGATCTGGTTAACCATGGCTATTTGGCCAGTTGGTTATTTTTTCCCTCCAAGGAAGCCAGACATTTGCATTTTAATGAAGTCTCCTGAGTTTTTGTATGTTGTCAATAGTAAAAACCATCTATGGGTTGAGAGATAGACCTTTGTATGGAAGGGGACTTCTGGGGTGCCAACCTGTGTCTCCTTGTAGCTAATGTAGTCACTGAAGGTCCTTAGTGTCACAGAGTCAGGTGGTAGAGGCACAGGGTGAACCTTGAGAAACTAAATAAGGAGCCAGGAACAACGGGGTCAGAGCTATGTGGTGTTGTGGCCAGGGGTCACATATGCTGTGTAGAGCTCATCCTGGCCAAGAACCACAAGGCCAGTACAAACAGAAGGGAAAATAAAGGTACAGGAGCCAGGGTGTCTAGCTCGGTGTGAACAGTATAATCCCAGCTCCTTTTCTTCACTGTCTGTAAAGGAGACTGGGCAGTGCTTTCCTGTACTAATGAGCAGCACAGGGTAGCTAATCCTTAACCCAGATGTCCTTATTGGAGTGATTCTGTGAGACCCTGACAAGAGCTCTAGACAGACTAAGGTTGAGGACATCTGGGTTGTTAAGAGTCACAGGTGCTCCCTGAGGTACTCTGAGCATCAGGTTCTCCCTTCCTCCCTCCCCATCTCTCTCTCTCTCTCTCTCTCTCTCTCTCTCTCTCTCTCTCTCTCTCTCTCTCTCTCTCTCTCTCTCTCTGTGCACTCCAGTCACTTCTAAGCTACCCTGTAAAGCATACGATACTGTGACTCTTCTTCAAGGTCAAGGCTACAGCGCTGGTCATTGGCCAGACTTTGGGTTGGAACTAGATTCTGAAGTGTTTTCCTGAAGCTCCTCCACCACACTGACCCATACTGACTCCACTATATACGTGCAAGCTTGCATAGATCATCACCTCCCCAGAGAAGAAGACGACAGAGAAACCCCAGGGCTTCTCTGCACCAACATTAATATGCTTTGGTCCTGCCACTAAGGCCTTTTTGTTGTTGTTGTTGTTGTTGTTGTTGGAATTCTATGATTCTAAAGACCTTTGAGTGCTAACCTTCAACAAAAAGCTAGGAGACAGAGATGCCTCGGCACTGGACAGGCAGTGGCAGCGGTATTAAGAGTGAACACAGCAGCCCTGTAGGAAAACCCTGTGCTTTCATCGTCTGTGGATGAACGTGTATAGGAATCAGGCACACGGATGCCTAGAGCAGAGAGAGGCCTTTCAACCTTGCTGCTGCTGAGGTCCGGATGCCTCTCGTGCAGCATTTGCTGTTTTCAACTCCTTCTGCCCTTCTGTTCTCTCTGAATGTTCTCAGCCCCCACCCCAAATGGTCCAAAGCTTCAAAGAGAAGTATTATTGATGTAGCTGAGTCTATTTTTAGGCCGCTTGTGGTTGGTGCACATCCAAAGCTGAAGCATTAAGTTTTATATCTATTTTATCTACATCAGCAGCTCTTTCCCCCCAAATCCATTAAAAGATAACAGAAACAGCTATCTTCAGACAACATTCAACCAGTTCATAGTTTGGTTGCAAATATGTCATGTCCCATCTCACTGTAGCTGAGACATGCATTTAACATTTCCAAGGAACTACAGAAAGAGACAGTTGATTGCCCTTAGAGATTGGAGGGGGCATATCCCTTCAACTGTGCAGCTGTGCTTCTGCCTTGGTGGTGGAGGGAGGTGGAAATGGATGTAAAGATGCCCCCTTGCCATCAAGAAGTATTTGAGGCCACGGATCGTGCTGATCAGATGTTCTTCATATGTGCACATGTGTTCTCTCTCTTCTCTGTTCCTTACTATCTGTGACTTCCAGAGAGCCTTCCAGGAAGACAGGAGGCAACCAAAACATGGGCTTCTGATGTTGTCTGATGCTTTTGTCAGGCAGGATAAGGAACTCTGAGGTACAAGGGATGGGTTGAGCCATCAGAGACAGTTTGGCCAATCTGTCCACCAGAACTGCATCGTGAAACTTGGTGGTAAGATGACCCCTATCCTTGAAGGATGCTAACAAGCACATAGCATTGAGAATCAGTAAACTGGGGGCATTAGATTGATGAAATGGACATGGGACCAGAGAGCCACAGGAGCCTAGACTCTCATCATCCCTTACCTGGATCTAGACAGAGGCTCACATTTGGAAAACTTAGAAAAAAAATCCTAGGTTGGAGATATAGCTCAGTGAGTAAACTATTTGCCACACAAGCGCAAGGAGCTGAGTTCTAATCTCCAGAACCCATGTGAAGCTGGGTAGAGCAGCACACTCTTAGCACTTGCTCCTCTGGTGGGATGGGAGACAGAGAGAGGCCCACAGGTCAGCTAGGCTGGCAGTGGTGAACAACAGATAGATCCGGTCTCAGACTGACACCTGAGGCTCTCTTCTAACCTTTACACTCACACATCAAATATACACGCACATACGTCAGACACATACATGGACACATGCAGCACACACACATAGGGACAAATTTTTTAAAAGTCCTATTATGTAATTTACCTTAAGAGCTTGTTCTGGGAAGGACATGATTTATAGGTCTGTGTAGGGCCTATGCATCTCTGTATTTTGTAAATCTGTCCACATAATTATCCACTCCAGAGAAGTGCTTCCCAAACTAATAAGATGCCAATTTTAAGAATCCAGATAAACGGCAAGACATGCCATCCTCGTGGACTAGAAGACTCATCATGCTAAACATGTTAGCTCTCCCAAATTCCTCTAGATTTAATATAATTCCTATCAAAATGTAAGTAGGACTTACTTAAAAGATTTATTTATTTTACATATATGAGTGTAGGTCTACACGCATTTATATGTCCCATGTTGTGCCTGAAGAGACCAGAGGAGGGCATCAGATCTTCTGGAATTGGAATTTAAGGATGATGTGAGCTGTCATGTGGGTGCTAGAACTGAACCCTGGTCCTCTGCAGGAGCAGCAATTACTGTTAATGGCCGAGCCATCTATCCAGCTCCCTAAGTAGGACTTTTGAAGACATTTAAAATGTATTTTGAAAAGCAAAGTACTTAAAATTACTAAAATCTTGGAAAAGAATATGTTTGAAGCACTCAGACAGCCTGATCTTAGGAGTCATCATAAAGCTGTAGTAATTAAGATATTGTGGGGGTGGCTGAAGAATGGATGCGCAGATCATTGGAATATGATAGGGAATGCACATATAGACCCCTAACAAAGACAGCCACTTACTTCTTGAAGTGCAAAGTTGATTAAGTGGGAAGGGATAGGATTTACATAAGTGGTACTAAAAGAGTTGGGCATCCAATCAGAACAAAAGACAAACCTCAGCCTAAACTTCACATCTTTTTATAAAAATTTAGTCAACACAAGTGATAGTTACAAATGTAAGAGAACAAAAATCTTTTAAGAAAACCTGAGGAGCCTGGCAGTGGTGGCGCACACCTTTAATCCCAGCACTTGGGAGGCAGAGACAGGCGGATCTCTGTGAGTTCGAGGCCAGCCTGGGCTACCAAGTGAGTTCCAGGAAAGGCGCAAAGCTACACGGAAAAACCCTGTCTGGAAAAAAAACCAAAAAAAAAAAACAAAACAAAACAAAACCTGAGGCATCTTTGTGATGCAAGGTTGAGGAAAGTGCACTCTTGGGTACCAAAAGATGATCTGTGAAAGACAAATGGATAAAGTGGACTTCATCAAAACTGAAACCTATTGTTCTGTGAAGGGGACTCTGAAGAGAGTAGACAGACAGGTATGTATAAGATATATACATATATATACATATATATATACATATATATATGTATATATATGACAGAGGACTTTATATAGAAAAGCCATGTGTCTCCAATGTCCCCTCCATCAGACCATCCCCCTACCTGGTGTATGTAGCCTCCTTTGTTCGAAGTCTTGAGTGCCTCTTTCCATCCACTTGCACAGGGAAGTTACTTCTTAGTCACAGGCCAACATGAAATGTGCCCTCCTAGTGATGCTGTCCTTGTCCCTGCCTAAAAACTACTCAGAATTGCTCCACTGCCCATCCTGGGAAGTAGTGCTCTCTCAAATTCCAGGAGTGCCATGGATGCCTCTCTTGCTGATAGTTCTTTATCTGGCAAGCTCTTGGTCTGTCCATCAGCTGGTGTAGAGCAAGGAATTCTTAAAGTAGGGGAACTTACTCAACAGTCTAGTTCTTGGACTTCACCCAAAATCCCTTCAGTTAGAACACTGGATTGAGACCCTAGGGGTACATTTATTTTACTTTATTTCCAGATGGGGTCTCACTCTCTATAGCTCAAGCTATAAACTCACTGTGTAGTCCAGGCTGGCCTTGAACTCACAGTGATCCTCCTGCCCCAGCCTCCTGAGTGCTGGGATTACAGGCATGAGCTTCCACCTGGCAGATATGTGTTTGGTGCACTCACCCCTACCGCACATGATTCTGATAGACATCAGAAAGGTGAGCAGTGGTGATTGATACAGAGAAAAGAGGGTTTGGGAGGAGGCAAACCCCTTCTAGCACTGTTTCTCACAACTGTGAAAGGGTGCATCAAGGGCCCACTCCATGTCTTTTGATTTCATTACTTCTAACACGGGAGATAGAAGCCCTAAACTGCTTAACTCTGGCTACCTGATCAGATGCAGGTTGGGTCTCTGCTCCTGTTTGTCCTGGCTGGGAAGGGCACCATGACTAAGTTGCATTCAGGACTCCAGAGACAGGTTCTACATATGTTGGCGGAATGCTTCACACAACAGCCACATCTTCTTCCTTCCCCGCTACTGTATTCTTTTGTTCTGGATACTGGTCTTCAGTTTTTATAAGAACACGTGTTTTTACTCAGTGTCAGGCCCACAGGATTTACTTTATGTACCACACAGCCTTATAGGAGGGGGCCATTGTAACCCCTGCTTTAGAGATGAGACACACTGCCTTTCTGAGGACTCCAGCTCAGTGCCAGGACCTCTGAACTTAGCTCAGAAGATGCATCTTGTTTTACCCAGAAAATGGGTTGCACCTGCATATATAAAGGTCTGCATGTGAAGAGCAGATCTGTAGTGGTATTAACTCTGCACTCCCTTACCAGCATCAGCACCGCCACCATCACTGCTGTCTGTGCCAGAATCACATCTTATCACTGTCATCACCCTCCGACCACCACCAACCACCACCGCCACTGCCGCCACTGCTGCCACCATCACCACCACCACGCCACCATCACCACCACCATGCCACCATCACCACTACCATGCCACCATCACCACCACCATGCCATCATCACCATCACCATGACACCATCATCATGAAGTCATCACACCAATCCCCTAGAGTTTTTACAATTTATGTGATACAGAGACAACCATATATAGTAATTAAGTAGTAACATTATCAGACTTGGGCTCATATCCTGTGCTCACCCTAGCCAGGTCGGTCTACCCGTCCACATGTCCTCAATAAGTCAGGTAAAATAGCCAAGTTAATAATGAAAAGCTGAAAAACGAGATTTAGTCACTATGTAGACGTTGGGATAGACAGAGATTCAGTGAACTCTGCCAAGCCCATCTTTGGGGGTCCTGAAATGAAGTGAAGGCTTACGTAGAGAGTCAGAGTCACTATACCTAAGCAGTCCCCAGGCAAAGTGTGGTCCTACCCTTCCTTGACCCCTTCTGTAAGGTGGTCTACATGTGAATCTCTTCACAGAAGAAAACTTCTCTTTCTGGCTGGCCCAGACTTTGGGCTTTCTCTTCTAGCATGAGCTCTGTGGGGACATTCTAATTTCTGGGTGTCTATTGATTGTTTCTATAGTCTGATAGCCAAAGTGAGGGGCACAAGTATCTTTTTTAGAATACCTTCATTCCTGCCAGGTCATTTTTAGCAGTAGATTTAAATTTCATGTGCTCAGTGCCCAATAAGTCCCAATATACTTCTTTGCAGCTAACTGCGGCTGACTAAGGAGACCACACTGAATTATTCACCTCGCCACAGTCTGTCTGAGCTGATTCCTTTCTCCAAACTCGTATTTATTATTCTTTTTGTAATTTCTCTACTTATGTGGGACCTAGATAGAGTCCTTACCCCACTCCCAATTCTGGAGGAAGTACCTCAAAGACACACTGTAAGTTAAGGTTAGAGAGCTTGGTAGTCCAAGAAGAGCGAGGGAGTTCATTTTTATTTATTAGGGCCCACCAGAATCCCCATGGGAGGTGAAGTGGGTGGCCTGAACCATGCAACAGAGCAAGCACAGGGAGGGAGAAGGGTCTCTGGACTCAGGGAAGCTGGCAGCAAATTCACACAGCATGCTGAAGGGGCGGTATGGTGAGGTGACTGGAGACCGATGTAATGGAGATCAAAGAAGAGAAGTTAGCTAACGTGGGCATACAGAACGGACAGGCACACACACTGAATCCATAATGGTGTATCTTTGTCTGTTGGCTATAATCCACAGTAAGTCAAGCTGTCGCCACTTCAAATGACCTCTTCCCCCCCCCCCCCGCCCCCCTGCAACTGAAGGAGAGACTCTGTTTCAGAACCTCTGGGCTTCAGTCCTGCTGAAGTGGTCTCCTTCTTTGTAACAGCTATGAACAAGTTGAGAAGACCATCTCTGGGAAGTTCCAGGAAGGTTCTCTGGGTTGCTTAAAGGTAGAGAGATGCCATTACCTACATTGAGGTAGGTTGGGGGTGACAGGTTCCCAGATTTCTCAGGTTGGGTGCTGAACTCTGAGGTGGGGGCCTCTCTATCATTTGGTCCAGTTACCTCTGCCTTCAGCTTCTTGTAGTAACCTGAGTTGTCCTCTCTGTGCAGATGGCTCGTGCCCCTCACTTTTCCTGGCAATTACTTTCTGACAATGCTCTCCTGGTTGCATAAAAAACCTCAATCAATTTCTTATTAAAACTGCACAGCAAATGCAAGCCTTACCCCGCCCCCCTTGTTCCCTTTTCTTCCCCCAAACAGATTGGATTTGTGGTGGCTCCATTGGAACCGAGGTCAGCTCTGAAAGCGGGGTCAGATTCTAGCCTGGTTCCTGCTTATTAGAGCCCAAGTGATTTCAGCACCTACTGTCATTAAAAACTCTGTTTAAATGGAGGCAGGTAAACAGGTCAATTCTGCCTTCTGGTCTACCTAGCCCCACCCTGCTGGGGTGCAGGGAGGATGCCATGCTGGGGACCTCACAGCGCTTACCTGGTGGGAAGGGGGAGGCAAGAACCAAAAGGCATGGGGATAGGCGTCTTTCTAAACTAACAGGAAAGGAGGAGGGAAAGGATGTGGTAACTTGCCTTAGGATGTGACCCAGGAAGTCAGTTTTAGGAGGCAACTCTGAGCTGAGATAAATGGAAAATGGGCTGAGCAGAAGGAGGGAAAAAAGTGAAGGTCTAGCTCCAATGTAAGAAGAGCTGTACAGGCCACAGAGAGAAAAATAAGACAAAGGAAGCTGTACCAAGAGACACAGCCAGTAGCCTGGTGGGCCAGAGGAAGCCTTTGGCAGTTTAGTATGGGCAGCATGGAAAACTGTAAAGGGCTTTAAAGAAGGAAGTAATTGAGTAATTTTGCTTATTAGGACCAGATGGAGTTGACTTGAGGAAAGGTCGCTTAGAATACAAATGGCATTTTTATGGGGAGAGCTTGTGCACTCTCCTGAGGGCTAGCACGGGCCAGGGGTGGCTGCTGGGGAGTGCCTTTGGCTCTTCTGCGCTCCAGTCTCTGTGGTGGAGCTGCAACAGCTCATTGTCAGTCTCTGAGGCTTAGGAGTAGGGACCTCTGCTCTTCTCAAACTGTATAGACTTGTTTATGCCTTTGTGGCTGAGAATTCAAGGGAGTAGATAGTCCAAAAATGGCAGCTGTGTCAGAATTCCAGGTTGATGACTTCGTTTCACAGTTGGTTGGAAGTAGAACCAAGAACTGGGAATGTCAGGCAGGTTAAGGGGGACAGGGGAGGAAGCTTGCCCCACCATTTGCAGAAAAGGACTTTTTAAGAAACAGACAACTTTCACCTCTCACTGAAAGTGGAAGGTTTTGAGTTGTTTATCTCAAGGCCGAGGATGTTGGTGCTCTTGGGGACATGTCCCCACTGAGAGATTTCCAAAGTTCAGCCAGGGTTCCATTTCTCCTTCACTGCCAGGTGGATTGTGAGCAGTTGGGAGGGCCAGGTGTGTGCCCCCTTGCTGCTTCAGCTGGTTGAGTACAGTGGTTTGGCCTGGAGGGCAACAGGGGCTGTTTCTCCTCACAGTGTCCCCCAGTAGTGAGCAGATAGATGGCTTATGGAGTGTCTGAGGTCCATTTTACTGTTGCATGACTTTTTATGAGCTAACCATTGGACAGGGTCCTTGGATGGGGAGGACAGATGCACAGAAAAAAAAATAGATCTAAGCACGGAGACAGTGGCTGAGACATCCTTCAAGCCTTGTTCTGTGGGCTACATGGTCAAGTCAGAGGTAGCTCTGTAGACCTTCGCACATTTATTGGTGAAGAGTCTGATGTTTTCCAGGTACTGTATATCACAATATCATCCCATGCTTCTCTCCCAGTAGCACCCCCTTACACAGATGGAGCTACTGAGGCTCACAGTGGTGATACCAGGTGCCCAAAGGCACAAATATGCAGACAACAGTAGACACAGGATTTGAATGCAAATCTTCCTAGCTCCTTCTCCCTTGTTTCAAGGCCCATCCCTGCCACCTTAATGTATATGCACAAGGGGCAATGTCAGTGATGCATCCTTTCCCAGTATACATCCTTGATCTTAAAGGATACTGTGGGAAGGTCAGAGTTTGCTTCTGGCCAGTCAGGAGCCATCCTCTCTTCCATGATGTAGGGTCAGTCCAGCCTTCCCTTTTCCAGCCTCCTAGGGGCTGTGTGAGATAATGGATCTGGAAGGTCTTCAGGGAGTCGGGTGTGCAGGAGTGGTAGCTTAGGTGCTAATGGGCAGCCTTTATTGCCAGCAGCCTGCTGAAGGAGACCCTGGACCTGGATCAGCTACAGATGGGCACAGCTCCAAGGCAACAGAGAACTGGGCCATGGCTTGCCTGGGCTGGGTCAGAAATGATGTCACCGGCCTAAGCTGCATGGCCAGCTCTTGTTTGCCGAGTTGAGGGGCGGCTTGGGTGCACTGCTGTCTACCTGCCTCTGGTTGTTTATGCCAGTGTCTCAGCCCTGCTTCTCACAGGCCAGCAGCAGCCCAGGCTATACTTTGCCCTTAATAAGGGATCATATGGAGATACACAGAGATGGTCGGGGCTCCCACTTCCACCTGGAGCTATATTCTTTGTAAGTTCCACTCATGTCCCTGCTCTTTTTAGCTACAAAGAATTAGGGACACCTTTCTTATTGTCTCTGTTCTAGATTCTCGGCTCTCTTGTTCCACCTACCCTGTCTTAGTAGCAGCAAATCCAGGGGCAGCCTTGTTAATGAGATGCCAGCAGTGCTCCAGTCAAGTGGCACAGTGGACTTCTAGCAAAGAAGGTCTCCTATAGGGAAGCACAGTCTTGATGGGACTGACTCCTCTAGTTCTGGTTCATGCTAAGGTGAACCCCCCTCTCATCTTTATCTATGGAGACAGCAGAATTTGAATTCAGAGCTCGGATGGTGGGGCTTGGCTTGAGCTATATCTGATGATGAGGATGGAGGTGATACTAATAGTTAAAATAGTCAACAGCTTCCACTTACCTATTCTCACCAGTGACCTCATCACATTTAATCTTAGCAGTTTCCCTGCCCAATGAGTGTTAGCATCCCAACAGAGTTGGGAGCACAAATACTCAGAGAGCTTAGACGATTTGCCCAGGGTCAAACAGCTGTACGATTTAAAGCTTGAACTCTCATCCTGATGGCTCCAAAGCCCAGCTCTGCCCAGCAAAGCACCTTTCCTATAACTTGAGAGCCCCTCCCCCACCCCGCCCCCCTTCCTGCCCCTGTCAGATGCTCCAAGCATCGCTCCAGTCCTGTCATCTTGATGGACCTCTGATTGGACCATGTCCTGGCTCCCTCATCCCTCGTACCCTCCCTGTGGCCTGCAGAAATTCTGCCCTGCTTTGCTTTTCCAGGTTCTCTGTAAATTTCCAGGCTGTGGTAGAGAGTCAAAATGGCTTGACTCACTTTCTTACTGTGTTTTCCTGTGGACATCCCAGAAACACATGTGGGGACTCACTGGGAAGAAGTGAGCCCCATCTGCGGGAGATTGAAACCCTTGGGTTGGGTGGGAGATGTTTGCATCCCTAGCTGCTCCCAGTGGCTCTCCCTACACTCTACAGGTCCAGGCAGCGTGAGTCTTGGCTAAATATGGTTGTCTTTGTTGGAGAGTTCAGAGACCAAAACAAAAGTAGTTTCCCTAGCTTGGCTGCAGCCTAAGAGGTGGGGCAGCCCTACTGCCACCCTTTGCATCTGGGCCCAAATGAGGAGCAGGACTCAGTGCTACCTGTGAGCTGTGGCTCCCTGCTCTGCCCCCTCCAGGCTCCTCCTTTCTGCAAGGTCCTCTGGTCATCAGTGCCTCTGGAAAGCCACTAGCATTTAGCTCAAGCTTTTGTCCCACATCATCTCTGCTGTTGAGCTGCATCTATTGGTTTATCTATCTTCTTCTCCAAGATGACACCATGCATTCCTTTGAGTCTGGGGTAGCCTGGGTTAACCTCTTTCTTTTCCATGTTGAGTCAGTTCCAAAAAAAAAAAATTGCAAACATCATGGGCATAAATTCAGAATACATAATGAGATGGTTCTCTTGTGCGCTTTCCTCGGATTAATTCCCGTCTTTGCAGTTGATTATTCCTGTAATTATTCCTATCATTTCATTCTTAGTTGTTTTCTTTTCTCCTATCTTTGCTTCTCATCCCCCTTTAGTTACCTTGGAACTGATCTGTTCATTCAACAGCTATGCCCTGAGCACCTACAATGTACCACATTGTAGATAGGAGCTCCATATATAGGTGTGTATTCTAATTGGGACACACGGGATTAGAACTGACTCAGGATGACGGCACATCCCAAATTGGCTCAACCCCTCCCCCAGCTGATATCCCCCATGGAAGGGGGGATTAACTGTATCTGAGCAGTTGTGGCGGGGGCGGGGGGGCTCTCATTCCTGGACGTACATTAAGTGTCTCTTGAATGAGCAGCTCATCTGTTGATGAATGAGGCCACCCAGGCACCACACTATTTCCTGGAGTCACCTTCTGATTCTAAGGTTTCATAATAAGAATGCACTTCCTTTAGGGGAGCAGGTGTGTGGTAGACTTTGGACTCCTACACTGTTCTTCTGACTATTCCCGGAGATCGGCACCTCTCCACTCTGGTTTGGCAGTGGCTGTTTTTGTCACCTCAGTGGGGCTGTGTTGTTTGTTCCTGGAGCAGAGAGACATCTGTCATCCTCACTGAGTCTTGACAGATGCCACATTCAAACAACCAGCCCTGGTTTGAACACAGAGCAGTGGCTGTTCTGTCTTTGCCAGGCTGCCTCAGACATGACCACTCCCACTGCCTCCTCCCAGAGCACAACCCTTCCTGCCAGCACTGCAGAAGCAACTTTCCTGCGCTGGAATGTTCTGTAGGCTTGAGCTAAAGGATTCCAAATTACAAGATGCAAAGGGCCTGAGCAAGCAGTGGGATTACAGGCTGTGATGCCTATTGGGTGGCATGCACCCCCCACCTCTCTGTGCTAGGACAAGGCTAGAAGGCTGATCCTGAGCACAGTGGGGATGGCGTGGCAGGACAATACCTCCACTTGGATGAGAACATGTCTCCCTTTGTCCACTCTGGAAAGTGCCTCACCTGACCCTTGCCTTCTCCAGGAATCAGAACTTGGGTAAATAGAGTGGGCGTGTACAGAACACACAACTGGCATTGAGTAGTTGGGACTCCAGCTATTGCATAAGAGAGACCGATTGACTGAGATGACTTCTAAGACAAAACTTAGAGCAGTGAAGATAAAAATATGTGTGTCAGGGTCAGAAGAGAAAGGAGAACCAGACACAAATTCCTCGAAACTCGTAGGGAGACCTTGGAAGTAATTGATATGATACACAATGTCCCTTATGTTGGACATCATCTTACGTTCACCATTTCCTACCAGTTCCCTATAAGTCCCAGTGGACCATCTGAGAGTGTTCATGGACTTGCTTTGGAGAAGGCTGGGTTGAGGGGAGTACTGTTTGGCATGCTGCTGGACAAAGTGTGTGTGTGTGGCCAAAGAACCATGTTGGAGTCAGATCTCGAAGCTGAGGAGGGAAAGGGGCTTACATGTTTTGTATAGGAAAGGTCATCAGGGACTGAGATTTCTCCTTCTAGCTCCTCCTGATTCTTCCCTGCCTCTGTGATGGGTGTCCCTGGGACCTGTGGCCTGCTTCACCTTGTTTTGCTCTACTTCCAGCCACTCTTCTTTTGGAAGCTGCCATTTGCATTCCCCCATTGTTCTTTCGACATTATTTCCCCAGATCATATTTGTGAGTCAGCCTTCTCTGGTTCTTTTAAGCAATGAAGGGACTCTGTACGGGGCAGTGCAACTGAGAGCCGTCTTCCTAAGAGTGACAGTCTCTGGGATCTGTAAAACATCATTTGAATAAAGGAAACAAGAGTTTAAGAAAGGCCAGCCTTCCCTTCATTTAAAATACTGTATCTCAGGGGAATGTTAATTTTTTAAAATAACTCACATATTCCAAAAAACACAGAGAACTCTGTTAGATAAACAATGAAGATGTTTGCTTAAGGAACATTTCTTTATTCAGCTAGTGAGGAAGCAGGGAGTAGACGCGATGAAAAGTGCTGAATGAAATACCCAAGAGTGGATTTTGACACCAAGGCTAGATTCATCACTCCCGTTTCTCAGAGGCTTCTATCGAAGCAGAGCCAGACAGACACCTCTGACTCTTAGTCTTAACTCTGACATTGCCTTCTTGAGCCTACCAGCAGAGGAAATTCCCACATCCACGAGTGTCGGGTACAAAACCAAGACCTGCTAACTAAAAGGCTTATCGGAGTGAGCATCGTATGAGAATTTTTACATGCAAGTGATGGAAGCAAGTGACATGGTTGAAGCTGCCCAAGTTAAGAAATTGAGGGGAAGGTGATGGATCATATAGCTGATGTAAGGAAGTTTTAAATGTGTCCTTCTCCCTCTGAGGATTTGATGATTTCTCTCCATGGAATAAGCTGTCAACACAACAATAATGGGAAGAGCACATATAAATTGTATTATATGCCTAAGGCATGGAGTATGAGACTTGCAGGTGGGCAAGATGGCTGAGCGCAAAGGGGAGGGGGTGGGCTTGGGGCGTGGATTTCTGGAGGAAAGGGAGATTGGGCAGACTTTGGAAGGTTGCCAAATGGCCGTCAGCAAACAAGAACCGTCTTGTGAACATAGGTGGCTTGACTGATAATTGTGCTGTCTCTTGCTATAATTGGCTCCCCCCAGCATTCCTTCCGTCACTGAACCCTGCTTTCTTCTGTTTGGGTTAATGCTCACTAGCTTCTTCCATGTGAGGTCCCACAGCAGAATGACATGCATGTCATATCCATGTCTTCCTCGGAATGGAAAAACCTTTGGTGAGAAGACAAATTCTCTTCCACATACAGCTGTGTTAGCCAAGACCTAGAACTGACTTTCATTGGTTCACATCACTTGGTGTGCTCTTCTAGAACCAGTGAAGATGGTCTTAGGAAGACAGATCTGCTGGTCTTCCTTGGCTTGGCAAGCCTTGGCAGGTACTCTGGAGGTAGAGGTTGGAATATACCTGAGCTGGAGGGTTGTAGAACAAAGGATAAGATCAAGGTTTGTTTCCAGAAGCAGTAATTGATGCCTATCACTACAGGTAAGCTATCTACTCAGGTATGGTTTGGTCACATGAGTTTGAAGGGCCAGCCCTGGGATGAACCACTTTTGGATGAAGATTATTTCTATTTCCTCTCCTGTAACACACCTGTTATTGTCAAGATTCTCTTGCTATCCTGTCACTACATGTTGAAAGATCCCCCAAAGCCTAATTGAACAACATGAATTTGGTCCCATAGGCAAAGACAAGTTTTTAAGCCTACACTTATTTTTTTCCCAATAATAGACTTAAGAGATTGCTTCCATCTTCTGGACTGAATGGTAATTTTGCCTGTCAACACTGAGCTGGTAGCTTTGAAAAGATTTTTAAATGTATTTCTCTATCAATTTAATTTTACTTTTTATTAAACAAATTTTAATGAAATTCTTATAACTGCCTATTGCCACTTACTAATGTCCCAGGCAGCTGACTGACTAATACATGTGAAGCTATGTCTTAATAACAGTCCATTCATGCCTGTTTTGTAGGAGAGGAAACAGCCAGAGTGGCATGTGGCTGCCTGAGGTCATGCCAAGCAGAGCCTTCAGCATCCATGTTCCTATGTGTGGGTTGATATATGTAGAATGAAAAAGACATGATCTTTACTCCTGGGCTATGTGTAATAGCTTTGCCTGAATATTTATATAAGCGAGTGAGTAATACATTCCAATGGGAATAAAACAGAAGGAAGTGATTAATTTTGCCTGAGTATAGTCTGGGAAACTGAAAGGGACATCTGAGCTGGGTCTTGATGAGTGAGTAGGAGTTTCCCTTGTGGGTACGGTGTGGGAAGAGTCTGTTCTTTCATGGAGTAGTGCATGAGTTTTGTATGAGATAGGGCTGTCAGGCTCAGGAAATGTGAGGTCACCCTTAACTTTTGTCCTCATTCTTCAGATAGAGGGCCCCAAAGACTGATATTTGTATTTTCATGTGCAGAGACTAGAAACCTAACAAACTGGATGCAATGATAATAAGGATTTGTTTTCTCCTCTAACTAGGAAGCACAGACATGAGCTGACTTGAGGGAGTGCTTGCTCTGTTGGCTAGATGGTATCTTCTTAGGGTCCAACTTCTTTCCTTCTCATTGTCTGCCCTAACACCATGGTGTCTTCATTAAATATTGACTTGTTTGCGGCCCCACAGATGTCCTAGAGCTCGGGTGTTTCTGTTGTATCCTTCCTTTACAGTGCCAGCAGGAAAGAAGCCCATCTATCCTAGCAATGCCATCACCAGACTGAGAGACACTCTGGTTGGACTGGATTGGCTCATGTGACCACCTCTGAACCAGACAATTCTTGTTTCCATAGGATAAAGAGCATTGAGAGGCTTAGTTGTCTTGCACCACTGGGGTCCTCAAATGGAATGTGGGGTATTGGTGGCATGAGGAAGTAAACAGTGGATCCCAAGAAAGCATCCATATTGAGAGCAGGCATCAAGGAGATGCTCATCATGGTTTATGTTTATACCAACACAGTCTTACCTTCCCTGGACGTCAAGGAGGTGCATATCACTGGCTCATGATCATGATGCTCATCTGTGCCTTGCCAGCTCTGGACCTCGCTCTAGTCACTCTCTATAGAGTCCTTTGTCCAAGAACATCCATTCTCTGCTGGTCTGTGATAAAGTTTGTAGCACAGTGGCATGAAGACCTCATAGAATGATCTAGAACTTTGTGGAAAAAACTGTCCTCAGACTTGTTCAGGGTGTCTTCAAAGAAGACAGGTGATTTGATACTTACAGAACTATCACCACCGCCCCTCTCTAGGAGGGCAGCTAAATCCCTTTTAAGTCATGGAGTGGCAAAAAAAAAAAGGAAGGGAAATGTCTTCCAAAATGACCTGTATCAACAAAAGGAAGAAGTGTCTGAAGCTGTTAGCTCATAGTGCCAAGCTATATGTTGAATTATAATTGAGATAGAATGTCCCAAAGGGGGAAGGCAAGTGTTTGGAGAAAGCTATCAGGCCTGGTGTTTCATCTCCAGGCACCATAACTTTAGAAGAAGCAGTGATGTGTCACAGGGATACAGAACACACTCTGCAGTATGGCTATACCTGAAATGCTGACTGCTCTGTTGATGAACTAGGCTGGTGCATGCCCCACTCTGCCATGGACCAAGCGTGGGTCAGTCACTCATTCATTCAACACGTGACTTTCTTCTTCCAGCTTAGCTAGGAGGGTGGAGGATGACAGCTACTTTTGTCCTCACTTGTTTCCTCAGTGAATGGTGGAATCAGGGACTGTCCACATGATAGTGTTGATGGGAGAACTGGATGAGCCCGTCCTCGTTTTACCAATTGGCAAATAAGTATTGTTTACTTTTCCGTTGCTGTGATAGAACACCATGATGAAGACAACGTCTAAAAGGAAGAGTATATTTTGGCTTATGGTTCCAGAGGGTTAAAGTCCATGATGGTGGGGACAGCATGGTAGCATGGTAGCCAGTGGCAGGTCCATGGTGGCATGACTAGAAAGTTGAGAGCTGAATTCTTCAACCTCAAGCATGAAGCAGAGAGAGAGAGGGAGAGAGAGAGAGAGAGAGAGAGAGAGAGAGAGAGAGAGAGAGACAGAGAGACAGAGAGAGACAGAGAGAGACAGAGACAGAGACAGAGACAGAGAGAGAGAGAGAGAACCAGAAACGGCATGAGGCTTTTAATCTCAAAGCCTTCCTCCAGTGAGGCACACTTCTTCCAGCAAGGCCACACCCCCTAAGCCTCCCTAAACAGCACCACCAACTGGGGACCAATATTTTATATACCTGAGACTGTGAAAGACCTTTTTCATTCAGACTGCCACAATATATGTATAATGTTTACCTGCAAATAATTGTAGTTTCAGTAAGATACATAACACAATAGGTAATGGCTTGTATGTATATCCCCATACACCTACATAATCTATGGGAAACATTTGGATTCCTGTTTACTAAGCACTATTAGTATGGATAAACAGATAACATCATGGAGTGTTGCCAAGAGCCTTAGAGTCATTGCATATAGATTGTCTAGCATATAAGAGACTCTTGATAAATGCCAGCCATTATAATAATTATTATGTTGATTGAACTGCTTAATAATAATGGGATTCATCTGAATAAAACTGTATGTGCTTCTGCAGTGCTTGGTGCCAACACTGTCCCCTTGGACCTTACAATTGCTTAATGACAAGGCTCCTTCTCCTGTCTGTGGATTCCAGGGAAAGGCTGTATGCTCTCTCGTGCTCTCTCGATGTCTTACGGCCAGTGGTAATTATCAGGATGCCGGTGCATACCATGGTAAAGTGTTCTCCAGTTCAGGGCTCCTGTTGCCCATTCTGGAGGCTTCCCAGCCATTTGTCACAGTCTCATTTGAAATGCATGTGGTTTTCATCTGTAATATCTTGATTGTCCCATTAATCTCCTTTAAGCTTCATGAAAAATACAGAGGGCTGGATCCCAAATAGTCACCAAGTTGTAATTTTGCATTCAAGGGAGTGTTTGCCATAGACGTGAAGAGACTGATGTTTCCCGTTTGGCAATCGGCTTTCCAACGATGTCAGAAGGGCTTTTGTATTCTGAATTACCAACCTGTTGGCAGGGCTGCAGTTCTGTTTTGCTTGTAATATGTCTGTATCTTTGGCTGATTCTTCATCTCCAAGTCCTTTCTCTTCTTCCCAGTGGATGCTCTGCAGTGCCTAGTACCTAGAGGAGTGGTCAGGAAATAGCTTTTGCTAGAGCAGCAAGATGCTTGGTAGTTGTTATTTGCCCATTTTCTGAAGGCCCTGGCTACATACAGTGCTCACCCAGAAAGAGCAGCATTTATTTTTATCAACATGCACACAGCATCCTCTAAGGTTCTAAGTTTTAGGCTTAGTGCCCTGTTTAGTGTAGTGACCATTGGCTACATGTTAACTGTATTTTAATGAAATGACAAGTTGAGGGGAGGGGAGATGTTTCATCCTGTAAAGTATTTGCCATGCAAGCATGAGGACCCGAGTTTGAGCCCCAGAACTAATGTTTAATACAGAGAAGTTGCATCAGGTGATGTGAGTTTATAATCTCAGATCTTGGAAGGTGGAGACAGGCAGATCGTTGGGGCTCACTGGCCAGCTAGCCCAACTTAATAAGGTAAGCTCCAGACCTATGAGAGACCTTGTGTTAAAAAACAAAAAACAAAAAACAAAAAACAAAAAACCAAGGTGGATGACTCTTGAGGAACGACACTAAAGATTCATGCACACATGCTCCTATAACACATGTACCATCACACACATGATGGTCACACACACACGCGCGCGCGCGAGCACACACACACACACACACACACACACACACACACACACACACACGAGTTACAAGTTTTAGTCCTCGTTTGCACTAGCTATTTTTCAAGTACTCACTAGCTAAATATGACTGCCTTTTGGGAGAACTTTTTCCATTAACGGTAGCCAGGAATCAGTATAAAGAGAGGAGTGGTGAACATTCATAGTGTCATAGACCACCAACGGCCTTTCTTATGCCTTTCTTAACTCTTTTCCTATGTTCGCTTCTCCCCATAGCCAATCCACCTTTAGACCAGGAAAAATAGATTGTTTCCTGATCTGGCATCAGCACTCAATGAAAAGAAGGAAAAAAAATCATCTTAGAGAATGTCAATGAGTAGTTTTCTTCCTCATTTGCACCCTACCTTTTGACAGCATAATACATACGTTTTCATCCATTGGTAACTGCCTTGGGTGAGATGAGAAAGTCTGGGTGGAGGAATCTTGCACTAGAATTCAAGAGAAGAAGTACTCAGGCATATTGCTTGAGAAGTCAGCACTGTTCAGACACATTTAAGAAATCCTATCCAACCTGAATTTAAAAATATCTGCTTGTGGACCACTCTGGTGGACAGATCTACTGCACATAACTTGATCTAGTCATTCAGCTCCAAAAACCTCAGAGCAGACATGATTGGGAGACTAGAATTGTTTTGGATAGCCTTTGGGTTGCTGTTTGCTGTTGTTTTGTTGTGAAATGTCAATAAGATTACTCAATGATAATAGATCCAAGGAGATGAGTGTGGCTGCATGAATATTGCAAGAGGCCTGTAGATCTCCTGGGGACCCTCCAGACCTCCTTTTGAGAATGACTCATTAAGTCTGTTTGCAGAGTTGAGTTCACATCCTCAGACAAGGCTTAATTTTCCTTACCTGGGAAGGGAGCAAAAGCAGGGGATAGCATTGGCTGGCTGGTTAGATTGATGCCTGGAGAGATATGAGATCAGAGGGCCAGAGCTTGGGTTGTGCAAGGGATGATGTGTCTGGATGACAGTGCTCAGAGCTTCTAAAAAGTACGGGTGGGGGTTGGGGCCATGGCATTCAACATCATTTGTGGCTGGTTTACCAGGCAGGCTGGAGTCTGGCAGAGAGTGTCTAGATTCTTCCAGAGGCTAGAATCTCAGAACCAGAAGATAAATTTCTCCAAATATCATGGTAGTTGAGTTCACTGAGGCAGCCTGAGAATCTCAATGTGTGATAGGGGTCATGTGTGTGTGTGTGTGTGTGTGTGTGTGTGTATGTGTGTGTGTGTGTGTTTGTGTTTTCCCATGCCCATGAGTATGTGTCCTTTGGCTTTTCCTCATCTCTGTCAATTGATCTTATAAAAATGAGATTTTTTTTCAATATTACCACCAAAAACCACTTGAGGATTTACAATACTCTCAGTGTATCTCAAAAATAAATGTGATCATGACTTACATTTCTGCAGCCATTTGGATAAAGTCTTCTGGAAGCATCTTCTCTGGGGATTCTGAAGTTATTTTTTGGTCCTTCAGAATCTTGGTTCATGTGACATGTTGACTAGATAGCAGCGTATAGCAGGGAAAGCAACGAAGCTGTGATTGAAGGGAGAGAGAGGTGGAGCCCAGCCTGCTGGACTTCTGTCCCACCCCCACACGCTGCCCCCAGCAGATGAGTCAGCCCCTGAGTCACCAATGAGCCATCCCCATGCCTCCAGAGCATCATCCCACTGAGTCCTTGCAATCACTAGGTATGACTCTGAGATCCTCACAGTGACTCTGAGAATGTCAATGAGGCTGTCCCTGGCATAGAGGAGACAGACTAGGAGGAGAGAGCAGACTCAGTGTTGAGCCTAGTTCAACACAGGGTTGTGATGTGATGGCAGCAATGCAGGGGAAGGGATTTTTAAGGGTCATCTAATAGGGTAGTGATTAGAATCTTGATAGGTTTTTTCTAGAGTAGAGTACATTTCTTTTGTATATGTGCAAATGTATGTGCCTCTTCATGGGTGTAGAGGACATAGGAGGACTTCTGCGCATAACCCTCAGAAACTGTCCAACTTATTTTTGAAAAGGAATCTGTCATTAGTCTGGAACTTTCCACATAGGCAAGAAAGCAAGCCCCAGGGCTGAGATTAGTATTGCAAGCATCATGCCTGGCTTTTTTTCCCCCTTTCTTTTTATTTATCCTTTGTGTCTTTTGCATCATGCTTCCTGATCCCACCTCCCTCCCCAGAATAAGTATAATTTAAGAGAAAAAAGTAGGGGAAAGGGATAAAGGGGAAATTTCATCATGAAAGCTACAGTGTGACACAGTGAGTCACACAGTAAACCCCTTTATCCATACATTTTTACATGCAGGCGTTCATTGCAAAGAGTCATTGGTCTGCTTCAAGGCCCCTGGTCTCTGCTACACCATTGATGCTAGGCCCTCATTGGGGCTCTTCCTGGACATCATGTTGCTACCCTGTGTTGTAGTTATCCTGCAGCCCTGGGTCTGAAGGGCTGACCCCCACCTTCTGCCCGTGCTCCAGCAGGTCACACATGACTGACTCCTGGTTCTGGGTCTGGGCAGTTGCAGGGTTGGTCAGCCTGCCAGCTCTCCCTGTCTTCACCACTAGGGTGAACTCTCCAGCATTGCCCTGGCTAGTTCACCCCTTGCAGTGAGTGATGTGTAAGGGGCAAGGGACAGTTCTCCTGCTTTCTTGTCCTTAGGGTCAGTTCTTTCACACCTATACCTTCAGGGCCAGCTCTACTCTGTTGCCCAGGTGAGGCATAAGGGCCACTCTCCTGAGTGCTGCAGCTGGTGAGGAGCAGGGACAGTTCTCCTGCTCTTATGACCTCAGGGCCAGCTCTTCCACCTGCCTCAGGTGTTGATGGGAAGGGCACCGTTCCCCCATGCATGCTACCACATGACAGATGAGTAATGGGGACAGCTCTCCCATGCTTACAACATTGGGGCTGGCTCACAAACACCTCCACCAACAGGGTCAGGTTTACTCTGCTGCCCAGCATGCCCGGCTTCTTAAAAACATACGTTCTGGGGCAGTTGAACTCAGGTCCTCATGCCTGCAAGGCAAGGGCTTTACTATCTGATCTTTATCCCAACCCTGGAGTATTAATAGAAACTGACTTGGCTTCTAGGTAGGCTTCTGGAGGTAAAATTAGAATTAGGATGCACTGGCTGCTAGGTGGGCTGACTTGAGCATCTGTATAATCCTTCTTAGATAGTGTGCTAAAGATGTGTGTGAGGTGTTCCAGACTACCCCAAATCCTTTTGCCTGGCCACAAATACCTGTAAGTCCCTATCCATCCCACCTTCGAGGCTCAAGGTCCATCCTATCATTCAGACTCTCTCACCATGACTAGAAGTATCAGCTGCAGGCATCATCTAGCAAATGCTTTTATTTCTTTAACAAAGATAGCCGGGCGGTGGTGGCGCACGCCTTTAATCCCAGCACTCGGGAGGCAGAGCCAGGCGGATCTCTGTGAGTTCGAGGCCAGCCTGGGCTACCAAGTGAGTTCCAGGAAAAGGCGCAAAGCTACACAGAGAAACCCTGTCTCGAAAAACAAAAAAAAAAAAAAAAAAAAAAAAACAAAAAAAAAAAACAAAGATGAAAAGTTGCCTTTGGTAGACTCATTCATTCTCCTGTCTATTACATGTCGTCTTCCAGGTGCCTTTGTTTTCAGGCCTGTGGGGTGGGCAGAAACAACAGACTCCATATAACTCACTTGAAGATTAAAGCTCCTGAAAATTGTTAGTTTTCCCAAATGTTAGACCCTGCAAGTTGGAGAGGTTACCTTCCCATCTCAGGGTGGCCACTGTGCTCCTAAGATGTCATTGTGGCCTTAATCTGAACTAAAATCAGGGAAACCAAAATTGGGTCATGCTTCTAACCTTGGCTAATGATTTTTCTTTTGACTCCTAATGGGAAAGAACTGTTGAGCATGTTCCTATGGAGAAAGAGGATGAGGAGAAGAGGAACTCACTTCATTTTCCAGCCCAAGCTCTCTTGTGGACTCACTCATGGGTTTGAAAGCAACTTACTGGCTCCCTGAGTCTTTACATCAAACACGGGGATAGGACTTACATCCCCTTTGTCCATCAGTGGGAGGATAAGGAGTGTTGGTTCAATGAGGATGCTGTAACAAAATACCACAGGCTAGGCAGCTTATGAACAACAGAAACTTATTACAATTCTGAAGGTACTGAGAGTCCAAGGCCAATGTTCTGGAAGGTTCCATGTCTGGTAAGGCCTTTCTTTCTGATTCTTAGATGGTACCTTGTTTTGTAGTCAGGGTGATGGAGGGCAAGGTAAACCTTTAGGGCCTCACCTCATTCACAGGGGCTCTGTACCTTTGGCCCCATCATCTCCGCAAAGCCTTGTCTCCTAATGCAGTCACATTGGTGCCTGGATTTCCACATATGAATTGGAGGCACACATGCAGTCAGACCATAGAAGGGAACATTTCAGGTCTGTATTATGAAAGTGATTGCAGAATGACGGAATTCATTTTCTACGGCCAACATCGTCTTAATGTTTTGAAATTTCCTGGTTTTAGTATTAGCTTCAAGGAATTTAGCGTCAGATTTTAGATTTGCTGAGAGAGAAGGAGGGGGGGGGCAGCCTTTGTCTGGAATCCCACTGCTGTTTTGAGTACAGTCAGCAATGCAAAGATGTGCTCCAAAGAATAGTGGCAGTCCGTCCTCAGAACAGAATGCCTGCTTTTGTCTACTTATGGCAGTTTCTGGAAGTCCTTGGGAAGTTTCCTGACTAACGTTCTGTCAGATACCTCCTGGAATAGTCAGTGAGTTCTTCCATATACTTGTCTGCTAAGGCTATCACAGAAAGACACTTCAGGAGCATGTTGGTGGTAAGGGTAGAGAGGGGAGACCCTCCTTTCTCACAGGTGAGTACCATCACCCCAAGTGGATGTCATACTTGTGTTCAAAGGGCTATTGGTTTCCAAAAGGTTCTGAGCTGGGTCTCACTTAGCTTGCCAGGACTGTGCCAGTCTGATCTTCTCCCCCAGGTCCCCACTTTTCTGGGACACCTTGGACTTCATTTAGCATGTGGCCAGCAGGCAGGTCGATAGTATAGAAGACAATGACTACTTATTCTTCCCCCTTCTCTCTCTCTTACCTTGTGTTTAGTATCTAAAAAGTGATGACAGGTGGTTCTTAACACCTGGTTTTCTTTCACTCAATAATAGGTTTCTTCGCCAAGGCAGTAAGCCTGATCAAGCCAAATTGAAAAAGGAAAAGAACAGATTTATTTGAGCAAAGCAACTCCCAGGTGAGTCCTCCAGCCCCAGATATTGGGGCTGGAGAAGTGACTCAGCCAAACTAAAGCAAGGAGCTTATGTAGCCTGTAGGCAAGGGGTGATGATGTGCCCAAGTATGGTCAAAAACTGATCACTTTAGGTGAGGAGCCGCTGTAGCCACCAAGAATTCGAAACTGGGCTTTTTAAAGCGCCTTTTTCTTCATTGGAGATTCTCTGAGAGCATGGGGTTTGGAAAGAGAGGAATGAGGCTTTCTGGATCAAGCAAGAGTGAGCTGGAGGTTCCGCCTCAACAAATCTAATGTAAAGTGTTCAGACATACTACTTCTGAAATCATAATGAAGCCTCTGCTGCCCCCTCAAAGTTTGGAGAAGGTTACAAACCCCACCCTTGTGGTCACTTTCATTCACATTCACGTACTGAAGACCCCTCAAGTTCTGTGGTAAAAAGCCAGTTTGTTCCAGTGATTCCCAGTAAAACTGCAGAGGACATGTGTCTACCTGAGCCTATTGATCTGTAAGCAAGCCTGTAAGTTTTCAGGGTCTTGTGACCTCGCACAAGTAACCCAACCATGACTTGCCTCAGCGTCTTTGTAAAAGGGGCTCACTGAAGTGCATCTGTTACAGGAGCATCATGAGGATGAGCTGTTGTAATCAAACTCAGCGTAGTTTCTGAACTATAATAACTTGTGCATGTTAGCTGGTTTTAGTGGTAGTACTATCGGGTATTATTTGTTGAAAGCTCTTAGCAGCCTGCAGTTCATGGTTACTGACTTCTCCCATGAATTGATGTAAGACAGTCTTCCTCTTTCAAGAGAATACAGCATACACATCTAGTTCTGTTTCCTTCGCTAACTCTGTCGCAGATGGTGGCCCATGCCTGTGTACACAGTTGGCTGGGTCAGTTCCTCTATTTAACAGTCAAGGTGACTAGAAGAGACACTTTTTGCCAGACAGTGTAAGGAGGCATCCCACCATTCTCCAGTTGAGTGGAGGGTTCCTATTGGATTCCAGGATGGACGAACCCGGCAGGATGCACACCTTCACTGAATCTTCCAGAAAAATTCTAGTTAACAATTACCAAATGAGATGTCCTTCAGGCTGGGGGACAAGAGCACAACCAATGGCCAGAAGTACAGCTGTAAGGCACATTAATAAGAAGGAGGGAAGGACAGGCCAAGATTAGTAACCAACGTGCTTTCCCTACTAAATTGACTTTGAGAGCGAAGGGTCAGAGCTGAGGGAGAATTGATTTGGAGGTGCTAAGCTTGGATGTTTTTGTTTCATGGTGGTGAAAGCACACTTGACTTCTGCATGGCTGCTCTGGAAATTGCTCAGTGAAGCAGTGTCACCTGGAGCTGGCCTGAGTCTATGAAGTAACAGATTCAGTAAGAAAAGCTGTCTTGTTCTCAACTGTTCTGCAGGTACTACTGCTCTTCCTTCACATTCTCCCTGAGCCCCCCTTGCCCCAGTGTCTTAGAAAACACCAATGTCAGAAGCACATGACTATGTCCATGATTCCATGGGTCCATGGGTATGTCTGGGTGTGGAGGCAGATGCCACCTGGAAGTCATGGAGGATGAGTAGTTGAAAGTAGACTCCAGTAGGGGATGGGGATCCCTCATCCACGCATCAGGAATTATTTACTGAGCACTCACTGTGTGGCACATGTTGTTTAAGGCATGAATGTAGAGCTGTGATCAGTGAGGCCAAATTGAAACATACAGTCAAGTCATAGAAACTTCAGTAGAGAGTGGCATGTTGCAGAGCAGGGTGTTTAGGTGTCAAAGACCTGTGATGGTGACGGTAGCTCACTAACCATGCCCTTGGTTTATCCCCATTCCACCTGTTATATAGGAAGAATACTATGTTCTCTGCCTCCCTCCCATTCTATATCACCGATCACATGTTCTCCAAGGTATTTGTTTTGCCTTTGTCTGTTGGGCTGAGAGGTAGACACTTGAATGAAGCCCCCTACTTTATGCTTTTACTGGAATTTGATTTCTGGGCAGAAGGAAGCTGACCCAGATCTTCTAGACCCACCAAGTCAGAAACCTATCTGTCCTTCAGAATCTTCATTGGGCTTTTCTTTGAAGATGCTAAATCCATAGTTTGACGTCACAGAGGTAAAGCCACCACCTAGCCAAGGCAGAGCGGGGAAGTGGGGTGTGGTTCTGAGTGCCAGTCTTTCAACAGGTCCTCTAGTGAGCATGGCTGATGGTTGTGAGGTGCAGCTGTTTCAGATCGTGTCCTAAATCCCCAGAAGCAAAACAGGAACCCCAAACAGCCATTGCATCATCACTCATTCATTTCTTCAGTCAATACTTCCTAAATCCAGAAGTCAGAAAAGCATGGATTCTGGGATCAGATTATCTGATTTCAAATCCTACCAGTTTTATTTACTATCTGTGCAACTTTGAGCAAGTTTTCATTAGCCTCCATGCCTCATTTTCTTCATTTGTAAAGTAGGAATATTTGCTACCATATAGGGCTGTGAGGACTAGTACAGATGGAGAGGCACCTATGTTTGTTCTCAATGTCTTTTGCCCACTGACTTCTTTTTGCCCCCATTCTGTTGGCTGCTGTTGGTCTGGGGTGGGGCAGAGTCAGTGATGGTAAGCACGGGCTCTGTGTTTACTCATCCAGAGTTTCCAGTAGAAGAGCCAGGTCTCCCCCAGAGCAAATGAGTCAATATGTAACATTGAGACAGTGACTAGTTCTTTGACACTAACAAAAGATGGTAGGAAGTGACTGTGGGTGAGGACCAACACTATGTAAAGAGGGTGGGGGGAGAGGGGCAGTTCTGTTGGGAAATATGAAATAAACAAGTCATTGGAATTTACCAAGGAGAGAGGGAAAAGAGAAGGAAGAGAGGAAGGGAAGGAGGAGGGAGAGGAGAAGAGGAAGGCGAAGTGCTGAGATACCGAAACAGAGACCCAGACAGAGACTGACTGCTTGGATTTCCAGGAGAGAGATGAGCAGTTAAGTGAAAATTGATCCTGGGGCCAAATAAACTTCAAGATAATTGCTTCTCCTGGTAGCAAATCATTATGACTCACAAATGAATTCATCTTTGTAACTTTTCAGTACCAAATGTCCTTGAGAGATGAATTAATCTTCCTTTTCACTTCTCTTCCTTCACCTGATCCGCTCACCTCTGAATTGAATTGAATTAAGGGTCATTAGTTTGGAAGACCTTACGAACTCCCTGTTAGTAGATGGCTGGCTTTCCCCTCAGCCTGGCTGGGTCCCCCTCTTACATGGCTGGCTTTCAGCTCAGCCTGGCTAGGTTCCCTCCCCTCCTAGGGCAGGAACATTCACAACTCTCTGCTGGCTCCTTATTATGCTTTTTGAACTTGTGCTCAAGTTCAAAGTAAGTCTCACAGAATGATCCAGTTTTCCTGAAGACTTAGAAGTTCCAACCATTAGGCAGGACATGGGAACCATGGAGATGCACATCAGTCTGAGCTGCAGAGATCTCTGTGTGGGGTGGTCTGGTTTTCAGATGGCACAGTACAAGATGGCTGAGCTTCCCTGTGTGTCCTCATGGATCTTGCTCCTGGCTTATCAAAAGCCTCACGACTTTTTTCTTCTACAGTCCCCCCCCCCCCCATGAGAAGCCTTTGAACAAAGGAATAACTCAGTCCCGAACAGGTCTGCTCCTGTTCAGTTTTCAAAGTTATTTTTCCCCTTTTCTAAAATAATTTATATACCTTTTCCTACTTTTCCTGCCCTGGTCCCTCTGGCTTTGGTTTTGTTTTCTTGAATGTCTTTGTAATTTTTTGAAATTGTCGTATTGGTACCTTTATGTGTGATCTGTGTCCCATACAATATCCTAGGTGTCTAGAACAGTATCTGGCAAGAAAGTGTTGATAAAAATATGAGTAAAAAGCAAATGTGGCTGGGTGGTAGCTTAGATGATAGAATGCTTGTCTAGCATGCACACAGCCCTAGATTCAGTTCTCAGAAGTGCATAAGCTGGGCATGGTGGCACATGCCTGGAATCCTAGCTCTCAAGAGGTAGAGTCAGGAGGAGCAGGAGTTCAAGACCATCTTCAGGTACATAGGAAGTTTGTGAACAACCTGAGCTACCCGAGACCCTGTCACAACACACACACACACACGCACGCACGCACGCACGCACGCGCTCACACACACACATACACACACGTACAAACATAGATGCATACACACACATATGCATTGGAATACATGCCATTGGTTAACAAGGCATCTAGCTTCTCTTTCCTGGCTCCTCTTTTTTCTTCGTCGGTCCGGGGTGGAGTTGTATCATCTCATCTAGGCAGGATAATTGAAGGATTGCTTAAGAAGAGGAACTTTAGAATCAGATTCAAGTACAACTTACTACACGTGTGACCCCAGATAAATGGATCTCGTCACAGATTATAATTCTCAGTAAGGTGTCAAGTTTATGATGAGTGCAGTATTACTCTTGTTACCAACTGCTGAGAAAGAAAGCCTGTCTCCTGTCTGGCTTTCCATGACCTGGGCACCTGGAGCTACTGCTCAGCTGGAGTAGCCTGGGGACCATATGCGCACAGCCATCCCAGCCTCGGTATGTAGACCCAGGAGTCCTAAAGCACTGAGCCTAGAGGAGGGGCCATAAGGAAAATGGCCAGCCTGTGTGAAAAGAAGCCCTTTCATCAAGATGGAAGCTTTCTGAGGCCTGAGAAGGCCCCACTCCTCAAGGTTCTGTCCTTTCCACAGCCTTTGGGCAAGATTTCCATAATTGTATTACAAACCAATGTATGCAGGCCAGATGAGTGACACTTGCCAGGGATGGGGCATTGCTTTGCTCCTCCAGGCATGGGGAACTTGTTCCATTATGTGCCACCCCTGTGATGGGTGCAATCACAGGCACACACATTAGCTTCTGATTATAGCCCTGTTGAGACTCTCTTGACAGGCGGGAAATGAATTCACCTTGCGTCACCTCGGTAGTTTGCAAACAGCCTTGGCCTCTGAAAACAACACCTTTTATGTATTTCTAAGGGAAAACATTCCAGTGTCAGCCCGTCCCAGTGGCATGTGCCTCCACTCCAGGCCTGGAGGTGAACTTTTGAAGTGAGAGGAGAGGGGAGTAGAGGTTAGGGTAGCTGTGAGGATTTCAGTGAGGTAATCCCTGAGTGTTCAGAGCAGCTCCTTCCACACAAAAGTTGCTTGCTTGTTAGCCACTCTTTTATTGAGGAGCTGTCCCCCTCATATGGCAGCAGCTTAGAGAGTGGAGGAGCAGAGTAGCCATGGTTTGGGTCTTGGCTTTAGGATAAAGACCTTGCTTTCCATCTGGACAGTGGTCTTCTTGAGGTGGATATTTTCTCAATATACCACAGTTGGCATTTAGCTAAGGTATCCTGGAGCAGACCAGGAAGGCGGTAGGAATGATTGGTCCTGGGGATCCTGGGGATCCTGTGGCTCCTTCCCATGCTTTCTGCACTGGCTGTGATTCCTGGGAGAGTAGCAGGTGTTTTTCAGATTTCCCCTTTTCCATTAAGACATCTTCTTCTCCCCACAGGATGTGACCCTGCCCCTTCTGTTCCCCATCTCTGTCACATCAGATTGGAGGGGATCTGGGCATATCTGAACCCTGAATGTGAGCTGATGGAGGGCTTTCTGAGAGAGGACAGAATTCTGTGATGCCTCTTCTGGAAACTAAGCCAACGTTCTCCCTATCAAGGAAATAGTTTGCATAGAATTTGCTACTTGTCTAATGCTGTTTCATTTTTAAGTGCCCACAATTAATTCCCAGTGTCAGTGTCCGTATGTTGAGGAAAGCCCTCACACAGAGTGGGCAGTGATGTTCTGAAAGGCCCTGGTGCTTAAATCTGATTCAAATTTAGAAGCTGAGCCAGGCACAGGCTCTAGGTCCTGTCTGCCCTTTGAGGGCTTCAGGGACATGGCCCATTTGTGAAGCTTGTCTTAAAAGAACATATAGTCAACATTTTGAGGTTTGAAGCTAAAGATTGAAGGGGGCTTCAACCCACAGCCTTAGAACCTAGTGGCTACAGTGAGAGCCCTTGTTTCCAAAGAAGGCAGGGCCTGCTGTATCCAGGGAGCTGGTGCTGCACAGGAAGAGAAATCCTTTGAGCTTCAATAGTAAAATTGAATGAGGGTGTGAGGCGGGAGGGCGAAAGAGACAGACAGAGACACATGTGGAGAGATGAAGAAACAGAAGGTAATAAGGGGAGAGCTGGAGAGATGAAAGAACTAGAAAACTCTTATGGAAAAAAAAAACAAACAGGAAATGGAACAGATAGATGCATGACACAGAGTTGCCAAGGGACATTAGGGAGATATCATGACCACTAATAAGTACAGAGACTGGAATATGGCCCAGACTTTGACATCAGCCCTGGGCTTGTCATTAATGTTTTCAATAATCCTATAGAGGTAAGTACTATTGTCAAGTTCATGTTATAGTTAAAATGGTGGCTTTTCAGAGAGGCAAGGCACTTTAAGGGCACACAGCTTTTGTGGGGCATCAGGCTAGGACTCAGGTCTACTTCATGCTATGCTCAGTCCATTACAAAGAAGTCATAATCCTGTGACCTGAAATATGGCAGACTGTCTGTGGGCCACCTGTACCCTAGATACTGAGAGGCACAAGCAATCTCTATTATGCCTCTCACTCATGACTTCGGTGTTAGTTAAGAGGCTTTGAGCTACAAGTAAGGGAGAACATTTTTTCTCACAACTAGAAGCCAGACGTGGTACTCTATCATGTTAAGGGTAACATCTCTAGATCTCAACTCTTTAACAGATGGAATACTTTTGGCTTTAGGTCAGTTAAAGGAGGAAAGAAGAGGAGAAAGGTGATATCAGAGCAAGTTGTTCTGTCTTGCTTGTCATACTTCTGTAGAAGGCTGTGCATGGCTTTTCATATTCCTAGCTGCAAGGGAGGCTGTTGTGTCAATATTGATTCTTCCAGTTTCTAGGACATGCAGCTTGAAAGTACCACTAGGGAGCCAGACTGTAGCGTCTACCATATTCCAACAAATCACCATAAGTCCAGGCCCACCTGTAACCCTTACCTGAAGGGGAGGCAGTCGCTTCTTTTGGTAGTTGTAGATGTATACTTGACCTGAGGAACCATTCTGAGTTGACTTGGTATAGGAATGTGGGGGAGGCAGAATGCTTACTCTGTTCCACCCTAGTGTTGCTGGAAATGACATGAATCAGTTCCATGTGTCATGTCTCAAAAACCCAGTCCAGTCTGTCATCTCCTGGGTGCTTGCTTTCCCTATAGACACCTGAGTGGCTCACATCCCAAAGGAATAGCCCGTTGGATCAGCAAAGAATAGAGAGGCTGGCAAGGGCCTGGAGGAGGGGGGGTATGTGAGATTGACAGGATTTTCCAAAATTATTGATTTGGAATATACACAAGAGAAGAAATGTAAGCAATGGTAACAAGAGGCTCAGACTAAGGGGCCTAGAGAGCCTGCCCATGTTTGGATTGAAGATGTCTTTAGACCAGTATCTCTCAGCTCTTGTTTCATTATTGCCCACATATGGGGTCTTTGTAAACACCCTTTTCCCTAACCATGCCCCCTACTGAGATTTCAATGTCACAAATGCATTAAGTATCTTACTCCTTTTGTGTGGAATTCAGCATGCTGTGTGGCTGTACTTCTACATAAAAGACATAAGATGTGTTTTCCTGTTTGGAGGAGACATTGCTCCTCTGTAGAATGAATCAGAGGCAAAAGCTCTTCTTGCCTGGGGAGGGAAGAGCTGGCCCCATATTTTAAGTTTAGATCTGCTTTCTGATGGGAGTTGTGAGGGGTGGCACATTTTTTCGAGCACTTATTATGTGCCAAGCACCTAGATAGGCACTTCAGATTCATCACCCCACTTGCTGCTTATGGGCAGTTCCAAGTTGTCAGACCTGGGGCCTGTTTCGCAATTGGAGGCCACCAAGATTCAGGGTGTATCCCCCTGCTGGAAGAGACCTGCTTTGTCTGGAACAAGGAGCTCACACTATTTCTACTATGGGGTCTATTCAGAGTGGGTGGTATGAGATGAGTCAGGTTGGAGTCCACAGCGGTACTCCTGGTGGAATGAAAACTGGCTCTGAAGGAGAGGCAGCCCAAGGAGGAAGCACAGCAGAGGCAGAAGCTGTGTGGCTGGAAGGGACTCTGGCTGACAGAGATGACTGTCACTGTAGAGCTCAGAGAAGCTGCTGCAGGCTAGCTGATTAGGGTTCTGGTTCTGAGGATCCAACCTGACTGAAGTAAGCACCATTTCCTTCAGGCACAAAGGCAGAGACACTGAAGGCACAAATCCAGGGTTTCCAGCATGGAAGCTCCTAGACGTTGAGTAATCTTTTCAGAGTATCTCAGTGGAGTCCATTTTTGAGGGAAAGTACAGTCTGTGACCAAAAGGAGGTAGAACTCTTGTTTTGTTTTCATTCCTAAGGCTCTTCTGGCTTACTCATCTTCCCTTACAGACATTGTGCTGCAGCTCTTACTCATGTGCTTAGATCAGCAAGGTTTGACTCCCGCTAGTAAGAGAACTCCAGCTTTGGTGGTCACTGCCACCAAGCTCTATCCTGCTCTTGCTTCCATGTTCCTCAGGATCTATTGGAACCAAGGCATCTGGAGTCTACATTTCCCACTTCTAAAGCCTTCACTTTAACATGTGTTTCCCCTATCACTGAAGTAGAGGGAGAGAAAAATCAAGAGTTCTGCACGGATAAGGTATGACACATGCCCTATCTGTTGACATAGTGACCTGATTAGTTTGAATTGCCAACCTGCAACAACCTAGAGCCAACTGGGAGGAAGAGGAGCTCAACTGAAAAATTGCCTCAATCGGATTGGCCCATGGCCACATCTGGGAGAGATTGTCTTGACTGATGATTGAGGAGAGATGGCCTAGCCCACTGTGGGGGGGGGGCACCATCCCTAGTCAGGGATGTTGCCTTTCTCTCTGAAGCACTCCAATTATCCAACTAGCTCTCCATCTGTACCTTCTTATATTGCTGTCTGGTAAATACTTTTTGGTTGACCCAACTGAAGTCAACACCCCTGAGGGCAAGGAGGGTATTGAACGAGAGAGAGTTACAGCTGTTTATTAAGGGCCAGGCTGTATATGCTAGTCACACTGTCAGCTACATGGTGCAAAAGCCAAGTCTCCTGGGGTGGTCGGTCTGGGTCAGTGACAAATGACATGCCTCAGGATGGTGGAACATTCTGAGAAGACTCTGTCTTAGCATTGAGAGGTTCAACTGCGTGTTAACCAGCCCTCTGAGTTAGAACAGAAAGTGGTGGAGAAGCTTTGAGAAGGAGATGGCCTGCTAACCAGTGACCTCACAGAGGTATTTACCTGACCTAGCATATGTAGTGTGTGTATGATGCATTCTTGCCCATTATAGAGCTTTGATGACCCTCTGTCCTACAGGTTCCTGGCAAGGCATATTGTCACATTCCACAGACAGGAAAGTAGTCTCAGAGTGTCCCCCAACCCCTGCCAGGTCTTTTTAGTAATAATGAATAAGCAACCCATGTCTTCTCTGCTGAGCTGGACCTGGAAGTTCAGCCTTCTCATCATCGCTCAGCCACCAACACTATCCATCAAGTGTCTTCAAATTGGTGGAGCTTAAAAAATGACAGCCATTTGAAATCGAGTAGAATTGAGTATTATTAAAATAGCATTCTAAATTTTAATCTTTTGCATTGACTTTTTTTTAATAGCTCCTACTTTCGCTAAAAATTCTGGGCCAGGCTCACAGACATTCAATTTAAATACTGTCAGGCAAGACTGATTTCTGTTCTAGTGTGGCCAGATTTTCATTTTTTTTTCCTTAAAAGAAAATTTAAAGCCAAGGTTTTTTTCCTCCTTTCTTTTGCTACCAGTTTTTTTTTTTAAATAAGATGCCAAAACTAAAGAGAACATATCTTTAAGTTATTCTTTTGATTCTTTATCTTCTACCCGCTAGCCTTCTTTCCAGCTTGCATTGGTAAGACAGGTGATGACTGTATGTGTGTTGTAGGGCACCTGTGTTATCCGTACATTGCTGTCACCGTGCCTACCAAGGTCAGGATTACTACCTCTCTTTCTAAGTGCTCTCTCAATACAAATCTCTTGCCAAGGCTCCCAGGAAGCATTTAAGAAGGATGCTTTTCTGTCACTGCTCTGCTTGTTACTGCATTTGTCAACCCCCTTCTGCATCTCTTTAGCCAGTTTGTCTTCATTATCTCACTTCCACCCCAGCTTCTTACCCTGAGCAAAGATCGGAAGACCGGAAATGGATAAAGATGGTTGACCATGAGTCTCGGGCCTCAAACTTGACATGGCCTGTGTTTTTTTATTTTTCAAATTGTAAAAATTTACTTAACCTGTGAGGACATTGACTCTCTCACCTGTGAGCTGGGTTTAGCTGCGTCTTTCCCACAGGGGAAATCATATGGCTCCTATGGGAACTGGGACTAAGGAGTGATGCTCAGCAGTGCAGTTAATGGCATCTACAGCTGAGGGACCATTCCTCTCTTTCCTCTGCCCTGGACTCCACAGCACAGCCTAGCAGCTCTCAGTCTTAGGTACACATTAGCATCATCCAGGGAGCCTCTGAACAGCCCAAATCCCCAGACCTGGCTGTAGCCCAATGAAATCCCAATCTGAGGGTGTATGCTTGTGGCATCTTTACTTTCAAAATTCTCTCCAGGTGAATCAGATGCATGCAAGGGTTGAGAACAACTCTGAGTCCCTGGGGTTGCCTGAGGCTTGAATACACTTCCTTTTGAGATCAGAGAAATTCTATTTTATTGCTTGTGGGCACAGACCCAGATCTCTCATCAGTGCTGGGATGGGATTTTTATCTTTCCCAGCCAAGAGAATGTAGAGAAGAGGCTGGAGTAGAAAAGAGACTTGGTGGGTTGGAGCAGGCATCACTTCAGGATCTCTGTGTCCTGAAGTGGGCTCAATCTCTCTGTCCCCCTCCCTTCCTGCCTCCCTCCCTCCCTTCCTCTCTTCCTCCCTCCCTCCCTCCCTCCCTCCCTCCCTGTATGCATGAAGGTCAGAGTTCAGCCACAGAGTCATTCCTCAGGAGCTAGTTATTTGACATTTGAAATAAGGCTTATCTGAGATCAGATACTATGTCACATGCATATTCTAAAACTAAGCAAACAAATTAAAATCTAAAAATATGAGTACATATTGAAATGATATTTTGGATCTATTATGTAAAATATTATTGAAATTAGATTTACCTGATTCTTTTTGCTTTGCAATGTGTTATTAGAACATCTTAAACTATCCATATGGCTTTGATTATTGTATTTGTATCAGGCAGCACCTACTAACCTCTTATTCAACATTCAGTGTGTATTTCACTTGGAAGTGGGCTTGGTGCTTCCAGTTAAGGAAAATGACCACAGCATGTCATTCATGTCTCCCAAACACCTGTCACTTAAAGTGTACTGCACTCATCAGGGAATTGATAAATGTTTTCTGTCATTGTGGATGATGGATGATGGTTGTGTGATGAAGATGAAGATTATTAAATAAAGATGAAGTGATATATTAGGACTTTATTACTAGTTTAAAATATAGCAGATGAGATTATTACATTTTTGGAACAAGTGTCCTCAAATACATCTTAATTTTTTCCATTAACTTTTATGTGTGATGACCATTGGCACAGGGAATAGAAACATCTCCAATCATTTCTGCTTAGAGGTAGAGTGAATTTAAAAGCATCTTACAGGAATGAAAATGCATAGTGCACTTTTGCTGTGGGATGGGACTCAGCAATGGGATAGAAGTGTGGATACACAGGCCTTTGGACTCTGTGTCGTATGTAAGCACCAACCTATTTCCAAGTTGAATGTTGATAAGCTGGGTAAGAAAAGAATATCTTGGAGGGAAACAAAAGGCAAAGAAGTGTGGGTGTTGACAGGTGCTGACTAGTGAGGCTTCCATAAAGATGTCATTGTGTGTAAGTAGCAACTGACCAGTGTCTGAAGAAGGTGAGCAAACCTCTTGAGGCTTACTTTCCTTGTTTCTGCAATGCACCTAATGTGTTTCTTTCCTTTGTTTATTCGTTCACCAAATGCATGAAATTGAGATCTTACTATATACTTCGGACAATGGTAAGACAAAGACATGGGCCACTGCAACATTGCAAGGAACTCCCTGATTGACTTCTGAAGCAATCATACATCACTTGCATGTGAAGCAATTATACATCACTCATGTATCACACTCTCTCTTTAAAAGCCTCCCAGTTAGTAACACTAGCAGCTGCAGAGTGGTTCCTTGATATCCCCAAAGATGCACAGGCGCATCTCATTCACATGTTTCTCCAGTACTCATGCCACTAGACCTGCTCAGCCTGGGAAGATGCCTAAAGAGGAGCCCATGTCCTCAAGCAAGTGCTGTGAGGCTCTGGGTTTTATTTTGAGCCTCAAATGAGCTGAGCCCTAGAAATATGGCAAATTCATTATAAAGTGGTAGGTGGTTTGAATTTAGGTACAAAGGAATGTGTGTGTGTGTGTGTGTGTGTGTGTGTGTGTGTGTGTGTGTGTGTGTGTGTGTGTATGTGTATGTGTGTGTGTGTGTGTGTCCCCGTGTCCATGACTGGTTTATAGTGATATTGTTTGAGAGAGCTATACATTATTCGCCAGGCCATTCTTGGCAGGACCTGTGGCTCACCCATAGCCTGTTGAGGGAGGAATCTATATCCCTTTGTGCGAGGCAGATGAAGGTCACAGGACTTTCTTCTGGCACTCTACCACTGTTGCTTCCATTTCTGGAATCAACAAGCAGGCCAAGATGCTCCCTGAACATATGAGGCCATCCTGGCACTCTAGAAAGGAAGCAGAATGGAAATGGTTTTGTTCTAGGGCAGCTGAGAAGCATGCGCTCTCTGTGTAAGCTGCTCCATCCCTCTAGGTTAAAGGGAACCTGCTCTGTTGTCTAATTAAACTAACATGCATGTTCATTGATGTGTTCTCTCTATATATGTGTGGGGAGAATGTATACAAGTTCTTGCCCCTGTGCATGTACCTGTGGAGATCAGAGGTCATGCTGGGTGTCTTCCTCTACTGGTTTGCACCTTAGTTTTGAGACAATGTTGTTTACTGAACATGAAGCTTACAAATTGTACTGGCTGGCCTGCAAGCTCCATGGGTCCTCCCATCTCGGCCTCTCAGTTGAGGGATTACAGGCACTTTGCTTTTCACATGGGTCCTGCTTGCTTGTCCACTGAGCCATCTGCCCCGCCTCCCAACACAAGGTCATTGTTAAATGAGCCCTGGATCTCTTTGCATTAGTTTGGATTTTAGAAGTCAGAATCAGGCCTATTCAATGGCTTACTTCTGAGATCCATTGATTTTTTTCTTAGAATGTTTCTGCCTCTCTTCTTTCAGTCCTTCTGACTTTTTGCTGTCACCCCATGCACGTATGTTCCACTTCTCTGTTGCTTCAAGCCCTCCCAGCTCTACCTACTAACAGCCCCCCGCCACACCCAGATTCCCCTGGGCCCATGCTTGAGAGAAAGGCAGATGGCAGAGCTTCCCATCGTGCCATGCAGGGATTCTGGTGAAGGTAGCTAATGTCACAGCAACAGTGGGGAGGAGGTTTCCGAGCTGAGTTAGCAGGGGACATCAAATTCTTAGGTTCCCCTGGGCAGGACAGCTCACCTGGCACCAGCACTGTTGGCAGAAGAGGCAGCAGCTGACTCTGCCTCAGCTCTTGACCAAGCCAAGGGTAACGGTGGGTGAGGGTGGAAGCTGTTGCATGGAGGGCACACTTAGGTTGCTGATGCATCCCCCCAAGCCCAGTTACAACTGGGGTTTTGCCCAAGTGTTTCTCTGATGCATTGCAACTTCATGCCCTCTTCCTTCTCCTCCTTTACCAAATTCTTGAATCTCATCTTCAAATTTCAAATTTAGGGTGCTCTGCCAGCCCCAGCTACTTGGCCCGTCACACAGTTTTATACCTGTCTTTATAATGTGTTCCCCACATTGAGCTCTTCCTTCATCCTTTCCTTCCTTCCTTCCTTCCTTCCTTCCTTCCTTCCTTCCTTCCTTCCTCCTCCACCCCTCCCTCCCTTCCTCTCTCTCTCTCTCTTTATCTATCTATCTATCTATCTATCTATCTATCTATCTATTTATTTATTTCAAGACAGGGTCTCTCTATGTAGCCCTGGCTGTCCTAGAACTCACTCTGTAGACCAGGCTGGCCTTGAATTCAGAGCTTTGCATGCCTCTGCCTCCCAAGTGCTGGGATTAAAGGTGTGCGCCATCACTGCCTGGCTAAGCTCCTCCTTTCCTGGCAGCAGTGCTGTTCCTCAGCATGGGCCTAAGATCCTGAGGGGTGCCTGGTACTGTCAGTATTTGTAAACATGAGTGGATCCCGTCTTAGTGTACAGCAACACTTAATTAATTTGTAGATCTCTCTTGATATCTATTGAATGAAAGACACTAGCAATCTGGGTAAGCCAAATGATCAGACAATCCAAAACTTATTTCTTTAAGGCCTCGAAGCACTCCCCAGGGAAATTTGGAAGAGAGTACAGGTGATCTATCTTCTTGATCCTATTTGTTAAATAAAAATGAGGACTTGAGTGCCATTTGAGTATCAATAATTATGAAATGCCATTCATCGTTTCCCTCTTCAGTATAGTTTCATCTGTACTGGTTCTACCTAGCCAAGACAGGGAGAGTTGTTTATGGAAATGGACATATTGTTTATGGAAATAGACATGTCTCATTGACCCACTATTGCCAAGATACCATATATCATGGAGCAATGTTATATAGATTAGACACAAGGAAGAGTGGGTTGTTGCTTGTTACTTATGCACTCCATTCCTCACACTCAGACTTGCTGCTAATCAGCTTTAGAGGCCTGGGCAAGTGCCAAAGGGGTTGATGTAGGCCAGCATGGGATTCAAAAGTGCTCCAGGGAAATCACATGTGCTCAGTGAGCTCTCTGTGGTTCAGGCGAGTGGCTGGTAGGCACACTGGTCAAGAACAGCACGGCACTGGAGTGTGGGTGAGGCCAACGTGTGTTGCTGCCCCCTTTAGTTTAGATTCCCTGTGATTCTGCATACTGAAGAGAAAATGGGATTGGCTGAACTAACACTAGGGCTAATGATGCCAGCATCCTCTTCCAGCCCTGTGCTACATTTCTGTTCACCCTCAGGCATCGTGAGATGAAGGATGTGCCTGTTGAAAGGTATCGAACTTGAGGAGTCCTCCTTGTTAGGGTCATTTCCCCAAAGCCATGGAGGTTGCAGGTGGTGGAACTGAGTCTCAGTGATGTTCTTGCCATTTGTTTCACCTACTACCCTCTGCTGCCTAAACAGCCAGCTGCCTGTCCTGGATTTCACACTGGCTGGGGACTGTGTAAGTTAGAACAGTTCCCTCCAATACGTTTTTTTTTTTTTTTTTTTTTTTTTTGTAAATTGGGGCTATTTCTGGTTTCCTGCTGTTGAAGGAAGTAGAAAAGACTGAAGGAAGAAAGGTGATCGGCAGGGTTTAGGAAAGTGTTGTGAGTTTAGGATAAGAGGAGGCCATTTTCACTGTTCTTCCTTGCCAACTCCTGGAGTTTCTGGGTCCTGGCTGACAGCCAAAGTTCTTCGAAGGTTCCCGCTAACCAAGGTCGTCTCAGGTTCGGTGATCCATAGAACTGTGTGAGCTCTGGACCTCCTGGAATCCTCAGAGGCTGACAGAAGGATGACGGGGCCACTGAGGGTGGCCCCATGCTTGTCCAAGGAACATATAGACCTGTTCTGTTGTGATGCAGATTGAGGGCACAGAGTAAGCCACAACTTTTAGGGGCACTGTAGCCTGTGTGATTTCTAGCCTTTCCCATTTTAAGAAATTCTGGGTTCTTTTTCTGTTTGTCTTGACTGAGTCAGAAGGTAAACAAAGTTTCCACAGCTCTTGCATGATCTGTCTACAATCTGCTGAGAAGGGAGTGGGAGGAGCTAAACATTAGAACGAGAGCAGAGGCCATCCAGGTGCACTAGGGAAGCAGGGAAAGCAAGGTTTCTTCTTTGTTAATCCTGACTTGGAGCAATAACAGCAACTATAATTATCAGTCTGCTTCTGTTGGGAGGAGGGGGCGGGCCCTGGACCTCTGCAGAGCTCCAAACCCCTGATGCTAAAATCCCTTATAAAAAATAACATCTTTGCACAGAACCTATGCACATCCTTTCTTGGTGACTTATAATATATGACACAATATAAACACTTTGTAAATATTTGTGATGCTGTATTGTTTGTAGAGAATGTTTAAAAATGTGTCTGTATGTGGTTTTTACAAGCATAGCTACGACTGCTTTTTCTTCTTCTTCTTCTGTGGTTTATGCTCTGTGGTTCCTGAAACTATAGATACAGAAGCTTGGATATGGAGCAGTGACTGTGTAATAATAATAATAATGAATAATAATAATAATAATAATAATAATAATAATAATAATAAATAATGTCACTACTCAGGGTTATACCATGTGGCAGCACTTTATAAACCTTTCGGGTGCCTTACATTAATATGTTTTTTTGCATTTAATTGTGTGTGTGTGTGTGAGCATGCATGTATGTGCACAAGCATGTGCATGCCACAATGTGTAGATATATAAGTCAGAGGACAACTTGTAGGAGTTGGTTCTCTTCTTCTCCCATTTGGGTCCTGGGCATTGGACACAGATTTGGCAGCAAATACATTTCTCTGATGAGCCATCTCACTGGCCCAAGGGTGCGTTATCTTATTTGATGTCTTAAGAAACTGCGTGAGCACAGTATTAATTTTTTGGTTGCTGTTACAGTTGGGTACAAAAAGGTAAAGGAACTTGCCCACAGTCACACTCGCATTAGTGACAGAGCCAGGATTAGACTTCCAAAGTTAGGGCTACAATCTTAGAGTCTTACTCTTAGGGAACATTCTCTGACAGCTCTTTGTAGTGAATTAGAGAACTCATTCAGAGTGGGAGATTGATCAATGTGTGGTTTATTATATTAGCCAGTTGAAGGAAATTGTCTTAAGTCCATTTGATCTGCTATGACAAAAACACCATAGACTGGACGACATAAACAACAAATATGTACTTCTTATGGTTGTGAAACCTGGGAAGACCATGGTGCAGACAGAATTGGTGTCTGGTGAGGGCCTGATGCCTTCTTGCCATGTCCTCTTTGCCACGTCTTATATAAAGTCACTGAGTCCATCCGTGAGCTGCCTCCTTATGATCCAACCATTTTCCTTAGGTCTCACCTCCCAATATCACTGCACAGGGAATTGGAATTTTATATATGAATTGGATGAGGTGTATGCATTCTGTCCATGGCAGGAGCCAGTCATTTTCCAAGCGATCCATGTTAGCTCTGTGACCCATTATGAAGGGTTTTTATGTGTGTTTGTAATAAATTTATAATGAAAGGTATAATACTAAGGAATTGAAAGCCCAATTCCTAATCCAAACCATATCTGTTACTAATAACTGTTTGTTTAAACATTAAATCAAGTCTTTTTCCTCCTTGGCAATCTCTAAAACTCATGAATTCTGATTCATATTTATGTCAGTAAATATATATATATATATATATGTATATATATATATGTGTGTGTGTACCATTCAATCATTCATATATATATATATATATAAAATTTTTGACACTATTTTATCAATGAAATCTTCACCTGGTTACAAATATTAAATAAAGTAGTATAAAATAAAAATAAAAGGCTGACACGCCACTAGCCCTTGTCTGTTGTTTTCTTTCAGGACCATGGACAGGGCCCAGGGTGTTAAGCCTGAGATTTTAGTTCCATTTATATTCCTTGGCATTTTTCTAAGCCTATGGGAAGTCACAGTAGCCTTGTCGGCTGACATCAAAATGTGTGGTACTTTAAGTAGTTTCTGAAGATGATATGCAAGTGAGTAACTGCCCTGCTTCCTGTATCCTTATTGGGACTTGACTATCATGAACGCCATCTCCACCTTCACCATCATTACCACCATCACTGCTTCCACAAGCATCACCTCCACCATAATTATTGCCAGTGACAGCTCTACCATCATTACCATCACCAACACCATGTCTCCCACTCCACCCATCCCCACTGTCATCATCATCATCATCATCACCATCACCAACTCTACTACTACCATCTCCATCAATCACTATATAACTACTTTCACCATCGTCATCGGCATTGTCACCAGGGCCAACTCCACTGTCATAACTGTCTCCAGTACCATCTCCACCATCATCATCACTATCACTATCACCTCTACTGCCACCAGTAGAAGAAGCATTGATATCATCACCATCACTAATATGTCTACCATCATAATCACCATTATTGCTATTGCCAACTCATCATAACTGTTTTCAAAACCCCTTCCACTCTTATCCTCACCTGTATCACCACCACTGATGCTAACTCCATTATAGCCATCACAAACACCATCTCCTCCTCCAGCAGCAATATCAGCACCATCACTACCACCTCTACACCATCATCAATCAAGCATACCTATTGTAAGCACTTACTGCATGCCAGACTTTGTTATATGCTTTATTTCTGCCATGCCTTAAAGCTTATGGTCAACTTATTATTAGCCATGTTTATAGATCAATCTCAAGGACCTCTATTATGAAGTCCTGCTTTGGGATGCCGTTAATTGGGCACAATAGACGCTTAGAAAAAATAGACTAGTGTAAGTATTTCGTGGGAATGGTGTATGTGGTGGGAGAATTGCATTGGTCAGCCAACAGTGATTAGAACCATGGAAATAGAATGGATAGAAAAGATGGCCATGCATAAGGACCCGTCTAAAGGAAGGTTGAATTTCAGAGTCATGAACCATGTGAAGTGTGGGGACTAAGAGAATGGTTGATCTTGCTGTCCCTGCTGAGCATTCTCTGTTGCAGGCTCTGAGCATGCGGTTGTTAGATCTCTGTATTCAGGAACAGGGAAAGAGGCCCCCAAATCCGACAGCCATCCTTCTAAATGATAAGGACTCGATAAAGGCCAACCTCAGGGAAGTGTTTGGAGTCATAGGAATGGGGTCAAGTTCAACACACAGTACCAAGGATTTGGCTCCATATCAAAAGCCAGAGGAAGCCACCAAAGGATTGAGTTAGATACTTACCTGGCTAGATCATTTATTTGGGTGACACTGTCAGTGTTGTAGAGAATGGCCTGGAGATGAGAAGATCCTTGGTGGGGCTGCAGAGATGGCTTGAGAATACCTGCAGTTCTTGCAGAGGACCCAGATTTGATTCCCAGTACCCACATGATGGCTCACAGTATAAGAGCTAAAGTTAACCTGTAAGCTCCACTTGCCCAAGGATAGATAACTTCCTGGGATGTTTTGGGCTATTGTTCCTATAAGACAACAAGTCATATTTTTTCACTCCAGTAAACATGATTGGTTGCCCCAACTGCACAGGATGTACTTGATCACACGTAGATGGGAGTTACATAGTCAGGAAGTACTTGAGGGTGTTGGACGTAGGTGGGAGTATATAGGTAGGAAGTACATCAGGATGTATGCTTGCCCCTGATTGGATGAAAGTAGAAAGTGCGTAGCCTTGTGGGTTTGACCTTTATACACACCTAACTGATGTAATTAAGCACCATTTCTCTGGGAATCCCAGGTATGGACTTGGCCAATGTCCATCTTCCTGGCCAGTACTAAATAATGCTTGCTTCAGTTAGACAATTATGGATTCAGCCTTTCTCTTCACAATTTTCAGATTTAACAACTGTCTGCAATTCCAGTTCTAGAGGATTTGGTGCCCTCTTCTGGCCTCTGCAGGCACAAGGCATGCACATGATATACATACATACATGCAGGCAAACACTTATACAAAGGGAGCGTTAGTACCAATGCAGAGGTGAGACAGAAAGAAGTGAAGATAAGTCATTAGTTAGGGGTTGATGGTTGAAAGGTTATCAATGAGCTCCAGTAGGCATTCACAGCAGTTCATTTGGAGACAGTTGATAGCTGGCCGGACATGTCATCCATTTCTCTCCATTCCTGCTTATTCTCTTTGCGGGAGCAGGGACAGGAGACTTATTAATGCTATTCTCTGGCTTGGTCAGCTGCCCAAGATCAAAGCTCCCCAAAGCCAGAGCTCACGACTGCCAGAGGCTATTTTTGCAGTTGGAACCGTTCTGTTTGCATTCACTTCCCAGCTACGACTGCTCTCCTCAATTCCCTGTGCTGAGGTTAGGCACTGCTGAAGGGGAGGGTCCCCGTTCTGGAGCCTCAGTTCCTGTGGAGGGAAGGAGGGGAGAGATGCAGCTGGTTCCAAGAAAAATATTAACTTGACATTTAGAGAAAGGGTGAACTGGTTTATTGCACTGCAACAATGAGGTGTTTGCACTCTGAGCAGTTCTGTTTTCCTCTTCTTGGCGATCTGGCCAGGATGTGGTCTTGACTGTGTGAATCAGCATGGTAATGAAATGAGGCATCTATTTAGTTCAAAGTCAACTCCTACCCCCACTTCCAGCCCCCTCCACCTCACACACACAGAGTCCTCAAGGCTATAGTGATTGCTTAGAAATATTTTTGACATTTTCTTCCCTGATACTCCTAAAGTTATAGCTGAACCCAAACAACCTGTACACTTGGACGTGTGTGTTGTATTGGGATTATTGTGTTCTTTCTGCTGCCTCCACCTTGTGGATTTCCGGCTACCAACAGACACCACTTGTTGGCAGGAAGGAACACAGATGACTGATCAGTACATCAGGAGTGTGGAGAATTAGACCAAAATGTCTCCCAGGGCTACATGGGGCTTTAGCATTCAAAGGCCTCTGTTCCTTTATCATCTCATAGTGGCTCATTGAGATGGGCAAGGCAGGTTCTGTTGTAAGGAAAAAAGCAAAGCCTTTGATGCTAATAATGTGCCAGGCTTGATGCTACTCTTTCGTGTCTATAAACCTCCTTCCACAGAGTTTAACTTGTCACTAACAGAAAAATTCAACTCCTGCCAGCCATAGTTCCCAAATGAGACCATTTCCTTCTGTGTTGAGCCGTGAAATTCTCAGGATGAAGACTAATTCCCATATTGGTGTGAATTCCATGGTCTGTATAGACAAAGGAATGGATCAGCCTCTACTGAGTCTTTCAGAAGCCTATAGTAATGGCAAAGCCACATTCTTGTATATATGGGTGGGTTGTATGCGTGTGGGAGCAGGTACATGTATCCATACATGTGCATGCAGAAGCCAGAGGTCAATGTCAAATGTCTTCCCCTGTGACTCCTCACTTCATTTTTGAGACAGGATCTCTCATGGAATAGCTCATCATTTGGGCTATATTGGGTTGGCCAGGAAACACCATGAACCTTTCTCTGTCCCAGACTCTAGCACCATGGTTATAGGTGTTCACTTTTGCTCTTGCGCCTGGCTTTTATGTGGGTGCCAGGGATCAGACTCAAGCCCTCAGACTTGTATAACAAACACTTTACACACTGCACAATCTTCCTAGACCCAGCATACATTTTTTTCTTTTCTTTCTTTTTTTTTTTTTAAGGGACATGTGTGTATTGGAATAGAGTTGACCTGACTTGATCTGCATTCTCACTTTCATTTCATGTGGACCCTCAGGGATAACCCTTTCAACCTTTTCGTACTATGCAATTCTAGTGCCAGTGAGGTTCTTAGACATTGCTGCAGTGCAAAGGCCTCAAAATGGCTGGGCATCGCAAATCCCTGGGGGTTTGCTAGCTTGGACTGACTGAATTAAAATGTGTAGAGTTGATAGTTTATTTTTAACCATCACTCATCATTGGGAACAGTGATCTGGTTTATCTACCAGTTCCCAGGCAGAGGAACATTTACAGTGAAATCCCCCCAGTGGGGGTAATCTTGGCTGGCCCTCATTCCTTTCCTCACACTAACAGTTGTCCTTCTGTTTCCAAGGAGCAAGGTTCGTGACCAAAGCTCAAGGTGACCATGTATGAGTTTTTCTTCTCTTTCTAAAACACAAGAGGTAGTTTTTTGGCAAAAGGAAGAGCAGAAACATTCAGCTTCTGATACATCTGCACACACATCTGGTGAGAAAGCTCAGTGCTCTGTATCCCTTCATCACCTGGGGTAATTATCGGATGATGAACTTGAAGTACCAACTTCACTGAGTAGAATGCAGAGTGTCGAGCAGAATTGCATTATAAGGTCTCTTAATTCTGAAAATTCATAACCAGTATAGAAAGATATTAATAACCATTAGATGGCCATGAGTTTTCCTATGTCATGCCCCAAGCATTTGGGTAGCTTGTGAACAAAAATGATGGGTACAAGCCGTACTTCTAACCTGAATCAATGCCCAGCCTCTGCCTGCTTCTCCATGCCATCCCTTGGTGTTCTCTTTAACACATGTCCTCAGTTCTCTCTCTGTATTCTTTGTGCATCTCTAGTCCAGAGCACTGGCTGACCAAACAGCAAGAGCATATAGGTCTGCTGAGCTATGGCAACTGTAGGTCCTCAGGGGCATCTCTGGATGCCTCTGAGACACCCACTTCCTTCCTCAAGTTTGCCTGGTATCTGAGCCTCGACTTCTGGCATCTCCTCGGGATGATGGAGGCCAGCTGTTGAGATGGCAGAGCCACAAGATAAACCAGCTTTGAGCCCTGAGTCATTTCTTTTGAAAGAAGTATACTTGGAGAGCTGGCGACACAACAGGACTTTGGGCTTTGTATGGTGAAGAAATACGGATTAGCAGCTAGAGAGATGGATCAGTAGCTGGGGGCACTTGTTGCATTTGCAGAGGACCCAGGTTTGTTTTCCAGCACACACATGGCAGCTCACAACTGTCCATAGCTGCAGTCTCAGGAGATCCAACACCTTCTTCTGTCTTCCGCAGTCACCAAACACACACGTGGTACACAGACATACGTGGAGGCCAAACATTCAAATGTGTAAAATGAAAGAAAATCTAATTTACAAAAATGAAATAAGAATTAAGGATGAAGCCTTGGGATTTCCAGAGTCACTTTGTTTCCATGGTATAACCACGCCTATCCTGATCACTACAGTTGGTATCTGCCTGTGACAGACCTCATGGGTAGAGTTTTCCATTCTGTTATCCGGAGGTTGTTTCTCCTCTTAAAAACTGAATGAAACTAGAACTTTCCAGGAATCCTCTCAAGCTGCAGTAATGATTTACTGGAGCAGAAAGAACATGGTTATTTTGAGTCACAAAAGAAATAACAAAGCAAAACAAACTTAGAATGGTTGCCTTCCCTCCTAAAAAGTAATTAAAAAACAGAGGCATATGGACAGGGGAAAAATACCAACAACACTGCCTGATCTGGTGTGGATGTGTTCTGGAAAGTATTAATTACACGCTTATGCCATTTAAAAATATTAATTCAGATGCACGCAGCTTGCAAATCTCTTCTTGTTCTGTCTGCTGGATGACTCGGGACAAAGCTAGCTGTGAATTAATTGATTAATAACAAGCTGTGCTATGCATGTTTTCACCGACAATATCCTTGGGACGGGCTTCTTGGAGCCAGGCTTCTGCTTGTGGGAGAATCGGTTTCCTCTTTAGGGAAATTGTACCACCGAGCAGAGTTACTTCATCTGGTCCTTCTTCTGGCAAGGCAAAAGTCAATCATTTGAAATTGGATGCAAATGTGTTGTCTTAGGAGGCCCATTTGACATGTGGTATACAGAGCAACATGCAGGGTGAGGTACTGCTGCCCATCATAACTCGGTGCCTATTGAAAGACTCCCCCAGAGAGATGCTTATCTTTCTAGAAAGGGTGTGTCACCCCTGGGAGTGGTTTGATTAAGGAGACCTACCAAGGGACCAGAGAGATAGCTGTATGCGTGAAAGCACTTGCTGCCAAGTCAGATGACTTGGGTTTGAACCCTGAGACCACATGATAGAAGAGAACTGATTCCCCCAAGTTGTTCTCTGACTTCTGAATGCACACACACACACACACACACACACACACACACACACACATACACACACACAAATAAATAAATATAACTGAAGAATTAAAAACAGAGAAACATATAGCCTAGAAAAAGTGAAGTACTAGAGGATCAGTGGTTTGACTTAGAGAGTTCCTGGGAGGATGGGATACAGGTCACATAGGTTCAATGGATGACATGGGTAGGAGGTGGTTCACCTGTCTTAGCATGAGCATGACAGAATGCTGGAGACGCTGCTCATCCCAACAGCCCTGGCTCCTGGAGGGACAGTGGAATGGGTGGTGCAAGATTTAGATTTGCACCGGCTGAGCAGTGAGTGCCTGCCTTTCTGTGCCCTTGAGGTCTTCTGGGAATGCTTTCCTTTCTGTGAAACCCAAGATTTCCAAAGGTTTTAGAACAATGTACGTCCCCCCCCCCCCCCCGCCCCGTGATTCTCAGGCTGGAGCTTTGTCGTGTTATGTACAGGGAGGTGGCCCATCTGCCATCCTGAAATGTGGTGTGGTTGGTCAAGAAGGAGAGAGAAGGGCCTGGGCTGGCTGGAGTCCAGGGGTAGGCAGCCTACTGAGGTTACGATACATGTATGATGAGGTTGGCTCAGAAGTCCAGAGCACTGGACACCGCCTGGAGTTCTCCTTTCTTCTCCATGTTTACCCAGGGTCTCAGCCTCAGCTTTATCATCCAGAGCCACATGGAAATGAGATTCTTTATGGATCCTCTCCCCTGCAGAATGTCTCCATGGAGGTGAAGGATGAGACTGGCCAGGATGGCATACCTTGCCTTTTCCAGCATAGATTCTGTTTCTCGGAGAATTTTTTGTTTGTAAGTATCTGAATTAGTAGAGCATAGAAGTTTGCCTGTAGGTCAGGGCAGAGCTGAAGTGTTCTGCATCAAAGAGGGCTGTGTCAGTCAGGTTCAGCTATAGATTGCTGTAATAACATGTAACTTCAACAGTAGTGGTATAACACAAATTCTTTCTCATTTCTGCCCCCCCCCCCCCCCCCCCGCCGCCGCCTCTTCTTCCCCTTTCTGTTTCTCTTACTTTCTTTCTCTTTCTCTATCTTGACGTCACCTCACTGAGTACTGCTGGCTGGCCTGAAATTTGCTGTGTAACCCAGTCTGCCTTTAAACTTATACCCCCATTTTCTGAGTACTGGGATTACAGGTGTGAGCTGCCATGCCTAGCAAAGATTATCATTCAGTATAGGCATGTGTCAGTCATGAAGGTGTGGATAGGGAAAGGGTGGATGCTCTTTTTTACAGTCCCTGATTTAGGCCATGGACAGTATATCCGTACCACTTCCTCTTGGAAGGAGGCAATAATCAACCAACATTGCTTGTAGTATATTGGCCAAAAGAACCACATGGCCATATTTAACTTTCAGACAGTCCTGTTGGAGAGAGAGAGAGAGAGAGAGAGAGAGAGAGAGAGAGAGAGAGAGAGAGAGAGAGAGAAAGAGAGAGAGAGAAGAATGGGAGTGTTTATGAACATCACTGTTGACTTCTGCAGGGATGAAGGTGAGGGTCAAGAAGGGTTTGAGGGAGAGTCAAGGAGCCTGAGCTTCTTAGGCCATACCTCTGCCAGCAGGGGCTCTGAAGGGAAGGGCTGGTGAAGAAAAAAAAAAAAACTTTGTGGTACCTTGACCTGGAAGGAACTAAGAACTCTAAATCTAAAGGATTTAACCCAAAGTGTGTGACTCACATCCCTTTTCTACCTTCCCTGGGAGATTCCACAGCTGGTGCTGTTCCTAAATGTCTATATATGGGAATGTGGGGTACAGTGGTGTCCACTAATGCTCCAGGGACAAAAATGAATATATCACAAAAGTGTCATAGTCAAGATGCAGATCACTTAGGCCAAATGAGAAGTCCTACACTTCTGAGTGTATGGCTGTGCACTGAATGAGCCAGGGACAGTTTCATGCACCTGTCACTTTTCCCTCCAAGGCCGTACATTCATCAGAGACAAGGACTGTTTCTTTTTGTATGTCTGCTGCAGACTCCCAAATGGCTGTGGACCAAGTAGGTACTTAGTTGTTCAAAGCATGTTTTCAGGTGGCCAGATGCAGGAGGAGCATGCGTCTGCTTCCCCCTGTGGGCCAGCAGCTAGGGAGCTGTGGAGTGTGCAGCAGTCTCCTGGGTGCAGTTGACTTTTGTGCTTCCGAAAACATCAGGGCTCCAGTTGCTTGTAGGGAGGGTTACAAAACCTTTCCTTTGCTGGTCAAGGGGACCAGCCCCACGGTGTACACCAATTGCAGTGGCCATGCAGAAAACCCAAACTTGGAGTTGATGGGGTGTAGTATACAGGCAAATGACAGCCTCATGATGGAGTGAGCATGTGGGCAATGGTCAGGACACTGGCATTGGGGTTTCTGTTTTTTCTTGCCCATTCATTTGATTATTCCTTCTGTATCCCATTTATGTACTATCACACACTTTCTCTGTCCAAAATGAGAAAAGAAGATTGTAGTGCTGGTCACACTGCAGGTGGGGGTCATGTAAATACATTGGCATGGTCTTCACTTGCAGTATTTTTAGCAGCATGCCTATTTTATGACAGATGCTAGGGACCAGTGACAGACAGTGCCTCTGCTCTCATGGGGCTGCAGGACCTAATGTGGGTACTTGGATGTAACATGGTTCCCCTGATTTCTACAGTTTCACTTTCATCAGTCAACTATGATCCTTCAGTATCAAGTGGAAAATTCCAGAAATAAACATCTCGTGTTTTAAATAACTTTCATTACAGCACATTGTTATAATTGTTCTATTTTATTTTGTGTTATGGCTATTAATTTCTTACTTGCCTCGTGTATAAATGACATTTTATCTTAGGTATGCAGTGCAAGAAAATACACAGGGTACTTTGTAGGGTTCCCATGTCTTTTAGGCATCTGCTAGGGGTTGTAGAATGTGTCCTCTGGGTTTAAAGGCATGCCTGTGTTTATAATAAGCTGAAAACCTACAGATATTGAACAAATGGTTTTAGTTCACAAGGAGACGAAATACACGCGGACTTGGAATGTAAAACATGTGAGGTGGCAGGTATATGGATCTCAAGAGCCAGACGTTAAGAACTGTCATACCTAGGTGAGAAAGTGTCCACAGAGAGCATTGGGCCTTGCAGAGCAGGTAGGCAGCAAAGGCTTTGGGAGGGAAAAAGTGAGTTGTAGATAGAGACCTTCCTCAATAAGAAGTTGTAAGGTTGGTGTGAGTTAATGTCTTCTGTCCCCCCCACCTGTCTGTGTGTGTGTGTGTGTGTGTGAGAGAGAGAGAGAGAGAGAGAGAGAGAGAGAGAGAGAGAGAGAGAGAGAGAGAGAGAGAGAGAATGTGTGAGCGCGTGCATGCAGGTGCATGTGAATATGAGGATTATCAAGCATGTGAAGCCCAGGGCTCAACCTGGGCTGACACTCCTCACTATCCACTTGGTTTTTGAGACAAGGTTTCTCACTTGGACCTAGGCTTCACCAATTTGGCTAGGCTGGCTGTCCAGGGACCCTCCTGTCTCTGTGATGGGATGACAGGGACATGCTACTATGCTGACATTTTTTTTTGTTTGTTTGTTTTTAATGTGGATGCTGGGGATTGAACTTAGGTCCTCATGCTGCTGCAGTGCTGCCTCCTCGCCCCTCATCTTGTGTGGCTCTTGGAGGCTCCACGGAGTACAAGCAACCTCAACACATAGGTCGGTTATGCTAATGCATGGACAAAAGAGGGGGAAAGAGAGAGGGTGTAAGTCAGCAGGGGTGCTGACTTGGTCAAAGGAGAAGGAGAACAGCACAGGAATAGAGACAAGCAAGATGCTGTTTGCATCCCCTTCTGTGATGGGACATTTAGTTTCCTCCATGCATTCTCCCTCCTCGCACTTTATCCCTGTCTTTGTATACTATGTGGTTCATTTTTGTACCCCTTGTGCATGGCAGAGTGTCAAGAAAGAATGTGTAAACATTATGAAGTGAATGGGGGAACACTCACTCTTTCATCCAAGAGTGTCAGGTTGTAGGCAGGGTGTTCTTGTTTTGTGTAAGATATGGCCTCTGACTCCCAAGTGGTTACACCCTCATCTGAGGTCCTAAGGATGTGGCAGCCCAGAAACCCTTGTCCCTCTCCCCATAATGTTCCAACCTACTGAAGGCCATTTGTCAGCTTTGCCTTTTTTTTTTTTTTTTTCTAGCCATAGCTAGGGAGGCAAGTGGACTTTCACCTGGATAGCTGTCTAGCATCCCAGGCAGCAAATTTGGGGGAACAGGCCCTAGATGCTGGGAAGAAGTGGCATTCAGCTTTCCAAGTATCCTCCAGATAGCTGTAGACCTTCCTTTGTCTTCCTGAGGCCAGTGATGGTCACCATGGTTGTCATCGACACCACGGCCAGTGCCACTTGCTCCCTAGTTACCAGGCACTTGATTTTCATTGGAGCAGATGATCCCACTGTTCCATCTGTACCCCATGGCTAATCTCAGGGGAATCTAAATGTGGTCCCCCTGCAGTCCACATAGAGCACTTCCTCCAGCTCATGTCCATGATACGGCTGTCTCTGTGAGACAAGCTGGAAGCGCCAATGGTTACCCCCAGAAGTGACCGTCTTCCTTTGGTGGCTGGAGGACCCCACATTCCTTAGTGATCTGCACCACTTCCCAGAGGACTTTGATGGGACAGGAAGAAGAACTCACTTTTCACATCCCAGCCCTGGCTTCCTACTTGCCTGGTCTTGTCTCTGATCCCTGGAAGTATCCCCTCGGATCCTACACTCAGCTTGCTGACTTTGGATCATCTCTCAGGGGACTCTGGGCTGAAGATACAGTCCTCACTTTGCAGGTATAGGAAAGAACATGGCTTGTCAAAACGGTCTCTCCAGGGCTGTTTTGTCCAGGACCCACAGCTTGCCTTTAACAGCCCTGTACCCCCTTCTCGCATACTGACCCTGATTTTGACCTGGGCACTGTAGACACATTGCTTCAAGTGTCAGAGATGTGAGAGCTGACCCAGACTGTCCACATGTGACTGACCATCTTGGTATCATTAGGCACCATCTATCTAGTCAGCCACATCTCCTGGTTTGGGCAGAAGCTGTGTACCCTTCCCTGTCAAGTAGTTGCCAACCCATTTCCTCACTAGCATTTCTTGGCAAGACAGTAAAAGCATTCCTGAATTAAAGACACAGTAAAATGACACTTGAAATCTCGGGGGAACGATTCTGTGATGATGGATAAACATGTTAATTACTCAGGGTTCAACCTCCAGCTGCTGCCTTTGTGATGCTTCTCCTCACAGCCCAAGCCTGAGGCCTTGCAGGCTGGAGTCACAGGAGCTGCCTGGTCCTGAGCAATCTCCCACCTCTGAATTCTGGGCTGTTACACTTATGGGGCATCTGAGTATACAACTCAAGCCCATTTTGAGGAGGCAGGTAGAGATCCTGAGCTCTGCTTCTCCATGACTTGGATTCAAATCCCAGTGCTCTGCTCAGTCACTTTCTGGGTCCCACATTTCCCATCCATTCAGTGAGTTAGCCTGAAGATTAAATGTATAGATATGTGTAAGAGACTTCCTGTGAACCTGCCGTCTAAGGGAAGTAGTTGGTGGTATTGTTACATGCTGTTTTCATCCCTGCTCTCCCTTCCAGGGATTTTACTGGTTTGTTGTCTTCTTTCTTTTCCTAATACCTTCCTTCTTCTCTGGGGTAACTTTGTAGCTTGCTTTTTCCTGAACCCGATTTATAGTTCTCTTGTTTTTTCCTGAGCCCGATTATAGCTCTCTCAAAAGAGAAGTGAGGGGGTGAGACATCCGTATAGACTTTAAAGATAAGAGTAGAAAAGTACCCATCAGTTGATTTCATCACCGCACATTTCATAGGTGTAGTGTTGGATTCCTGTAACTCTGCACACAGGAGGCTGAAGCAGGAGGGCCTTGAGTCTGCAGCCGGTCTGGACTGCATAGCAAGACTAAGAAAGACAGAACAGGGAGAGGGAGGAGAGGAAGAACGAGGGTGGAAGAGAAAGAAAAGACAGTCAAAGAGAGTTGATCAAGGCTAAGTAGATGGCTCAGTGCCTATGACTTACCATACAAGAGTGAGGATTGGAGTTCAGATCCCCAGAACGCCATAAAACCAAGCAGAGGGGCATCTGTAATCTTAGCACTTAAGAGGAAGAGACAAGAGACCCCCAGGGCAAGTTGGCTAGCTTGACCAGATGGAATTGACAAGTTCCAGGTTCAAGGAGAGACTCTGGTTCAATAAGTAAAATGGAAAGCAATCAAGGAAAACACCCAGTGTTAGCTTTGGGCCATGCATGTATCTACACAACACAACATAACACACACACACACACACACACACACACACACACACACAATGTACACACAAAAGGGTTTTTTTCCTTTAAAAAGAGAGTTAGCTATGTGCTAGGTCCTATGTCAAGAAGTGTGCCTGTAACTTCCATGATGATGTGGCCCGAGACTCTAAACACCTCCCTAGGGGAATCCGAATGACAGGTGATTCACACTCCATAGCATGGAGTGGTAGATGTGATGGTAGCAAAGAGGGTCTTGTCTGCTGGAACCCCTATGACACCTGTATATCTTGAGAAGCATATGGTCATGGGGTGCAGGATCTAAGGCTCATGACTGTATAAGATCTTGGTATCTCGTGTTTGACATCAAACAATATTTCTAACCTCTCTAAGCCTCAATTTCCAGCTCTACAAAATGGGGATAGCTACTCTAGGCTGATCATGAATGTTGAGAGTGAGCACAGGTCTGAAACACTTGGTTCAGTCACACAGAAAGCACTGCCAGCCAATGAGATGAGACCATAATAACCTAAGTTGGGGGAGTCTCACTTCCAGACAGAGCCTCCCTCTCTGAACTTTCAATAATGGAACAAGATGGCTAGTATAAGATACTTCATACCTCTGGGATGTGAGACAGCACCCCATTCATCCAAGTCTCTTTGCCACCTTTTCCATCAGGTTCTGCCTCCTGTAAGCCACTAGAGGGATGACTCCAGCCTCCCAAGAAGCTACCAGGGCTTTGTGGCTTGCAGGTTGCATCCCAAAGACCATGAAGTCTTGACTCAAGGGGCTGGGATGGCTCACTGCTGATAGGGTTGTTGAGAGTGCCAAGCAGAGCCAATCTGCACATCAGAGGTTTATGAATTGCACCTTGAATTTATCGTCCCTGATGGGGAAATTTCACCAGCATCTGATAAAATGTGAAAGGTACCACAGCTCTGTGCCAACAAGTGCCCTTCCCTGCTGGCAGCCGCTGGAAAGTCTCTGCAGCCAACTGAGATGCGGCTAAAGAAAACACGGCAGGAGAAGGAGCTTTGAATTTTAGGTGTGCAATTCGGCCTTCAGACCTTGTCCTGGGGCTTGCCTGCCCACGACTGGGCTGTGGGAATGAATTCAGAAACTAGTCTCCCCAGGCCCCACTCCTGAGAAGCTTGGGTTCTCTCCCCTCCTTATCCTCCCGTGCATTTGTGAACATGGTAATGCTTATCCCCAGTAGACAGTTGATGAACCCCAGCTCTCTAGAACATAGTGAAGAATGTGACCACAAAAGATCAAAGAATAGCAGTGAGAGACTGAAGTAGAAATTGCCACAGGCAACAAGAGAAGGACAATCTTGGTAGAGTGCAGGCATCTTCAAATCCCAACAACCAACCTCCCTCCCTCCCCTTCCGTCTCTCTCTCCCTCTCTCTCTCTCCCTCTCTTCCTCTACCCTTCCCTCCTTCCCCTCCTCAAGTGCCTTCATGAACTCTTTCCCTGTGTGTGTGTGTGTGTGTGTGTGTGTGTGTGTGTGTGTGTGTGTGTGTGTATGTGTGTGTGTGTGTTAGAGGACAACCTTAGATGTTGTTCTTCATCTCCTACCTTGTTTAAGAAAGGGTCCTTTGTTCACTGTGGAGTATGCCAGGGTACATGTCCCTCCCACTTTGGGGATCTCCAGTCTCTACCTCCTACCCTTCTGTAGGAGTATGGGATTACACACACACACACAGTTGTGTCTGGCTTTAATGTGGGTTCTGAGGATCCAAACTCAGGTCCTCACACTCGCATGGCCAGCACTTTGTGCATCCTGCCATCTTTCCAGCCTACAACAGGGTTTTGAGAAGCCAGAAAGATTCCGAATTGAGTTGTCAAGGAAACGGGTCCCTAGGATGGCATGAGTAGTGTAGTGTCAGGTGGAATTCAGGGAGCTACACAATAGGACCTTAGTGTGGGTTGTTTTCAAGGCAGAGTAAAGTTACTCATCTGGAGTGTGGCACTCAGAAACTCTGAAGTGTGATACCAATGTCTGGGGAAGCTATTCTCATATGTGGTGGTATATAATAGTCAGGAACAGTGATCTTGGGAAACTTTCAGCTCATCCCATCATAAAATGCCAAGTGTTCCCATCTTACTAATGAGGGCATGAACCCAGAGTGGGAGCCTCACATGCTCATGGTCACATAGCAGGTTAGTAGTGGCTGCACTAAAACCGTATTAATACCCAGCTGTCCTGCCCCAAGTCTTTCCATCAGACAGTATCCCGGCCTTTCCTTCATAACTGGTTAGCATTCATCAAGCCCCCTTCTACCTGGGAGTGTCCTGCCTAAGCAGCAATGTTATTTGACCTGGTGGGAAAGACGTCCTTGGTGGTTTAGTTTGACACTTGGCATCATGGGTCTGGAAGAGTTGAAATAACTTGCTTCAAATTATAAGCTTTGGTAGATTCCAAACTGCAAGACAATGGGCCGTCTAAACCAGTGCTTTCTAAAATGGGGTGCCCAGAGGAGTAGCATTAGCTGGTACTTTTTTAAAATACTTTATTATATATACATATATACACCCCCCTTTTTTTTTTTTAGTTTCTCAAGGCAGGGTTTCTCAGTGTAGTTTTGGTGCCTGTCCTGGAACTCGCTCTGTAGACCAGGCTGGCCTTGAACTCACTGAGATCCACCTGCCTCTGCCTCCCAAGTGCCGCCACCACCACCCGGCTCAGCTGGTACTTTTTAAGGATGCAGATTCCATCATCTGAGTTTAAGTCCTCTAGGTGATTCTGATAGATGCTTAGGTTTGAGTTGGTCTAAAGCTGATAAACCTTCCAGGTTTACCACAACCCTTCATTTCTATGCTTTATCAGTTAAATCAGACTTCTTGCCAGGAAAGAAATTTTCAAGGTCATAGCTACTTCTCAATAGCTCAATTTCTGGTGACCTCTTTTGACCATGGGATTCTGCAGGAAGCCTGAGATTGGCACAGGTGCCCTGCCACCCAGTGGGATCTCTGAGTTTGAAGGCAGCCTAATTGGTGTTGTTGAACCTTTTGGGGGGCGAGAGGGGATTTTGTGAGTCTTGTCTGCTTTCATGCAGACTTGAGCAGTTTGACCCAGTCAAGTGGAAAATTAAGAAGCCAGAAAGGATGGAGACATAACTCGAGACACCAAATGTTCCTTGCAATCAGGGCGCTTCCTGACTTCTAAATACCGCATTTGTGCGACCAGGAGGAGTCATGTGCTACGTCATTTGCACTCACCAAACGCCAGGCACTTTACTTTAGCATTGGGTATATAAAGATGAAGCAGTGTGGTCACTGCTCACGGTGAACTCCCTGTCTAGTGTGATGTCTGATGACAGCAGTTTCTATTGTAGAAAATGTAGTGGCTTTTAATGGATGCAGTCCATCTACAAGGTTTGGCTACTAGGGCATCACATAAAAGTAATCCCCGGATTGCCCCACTGGAGATGGGTGGCGTTGCACACTGAGCAAAGCAGTGCTTCCCTGCTGGAGTGTAGGAGAGGATCTGATAAAGCCCAGTGCAGAGGGGAGGGTCTGATGAAGACTTTATTGTTTAATGAACCATGTCACTGTGAACAGCTGTGGTGTAACCCAGCCAGACAATCATGCAAGCCAGATGATGTCTCCAGTGAATTGATTTGAGTTTATTTGATTAGGTTGCTTCTCCAAAGACAAATTCTTCAAAGTTGGGTGAGGAGTAAAACACAAAATCACCATTTCAACTTTGTTTCTGACTTTTAATCCTTGGATGGCTTTTGCTTTCAAATCTTTGGAGAAAGCACAGGACGGCTGTTACTCTGTTAGCAGCAAGGAAGGATCAAGAAGAATCATGTATCTGTAATAGCTATTAGTGTACTGTGCATAAGACCCACATTGTCTTTTGTTTGATGAGCTTCCCTGTGGGTCTATAAGAGACAGACCGAAACCAAGACCATTCCTTTGTGAGTCCTCAAAACAGCAAGGCTCCAACTCGCCAAGCTGTCACCTTCCCTTACATGCCACCAAATGTGAGTGCACAGCTGAACATCATGAATAGAAATGGGCTCCGTGTGAAACTCTTCCAATACCCCCATCCCCGATGGTTTTGACTTTAAGTGCCTGGTGCCACTGTGACTTCTGCAGAATGGGTCATCACTAATGCCATAAAAACCAAATTGGATACAATGGAATGTCATAACACATCTCATCAGACCTAGTCAGGTTACTATTGCTTCATGAAACTAATTTCATTTGTGTGTCTATGACATGGCAGTTCTGAACAACATTGTAAAAACTACTGATGAAAACATGTGGTCACTCAGGCTATTTGTTCACGTCCAAGGAAGCAGGACACTGGTGCTTAGTTGCATGTGAGCACAGGATTTTGGACAGATGGTACTGGGGTGGGGGATGTTCAGAAAGACTTGAGGTCACCTGAATCCAGAATGTGTTTACCAAGTCTGTAGCCCATGCCAGCTGTAGAGCAGAGGCCAGCCTGATGTTTCCAGGGCTCTCTGTGCCTCTCTCCAGGGGTCACTGACAAACTGGGTTTGTTAACACAACCAAGTTGGATAATGAGCAAACACAAGGCAACAGCTTAGAAGCAATTCTGGAAAGAACAGGGGCTCTTCCTACTATTTTCCAAGCTGTTCAGCAGGGGTACAACTGACCTTTAAAATCTCCGAGTGTCTGCCATGAGGGAAGCCATTAGACCTCATCTCAGTTGGTTCAGCCTATAGAAGCTTGTCTCAATGTGGGAGACCTTTTCTTTCTGTGGCATCTTGACCCTTATTCCCACAGCCAGGCTGTCTGCAATAGAAAGACAATGATTTGGGGATGAGACCTTTTTTCCTATAATGGAAGGGGTCTCAAATACTGGTAACTCACTTATTACAGATATGAACTTGGGTGGGAGGTAAAGACACCCCATGAATGGGTTTCAGCATTGGCAAGACACTGTACAGCCAGTGCATACATTCATACCCACAAATACAAGACTAAGCTCACCTACACTTCCCTTATTACATGTCCACATCTGATACATTTTGATCACTTGTTGTCTAGAATATTCTATTCTGTTCCATCCTGTTTTATTCTCCTCTACTCTGTTCTATTCTCATTCCATTTGTAAAATGATGATAAGGGCTCACTAAATCAATTTCATCTTCCACTAATGGGTTGCACCCTGTGACTTAAAAGACAACAGAACACCAGATCAGATTATATTAAAATTCACTTTCAATCCCTAAATCCTATGAATCCAATGTAAATCGCCACTGTAATATTAGGGTATAAAATTGTGTGTGCAGCAGGCTCCCGGTTAAATTGTTGGCTGACTGAAAACCATCTGTTATTAATTCACTCATTCATTGGTTCTCTCATTCATTCCATTCATTACCTATGAACCAGGTATTGTGTGAGGCCACGTTGTCCGCAAGTAAATAAGACGGAGCTCTTGCTCTTGAAGATAGGTTTCCTGGGCATGCCACTATCTCAGCAGCTATTTGTTCTGGGTTTGTTTTGAGGGAGGGAACTCTAGAACAATTTGTCTATCATACCATCCCTGTGAAATATTTAACCCTGAATCCCGATCCACTAGCAAGAAGCATCACATCCTGCAAATGACCTCAGAATGAACATAAAGACTCATGATGCTATGGAAGCCCTGCCTCCTCTTGTACCCTGGTGCAAGTAGCTTAAAGAGAAGAGAAATGTTCCTTAATTACTTGTTGTATATTGATTTGTCTTGTCCATGGACCACTAATCCTGCAGACCAACTTGCAGGGCCTCATAAATGAGATTGCTCAGAGTTGGAAGCTAATCAGATTTCTCATGTTTAGCTCAGCTTTCTGCTAGGCTTTAGGGAGGCTTGGCATACAAGCTCCGTTAACCATTTCCCAACCTAAGGTGACCCTTCATGGAGCAACATAGATGCAGATGAGTTGGATGTGAGTTGAGCCCTGAAGCTAGAACTTTCTTAAGGCTTAGCAGCTTTAAGAAGCTCCCGAGGACCCTTTTCCTCCCCTCTATCCATTTCCAGAAGCACAGCCGATGCCAAAGTACTTCCTGCTATTCTTCACTCGTTTTGTGTCCATCCTCTGTGTCCTTGTTTCCTGATGTTCCTCGTTCCCCACTTGAGCAATGAGCTAGCTGTTTAAATACTCCCTTAGGGGTGCTGTATCTACACTTCCTTGTGTGTCCTTTTGCCTGGAATACCCCTCCCCTCCATGCTTTCCCCACACCTCAACACTTTCAACACCAAATGAAGTGCTCTTCTCCCAGGAGTTCCTTCCCTTGAGCTAACATGGCTGGTCGCCATCTAGAGGACTCTGCCCATCTGAATTGGAGACTGAATCCAGCAATATGAATCGTGGGGCTGGATGTGACACTGTGACATTCTAGCTTAATTATCATGCTACCTGAGAGCCAGAACACCCAAGCATTGTCAGGTGTGTATCTGATGGGTCCCCTGAGGTGATCTGTTAAAATGACAGCTGACCTTTATCAAGAGGAGAAGGACCTGGGAAATGAGCAAGGTTCAGCTCTCTGGGTGAGGCAGAGACTGCAGTATTACAGAAGACCCTTCCAGTGCCTAGCCTGGTGAGATTGATACTTGGCACTTGAAATACTGGAAATGGCCCTGTGGCCTCATGTCTGGTCCAGACTTTCTTTTGACAGATGAACAAACCAAAGTTGAGAGCCAAGGTATAGCTTGACCAAGGTCTCCAAGAATCGTGACTATCCAGATAGGATAATTAGTTGCTTGGGCTTTGAGGGAAAGGACCTTATCATTTCTCCTTCCTCTCACTCCTTTCTACTTTCTTCTCTTGGGTGTCCTTGTCCTTCCCTGGGGCTGAAAGACAGAGCATCCATTGCCATGGAAACCAACGTAAAGCACAGTCAGACTGTTCTCTCCATGGCTGTGGCTCTCTGGCGGCGGCTGCTGGTTTCACTGCTGGCCCTTGATGGGGGCACTGGGACCATTCACCATGCTTACCAGAGGAGAAGGCTGCTGGGACCCCGGATGTCTCCCGACATAAATTGCACAGGCTCAGCAAAGAGGGACCAAGTATGCATCGAGTTCTCTTTGCCTTCTCAAAACGATTTCTCTCTGCCAGACTCTGAATAGGACTTCTGGGTCCTTTGAGCAGACTTGGGTCTTCAGTCACTAGAATCAGACTTCTGAACAGGGAGCAGCTGTGGTGACCACGCTCTGTTTGTCAGACTTGCCAAAAGAAAACCTGAAGTGAAAATAGGGTTGGGGGAGAAAGGAAAGGTGAGACCTCGCTTCTGTCTCCTACATCCTCCATTGGTTGTTGAGGTGGGACCTTAACAACAACTAGTCCCTCCCATTCACCTGTTCCCATGGGGCTGGGACCAGAGAGGGCAGGATTTGTGGGTTGGCTCTATGAGCTCACTTCTATCCCTCTGCCTCCACGTCTATCCTAACCCCTCCTTTTATAAAACACCCCCACTGTAACTCACCCCACTGTCTCACAGAGCTTCACTTAAAAGCTCTCTTCCTCATTGGTTGGGTCCAAAACATTCTTATTCCTACTACTATGGTATCCCAACATACAGCCAATGAACCAGCAAAAGTGCTGAAAAGAAAGCATGAAGACAGTGATGACGATTTGTAATCCAGCCTTGATGCATGTAGTATGCATACTGGGTCTTGGATCCATTGTACTGAAATTAAGCAAGCATGTCAGATGTTTTAAAGCTGTATTTTTAGAAAATGGCATTTAATAAGTATACTTACTATGCTTTTCAATTGAAATGTTCAGTTTTAATAGAACTAGTAGCGGTTTTTCATCAACCTTTAGGCATAAGAAATAAAATTGTCAATTATCAATTTGAAAAAAAAATGCCATCTTCCTCCTAGCAAGGCCCAGTTCCTCCTGTTGCCTCTGAAGCTGTCTCTCTTTGGGCTGATGCTCAGAGGCAGCTGCAGTTTATGCAGTATGCATTGAACTTGGACTTCACTTTCTGTGTTCAAATCCTGTTGTTTCCATTCATAGTCCAAGTGACACTGAACAGATTTCAGCAATTACAGTTTTATGTCTCAGATTTTTTTTTTTTTTTTTGGTTTTTCGAGACAGGGTTTCTCTGTGTAGTTTTGGTGCCTGTCCTGGATCTCACTCTGTAGACCAGGCTGGCCTCGAACTCACAGAGATCCACCTTGCTTTGCCTCCTGAGTGCTGGGATTAAAGGCATGCACCACCACCACCACCCGGCTAAGTCTTAGATTTTTATGATGATGGTGATGAGGGTGTGTGTGTGTGTACACATGTGTACATTCACATCATTGCACATAAGTGGAGGTCAGAGGACACCTTTTGAGAGTTCTCTCCATTCTTCCTGAGTTCTGGGGATTGAACTCAGGTTGTCCAGCTTATGTTGCAAACACATTTTACCCAGTGAGCCATCTCACAGATTCAAATCTCAGTTTCCTAACATGGCCAGGTTGGTGTGTTGTATCTAGAACATGATCTATATAAGATGCCTAACATGGTATATGATATAGATGCTTTAGGCTGACCTGGAGTGCCCCTGGATCAATACCTCTGACATTGGCCCCTTAGTGATTGAGTCATAGGTCAGGGTTAGGGGTTGAGGCTTGCAGCAGGGGTAGCTGAGGGATACCGATGGGACTTAGTCACTGGCTTTCTCACAAGCAGGACAGTTTGTGCTGGTGCACTGGTCTAAAGGATCAGTCCAGTGATTCTTTCAAAGGTGCCAAGTGAGTCCCGCCTCTACATCTGTGTGCCAAACGCCCACACCCTCATGCTTTTGCTGCCTCTGGGATCTCAACTGTCAAACTACCTGAGAGCCAGAACACCCAAGCACTGTACATATCTGATGGACAGCTGATCTTCATCAAGAGGAGAAGGACCTTGGAAACAGCAAGGCTCAGCATTCTGGGTAAGGCAGTCTCTCCATGAAGACCCAGTTCACGTGCATCCATGGATGGGAATGTGCTTCAGCACCAAACCCCATCTCCTCCACCCTGAGGGCTTATCAAGGAGGAAGGAAGGAAAGGAGCAGTTAGTTGTTCCTGTGTGGCTGATGGAGAATTGTAATTGAGTCAAGTAATCAAGGCCTTGGATGTGGGCCTGGGGAGAAAGCTCAGTGAATAAAGGCTTGCAATGCAATCTTGAAGACTGGAGTTTGGAAAAACCAAACCAAACAAACAAAAGACAAAGCCTCCCAGAATAATGGGCCTGCTTTTATTCCCAGCACTTAGGAGGTGGAGACAGAGGCTCACCCACGTTGGGTAGCTAGACTAGACTAATTGGTGACCATTGGGTTCGGCAATCAGGGAAGATGCTGGCACCAATCAACCTCTGGCCTAGGGCTGGAGTGTGTGTGCAAAAGAATTGACTAGATCTTGTCAGGGGGCCTTACTTCCTCGTCAGATACTTAAGGTCATTGTTTCTAGACAGCTGGGTGGGGGTGACATCTGTCTTGGCCAGGCCTCAAGTATGACTCCACAGCACAATACTTAACCCATTCGCTTGTACCCTCACACACACATAGTGCACCCCCCCCACATGAACACACATGCACATGTATGTCATACATATATACACAAGCCAGGAGTGAAGAAAAATGTGTAGGCAAGGAACTGAGGGCAGAGGAGGGTAGTGCACTGGTCATGCCGGTGAGCGGCAGAAAGTCTTGAACTTGGAGCTTCTGGCTTCTGCCTCTGCCCAGGCTTCTTGCTCACAACTGTCCTAGGACCAAAGCTGTCTGGGGAGCAGCATCCTTTGACCGGGCACATGGCCCCGAGTCACACAGAGAGGGTAGGGATAGGGGAGCCAAGGCATCAGACTGTGGAACCCTGAAGTTAGGCAGGGTGGGTAATGGGTAATGAAGAGGGGGCCCCTCTCCGAGTCTCTACTCCAGGTTCTTAACCCAGGTTGGGGTGCTAGGGGGAATAAAAGACTTTAGCATCTTTCTAAAGTTAACCTTAAGTTAACATGTTGGGAAAGAGGAAGTTTTACCATTGATAGTTTGCTTGGTGTGTGTGTGTGCGCGCGCGCAGGTGTGCGTGCGTGCGTGCGTGCGTGTGCGTGTACGTGCGTGCGTGTGTGTGTGTGTGTGTGTGTGTGTGTGTGTGTGTACATGGAATCATAGGACAACCTTGGTTATCGTTCCTCAGATGCTGTTGGTTGACTTTTTTTTTTTTCCTGTTTTGAGACGTGGTCACTCACTGATCTGGAGCCACAGGGATCTTCTTTGTCCCTGCTTCTCCAGCACTGGGATTATAGGCATGTGCCACCACCGTGCCCAGCTTTTCTTTACATGGGCCCTAGGGGTTAGACTCGGGTCCTCATACTAGGGAGCCAAGCACTTAGCCCACTGTGCCATCCCTCCAGACCCAGCTCTAACTTGTGGGGCTTGGTTTGGTACAATGGAAACCCCTTACACCGACTCCCTCTGCTTTGGGGAAGTACTGGGGGCCTCGAAGCACCTGGGCTACAGAAACATCTGGAGAACGTTGTTCAGAGGCTGAGAAGTGTGAGGATTTGTGTGTGTTCACATGTGTGCGGCTCCCTGTGAGCCGCGCATTCCAGCATGACGTCATGGAAAAAAATCCTTCCTAAGCTAAGTCGCAGGTGCAAAGATGCTGATGCCGGATCCAGTAAGGAAATAAAATTTTGATAACCAAAAACGTTTATGCACTCGATTGACACGTGCTTGGCGCAGCTGGGAAAGAGACCGTTGAGAAAGCTGGGCTCCTTTGGGTAAGGAAAGGGAACGTGGCTTTGAGAGTCACGGGGAAATAGTGTAGCAGGGGGCGGCATGCTGCGTGGTCCATCACAGGATCGGAATTCAAACCTGACCTTGCTGCCAGTATTTGTTTGTGGTCCTGGGCATCTCTCTGATACTTTGAACACAAGTGGGAGCTGGGAGTTCATTCACAGTTCCTCCTCAGGGGCCTTTCACCGATAAGGGTGACCCCGCATCTTGTGGGGTGGGGTGGATAAGGCCTGCAGTTTTGAGCCTTCCAGCCTTAGACTCAGAACAGATAGCAGGTCTGTGCGCTGGTGGAGGGACCCGCACACGAAGTGATCCCCTGGGGCTGCTAGTTTGGTGGCAGTGTCCGTGCTGGGAAACGGCCAGCTGGGTGGCTTCATTTCCGCGGTTGTGGCAGGGGCAGCAGCCAGCCTCATCTTCATTGTCGTGATCTGGAACAGCTGCTGGGATTTAAGAGCACACTTAGAGGAATTACCTGGAATCACAGCCGGCATTACTGAGTGGGAACACATTTCTGTAAGCCGAGCTAATGTCTGAGGCTGGAGCGCAGGGGCTTTCCTCCCACAGCAGGGGAGATATCAACAACAAGGCTGGGCTGCCTGGAGAAGTTGCCCTACATAGGAGCCATGATTTCATGCAGGCTGTGCTTTGCCTGGACTCTGGTTGGAGAGTGAGTGAAAAGACTGGGTGTGGCCCAGGGACTTACTTACATGTCAAATGCTCAAAGTCACTCCCTCTAGGCACCTGGGGGAGTGACAGGTGTCTTAGCCAGGCCTTGAAGATGATTCTGTAAGCACATGCTATGCTGTTCCCTTGTATATATGCAACACAACAGTCCCCTGGGGGTATTTCCCTCTCTTCAAAGTCCTGGTGGTCAGTAACTGCTCACCTGTAGCCCTATATAGGTGGGGGGACCATGCCCCATCTTCTGGTAACCTTACCTTTTTTTGTGAAATGTGAGTAATGGACATACAACAATTAGACATCAATAAAGTATGTATAAATGCCATTGTAAAATTGAATTTAAGTGAAGTAGATGTGAGCTTAGAAATACAGAATTTGGAAGCCTGGAAGAGATTGGCCCTGCATGAACCTATTACAACTTCATTGGGAAGTGCAGCAGATTCAAGCAGCCTCCTTTGCAGCTAGCCCTGCAGCTGATGAACCTGGAGTCCCCTGCAGTAGAGGGACTGGGAAAACAGAAGATAGCAGGGTGTCTTTATGTGTCACTTTATAGACTAAAGGGGATGGATGTATCATGCTGGCCTGCCAAGGTCAACTTAGTACCAACATTGGCTTCTTAGAACCAGCCATGGCCTTGGTTCCTGAATTGTTTCCAAGCACTTTGTACTCCATGAATGATCTGCTGTATTATTGGTGCAAAACCATTTTTTTTGCATAAACTGAGGCAGATAGCCCTAGACAGACAGCCTAACCTCTGAGATGCCGCTGCCATTCATCCCCCATGTCCCTAGCCCAGGCCACCATCACTGCTTGTGTTGACAGCTGCAATGGCTCCCTCAAAGTTTATTGACATTCCTTCCTAGCAGTCTACTTCCTAACAAGACAATTCTTCTTGCAGCAGCCAGCAAGAATCCATCTAAGATGCTTTTCTGGTCACATTAATTTCCGTCTGAAAGCTCTCCAGTTGTCCCCATTGTACTTAGAAGAAAATCCTTGTCATGCAAATCCTTAAGAAAAGAAATCTTTACAAGAGAATCTTACAGGCCTGGAAGGCTCTCTTTCTGTGTGCTGCTTAGAGTGACTTACCAACAAGAAATGACTGGGCTCTGCCCCTGGGGCTCAGGGGACTTGGGGAAGTTCCCTTTCCACCTTTGCTCCAGTTTTGCTTATCTCCTTCCAATTTGCCTTTCATGGGTATTACTTTTAGCATGCCAGCCTGGCCACACCTGTACAGCTGTCTATACAGCTGCTGGACCTGTATGTATGTTTGTTTGCTTGCTTGCTTGCTTAGCATACTATCTATCTGCTATAGTTTGTATCTGGAAGGTTTCCCAAAGTCCTGTGAATTAATGGCTTACTTCCTTGCCCATGATGGTGTTGGAGGCAGTGGGGCCATGTAGGGGTGTGCCTTTGAAGAGCATTTGGGACTGTGGACTCTTCTCGCTCTCTCGCGCTCGCTCTCCATCCTTTCCTCCATCTGTGTCTTACTTCTTCTGCCATGATTTGAACAGCTTGTCTTACTCCAGGCCCATGAGCAATGGGTCCAATTAACCATGGGCTGAAAAACCTTAAAACCTTAGCCTTTTCTTGTATAAGTTGATTTTCTCCCATATTTTGTTACTACAACAACAGAAAGCTGACTAACACACTGTGTCTTTCTCCTATCCACTCATGAGAGGTCTGGGCACAACCACACTTGGATGTTGGGGTGTGTGTGTGCGCATTCTACTCTACTCTGAAGTCCAAGACCTCAAGGAGGACAGCTCCAGAAATATTGCTGTTGAAGAATCCAGAGATGGATAACCCATTTTCTTGGCCACTGCTCCAGTCCTTGTAGGGTCTAAGGACATGTTCACAGTAGTGATGCCAATAAACAAGGACTCCTCAGGTTTAAAGCTTGGTAGGTTCTGCTGTGCTTCCCAATGACCTAGACCTCCAGCAGCAAGATAAGTCCTGAACAGCTCAGCCAGATGATTCTGTCTGTAGATAAGTACTATGCCTAGGTGTGTAGCAGAGGAAACTTTTGACTCAATAAACAGAGCAAACTTACAGTGGAAATCAGTGGGAGGGGATGAATATGAATCCCCATGAAGTCATTTTGCGGGCTGCTTTATAGATTGTAATCACCCATTTAGAGTTTGCAGGCTATTAATTTTGTTTGGAGAGACTGGGACTCTTGGGGAACATAATTTATAGGTTTGTAGTGTCACACTCCTGGATCTAGGCCTTGAACTCCTGAAAGGTTTGGAAAGAAACTGACAAGCTGCCTTTGGAGGAGTTGGGACATCAGGGTCCTTTTTCTGTTATTTCTCTTGGACATGTTTGTTTGTTGTTTTTTTTTTTAAAAACAACAACAAAAAAAAAACCACTTGCCAGTGTGTGTTGTCTTTATTTTGCCCCATGCTTCGGCTCCTGCCTGTGAGCTGAGGTGGTTAAGTTTTCCTTTCAGCAAGTTGTAGCAGGGAGTCTTCCTTCTGAGAACCTGATGAGGCCTAAGGAGGAGCAGCATGGGTCAAGCAGGTCTGCGGAGAGTCCTGCTCAGCTCTGGCTTGTGATCTCAAGATAATTTTACCGTTGTTAAATTTGTTTGAACTTCCCTTTCTTCCTCTATAAATAAGACCAGTGTCCCAACCTCAAAGGACGATGGCAAAGATAAAGGACATGAAATAGGAAAAGCACTTAGTATTCAAAATGGCTTAGTTCATAAAGTGATGGGGCTGATTGGTGATTCAAAGTAAGTCTGGGACAGCAGGAACAAAGAGAAATCTCAGAGCAGTGATGCTGGTTCCCAGCTGTGTCACTGATGTAGTGGGTGACCTTGGGCATCATAGCCTCTATGGTCCCAGATCTTTTGCATTAATGAAATGAAACTTTTGGCTCACATGGTCTCTGAGCTAATGGTACAAAGCGAGGTCTATGAGTCCCTATCACCTTGGGTCCGGTTAGAATTCTAGATAGTAAGGCCCTGTTCTCGGGATGGGCTCCAGCCTCTGCATCTAGATGAGTTTTGCAGGCGGTTGTGGGCAGACTGACGTCTGAGCATCATCAGGGTGATACATTGTGGCTGGGGTACTAGCTCTCTAGTTTCCCAGCAGCACCACCCTTAGAGCCCCCCTCCTTGGTTTCTAGGAAAGTGGGCTCTAGAACCAAGTAAAACAGTATCCTAACCAAGATCCAGTTGAGGTTGGGCTCAGATGACTGGATGCAGAGTCTGTGTAGAGCCCCTACTTCCCTGACTGCTCACTAGGGTGGCCTCTGTCCCTTCCTTGCCTAGTGACTTTAGATGAGGTAAAAGCTCATCTGTCATATGGAGCACACACTAACATGTGGGCTGTAGGAGTGTTGTAAAGAGCACACATGATTTCTGTGAACAGGGTGCTTAGGGGTGGGCTGGATATAACTACTATCATATGTGGAAGATAGGCTCTCTCCCTCAGGGTCATCCTTAGCTTCCTGTTACCATCTTGCCTGAGGCTAAGTGTGAAGAGGAGGAATATGATGAGCAGCAAGGACTCAAGTCTGTGCTCTGTGACCTTGGACAAGTCACTTCAACCGAGTCCACGATGCTGCCTCATTTAAAAAGGGAGATTTGTATATGTTTTACTACTGAGCCTTGTGAATACAGACGCTGGATCAAGTTCTGAGGATGCCGCAGAGGAAGGTAGATGGATGCCCACTCACCATCTTTACCACTTCCCCTGAGCACTGAGCTTGCTGTGGCATCTGCTGAGATGATACATAAGAGGTGTTGTGGTTGTTGATGATCATCATTTTATCAGCTTAGACTCCAAGTATATTAAGGAGACCATTAGGAAGCTGAATGTCTGGGAGACTCATTCTCAGGAGGAGTACCGACAGCTAAGAGCTGGGTCTGCCTGGACAGCACCAGGTGTCTGTGATAGAGAGACCTGCTTCTTGGCAATTTGTAAACCCCCATACCCTCCAACTGGTGGGTGCTCCTTTCCTGTTTGGGGCCATTGCAGCTGTTTCTGCAAAGCTGCTGTGACTTGATCTAAGATGCCTTGGCCCATTCCTGCTTATTCTCTTCCCTGGTCTTTTTTTTTTTCTTTTCTTTTTTTCAGTGAGGCACATTATCTGTATTAAGGGTTTTCTAAGGCAGGAGGATGCAGCTGCAGAGGCAGGAACGGAAGTGAGCAGATCCCTTCAGGTGGTGATTGTCCATTCATCTTTGGGAAAGGTGGATTAAACACTTACTGGGGGACTGTACTTGACCCTGCCCTCATGATGACTGCATAAAAGGAAGTCTACCTGAGCAATGGGAATAGGGAGAGCACCCATGAAGAGCACTTCAGAGCACTGTATGGCTTCTGCTCACAATTGTGGTTTGGTTCTTCTGTGGATATCTGCTCACAGTCCGGTTCTCAGTAAAGGTATAAGGAGAGAAAATGAGCTTGTGGGCTCTCTCTTCCAGGAGTTTGCTTTTCTAGGTGGTAAAGTAAAAATAAGTCACAGGGGAAAAAAAACCCAGCATTTGTAAGAGACAGAGTGGAATTTAGCATTTGAGCAGTGCAGGCAGAGGGAGAGGAAACACTAGATCAGGCTGGAATGAGGGGGAGCTTCATGGACTGGGGCAAGGCCTTAGAGACAGGTGAACTTTGTGAAGGAGAAAAGCCCAGTGATAGTCTCAGACAGTATGAGAATACTGGCTGATGCATAACTGTGATCCTTGTAGAGGTTAACATAACTCACAACTTGATGTACACTATTTCATTCACTTTTAAATCTTCTGATTGATCCTGGGTTTCATAATTGTGTAGGGAGTAAGTAAAGTCCATAATGAATGTGTGCTTTTTGACATGAGCTGACCAGTCAAAGACCTACAGGAAATTGGCAAAGCCCTGTCCCCCAGTCCCGACCCTCAGGTCAGATTCAGAAGAATGACAAGACCTTCCTCTGGTCCCTGTGAGAACATGCAGGCAAATGTAGCAGCCATGGCTTCCTCCTCTGGGATGTTTACAGCCTGAGACTCCTCCCCTACAGTGACCTCAGCCTGAGACTCCTCCCCTACAGTGACCTCAGCCTGAGACACCTCCCCTACAGTGACCTCCTATTGAGACCAGTTTTCCCCCACCTGCCTGTACTTGCTATACATAATAAATGTGCTCAGGCTCTGGATTTTCGGAAGTTGGTGCCACTCCATCAGAGTGTACACAAACCACCTGACCCAAGAATGCATCTGTGTGTGTGTGTGTGTGTGTGTGTGTGTGTGTGTGTGTGTGTGTGTGTGTGAGTGTGTGATTGTGTGTGTGTCTATCTGTCTGCCTGCCTGTCTGTTCTTTCTTCATTCTCTCACCATACCAGCCAGGTTTCCAGGACCCAAGTCACAAGGGATTATGCAAAGTTGATAGGTCTTAGAAAGCTACTAGCCACAGGCCAGCCATTAATAATGTTCCCACCAAAGTGGTCATTGTAGCATTCCAGAGTTCATTTGGGTTTGAGCTGTGCTATATTTGGGCTGCACAGGGACCTTGGGAATTCCCAAGTAGCTAGGTACTTTTGCTGTTTGGACATCTCTCAAGTCACCCACCCCTCAGGTGGTGACTCCCCTTGACTTTGTTGCTGCTCTTGAGTCTGGAGAAAAGTTTTTTGTTTCTCTTCCCTTAGTTGTTTCAAAATGCACTGAACAGTCCTTACCTCTTCAACAAGCCCCAACTGAATGAAGTAGAAGAGCCTTTTCCATCAAACTGTCCATATTCTTCCATCTTCAAATATCCCCTCAGTAAAAATGCTGGTGGAGTTTGAGTGACCTCCATAGAAGACAGATGTACATTGGGCGTGGTTCTGCCCTATTCTGTGGAGCAAGAAGAATGGGAGTGACATCCCCATGTATGAAATTCCGTCGTGACTCACTCAGGGACCACTGACAGTCAAGATGTGGCAGCTTCCAACCGCTGAACTAAAGACGAATTCAAATGGATTTGCCCATTTACCTCTCAATTCTCTATGTATAAGTTTACTGTCATGACACTCATGTGCTCCTCCCCCAGGAGGTGCATCTTCTAGACTCTAAACCTAGATCCAAACTAGAAGGAAGGGTCCTCCGCCCATTGGCTCTCATGGTGACCCCTTCCATGGACTGAGGACTTAGGGCTACTGACCCAGGTTAGAGGAGGTATGGGGACATTGGTGCCAGAGCCTCTAAAATACACGTGTTGACTCTGAAGTATGACAGGTACCAAGGTGCACTCCATCACTTCTCAGGGTTCCTAGTTGAGGAAGACAACTGCCAGGTGGGGTGAAGCTGATGGCCTCATTATTTCTCAGCCCGTTTCCCTTTCACACATTTTTATCTTCATGGGGCAGGAAAGTCGGAGAGTTGGTTAAGGAACCCATAGCCTATCAGCATGCCCCATTGCTGCTTCATGTTGATTTGTGATGTCATTCATTTGAGACAAGTCATGATGACATGAAGGAAGATGATAGTCTGTCTGTGGTGTCAAAGATCATATCTGACAATGACAATAAATGATTGAATGCAAACGCTGATAATACTCAAGCCAATAGAGGGTCAGAGTTGATGATGCACATATTGCAGTCTCTCATCCTCCATTTCATTGTTGATGAAGACCAAAGAGATATGTAGTATTGAGGACAGTGATCCCGGAAAAAAATACTTCACGGGCTTAAACTCTGAGTTGGTGTCTGTGGCCCAAGAATATGCTTTTCTAACTGCTTCAGTGAACCCTGGTACCGATGCTGTTGGTCTGTGCATCATACTTAGGGAAAGGTTAGGTTTCAGGAGTGAGGGACTGTGCTGCCTGCCTGTGGTCCACAGTGGAGAGTTAAGGAAATCCAAAGAAGCATGGGTTTTGGACCGACTGACAGTACTTGTGGGTCTAGAATGGAGTTTGGATTGGGGAAGTAGATGGTGTATTAGATAGAAGTCTGCTGGAGATTCTATTTAAGATCCACCCTCAATTGGCTTCTGTATCAGGAGACAAAGTTGGTCAAGAGAATGGAACCCTGAAGAATGAAAGAAGATGAAGCAAGACCTACCATAGGAGGATGCAAAACATATGCCCTTGAAAAGGGAGACAGCATGGCCTTGAGAGACAGGGCTAGTGTTCACACTGATTCTGAGAGAGAGAGCAGGCCAATCCACCCAGGCCTCTCAACACCCTCAGAAGGGGACTCCTTCCATGTTCCTAGCAGAGGAGACGCCTGCATCATTTATTTTTCTGAAAAAAAAAAATGAAGAAACTGAGGGGTTAAGTAGTGTACCCAAGGATACAGGGTGTGTGTGTGTGTGTGTGTGTGTGTATGTGTATGTGTGTATGTGTGTGGTGGGAGGTATTCAAAGGCACAAACCTCCTCAGATCTGGATTCACAAACTGAGAGCAAGTTGGAAAAGAGAGGCTTAGAAATCAGAGGATATAGGGAAATCTCCCAAATCTTTTTGTGCTGACATTATGGACCTCAAGGATATCTGGATAGCATCTCTGCCTCCCACTTCCCAGAGAAGACAGTTAAATGAGCTAGCACTTGGGAAGGCCCCACCCATCACTGGCAAGCACATGGTGCACCCTCGTGGTTTAATCGCCCTTCTCTGCTTGACTTGCTGCACTTTGCTCCCAAGCCTGTGAGGCAGGGTAAGAGGTGGCCATCCGCTGATTTCATTGCCATGGGTTTACCACCAGGCTCCCTAAACTTGCCTACATTGGGTTTTCAGATGGACTGAAGACATTAAGGTGCTATGAGATGCCCCATTATAGTGATTTAAAGACATCTCCATGCCTCTGGTCCCTTTCTTATTAGATTGCCAATTTCTCAGAGAGTTAAACATTTAGTACCCAGTAAGATATTTTCTTGTGCTGAACTCATAAGAGAATGTATGTTTGTCTCCCGGGGTGTCAGTTAAAGTACAGTCGAAGCCCAAAGCCAACTCCCCTCCTCATCCTCTGATGCAGGTGGTGTCTTGATGGTTGGGGAAATGAGTGATAATGGTGATTGGCGGAAGTGTCTCTCTGAAAGTAGACGATGGAGGGAAGCAGGATCTGTGGCAAGGGAGGCTAAAGTGCAAGAGGAAAAACAAGTCCTCTGAAGTGACTCAGTTTACCCAGGCACAATTTACCTCCTTGAGCCTTGGAAGAAATTCCTTCCAGATGGTAATTCCCACCCTTCGCCATTTCTTATGGAATCAAGCCTGCATGAAAGTTCTCTCTTTTTCTCACATGGCTGCTTGAGAGAATCAAGTCAAAACTTCTACAGGATTCAAAATAGGTAAATTTGCAGGTCTGGATGCTTAGCTGGCTGAGAGGAGAGGCTCAATTCAAGGCTTCAATAAGATTTCCTTCTTTCCTGCCTAAGTTTTGCCTGTGGGGTTGTTAGCCTCATCTCAGCAACAGATAAGCAGACTTCCATTTTTACAAGTCAGTGAAATCTTGATTCTCCTAGAATTCAAACCACGTATGCCATCTTTGCATTATTTGTGAGGGTATCTGCGAATTCAGACCTAGAGACATGAGACTTACTGGAGACATTTTGTAAAGTCCGGTGCCCCGGACAATTAATTGAACTGGGACACCCCCCACCATGGCCAGTAAAGCTCCCCAGTAGTTTGGTAAACAGCCGGGGTTGTGAGTCACCAGGAACTGGGCAAGGATCTCAGTAGCCGTGTCCCAGGCAGCCGGGTCAGAAAGATGTGTTGGTTTGCTGGCTCCGCTCCCATAGCTGTCAGTACAGAGTCGGCTGCAAAAGTCGTTAGGGTGGCAGGTGCTGTGAACTTTGAATCCCTTCCTAGCAATGAGACAGTCATTAAAAGATCATGCCCTGTTCATTTAAGAATGCCTTGATTAGGAAGATGTACCAAAAACTTAATACCTGCATTTGGGGCAAGATTGGGGTGAGAGAAATTAGTATTAAATATATATATATATATTAAAATATGCAGAGTGTGAACTAGACTGCAATTTCACAATCACTATATTGGAAAATGTGTGATTCTTGGAATTGAATTTAATTACATAATGATATGGTGCTTTACATAAATTAGATCATTTAATCTTCACAACAACTCTACCTGGGAGCAGGTGCCCCTACTCTCCCCATTTTACCAGAGAGAGAGAGAGAGAGAGTTGAGGCTTAGAGAGGGATTAAATAACTCATCCAAATGCACAGACAGTCCATTTAATGCACAGACATAGAGCTGATCAGTCATGGGGACAGAATAGGACATTTTCCTTCCAAAAGCAGCTCAGACACTGTATTGAGAGCCAAGGCCGGGCTTTCTTAGGCTCCTTTTCTTCTCGCTGCCCCTTAGTCAGGGCTCTGAGTTCTCTAAATGCCACAACATTTTCCATAGTTGTTCATGTATGCACTGCACAGAGATCCTCAGCTTAGGGAGTGGCTAAGAGCAAAATGCAACCTGAGGCCCCCCAGTCAGCCTTGAACTTACAGAATTGCTTCTTTTAATTCTGTAAAGACTGAGTGTGAGACATACAGTGAGTGACCAAGCCAAGGAGAGTGCTCAGGCCACCGAGCAGGGGCCACTTCATCACTCCTTGGTGGCTTTTTCTATTTCATGTGTATGAGTGTTTCCTGGATGTGTGTAGGTGTACCGCATGTGGGCCTAGTGCCTTCAGAGATCAGAACCTGATTCCCTCCCCTGGTCCTGGAGTTGTAGACAATTGTGAGCTGCCGTGTGGGTGCTGGGAAGGGAACTTGGGTCCTCTGTAAGAGCAACAAATGCTCTTACCCACTGAGCCAGCCCTTCAGCCTCCTACTTCTAAGTGGTTTTGTGTGTGTGTGTGTGTGTGTGTGTGTGTGTGTGTGTGTGTGTGTGTGTGTATGTGTGTGGTTTAGTTGAGGGTAACTGTGAGTGTCATTTTTCTCTGGAGATATATATATATATATATGTGTGTGTGTGTGTGTGTGTGTGTGTGTGTGTGTGTGTGTGTGTGTATGTATTTGAGACAGGGCTTCTCACTGGTGTGGAGCTTACCAGTTAGGGTGGATTGTCTGGACAGAGAAAAAGCACCAGGCCTGGACCTGTCTGGGCTTCTCCAGTGCTGGGATCACAGACATATACCCACCCCACCTGGATTATTTGTATATGAATTCTGGGTTCCAAATGCAGGTCCTCATGCACACACTGCAAACACTACACTGATGGAGCACTCTCTGTGGCCTCTAGGATTTCCGTGTTGGGTACAGCTTCTGAAAACAACAACAACAACAACAACAACAACAACAACAACAAAAAACATGCCTTTATTGGATCTGTTTGCTACTAGGGATTAGGGAGAAGGCCTGAGAGGGCCTTTGAGTTCTGGGGCTCAATTTGAGTCTTCAAGCTCCGGAGAAGCCGAACAGGGTGGGGAGAGTGCAAGGCCATCAGTTAAGGAGAGCATCTGAACTCCCAAGCCAGCCCCTCTGGCACTGCTCTTTGGTTCCTCCCCGTCTTTGACTCCTTGTTCGGAAGGCAAGCAGAGGCGCTTACGCACTGCATACCAGCACAGTCCGGGTCATGGAAAGTACGAGAACAGCTTCCACTTGTTTCCAAAGCTCCATGAGTTATGCGGACTTCTCAGAAACTCTCCATTTGGTCCCTAAAAGTGAAATCCCATTTTGAGGCTCACTGGAGAGGAGCCCAAGGGCGACACAGCTGCAGGCAGATGAGAAATACAAATGTGGCTGATCAGCTCCCTCAGTGAGTCAAAGTGGAGACCCAGTGGACCCCCCTCCCTCTCATAAATTTTAAAACAGGGCTCTTTGGGGACTTCAGGATGGGAGTAAAGGGTTAACAGCCCATGCACACGAGGCTGGTGTTGAAAAGCATGAGTTTTAAGAAACAAGGGCGATAGATGGTAATAATAAGGCAGAAAAGCGATACCACGGAGTTTGACCCACAGCTCCCTCCATCTCAACACAATTTAAAAGTGTCAGTGGCAATACTAAGCTGGCTTTAAAATAAGCCACCAGTGCCCCTGTTCAGGAAGGCCAACCTAGAGCTAGAACTAGCAAAAGTGTACATATGAAACAATGGCTTTGTATTCCTTTAGCAGAGAGGCCCAGGCAATGAGATGCAGATTTCTCAGGTGCCTGTAGGGTAGATGTTGGGGATAATGCCTTAACTATCTATGCACAGTGATATCCTGATATCTGTCATGATCTCTTCCCCTTTCCTGTACAAAGCTGGCACCAGGTCTGGCTGTGACTCCAAGGCCATCACTCAGAGGGACACAGAAAATAGTCCCACCAAGTGCTGAGGGGTTTCCTTCTTGACCCGTTGGCTCTTCATCAAGGAATGGCAGAAGATCTCAAATCAAGGACACTTAGGGAAGTGATTGACAGGACATTTACTCAGCTAGGTATTTGATTCATTAAAGGGCATGTGTGTGTTTGACCATCCCTCCTTCCTGAGTAGAGCACCAGCCTCCATTTTAATAAATTCCACAGAACACTTGTCATCAGCCAGGACTCAGGAGAAGGGGTGTTTGTGGACACCATACAGTTTGTTGACAAGTGATAGCTAGGGGGTGTACCAGTTTATAGTTACTGTTGTGTTCTTATCATTAATGAGTCTACTTTGGGTGCAACAATCCAGGTTTCTGTTTTATTAACTTTTAGAGCTTGCTGTATGAAGATGACCCTAGCTAAAAGTCCACTGGGATGAGTACCAATCACTGCCTTGGAGTTCGTCATCCCATTTGCTCTTGGTACTGTGTTGGTTTGAGGGCCAGCTCACACAGAGATGTCCCTCATGGAATGTGTCTAGGAGAAATGAAGCTGTCAGTGACATGCCCCTTCCTTTCTCTACTGGTTCTGTTCAAACCTTGGGAATAACGAAACTCAGGTATAGGACTACAGCCCGGCTGAAGAAGATGTGTTTTGTTTCCAGCCAGTCTTCTCATAGGTACAGGCTGTCTCATTTCTACCATCTGCCTTAAGAGCAGGCAGATTAATGGGGAGTGTATTTAGAGCCTTGGTAGCCTTGCCGCCAGACGTGTGTAGCGTCTTGTGGTTTACAAACTAGGTTCCCATACTAATCTCTTTTGACTTAATGAGATGATGATTCAACTGGCTATAAATCAGCAAAGCAGCACCACGCGCCATGCATGACAACCAGAGAGCCAGAGTGGAGCTGTCACTTGAATGAAAGGAAGTGATAAAGATTTGTGGTCCCCAACTGGAAAAAGAAAACAGCTGTAAAGTTTCCATTCAGGGTCTGGTATTCATTTGTTCAGTATTTTAACAATCTCATATTAAATGTCCTGCAGGCGAAACTGATGGGCTTCACATTGTTGGGTTAGGTACAGTGTTGCCACTTGGTGTGACTGGATTCTTAAGGCCTGAGACAGTGGGGCTGAGTCCTGGCTTTGTAGCACTCTGGAGGTCGTCAGTAGGCTGTGGTTATTTACCTCTCTACTCTCAGCTGCTCCGGAATCCCAGGAAGGCCTCCTTCACAGGGATGAGGGCTTCAGCCTTTACAAGGGGGGTGATCTGAACTTCTGAAACAATGAAACATACATGCATTTTGCTGGAGATTTTTGGCTGCACAAGGTAAGGGGTGTGCAGAAAAAGCTTTGTTTTTCATGGTAACTCCCCATATATTCCTCTGACATTTTAAAACCCCACCATTAGGTGGGCAGGAGGACTTCTCATCTGTTTCCTTTATAGCACCCTGTCACCTGTTTGACGAGTGGGACTGATACATGATCCAGGTAGATATGCCGTTCTGCTCAGACAGCCACAATGCTGGACTCCCCACCGTGGACAGGGATGAAGAATTGCCCAGGAGTCTTCTGCCTTTTGCCTTTACCAAACTAAGGGTGATGCCTGCTACTCACTGGGTTCTGCCAGAGCTATGGTACCACAGGAAGTCTGCCCTGCCCCCAGCAGCCCAATCAGTCAAGGGACTGGGGAGTGGCTGCTGCATGAGACAGGCCTAGCTTATGGTCAGTCCCCATCTTATCATGTGAAGGAGACTGCTTTCAAAGGTGTATTTCCCATTAGCTTCCAGCCTCTACCATAACAAATCACCACAAACTCAATGACTTATAAAGCACAAACACATCTTGTAGTGTTGGGCGTCAGAATTCTCACCGCAGTCTCTGGGTGACAGCAGGTGTCAGCAGGACAGGAGCTCTAGCTGGGATTCTGCTTTCTCACATTTTCTGGAGACCACCTGCATCCCTTTCTGCATGACTCTGACCTCTGATTCTGCCATCATGTTGCCTTTTCTGGCTTTGAACCTCATACCTCCTCCTTATACAGGCCCAATATCACACCCAGCTCACCTAGATCCTCCAGAATACCTCCCCATCTTAAGAGTCTCAGCTCAATTTTACCAGCAGTTTCCCTTGCCATGTAATCTAGCAGTCACCTGTCAAAGTGGTTTGTGTTAGTTCATAAATGGAGCAGCATCCCTTCTATGCTTCTGTCTCTTCAATAGAATGGGCTCAGCTGAGCCAAGCAGCCACAGTAGACTTCCTACTCAGAGAAGGACTCAAAAGAGGAGAGGGAAACCAGAAGCCAATGGGTTCTCCAGTAGTTGCCTTCTTTGTAGGGTTAAAATCATAGGAGACTTTTGTATGGTGATGGCTCAAATAGTCTGGGTCTCCTCTGGTTGGCCTGTGTTAATCTCCTGGGTTTTTGTTTGTTTGACCCAGACTGCCACATTCAAATTCCGTTTGATTATATGATGGTGGCAATGAGTGGCCCATTTGGGTTGGGTCTACTCCTCTATGTTTTATTTAGCCTTGTTTTCACAAAGTCCAGCCAGTGGTTTCTTAGTATTATTCACTCAGATCTCGGGGAGCTGGGTTTCACTATTTTTAGATACTTGTTTTTAAGACATGAAGTATGTGCTTGTATGGATGGAAAAGAAACTGTCGAGGAACTAAAAGGATCTTTTCATCTCGTTTTTTAGTGCTGCATGCACATCCTGCTTCCTAGAGGTTAACACTGTTGGTTAATAATTTTGAGGCATTCTCTCAATGAGAAGGCATGCATGGACAAGCTTATAACTTCTATGCATATGCACTTGTATGTTTGCATAAAATTTTCATTTTAAAAACAAATGGTAGTTTGGAGCTGGAGAGATGGTTCAGTTGCTAAGACCATTTCCTCTTCTTACAGAGGATCTGGGTTTAGTTCCCAGCATTAATATGATAAGTCACAACTATGTGTAACTCCAGTTCCAGGGGACCCAGCATCCTCTTCTAGCCTTTGCAAGTACCAGGCACACATACAAGATGCTTATATACATACACTCATGAGATTCATACACAGAAAATAAAAACAAATCTTCTTTTAAACCCATAAGTAATAGCTGATTTTCTTGTTGCTGTATTTCCTAGTGACCTGTTCGGACCAGGATCAACATACCTACCCATGTTAACAGCTACACAGTCTTATATTGCTTCAGTGTGCTGGGGTGCAAGTACCCTTTTACTGGTGGTGGAATTATATCCAGACAAACTCATTACATATAAAGAATATGAAAGATGAAATGCATTTAATGTACATGCTACTGAGCATCATGGCTCATCAACACAACCCAACATAACACACTGTACTGGGTGTTTCCTCTTGTTATTGGCAGCTAACTGATGATTGTGAGCTGGGTTTGCTGTCCAGCATTGTGAAAAAATATGATTCTTCATATGACACAGATAGGGAAAGAGCCATGTGCAGAGTTTGGTGGACGGTCTCTGCCAAATGGAATACACACAGCTTTAGCATCTGTGAAATCCAACCAGAGTCATGGTAACCTGGTAGACCTTAGCACTGTTTCTAACCTCTAGTGGAACAAGCACGGTCTTCTTATATCTGTCTTTGCATGCACATGTTACATGTGCGTCATAAATGGTACCATGTTTTTTTCTTTTCCACTTCTCTCTCTCTCTCTCTCTCTCTCTCTCTCTCTCTCTCTCTCTCTCTCTCTCTCTCTCTCTGTGTGTGTGTGTGTGTGTGTGTGTGTGTATGTGTGAGCTTATACAGGTGTGTATATATTTTTGCATGTGTGGATACATGAGTGTGTTTCGGGGTACACGTGCATGAGGGTGCGTATGTATGTGGAGGCCCAAGGTTGATATTAGAAATCATCTTTGATATCTTTTTTACTTTATTTAATTAAGCAGACCCTCTCAGTCAAACCCAGAATGTGTCCATATGACTGGTTTCACTGGCTAGCTTTTTCTGTGGATCCGCTGTCTCTGCCTTCTAAGGCTGGAATTATCAGCAGGCTGCCATGGCTGCCCGTTGTTTACGTGGGATCTAGAGATCTTGGTGCCGGTCCTCAGACTTGTGCTTCAAGTGCCTCCATTACTGAGCCATCTCCCCAGCTCTTAAATGCTACGCTGTGACAGCAATTGCTACCGGGGTCCAGCTTCTTGTCCTACTCAGCAGTGTTCTGCCATACCGGTCACCAATCACCTATTAGTGTCTCATCCTAGACATATCAGACTTGTTGACACTCCAGAGCAGTGGTTCTCAACCTTCCTTATGATGCGACTGTTTAATACAGTTTCTCATGTCATGGTGACACCCCCCCAACCATAAAATTATTTTTGTTGCTACTTCATAACTGTAATTTTGCTACTGATAGGAACTGTAATGTAAACATCTGATTTGTAATGTAAATACCTGATATGCAGGATATCCAATACGCAATGCAAAGGGGTCATGACCCACAGGTTGAGAACCACTGCTCTAGGGTAGCTAACAGCTGGGGGTATAGAACCAGGGTTGCGTGTAACCCTACTGGGTTAGCTGCTGCAGACTCATAGCCAGAACTGCAACCAAGGCCTGTACAGTGTCACGTGCTAAGAACACCATACCAGATTTCCTTCAAAGCCAACCTGTTTCTTTGCCTTTCTGAGTCACAGAGTGAGACAAGACAGAGACTCTGATTGAAACATTGTGGTGGTGGCACTGTGCTGGGTCAGATAGACCTAACAGAGGTATTCCATTTGCAGGGAGATTGCAGCCATCCCGGCTGGGGCCAGACTGCATCTATGTGACACAGCTTTTGTTTGTGAAAGAGATTTGATGCTTCATTAGAGAAAAACTGTGTACAGAATCCCGGCAGAGATATCTTAACAGCCTTTTGATTAAAGGTGCAAACAACCCAAATGCCAGATGAGTAGCATCTCGGGGAGGCAGATTCCACGGGGACCATACGACTATTTTTTTCCTCTCCTTCAGCCTTGCATGGCAGCATACATTTGTTACTTGGAAGAAATGAGAAAGGGCCTGGGTGATGTAGCAGAGGAGGTACAGAGAACAGAATAAAACCCAGAACTGTGCTTCTCTCTAGTGGCCTGGAAGGATAGGTTGAGGCTTCTTTATAGAGTGTATTTGACTCCTGGTCTCGAGGTAAAGTCTGGACCACACCGTATGTTGCCTTGCAATATAAGGCTTTGCTGGTGTATGAGTCCTTTCAACAAGAAACCCACAGAACACCTGCTGGCTCTAGAAATGGCAAGGCCATCATCATCCACCACTCACATGAATGGGTACCTCTTTAATTCTTTGACTTCAGGACTTGATGTCACTGATAGCAAGGGACCTAAAATCTCATAAAAGCATACCTCAAAAACTGTAGCTTTTCTTCTTGGTCTCTTTATGTGGTTATCAGGAGGTGGGGTGGTTCCCTCCTAGATGGGGTGATTGTTTCAGAGGAGGAAGAAATTCGGCAGAGTGGGATTGACAATCTCTGTCCGCAGACCAAGAAAACTCTCTGGGCATTGACTGAAGTGGTCTTTGAAGATGGCAACCAAGGGCTAGGGGGATAGCTCAGCCCAGAAAGTGCTTGCTTTGTAAGGATGGGGGCCTGCATTCTGTTTGCAGATGCCCTGGGAAGGTGCTGGGTGTGGTGGTGCAAGATTATGCATGGGGGTGGGGTGGGTGGAGGCAGAAGGATCTCTGGGACTCAGTAGCCAGCCAGCAAGGTACCAGCCAGCAAGGCCTTATTGGTTAACTCCAGGCCAAGGAGAGACCCTCTCTCCAAGGAGGTGAATGGCATTCCTGAGGATGACATCTGAGGTTATCTGGATTTTACATGTGCACAAACACAATATGAAAACTGTCAGTCAAACTGGGTCTGGTAGAGCAAGCCTATAATCCTACCTACTAAGGAAGCTGAGGCAGGAGGATTCCTGGGATAGTTCCTGCCTGGGATACAGAGTCTGTTCAGGACCATCAGCATAATGAGACCCTATTTCAAAACAAACAAACAAACAAAAAGGTGTATGGGGGGGCTGGGGATAAAACAACACAGGAGTAGAGATATTGCCTAGCATCCTTGAGGTTCTAATATTTATAGGACCAAAAAAAAAAAAAAAAACAAGAAGTCAACCAAATCAATTGTTAATTCCCCAAGCCCTGCTATATCTTAACCCCCATCCAGTCTCTGATTTCATTACACACTGCTTAGCTTCTCATTGTCTGTGCCCCCCGACTCCCCGGCCTGATTGTAGCCTTTAGTTACCCCAAGATAGCTCGGCCTGAGGAACTTGGTTCTGTTGTATTGGAATACTCAAGCCCTGGCATGCTATAAATAGAATCCGTTCAGATCTCAGGAGTCTGGGATATCTTCTAGCCATGACACCCTGCTTCTGTGATCATGGTCCTGGTTTCCTCCATATCTTCACTTATTAGAAGAAACTATTGTTTGGTTATTTGTTTACTTCATGGCCTGTCACTGCTCAAGTACGAGCGTCAGAAGGTAGGGGTCTGGTTGGCTTTATTTAGTTCCTATAGAGGTCAGGTTCCAGCTAGTAAAACCAGGTACTTCCAGAGAGGGACTTGTCAGTGGGGAGCCACGTGACCTTGCTTAGGAGGAGTAAAACACCCAAAAGGCCACCATGTGTCTTAGCAAGAGAAGGACTGGGGCTAAAATTCCAAAAGTGGGGGGATCATGGGGAGACACATTGCTGCTGAAGAAGGGAGAGGGGAAGGTGGCTCCAGCTCTACCCTTCCTTTTGGGGGCCACCTCCATTGACTGAACCAAAGTGAGCAACTGGCTAGGGTGCCCATGAAACAGCGCTGGTGACTCAACCCTAAGTCGGACAAGGTGATGTGGGGACCAGTCTGAGAACATTCTTATGAACTTCATCTCCAGTATCTCTCAGTCATTTGCACACAGTACTCCTGAGAAAGTGACTGATTTTTGTTTTATTGTTTAAGACAGTGTCTCCACAGAGCCCAGGCTGACCTTGAACTCTCGGTGGAGCTAGAGATGACCTTAAACTATTTCCATCCTATTTCCACCCCATGCATGCTGGGATTATAGGCATGTACCACCACAGTTTTATGTGGTGCCAAGAATCAAATCCAGAGCCTTCCTGTGTATGCCAGGCAAGCAGTCTGCGGATGGAGCTATACCCCTACAGCTCCAGTGAATAGCCACAGAATGGCTGAACACATAGAAGATACTTGCCATGGTGTTTCGAGTTCAATGTCAGCTCTAACAAAGGACCCATCCATCTTGACAGTAACACTACAGAAGCCTCAGTTCTGCGTGCCGGGCTCTAGTAACACTCTTTTGCCCCAGCAGGCTGGATGCCTGGTGTGCTCCTGTCTCTTCCCTGAGGAGAGAGGAGTCTTATTTCTGGAAATACCACTGTGTCATGAGCTCTTTCATCCGGGCCCACTGACGTTTTTATATGCACAGTATTGTGTTCCTTAAGGGATTCCTCTGAAGGCAATTTTAAACTTTCATTCCTTGGTTCAGTTTCAAAATTTGCGATGTTTGGGAATCTTCCAGGATTTTAGAACTCCGAAGACAGGGTGGTAAGGCAGGAAGGCAGCTGGAGATGCACCCCACCCACATTTCTAGTCCTCCTTATCTGGTGGCTCCAAGGGATTCATCTCACACAAGGGCTTCTGGACTTGTCCATCGGGTAGAATTAAGAACACTGTGGCTGCAGTGTGAAATAACCAAAGAAAACCCCCAAACACCAGTTCCTCACCCCATTCTTTGCATTGACGGCAGCTCAACTTTCTGCTGATATTCCTTTATGGAAGAGTTTGGTTGGAGTAAAGGAGGCTGCGGCCATTGATTGGCACATCGCTTTCATCTGGTGACGTTTTGCCGTAAAGACAGAATCATAGATTTTCCATAAATTTTCCCCTGCAGGTTGCCTGCTTTTAAAACACTTGTAATCTACTTCAACTTGTATATGTGGGTCACATATGGAGAACATGTTTTTCTTTTTTTTTTTTTCCTCTTTACTTCTTTATGCTACGGTAGGTACGTTGGGTGCCTGCCTGCCCCTGGAGCTTTGCATAAGGGCTGAACTTTGAGAGGCGATGGTTTTTCCTCTTTAAATGTTAGGGTTGACTGGTGCTTTATCAAAGCTCTGTAAGTACCTTTTATTATAGGAAATCTCAGCAGGTTAGAAGCCAGGGACTTCAACTGAAACCTCTAATGGAACAATGACACCAGCCTGTAATTAAGACATTTCTGCGAAGTAACTTCCATTGAGTTACAGAAGTGATGAAGCCCTGTGAGACTGTGCTAAGTTCAGGGGCAATAAACCAAAGAAGTGTGCCTGGAAGGAGAGAGGAATATGTGTGGTGTGTATATGTGTGCGTGTGTGTGTGTGTGTGTGTGCGTGCGTGCATGCATGCGTGCGTGTGTGTATGTGTGTTACAGTCACTGGATTTTTATCCACATTGCTAATATGACAGTGGGGTAGGTGAGGGACTCCTTTTGAAGAATGATGTATGTCTGGCGGATAACCTGTGTATCGAATCTCTAGATCTTTCCAGTCCCTGTCCCGGACAGCCTCAGGAGGCACGGGTGAGAAAAGCACTTCTGCTTTCAAGTCAGTTGACCTCTCCCCTGCAGATCTCGGCACCAGGTTCAGTCAAGTTTAGGATGACACCCGCTTCTCGCCGCTGCTGTTCAAAAGGACTGGTTAAACACCTTTGTTCCTGCATCTTCAAAGGCAGAGTCATTGTGCCATTCTTCAGAGGCACCAACAGAGCCACCAGAAAGTGGAATTTCCCACAAGACCGCAATCTCATCAGTCTTCACTCATGACCTTAGTCCTTACAGTTTTGAAGGACAAAGTTGTCCTATTTAGAGGGTTGATGGAAAATAGCTGACTCTCAATTATGGGTCTCTGCACTTCAATAACCATATTGGGATGAGAGCACAGGAAGGCACAACCTCCTTTTAGAGTCCCCTTTCCATGTAAGCAGACACTGAAGTTCAAGGGCAGTGGCTAGCTGGCAGAAGGGTGGGAGACCCAGGCCTTGGGGTGTCCTTGGGTGGGAGGGCACACGGACTGATCTGGCTTCTTTTGGCCTCATGGCTACACCTCTGCCTATGCCCTTTGCATTTGAAAACCACTTTAATATGTCACCTCAGCTAACCTCTACTTCAGCTGCAACCCTTTAACATTCTGAATATCTCATCCATAGTTTTCTAAATGTTATCTGACTTCAAAGAATGGAAAGAACAGCTTGCTCATTCATGGGCTTTTTAAGTATTTTCTTTCAACTGTTTAATTGTTATGTAGTCAAGAATGACTTGTTTTCTTTTAGAATGCCAGCTTATGGCATTTAGCACATCTGTGTGTGCCCATGGCCTCTATCACAATCGGCACGTACACTGGAACAACCCCTTTGCCCATCAGACTGCTCCCTGGCAAACATCCACCACTGTAGTTTTGCCTTTTAGAGAATTTCAGTAGAGTGCTGTTGCATGCCTGTAATCCTGGCACCCAGGAGGCACTGACTGGGGGCTTGAGGACAGCCTGGCTACATAGTTAATGGTAGCTAATAGTTGTTCATCAAAGGAGTGAACAGAAACTCCAAAGGTCAAATATGTAGTGTAGCACAAATTCTAATTGGTCTTAATAAAAACCGGGAGTCAGATATCAGGGTGAAAGCTGAAAGATGGGAGACGTAAAGGAGCCAGCCATTAGAGAGACGTCTTACCTCTGCCGAATTCTCAGACTGAAAAGGGCGAGCCTTATCACTTCCTCTTTATACACAGCCATATAACTTCCTGTTTCCCCCTCCCAAGTTCTGGTATCAAAGGCCTGAGATCCCAAGTGCTGGGATTAAAGGTGTGTGCCACCACTGCCTGTCTTCTAGTGGCTAGCTCCTCACTCTGATCTCCAGGCAAGCTTTATTTTTTAGAGCACAAACAAAATAACACCACAAAATAGAGCCCACAACACATGACCTTTTGAGACTGCCGCCTTTGGTGGGTTTTTTGTTTGCATCTTAGGTACTAAAACCCATGTTGAAAAGAATCAGTAAGACTCACCTATCTGGTGTTAGAAATGAAAAAGTTGCACTTAAATACTCACGTAAGGACATGTGTTGCATTGTGAGGGAAACGTTTATGCAATATGCATTTTAAGGATTCTAGAACAAGTCCCCTGCATACTCCCAAACTGTATCTGTTAAAGCTGCGCCGTATTGAAATGATATCCATCAAACAATAACAAAAGGGAGCCTTTCTAGGTCGGGCACTGGTTAGATTTTTTATTACTACATTTGGGACAGTAGACATCTTTTAGGGTCCTGTATATCAGGCTATTGTTTATTCCTTTTGTTCAAGCTTGGGAGAGTTTGGATGCCTCCTGAAATGATGATAACTGTCTCTCTCCAGGACTAGGCTCTGAGATCGTCCTTTATGTCTGTCCCAGACACTGACACCTAGTGGCCCCTGGTAACTTTGCTCCAGTCCAGTCTCTTACCTGCGTACAGTTGGCAGCTGCACAGACTCAGGGAGCCAGCTGGGGTTCCAGATGTCTGCTGGCAATCAGCATTTTGGAAGCTGTGATACCTGCTGGAACCCTGACGTCTTCTTACACTTACAGGCCGCCTCAGCCTTTGGGAGAATGGAGCTATCTGCATTAGAATAGGAGACAGATTGGCTGAAGGTAGAAACAGACCTGTTTCAGTGAATTTTGCCTGCCACAGAGGTAATTGGAAGAACAGATCTAGCGATCTCGGTCTGACAGCCACCAGAAGACCTCCCAGGGAGCTGGAAGAGATAAGCCTGTCACCACATCCCCTGCCGCTTCAGGCTCAGGGCTGTCACTGATGCCAGGCAGGGCTTTGGTCCCTCCCCAAAAAAGAATAGTTGACTAGTAATGCCGTTTCTCAAAGCAGGGAGGAATCATAGAGTCCAAGGCTATGTTGGGGAACGGAGACATGTCACCCAGTCTGCAGGTAGCAGCAGTCAGTCTTCCTTCTGGCCCAGCTGGCAGCTGACACTCACTTTTGAGACACAAATTCGGGTTGTGTCATGAAACTATTTCTTTGTCTCTAGAAAGCTTGTATAGTCAGGCTAGCCTTGTATTCCAAACCTCAGGTTTTCTTTTGTCGGTCAGTCAATTGACTATATAACAATCATTATGAACCACTAGTTTAATTGTATTTGTGTATGTGTACACACACACACACACACACACACACACACAGAGAGAGAGAGAGAGAGAGAGAGAGAGAGAGAGAGAGAGAGAGAGAGAGAGAGCGAGCACTGTAGTATCTTATATGTGTGATGGAATCCAGGGGTTTGTGTCAAGTGTCTCCCTCGGTCACTCTTTACCTTAATTTCTGAGACAGTCTCTTCACTGAACTTGGAACTCACCAGTTTGGCTAAACTGGCTGACCAGTGAGTCTTGGGATGTCCCTGTCTCTAGCTGCCATACCATTACAGTTACTGATTTAAACTCCCATGTCTGGCTTTCCTGTTGGTTCTGGGGACTCGAATTTGGGCCCTCATACTTAGGTGACAAGCACTTTACCAACTGAATCATATTCTCCACCCTGTAAAGTCCCAAGGAGAGTCACTAGATTATGAAGAGTCCAGTTGTTGGGGAGCATTTCTGAATACAGACTGTCTTCTTTCCTTCTCATTTGACTGGGTGAGCCTTGGCTCCGCTGCCAGCCTTCCTGAGCCCTGCCTTCCCCATCTGTTAAATGGGGATGGCAATAGTATGTCCTCCGTTGACTTACTGTAAGATGAAATAAGTCGATAAATATATGGCAGGCAACCTGCAAATACCAGACCTTCACTGGAAGCTGGGTTGGGGTACTCAGATTTGGCCATGACTAACTAGTATGTTGTCCTGTTCCGGTTGAGAACAACTGGCCATCTGGGGGTCTCACTTTATGGGGTGGGGTGGGGTGGGAGTGAGGTCTGTGAAGGCCTAGTGATGTCCTGGAGGCCTCCAGGGCTGGAGTGTCCCCTGGATCCCTTCACTGTTTCTTCACACTGCAGAGCAGGCTGATGGGCTGCATGGACCATCTTCTCTTGGGCTCTGTTGACTGGAAATCTCTGTTAACTCTCCTGCCTTGTCTAGACAGTAGTAGTAGTAGTGTTGGCTCTAGTGACTTATGCAGGTCACTAGAGAGAGATGTTGCTTGTTTGTAGATGGAGTCTGAGTGTTGACCACATTTCTGTTGTGTTCATTTATCTGCATAATGGCACCCCTGTCTTCGGAAGAGGCGGCTTCTTAACTGGACCACATGTTTAGCAGGAGCTATCTGTTTGCTAACTGGGAATGATAACAGAATTCTGTGTCACTTGGTCCCTGGCCAGTTCATCGCTGCCATCGTGTTTCCCCTTGTTGTTGGCCTTTTCCACCCAATCGTCCCGGTGACTAACAACCTGACTTGGTGGTGACAAGTTCGTTAATAGAGAGCTAAAGATAAGGCGGTGGTAACTGCCTTTGCCTCAAGAGCTTTGCCGCCCACACGATGAATGATCCAAGGACCTGTCATCCCTTTGAGCTGACACATGTGAGGTGCTGGGAGATGAGAGCGCTAGGAAGGCCGCCTGCCTTCCTATGTGTCCTGGGCTGGGTGTCCCCATGCCCCAGGAAGCCTCTGTCTTCTTATTGACTCTATCTAGACCAGTGGTTCTCGACCTCCCTAATGCTGTGTCGACCCTTTAATACAGTTCCTCAGGTTGTAGTGACCACCCCCCAACCATAAAATGACTTCATTGCTACTTCCTAACTGTAATTTTGCTCCTATTAGGAATCATAATGTAAATATCTGTGTTTTCTAATGGTCTTAGGTGACCCCTGTGAAAGGATCGTTCAACCCCCAATGGGGTCGTGACCCACAGGTTGAGAACTGCTGCTCTAGAAACTAAGCCCTCATGATTCAGTGATCTATTTCCTTATATGCTTAGACAGTGTTTTGAAGTTTGGCTCTTGCTCAGTCCACAGGGCAGATAATGAACTCCCAGTTGTCTCTACGAATGAACTGTGGGCCAACTGAGCATCCCAAATCGGCTTCTCCTGTCACCTATCACATTCCTGGACCAGGCATCATCGTCTATTTTTGCTAGAGCAGATGTGACAGCTAGGGGAGCTGAAATTCAGGTAGACATTGTGACTGGCTCTGTGAATGGGTAGCATGTACTGACTCAGCAAAAGCTCCTTTAATGTGAGGAGTGTTCTTGGGGGGTGGGGTGTCCTGTTTCTAAGTGACCTCTGCAAGGTGCTCATTGCTTTGAATGTGAAGATGCAGCTTTGTTTGCACATGTAGCGAAGTCTAGATACACAGGGGGACTCTTCACTTCACCTTTATGTTCCCACCAATTTGTTGGAGCCATGGAAGGCTCAAGCATGAATGAACTGGGTGAGGGCTGTGTGAGTTCAGATCAGCTGAGCAGGCTAGCTTTGATACAGCCAGTGGTCCTTCTCCTGCCGCCCACCACAGGGGCATTCCTTTTAAGTGAATATGGCATTTGTGCAGGATGAAGCCCATAGCTCAGGATGAAACGTGATTACCTGTCTATTCTAATCCTTAGTCAGTGATGCTTCTCATCTAGGGTATTTAAAGGACAGGCATGCATTTAGAAACGGAGATGGAAGGTGTGAGTTATCATCTTTGAAACCTAATGTCATGGGGGTTGTCTGAGAAAGGATGCATGGAGCCTTGATAACCTTCATGCACACACCATCCCTAGTCAGATTGGCAAAGCTTCACTGATAAACTAATGACATTGTGACTTATGGCCAGTGGGAATCATAAGCCTATAAACTCCATGAATTCAAATGTCTCACTCTGTAGTTTCAGAAATGAATGAATTGGAATTAACTGGGAGTCTTCCTTACAAGTCTTTCCAGAGTATTCTTGGGCATTAAGAACTGCAATGGAATCCACTCAGGATGACACTCTAGAAGATGACCAGGGGCATATGGCATGATTTGGGGGGTGGTACCCTGACCTCGTGTCAGATGACACAGAATTATGTGGAAAGAAGGATGTATTTCTATTGGCATTTTCCTGACTACAGGGAGATAGTCTCCCTGAAGGTCTACTAGTCATTACCATCCTTCTCAACATGAGGAATCAGCCTCAAGCCCACATCTCTGTGTCTTGGTGAGATGACAGTGATCTGGGTTTTCTTTAGTGATGTGTATTTTGGGGTATCCTCCAGTTATAGCAAGCAAGATGATGTGTCCACTTCTGATAATAATAGAAAATCCCATTCAAAACAGTCTTAGAAGGAAAAATGCTACATGATTAAGGGTGTAGGAAGAAACTAATTATAAATGTGTTGTAGGGGCAGGAGGTGTGTGAGAGCTGGCATAAGGCCATAATGATCATTTGATTTTTAGGGGGGGATCAGAGCTGGTACCTCCCTCAAGCTGTGAACTTGGGTACCCGTCTCCAGTGGTAACATCTTGCTAAGTAAGCACGTTTCATGCATCTTGTTTACTCATCAAGCAACTCCAGTGAAATATATATTGTACATGCCTTGTTTTTAGCGATAAAGAAACTGAGCTTTTCAATGACACATGACCATTGAGGAGCAGAACCAGCCTGGGCTCATAGGCAATGTGAATTTTCTGGCTGGCACTCTTCTGTCACCTTTCAAGTGACATGATGGCCACTGGGAGGTGAGCTAAGAGAAGATCCAAGTTACTCCAGCTTGTTTCCTTTGGCAACTTGAGAATATAGTGAGGGAAAAGGAGAAAAACGATGTTACAGAAAAGAAGGCTGTGGAGATTGCTCATTTGGTAGGTAGAGTGCCTGTCTTTGTGGTGATATTGTGTTCCCCAAAATATTGTGCACCCTAATAAACTTATCTGGGGTCAGAGAACAGAACAGCCACCAGATACAGAGGCTAGAAAATGGTGGCACACACAGCTTTAATCCTAGCCTTCTGGAGGCATGGATCTCTGTGAGTTCAAAGCCACACTGTAAATAGCCAGGCATGGTGACTCACGCCTTTAATCCCAGGAAGTAATGGCAGAAAGCAGAAAGGTATGTAAGGCATGAAAACCAGGAACTAGGCTAGTTAAACTTTCAGGCTTTCGAGAAGCAGTTCAGCTGAGATCCATTTGGATGAGGATACAGAAGCTTCCAGTCTGAGGAAACAGGATCAGCTGAGGAATTGGTGAGGTGAGGTAGCTGTGACTTGTTCTGCTTCTCTGATCTTCCAGAATTCAGCCCAATACCTGGCCCTGGGCTTGTTTTTATTAATAAGACCTGTTAAGATTCATGCTACATGTCTTCCAAGCATGAGGACCCAAGTCATATTCCCCAAATCCATGTAAAAATGTTGGGTATGGTGGCACACACTTGCAACCCCAGTGCTGAAGAGGTAGAGACAGGAAGATTCCTGGGGCTCATTGGCCAGCCACTTAGCCTAATGGTGAGTTTCACCTTAATGAAGGAGGTAGACAGTGTTCCTGAGGTCCCCTGGCCTCCACATGCTTATATTCACAAGTGTATCACACATGGAGAACCTTTCACACAAACATGCATGGGCACATACACATTTTTTTTTTTTTTTAAGAAAAGCTTTACATCATCCTATACTTAGGTCATTGAAACCAAGGCAAAACCCTGTGTGACATTTCAGTCCTCATCTCTGTATCAATGTTCCTTTTGTCTCCCTCCTTCCCACCTATTGACAAATCAGTTCACTTCCTGAAATTCCCAGTAGGTTCATTGTAGATTAGGTTTTAGTATATCAATATTTATGTGTTACTTAGGAATGCTTTTTTTTAATAAAGAATTTGATTTAAAGTCCATCAATAATATTCCTCCCTGTTAGCCATATAGGAGATTATAGGAGAATGTGTGTTTCCTTGAATACACTTGTATTCAGCTCAGCCAAATGCATTTATTCCTTAAAAAAAAACAAAACAAGTTTCCTGAGTCACTTCCAAGACCGTCAGATTAATACTTAAGTTGGTGGATCTTATTAAACCTCCAAGAACATAATTAGCTCATTCTACAAGTCAAAACTTACAATAAATGAGACCACTTAAGACCAATTCATGAGACAATAGGAAAAAATTTGGTATGCCATGCCTGTTCTCTGATGCTGTGAGAAATAAATAAATGTTTATCATGAGCTATTATAACCCTAATTTAAGAATTCTTTAAAAGGCAATTACAGATGGTTGCAGAAAAATAATGCTGGTGTTTCATTCAATTTTTTTCCCCTAGCATATCAGTCTCTCCTGAAAAAGGTGCCAGAACTGTGCCAAGCCCTTGAGAGAGAAGTTTGAATTGGTTCTGCTGCAATTCTAGCATCTTAATATTCCCGTGTAAAGCCTAGCCCATTTTAAGGAATGACTAGCTGAGGCTAGAGAGCTGACTTGGTGATTAAGAGCACTTGGCTGCTCTTACAGAGGGACCAGGTTTGGTTTCCAGCATTCACAAGATGGCTCACAACCTACCAACTGTAACTCCAGTTCCAGAGGGTCTGATGCCCTCTTCTGGCCACTGTGGGAACTGCATGTATGTGATATACAGCTCTTTATTCAGACAAAACACACAAGTGTCTCCTGTGTCTCTTCTGCCCCTGCCTGAAGCTGAGTCACTATTTGCAAGCCATTAGGAATCTTCCTTGTTTCTCCCAGACCTGTGTTCCATGTTCCCTCTCATTGTGTGCTTTCTGGGCTCTGGTCATGCTAAACTTTTGTCCAAATTTCTAAGTACTCTAGTTTTTCTCTACACCGGGGTTGGTACACGCTATCCCCTGAGTTTTCATCCTTGCTTGCCTCTTTCTCCTCTCTTGCCTTTTCCTTGGCCCACAGTGCACATCCTTCACCTCTGTAGTGCTTACCTTCAGATGTCCGCTCAGCTTCTTTTTCTTCTCCCTCGCTACTAACTCCCTATAATTCTGTTCTACTCCTTCATGCTTCTCGATCATTTGGGTTCCTACTTATGCTAGGGCGATTATGGGGTGGATCCCTACATCTTGGCTATAGTAAGTTTCCTCAAAGCAGCTATTGTTGATTTTCTTGTTGCAGCTTCATGTGTTCCTCTTAGGACCCAGCACACAAGAAAGACTCAAATATTTGTGAAATACTAAGGGGTGTGGATTCACTCGCATGTGTATCGTCAGTCTTCCCTAGTGCTAAGGATCCTGTTCTCAAGCACCTTCCTTGAATTCTTACCCAAACCACCACTGCTTTTGAGCTATGAGTGTGTGTGTACAAGTAGTGTATAAAGGATCTCTGGCATGTACTTGACTTTCTCAGGAACCTGACAGGGAGTGGTGTCCTTGTCACGCTGCCATGTTGCTTAGTAGTGGGACCGTCGAGGCTTCTTGTTGGCAGCATAGAGCTAGCTGCTGGCTGATCTGGAAATGAGTATCCATCTGCTTCATCTCTTTATCTGGTGAGAGTCATGAAGTTCTCAGTGGACATCCTTGAGACTGGTAGAGGAGAAAGGACGTGTGCTTTACGGACTATATTTGGCTGGGGAAGAAAAATGGGCATCTTTGGATGGCAGGTGCTGTGCTGGTATGTACTTCTGCATCCCTTCCAATCCACTCATCATCACAGCTTAGAAAATAGGAGAACCAACAAACTAGCAAAAGGCTGGAATTTACATGAGGCCTGTGTATCCCAAAGCTTACCTGATTCTACTGTGATTTCCTCCAGAAAAGAGCTGTGGTCCTCATTGGTCTGACCTGGAAATTGGAATACTCATCTTGCGAGAATAAAGGATGTATTCAGGGACTCAGAGATGGTGCCACATGTGTCCCTTACTTACCCTCTAGCTTTGTTGATGCAGGCTGGAGCCTAGGAGTGGGGGAGACAGTTCAGCATCCCAGAAGGGTAGAACAGATGTACGGTTATTCCATTGAAGAACCTTCCTAGTATCCTTGGCCACAACCTAGTCAATAGCATCCCTTGTCCTTTTTGACCCTTGGTTAACCATAGGAATGTAAACATGCCTGCTCACACACAGGTGGGTTGTATGCTGCAAGAGCTGAGAGACCAAAGGTCATCAAAGGCTACTGAGGAGAATGCCTGGGCTGGAGATCAGAACAGTAAGGGGCTTGGCTAAAGGAATAAGAGAATGTTTTCCATGTTGAAGGGGCAGTACTTGCCATAGAGTATCTGAGGACAGCCCAATGTGAATGGGCCTGGTATCAGCACCATGATGGCAAATGAGCCTATTTCCATACCTGTTCTCTTACTACCCTTTGGTTAGAGAAGAGTCGGAGCAGGGAGGAAAATGGGAAGAAGTTAAGGAGAAAGGCCAAGTGGTAGCAATTAAAAATAAGAGTGTAGGTCCAGCCTGTAATAAGGGCTTGAAAACAGCATAACAATGGGCATCCCTCCTTGCCCACCTGTGCCAGGGTCTCTGCTTCTTGGCACCATCAGTGCTGGCCATCCGGCCTTGGGTAGCTACTCAACTGTTTCTATAGACATGCTTACTTTAAACATCTAATGTAGATGAAAGACATCCTTCGTACACGTTATTCTTGGAGTGTTGTGATATTTCAGTTTTATCTGCACTGTAGCAGGTATTAATACTTCATTCGTTTATGCTGCCGTTCAGATGCTCATGTGTCTCTCTCTGTGTGTGTGTGTGTGTGTGTGTGTGTGTGTGTGTGTGTGTGTGTGTGTGCATACATATGGATGTACCTGCTTGTGCACAGAAGCCAAGGAAAAAATCAGCTGACTGTTTTATTATACATTCTCTTCCTTATTTTCTGGCTAGACCTCCTGGCCAGCAAGTTCTCTGGATCTGGGAATCTGCCCGTCTTTACTCCCAATACTACAGAGGTGACAGGCATGTGTAGCCACACTTAGTTTGTATGTGCATGCTGGGAGTTAACCCTTGGCTCCCATGCTTATGCAGCAAATGCATAAGCCCATTGAGCAATCTCTCCAACTTCTCATGTCCTTCTTGACCCCTTGAAAATGTGTACCATCTCTGAGTGGTCACCACTTCCCATGAGTGACTGGGGCAGGATGTCATAGTGAATTGCCTCCGTCCTACACCATCACCCAGACCTTATGGAGTCTCTCTTGCCTTTTTGAGTAGTAGCTGTCTCTGAGCTTGTGTTTTTGTTGTGTTTCTGGATTCTGAACTCTGAGTATCCCTTCTTCTCTCCAGACCTGTACACAGCTGAGCAATGCACAGAAGTTCCCAGGCACGAGAGAGGAAGGGATCCAAATACCAAGGCGTGGATAACAGAAAGGAACTGCTATTCACCCAAAGACTAGACGCAAGGCTTTTTATAAAAGCTTGCAGCAGCCCTTTGAATGGCAGCCTGCCAAGTGTCTGGCAAAGCCAGAGCTAAGGTTTTGTGCACAAGTAACATGCCTTTTATTTGAATAAAGATGGAGGTGGTAACAAGATAAGAGGGCCAAGTTAGAGGTGGTCTCTAATTTATGGATTTGTTTCCATAAGAAAACTTGCAGAGTTTGGACTCAGAGAGTGATGTACCTACACAAGCAAGGGGAATCTTCATCCTCCCTACTGTTCCCACCTTCCATCCGAGTTCTGGCATCTCTTCCTGCTCTCATCTGTGTTTCTAGCTTCGGAGCATCTCTGAGGTCTCATTGGTGTAAAATCATGAGTTCCAGATATCAAAGCAAATAGATGCTAAAGATTCTATCCTGTTACTTGATCAATAGACAAACCAGGCAGATGTCGTAATCGGTTAAAAAGAAGAGACACGCAGACAGGTTGGGAATATTAAAAAGATGGAAAAGGAAAGGGAAACTGTTCCTGTACCAGCAGATGGAGAGGTCACAGGAACTGCTCCTGGATGGAGTGGAATTTTCAAGACTGTAAATGGGAATTATGTGAGGTGCTGTCATTTGCCTGCAGTACACAGAAGTGTGAAATGACTTCTGTAACTTAAGAGTCACATAGACAGCGGGGTATGACCTGGGGTGTGCCACGGTCAGTCTCCTTCTCTATAGCATCGTGTGTTTCCAGGAGTGAGTGATGTGTGATGTCTCCAACACTTTGGCAAGCCCAGGTGTGTCTGTTGTTTCCATTGGGAATTCAAAAGAAGGGCAAATGCCAGTGAAGTTCTCTACTGGACGGGGGAAAAGCAGGAGATTCTTGAGGGCACTGGTTGCCGGGGCTTTGAATGCCATACCTGGTAGAGCAATGACTGGAAAGCAAAAGTCCCAATTTTATCCTGTTTTTACAAAAGATTTTTTTTAAACATTCACGTGTGTGAGTATTTTCCTGTGTGTATGCATGTGTATTCATGGAGGACAGAAGAAGGCATCGAACCCCCACTGGGGCTGGAGTACCAAAGGGTTGTGAGTCACCATATGGGTGCCCAGAACGGAACCCCAGTCCTCTGCCAAAATAGCAAGTGCTGTTAACTCTTAACCCTCTCCAGACCTTGGATTGTATTCTTAAGATGCCCTGGCATTTCCCGTGTGACCTTTGGCGTACCATTTATCTCCTTGCCTCTCTGAGTCAGTCAAATAATTATAATAAATAGTATTTGTAAAGTTCATCTGAGGCTTGGCTCACTGGTGAAAAGAACCGGTGAAGTGCTGTTATTGTTAATTAGCTAAGCCTTGCCCTTGGCCTTTCGTGTGGGGATTGGGAGAGCCTGGGTGGAGTCATATTCTAGATCTTTACCCTCTTCTTTCCCACCATTAATTTTCCCTGCAGCAGTCAGGAGCCCTTCATGGACGTGTTTTCAAAAGCCACATTGGGATTCTTTTTCAGTGTTCACTTACTTTAAGAAATGTGACATAAATCTTATGTTCTCCACCCAGTTTTCCTTCTCTCAAATACTTAGTATCTGTACAGTTGGCTGCCTGCTCCCTACTCCTCTGCTCTGACTGAAGTAGCCTAGGGGAGGAGATTTGCCATGGTCAGGTTTTCAGCGGGTTCCATCCTTGGTCCTTTGGTCCTGTGTACTTAGGTAGGGCCTTGTAGAAATGAAGCACATGGAAAAGGACAGCTGTTCACAGCATGGCTAACCCAGAAGCACAAAGTGACAGCAAGTGGCCAGGAAGAGTCTGTTCCAAAAAATACCCACCTTCCGTATGTCACCTCCTCCCAAAATCTCCAGAACCCTCTAAAGTGATACCACTAGCTGGGCACTAAACATTCAAAACCTGAGTCTGTTGTAGATTCAAGCCATAGCAATAGTTGATGTGATCATTATTCGGAATGTGGCAGAACTCACATTGTCTTAATAGACTTGCTGAACTGCTCAAAACCAATCTTGCCAAAGCTTAATGGAATTCCTTGGCTTTCTGACTGCAGATGGTAAAAAGGAGGGTGGGGGGTGGGGAGCAGGTAGCAGAGATATGAGACTACTTCTGAGGCTGCCTTATCTAGAATTGACTGTTCCTGTTAATCATGAGGGGCTTCTCGGGTGTATTCTCACTCTATGAGGAAGAGCCACTTCTGGGGAGCATCTGTAACAGATCAGCACTGTAATACGTTGTGCCCATTCTATCTACTTCACATCAGAAAACCAGCCAGCAGGGGCATGCAGGCTCAGAGCTGCAAGACTGACTTACCTTTCCAGCTGTGAAGCATTCCTGTCTTTACTGTTCCTCAGTTTCCTGCCTGGAGTATTCTTGAACGACTCAAGTCATGTGATTATGAACTTTCATCACACCAAATCCTACATACTGTGTTTTAATTTTTATATTTTCTTTGGGGGGACCCAATGTGGTGGAGAGAACAATTTTGGTCTTTGCTATCTCTGTACATTTCCAGGATTCCATGCAATTCCAAAATCCTGGGACAAGGCTACATTTTGCAAGAGCAAGGAATGGCAGAAACTGTCTAATTCAAAGTACTTGGTGTTGGCTGCCTTTGGGGACACAGTGCTAATTAATACTCCTTTGTATATCACATATTGATCACTTCACTTGTGTTACACGGAGGATCTCCCCAGCCAATCTCACCACACTGCTCATCTGCTTCTCAGTTCCTGCGGTGTTTATCATCTAGCTCTGTGCCCGATAGCCCCATTCAGCCATACACAATCTGATAAGGTTGTCTGTGAATCTGTGAGGTATTCATTTGTCTCCCTGTGGGTGATATGTATTCTTAGAAAGACAGAATTACATTTTATGTTTCTTTGGTGTGCTCTATAGCATCTAGCAGGTGTCAGAGTCACAGTAGGTACCGAGCAAATTTTTTTCCAATTATCTAGCTCATGCTAAGTTACATAGATAGTCATAAAGGTTTGCAATAGAGCATGCAGTTCTATACATATTGCTGGTGGATCAGCCGGAGGAATATGTGGTGCTCATTTTGTATGGAAATGGCCATTTTGGGATGTGAGCTGCATGAACAGTTCTTGACATTGATCCATGGAAGGATATAAACATAGTTATGTGTATGGAAAGTAAATCTCTCTAGTGTCCTGGTTTTCTCTGGATCCTTAGGAAAAGGAAGATTCAATATCCTGTGCCCATACAGATGATGGTAGAAGGTGGCATCCTGAAGGACCACTACCGACAACACGCCACTGCCCCCTGCCACTGTAGTGTTTAGGGTCAAGTGCAGGAGTGTGTATTGCAGCTATGACGCTATGATAACTCAGTGGAAGATGATGGTGCCATGGGTCTATATAAGTGCAATGGGACTAATAAGCTTGTCAAAGGCTCTGTTTTGGTGGCTGAGGCAGTTATGTGGAAAACCGCTCCAGGTCCTTCTAATGACTGTGTAAGCTTCAACAATAAGTGACAGGATGAATGCTACCCTCAACTTCCTGGAGACCAGTAGGTGGTAGCAGAGCTTGAGTGCTGGTCTTTGGATCAGTCCCAGTGTCTCTAGAACTCTGACAAGTCAGTGTTGGAGAAACTACTGAGGTCTCCCTGTGAATTCCTTTCCTTATAGAAGTGACACCAGTCGCTTAGAATACTGACAAATATCTCCATTTTCTGGACAGTTGATCCCATCCAGGCACAGCCACATCATGGCGATGTGACCATGGAGTAGCTTCTGTATTGTGCATGACTTTGTTAAGGCACTGGAATCTGAGTCCCACAGAATGCACCTTCTCCTTCAAGCAGCACCTGGAACACAGTCCTGAAAACAGTGGGGGGATGCTATGGGCTCCCTATTTCCCCTCTGCTTCCCTGGATGAGGAAGAGCTTTCTCCCAGGGAGGGCAAGCCCTCTGTAAAGCGAGAGTGGTTGGCTGAGAACATCTCTGCTGACCCTGAACAGAGACCACACAGGGAACAACCAGCCATGCAGTTGTCCAGCAGCCCAGCGGGGCTGGTGAAATTCCCATCTCTGTGCCATCTAATGGCTGTGGTATGGGGGACATTACCTGACAGTCTGAGTCTCAAGTTTCTTTAGCTGTATAGTGGGGATAGTAAAACATTTGTGGTGATTAAATGAGACAATATAAATAAAATATAGTTTGCCAAAAATATGTACGAAATTTTGTTTTCTATTAATGTTATATTAATCTGTTACGGATTTGTTATATTCAGTCACATTTATTGTTATTGGGATATTCTCAAGCTGGGCCCAGTTACAGCCTTTGGTTGCCCACCCTCTATGGCTCTGGATTCTGGGTTGATACTAGTTCAATCTGCGTAAATCTGACATTGACATTCCACATAACTCAGGGCATCTTGAATCCAGTACAGTAGTTCCCCATTATTTCCTTCTGATGTTGCAGTTGCCCATTATATTAGTGACTTTTCCTATTGCTGTGAAAAATAACTGAAAAAAAGGCAACTTTGAGAAGAAAAGTTTTACTTTGGTCCATGGTTTGAGGGTTAGCCCTTTGTGGTGGCACAGGTGTGGAGACAGGAGTGGAGACAGGAGTGGAGACAGCTCTTCCCGAGGCTCCTACAGTCAGGAGGCCGAGGGAGAGGAGCGCTGTGGTTCAGCTCGCTTTCTCCCTTTTGCCTCAGTTCAGAGCCCCAGCCTATGGAACAGCACCACCCACATTACAGGCAAATCTTCCCACCTCAGCTAACCTAGTCTAGAAAGGACATCACAGACAGGACTAGAGGTTTGTCTTCTAGGTGATTCCACGTTCTGTCAAGCTCACAAATGGTATTAGCCATCACACTCGTGTCAATTTACTATCTGAAAATATCACATGGATAATTACAGCAACAAACCATTCTGAGCAGCACAATGAAGACAAAATCATATGCCTTCCTGCCATGTCCCTCTTTGATGGAAATCAGCATACCTAGCACTCTGGTAGTGTCCACACCACCTGTCTGTTAACAACCATGGAGCCATCTTGGTTATCTAATCACTGTACTATATGGTGGTACTTGTGTTCAAATAACTCATTTGACTTAGTAATGGACAAAGCACAAGGACAGAGATGCAGAGGAAAGGGCAGGACACACAACACAGAAGGACAGCATGACCATGGTACTCTATGGCAATGCTACAGGGCCTATGGGAAGAACATATCATATAAAGGGCTCACTCACTACTGTCTGAGGGTTGTTGTTGTTGAGACTCTCCTTGGATGGAAGAGTGGTGCTGTTGGGCCTACCAAGCCTAGATCTATGTTGAAACCCAACACCTATGATCCACATCTCTGATCTATAAACCAGAGGTGCTGTTTTTAAGAATCTGAAGGGCCACATGATGGTGGCTGTCCAGTGCATGTGAGACCTTACTGAAGAAGATGAGCCCATGTGTTTGGTGTGGTTTATGTGGCTAGGAAAAGCTTAGGCCAGGCATGTCTGCTCTAGCCTATAGCAAATGAAAGGCAGGCCCACTGGACCACTGGAACTGTTCCTCTTCATCCAGTCTCCAATGTGTCTAATTCATAGTAAGACATGATATAGATCCATTCTTCAATGAGTCCTCACTTCCCGCATTACAACATAGGTGATCTTGACTCCTTCTTCTAGTAGCATTCAGGGGCTTTTGAATCCAAACCGTGATACTGCTTGAAATTCAATTCCCTTGCCTTTGTGAACATTTCTTCCTTTGGATGTATGATGATGATGATGATGATGATGATGATGATGATGATGATGCCTTATCCTTCTTATTTATTTTACATACCAACCACAGTTTTCTCTTCCTCCTCTCCTCCCATTCCTTTCCCTCATCTACTTTCTACCCCCTTCCCCATCCACTCCTCAGAAAGGGTAAGGCTTCCCATGGGAGTCAATAAAGCATGACGTATCAAGTTGAGGCAGGACCAAGCTCCTCCCTGATGCTTCAAGGCTGAGCAAGGCATCCCACCATAGGGAATAGGTCCTTTGGATGTATTATTGTGTGTGGATCAGGAGCCCAGATTTTCCAAGTGTCTCTTCTTTTGCCCCCTGCTCTCCAATACCACTCTGGAAACAGGAACACAGTCAAAAATGGGATCCTGAAGCTCATCCTTCTTCCCCCAAACCAGCAACCCAGGAGCCTTCAGTTGGTCCAGCCCCGTGGGGGTTTCCAACTTCCAAATAGAAAGAGCTTCCTTCTCTGTGGTCTGTTCAGTGAGCATCCATGAGAGAGACTCTTGAGTGAGAAGCCCTTCCACATCCAAGCTACTCCTTGTCTAAGAGTTATACCAAAGCATAGACCTGAGTGTCGCTTTATGATGAACCACGGTATGTTAACTGCAAGGGAAGCAGGGTGGGGGGGCAGTCAGCAGGGACGGCAGGCACCATGAGAGGTCAAGGTTGTACTTGTCCCCTCCTTTCCACCTTCCTTCTTTGTTTCTGTAGCAGTGAGGTTTGCCATCTAATAGAAGAGAAGAAACCCTCTGGTCATTGGCTCACTGACCAAACCCACTCTGTTTCTCCTGACAATTGATAATTATTAATCACTTGCACTCCCCTAAAGCCTGTAAACCTGTCTCCCTTTTGTGTCCTTGATATAGTAAATGAAGTCGGGCTTAGCAGTCCAGTTTGCAGTGGCTAGTTTGCTTCTGGCTCAGGCAGGTTGCTTGTGTTGGGATGAAATAGTGGTTTTCTACCACTCAGCAGCTCTGCTAGTGTTTACTTGATTGGGCAATAAATTCATCCTGAGCAATGCCAAGGAAACAGATGAATTAGGTCAACAATCACATTTTTAACAAGGAAAATGGCTTTGTTTCTCAGTAGCATCATTTGAATGATGAACTTGGTTATTGTAGATTCCTGTACTGGGAATGGGATGGGATCCCATCCCAGAGAGGAATGATTTGGGGCATTTACTGCCTCCAGGAGGTGTTAGGGTAGAGGGGGCATTTATTTGAGATCTTAGGTCTTGGAAGAAGCCTGCATTTCAGTCATGTGCGTTATAAATTTGATCTGCATTTTAGGACTATAAATAGTGAATGGGTCAAGGCTGGCCTCACCTGCAGGCTATAATTAGGAGAGTCACACTTGAAAGAGTTGAGAGAAATCTTTTATGATTTGTAATGGTTGTTAACTGCATCCCTGTGGGTTAATAATGGCAAGAATGGAGGAGACTCTGAGAGGAAGCTCCTTGTTTGCAAAGCCAGGAGGAATTGTAGCCGTCATCCCAGAGGAAAACCTTCAGAACTCAAGAGGAGGACTGGCTCCCTCCCTTCCTTACACAAACAGCTAGACTTGCAACTGTGCATAGCTCTTTCTAACTCAGTGGGAGAAGGGGTGGGTCCTTGCCCCACTACTTTCAGCTGCTCAAGGGGGAGTTCTTGCCTTGCTCTGCAGCAACCCTTGCTCTGGGACTAGTGCCCACCCAGCACATAATGAGCGATCGATACATATGTGTGAGAAATGCACTTATAAAGAGGCTGTTTTCCACCCGTCTATTTCCACCTGTTATTCCCTTAGAATTTAGCAGTATTCTGGCAGCTCTTCCCCGGTCAATCCAGCCTGATTGATAATTCTCTCCTCTCCTGCCTCAACTCCTCCTCCTCCTCCTGTTCTTTCTTATTGGAAATAGAAGCCTTGCTTTGTAGCATATTTTCTGTTCTCTCAATTTGACATTAACGTCTCATGCATTGATCTTTTTGTTTTGTTTTGCTTTTTTGATATCCATTCCACAAAGCTTTCAGATTGCTCTACAATTTTTGTCTGTTTCTCTAGGAATGGGTGAGTCGCATGAATGTGAATTCAACTCATCTTGCAAGTATAATAGATTATCATATAGACTCTATCACAACAGACTCTTTGTGTAATGAGTGCTTTAGAAAATATTTTAGCCTTTACTGGATTCTGTTGTTACCCACCCCCACCTCAACTTCACGTCACATGATTGGTCAGTGTGTCTCATTGCTCAAAAATTAGCTTTCTGAGAGAAATTGAATTTGTGTTAGTATGTAACCAAGCTACTTAGTTATGTCTTAGAAAGACAGAAATAGGAGGAGGAGAGAGAAAGAAAAGAGAAAGAATATATGAATGTATATTTAGGACCATAATTTAATTTATAGTAAGTCTTAGAGAAGAGAGCTACAAAGAATTTGAAGTCAGAAAATAGGGTGGGCCCTGAAGACCTCACGTGCTCAGGAGACAGTCCTATCCAATGAAAGAATATTTTTGAGTTTTCTTGTCTCCGGTACTTAGTAAGTTTTCATGTATTTTTTAGGAGATTTAGAAGAAATGTCAGCTCTTTGTTCAGGGATTGCTTTATTGGGACCAATCACTTGCATTGGGAATGTGTTTACTAAGATAGTGCCATTTTCTGTGTACCATGCTGTAGCCCTGGCAGGGAATTTTAAAGATGACTCAAAGCTTCTTTTTCCTTTTCTTTTTTTTTTTTTTAAAAAAAAACACTGCCTTATAATTAAAGAAAACCAACTTTTAATGATCTAACATTTACCATTATTCTTTATAGTTCTACTCTTAGATAGGAAAACAGATGCAAAAATATCTCCATTTAATTAGGATGAGAAATATAACCAACATACAGAGATGTATATCTATTACATACATATAAATTACTTAAAATTATTATTTGTAGAGATAATCCACTATGTGTGACCAAGAAAATTTTAAAGTCTCACTTTGTCCTTTGCACTCATTCATTGACAAGTATTACAGGGCATGGTTCTTAGGCTGGACATCAAGAGGACGTGGTATTCAGCTTCAAGGTGTAACCTGGTATTGAGGAGCTTCATGTCTACTAGGAAAAGTTAGACATAGACAGAAAAATAGTTAAGGTTTTATATTAGGTTATATGGACTTGAGGGCCCTCTGTGCAAAGGTGAAAAGTGCTTTGAAATACCAAATAAATGGGGGCAGGAATCCCGACACCGAGGAACACATTCAGACAGTCACCTGCTCATTGACTCAATAATTGTAGATAAGTTACAATACTGAGCTAGATATTGGTACTGGGGACACAGTAAGGATGAACCAGATCAAGTCCCACTCCTTAAAGAGTTCTCTTGGGATTACACAATACACAAGCAAAGAAGTAAATAGAGTGGTGACAGCAAATATAAGTGAGTGATGGAAATATGCAGGGTCAAGATGGAGCTGTAGGCACCCCCGTGTGTGTTCATGTCTGTTCACCCTCACAGCTTACACACGGCTTCAGGAAAGTTATCGGAACCTCTGGCCTGAAGTCTGTTCTGAGCAAGTAGAGGCCACCTGCTTAAAAGATGGCATGCTTTCCTTACATTGGGGGAACCTGAAATATGTTCTTTGTGGGACAGAGAAGGACCGGCATTCTAGAACAATTCAGATGTTCAAGGCATGGAGCTGCAGAGCTCTGTTTCAAATAAGAGCTCAGGTGAAGAAAGGGATGGTACTGTCAGGGAGCAATTTGGTTGCCTGTTTTGCAGGTGAGAAATGGTTTGAGCATCTTCTGAGAAGATCATTCTACAGTGGAAAAATCTCAGTGATTTCAACACCTGCTCAGCAGCCATTGTGTTGTGTATTTGTTCAATTCTGTTTTTAAGCCACCTTACTGTGTGCAGGACACTGTTTGGAGTGCTTCACGAGGAAGTTATTTCATCCTCTTAGCTCTTTGAGTTAGGTGCTCATCTTCCTCTCTTCCAACTGAAGAGGGAACTGAGGGGCCGAGAGCTATCTTTTCAAGGTCACCTTGCTGGGAAGTGGCTTGTGACTGGGTCATGTCCTTTGGCCATTATGCTTTGTCCTGATGACAGGAAGAAGGACTCACATTCTGAGCATGGTCACCCTGAACTGGTAGAAAGGAATTCAGGCCTTTTCTCTTTACTTATGGGGCCCGAGAACTGTCAGCCATGAGGAAACATTCTCTGTGGGGTTGCAGGATATGGTAGCCATAGCAACGTGGGCCTGTTGAGCACCTGAAGTATGCTAGAGCAACTGAGTTGTTGTTTGACTTTAACTCAAACACAGTCCTAAAAATGGAAGCAATATAAAATATGTTTCTTGTTTAAAAAACAACTCTGTCATTTGAGTAAGACTACTTTTCATGAAATAGGACAATTATTATGAAGTAGGTAACATGGTTAAAGTGTGGTGGGGTATTGATTTCTAGTATTTCCTTAATTTTTAATATTATTAGTAAAATAAAATATTTTTGGCTTATTGGGTAAAACTCAAAATATTTTGAGAGTGAATATTATCTCTGGAGTTTTTAAAGATTTTATTTTATTTTTAATTACGTGTGTGTGTGCATGTGGGAGTGCCATATGAGTAAGGCGACATGTGAGGCCAGAAGAGGAAGTCAGAGCCCTTGGGTCTAGAGTTACAGGTGGCCATAAACCGCCACATCTGGATGCTGGGAACGCGACTTCAGTTCTCTGCAAAACCAGTGCCTACTTTAACCATGGAGCCATCTCCCCAGGCCCTGCCTCTTGCTTTTTTTTTTTTTTTTTTTTGGTTTCTCGAGACAGGGTTTCTCTGTGTAACTTTGCGCCTTTCCTGGGACTCACTTGGTAGCCCAGGCTGGCCTCGAACTCGCAGAGATCCGCCTGCCTCTGCCTCCCGAGTGCTGGGATTAAAGGCGTGCGCCACCACCGCCCGGCTCCCTGCCTCTTGCTTTTAAGAATGACAATCTAGGGAATTGAAGATGGCTTGAATTCCATTCCTGTTGGAAGTGCATCCTTCTGTCTGTGGGAAATGGATAGCAACAGGAGGAAATCCCCACTGTGTTTTGACAGCATTGAGCCGTCCTCCTATGAACCTGTTCTGCGGGGCCCACTGTGTCCACACTAAGTTCACTCTTGTTTCTGTTCCGAGGACCAGCAGGTGTCGTTGCTTCTTAGGTTTTCTTAGAAGTCCACAAGAGAACTCTTTGGGGACTCTCATGCATTACATGTGATACACTTTTTGCTCAAAACAATGTGGATCTGGCCACACTTCTCAGCTATGCTTGACTTGCATTGCCATTGGCAGGGAGCAACTGTCCATCCTTCCTGATGCCTGAGGATCGATCGTGGTCTGATCAGACCATGTATCTGGTCTCAGAGGTGCCCAGAAGCAAGAGATGACAGAACTGTGCTTGTTTGAGGGATCCTGGCAGAGTTGGGGACCAGCAGCCTGCTCACACAACCCAGGCTGCTGAAATCCAGGTGGCAGGAAATGGCCCACTCATTGCACATTTCTGACTCAGTTCTGGCATTCACTTTGGTCTGAATCTCCCAGGCCCACATTACCGTTGCCATGATGTCAAGGAACAGTGTGGGTATACAGGGAGGTAAGACTTGGCTCCTGATTGAGCTAACTGCTCCCATTGTTCTGAGATCATGCCCTTGAGACATTGAGACCCAGTCCTCTCAGACAGCCCTGTCTCTTGACTGACCCTGTTCCTGTTAAAGCACTCTGAGCTGCTGTGCAAGTGGCCATGCCTTTCACATATATGCAACCACATACTGGAATTACTTGGATGAGTTTCTGCCTCTTCTCTTTCCTCCTCTCCCCTCCTCTCCCCTCCCCTCCCCTCCCCTCCCCTCCCCTCCCCTCCCCTCCCCTCCCCTCCTCTCCCCTCTCCTCTTCTCTCTTCCTCTCCCTGGACTGCCTTCTCTTCTTTTTCCTCCCCTCTTCTTCCTGTTTTTCTTTTTTTGAGATGGATTTCATGTAGCACAGGCTAGCCTTAATCTCACTGTGTAGCTGAGGATGTCCTTGACCTTGTGATCTTCTTGCTTCTACCTTCCAAGTTTTTCTAACCAGGAAAATAACAATGTCTGGTCCCATCCTCAGAGATGATGACCAAATTGTTTGGAGGTGAAAACTGAGTTTTAAAGACCCTTCAGGTCTTCTGCCTAGAGTCTAGTTCATGAAAAAATGATCTCTCTCACAGTATGTTAAAATTATAAGGGAAGGGAGTGAAAAGTACTTGTTGGAAATGAAGATTTCTGAGTTATCAGATTGTTGGAGTTAGAATATTTGAAAATGCACCTTTAAAGATTATTTTTAATCTTTATTTGTTAGCGTGTTCATGTTGAGTGTATGTTGCATGCATGCAGCTACATGCAGAGGCTACAAGAGGGCATCCGATTTCCCTGGAGCTAGAGCACTTAACTCAACCTATGAGCCATCCCTCCAGCCCTGAAAATACACTCTTAGCCAATAGCCTCCTGCTAGTCAGTACACTATAATTTCAACAGCACTGTGTGGAATCATGAACAACTGAGCATGGGACATGTTTCTTATCCCTTTGCTTTTTAGGAAGGCCAGGAAACACAGTAACTATAAAATACAGAAATAGTAATCCCCAGTGGTAAAATGTCAAACCTTAGATGGGAAGATGTTTGGGACACAGTTCTTCCAGAATCCCCTGAAATGATGGTAGGAAGATGACTGCCTATTCTTCAAGCCAGAACTGAGCCAGAAAGAGAGATAAACCTGGGAGCTTGCCAGCCAGCCTCGAATACTCAGTGAACTCTAGGTTAGTGAGAGACCCTGTCTCAAAAACAAACACAAAAACCTAGTGGATGACAAGTGAGCAGCAGCACCCACAACTGATCTCAGCTCCACACAGGCAGACACATGTGCACATACCTCTACACGATACAGACATGTTCATGCAATAAGTAACTAATACAGTAGCCATAAAACAAGTTCTTCAAGCCTTGTTACTTCAAGACTCCCTTTCTGTGTCTTCTCCCACACATTTATGTTTTTGTGCCTCAGTTTCTCTACCTTCAGGATGCAAGTGTCTTTCCTTCACGAAGGCCTTACTTAGTTCAGTCTGGCCAGTGTTTCATAATTTCTCTTCAGTGAGCTTCTCAGCAGCCCTGTCCTGTGGGATGCTCAGACGTTTCTCTGTCTCTCCATGGGCTGCTTAAGGGGCATTACATACACTGTTTTCTGGGTGGAGAATGTTCATCTCCATCTGCCTGACACTTTCCTAGCTTTCTTCTGGAAAAAGTCTTTAGATCCTGCAGTCCACAAAGTTAATGACTTCTCTCCAGTCTCCAGATTTTCACTGGCTACACACATAGCTTTCCTTTCTTCTTTCTTCTTCTCCTCCCTCTTTCTCCTCCTCCTCCTCCTCCTCCTCCTCCTCCTCCTCCTCCTCCTCCTCCTCCTCCTCCTCCTCCTGTAACACACTCTACAGTCCAGGCTGCCCTCAAACTCACAGAGCTCCACCTGCCTCTAGTCTCTGCATCCCAGGAAGGTGGTTGTCATGGTTCTTTGGTTCTTTGCTGTCTATCCAGCCCAGCACCAAGCTGGGTATACAGCCATTATTCAATAAATGTAAGTTCAATGAATAAATAATAGAGTACTAAACTAAAAATGTAATACCTTCCTGGCACTGTCCAGCCCATGTACCTAGAGTCTGACAATGACTTTAAATGTTATTTCAAGGCAAAGAAGGCATCAAGCCTCTTTCTTCCCCATTCATAAGCTTTCCCAGTGTGTTTCTACATGTTTTCCTTCACTACCAAATTGGAGTTCACTGGAAAACCACTCATGGGTGGTACTGGAGGGTGTGATGTCCCCTAATAAAGGATGGATCTTTTAATAGATATTTTAAGGGGATTTGTCTAAAGAGAAAATACCTAAAATTAACCAATTCAAGATGTGCTTGTATCTATGTCAAAAAAAACCAGATGTCTTCAAAGATGTAAACCTTGAACTGACAGCAGCTGCCTAGCCTTAAATTAGGTAGAAATGTAGGTTCTGGGCTTGCCAAGAGCTCCTGAATGGGAGAGCTAGGACATGGCCATTTCCTCTTAGCAGTCCATCCTTCCAGATCAATCTCATGGAGATGTGGGCTTGAGAACCACTGTCTTGGGGCATGCAGCCCAAGGGAGGCTTGGTATGAAAACCTCATCTTGGTGTTTGCTGCCCAGTTGATGGAGATTAAAACTCAAGTGCAGCAGGAAACTCTATATATGTGCGTGTGCGTGTGCGTGTGCGTGTGTACACGCGTGCATATGCAGGCACATGTGTGAATACACATTAGTGTGTGTTTTGGTGTAAGTCCACACATGTACACATGTATGTGTGTTTGTGTGCACAGCTCACATGTCAGAGGTCACAGGACAACCTCAAGTGTATGTCCTCACCTCCCACCTCTTTTGAGCTAAAGTTTCCCTGTTGCTCAGCATTATTAACAAGTTGCCAGAAGCTTCTAAGATTTCCCTGTCTCTGTCTCCCATCTCATAGTAGGTGCACAGGGATTTCAGATGCACTCTACTGCACCAAGTTCTGTGTGGGTTCTAACAAACTCAGCTTCACATACTGGAGTTAAGGACTTTACTCACGAAATCGTCTTTTCATGCTGGGGACTCTTCATACCCATATTCCCTGTCCAGTCAGCCTTAGCTTACTGTGATCATACAACTTGGCAACTTGATGCATTGAATGAAGAACTGTAGGATGGTACCTACGTCTATACAAACGAGATCTTGTACCTAGTGATCTTTAATGGATCAGATAAGGAGGGAAATTCAGCCATCAGGCTGGGGCTGTGCTGAAATATGCAACCAGATTGTGACAATAAAAATGCCTAGCCCCTGAAAAGTGACAGCTTTCCCTACGTGTGGATTTGAAACCTAGAAAAAAAAAACTATGCCTTAAGTCTGACTACATTCTGATTTTTCCCTGACAACTACGCCAGGCCCTTACACCTATAAAATAAAAAATTCTCCCCGCATCTTCTGCCCCCTGCCTTGCTGATGCCTAGCTGTGTGCCTGGTCTGCCTGTCCCAGATGCTGAAGTATGAGGTGGATCTCACTCTCATTCACGTGCCTTTCTACTAAGTAACCTTGGAAGGACAGTGAGTGGTGTTCCCCGGTCTTCTTTTCTTCTGTCTGAAAAAGAGGAGTGTTTCAACTGCCATGTTCACATCTTCCCACCCCAAACACTTGCCCCATACAAGCGGTGTGTGCCGTCTCTTTGGTGTCTGCCTCAGTTAGCCAGAACTCACCTTCCCTGTGTAGTAACCATCATCTGATCCTTGATGGGTGATGTGGATTTGGGACATGGTCTCAGGAAGCAGGGTGGCAGCTGGGATGTGGCTCATTTTTTTTTTTTTTTTTCTGTGACAGTGCAGTGCGGGCTGCACTCAGGCTTCCCTCATTCAGGCCAGACATAATTGTATATGCTGAGCTGTGTGCCTCCGATGCTATCTCCCAATTTCCCAGGCTATGCGAGCTAGAATTTGTGAGCAGCGTGAGGGATGCTATCTCCTGAAGCTTTCTACTTCAGAAAGGGTGGCTTATCTGTCTAAATTCAATAATAAATACAAAAATATCATTTTGAAGGAAGGAGAGATGTCAGAAGTGGATGAACCAGGGAAGCTATCCTCTAGAGATCTGGATTTCTCTCTACTGTGTACTTCCCAAAAGGACTGGCTGGTGTCATTCTCAGCCTAGACAGCACTGGCCAAAGTCAGCCCTTTGCTACGGTCAGCAGGAGGCTTTGAAGAAAAGAAAAATCAGTGGAGGCACTAATGGGCTTAGTATGTGGATGTACACAAAATGACCTGTGGCTAGGTTGAGCCTGGGGCAGGAGGGCATTTTAAAGCCTATTAGATGTTGGCATAAGTGTGAATTAGACAGTTGAATGTTGTTCATCATCTTTGGGCAACTCCCTTGACATTGAGCAGCAATGGTGGCCTCAGTCCCTAGACTACATCAATAATCCTTCTTAAAAGCAAGACCTTGGGTGGCAAAAATCATTCCTGTAGAAGGGGGAGACTTGAGGCTATTTCTAGGAGTGCCTTTAATGTTCAGTTAATCCAGGAAGAGTCTGTGACCACATATTACTGCAAACTGACCTTGAGGCTTAGACTAGGAGGTCAGATGCCCTGCATCTGTTCCATCCTCTTTTGGAGGGATGGTTGTGTGTTTGTGGAGTGCTTAGAGGATTAAGGGCATGGTCTTCTCAAACACACAGGCATATTTGGAAATTTTTAGCTACAGTTATCAAAAGACAAAGGTACTTCTGCATCTACTCAGAACCTTGATCCCCCACAAACTCACCACCAGCTCTGATCCCTGGCAATGGATCAGGAGGTGACTGGGAAGGGAAGCTGGGGACTTAGGTCCTTGTTTGTAGCTATTGGCAGGTAGATTCTGTTTACTAGGTGACAAGATGAAATGTCTAGGGAGGCAAGTGCCACTTGCATCTTGTAAGTTTCTTAGAGGTACCCATTGCATTCAAAAGTAGAGATTCTTAGATTCTCATGGGAGAGTAATTATGTGTGAATTCTTCAATATGAATACATTCCTAGATTCTAGATGCTCAGAAAAGAATTGTAGTCAAAGATGCATATGTGTGTACATGCATGCACACCTGTGTGTGTGTGTATGATTAATCATTTCAGCCACTGGCAAGTTAATAAGTACATATCTCAGAGATATTAGGCACATGTAAACTGTACAGTTATCACCATTATCCATGCACAGAGATCTTTATCTTGTTCAATCTAAACTTCATTCTCATCACTGACTCCCTGCCCCCACCCCACCATTACTTAGTATCTTAATAACATTCCTTAGTAACCACTGTTCAACCTGCTGTCTCTTTGAACTTGGCCACTCAAGGGACTTCTTAGGTGTGGAATCGTGTTCTGTGTTTGTCCGTTTGTGGCTGGCTTCTTTCACTTAGCACAGCAACCCCCAGCAACTGTTGATACTGTGTATTATAGCATGGATTGCCTTCTGTGCTGCTCAGTCTTTGTCGCTTGACACAGACTATAGTCACCCTGAAGGAGAAACTCTCAATGAAGGAATAGCTTCCATCAGATTGGTGGTGGGTATGTTTGTGTGTGTTTGAGGGGGGTGGTATTTTCTTGATTGATGATTGATGGGTATTGGTGAAATTATTAAGGCAACTCCATGTAGTTAAAAGGGAGGTTTATTTTGTGGGGTAACTTACAAATGAAGGGATAGGTAACAGGGTCTGGGAAAGGTGTGTCACAGTCCAGTGGTGTTCTCTGGAGAACTCTGCTCAGTCTACCTCAAGCGTCCATGGTCCAGGAACCAAGAGAGCCGGCACATCTGGATCTCAGGTCTTCAGGGTCCTGTCTCGGCCCCGCCTTGTAGGCGTGACAGTTACTGAAGCCTCAATGGGGGTTGGAACTTTCAGATCAAAGCTGGAATGGCTACCCACTACAGATGGGGGAAGACCTATTGTGGGTGGTGCCACTCCCAGGCAGCCTTGGTTGTATAAGAAAGCAGGCTGAGCAAGCCCTGGGGAATGAGCCAGTAAGCAATATTCCTTCATGGCCTCTGCTTCAGTTCCCTCGTCCAGGTGTCTGCCTTGCCTTCCCTCCGTGGTGGAAGTGTGAGATGAAATAAACCCAGGTTTTTGAGCATCGTGTTTACCACAGAAACAGAAATGAAGTAGGAATCTCCCTTTCTTTAATACTGAAAATCACCCGATGCATGTGTATGTCTCATCTTGTCCGTATATGCATCTGCCTATGAACACTTGGCTGCTTTTATCTTTTGGCCATTGTGAATGAGTTCCTTCTGAACCGGAGTGGCCAAAAAAAATCTATTTGAATCCTTGCTCAATTCCAGCTTTGCCTTTAATAGAATCTAAGAGCTGGCAAGATTTGAGAAGTAGGGCAAAGAAGGCTGTAAATCTAATCCTTGGTGACAGTGAGTGGCAAGTGTTGACCTGGCAGGCTATAGAAGATTTCTCTTCTTATAAACCTAATTAAATGAAAATTCCAGTTGGCCAAACCCCCCCGTTCACTAAAGCCAGGCCATTTCTCACAGAACTCATTAACTAGGACTTGCGAGCTTCATCAGCAGATGGAAGATTTTTTTCCCCATATTTTTTCAATAATTAGATAGAAAAAGTCTTCAAACTTCCAACCTCAAATGGAAGATTTTATGTTGCCTCCCAAGGCATCAGTTTTAATGCTTATTGGTAAAATTAGGCAAAATGCAACCTTTTGCATTTTGTATTAAGAGGAAATGATATAAAACTTGAAAGTCATTCATCTAAGGAAGGACGGGAGTTTTAGGGACATTTGCTAACTCACTTGTTACAATTATTTTTCCTCATTTCAGATTTTTTTCATGTCTTTTTTTCTTTTCAAATTAGTTATAACAAACTGATTCCCCAGAGGAAAATATTATATTGGCAAAGTGGCATGATTATTGGCAACCAAAGCCAGGATATAGGAGCACTCCTGTATGTTTTGGGAACACTAACCTGCAGAAGCTCTCATTTGAACCTGGGATTAGGTCAACCCACATTTGAAAGGGGAAAGGTGTTAAGTAATTAGCTTGTAATTGATGTTCCAGATTCTTCTTTGGGGAACATTTAAAGTGAAAACGAATTCACACTTCCACCTCTGTCTGTATTAGTCATATTTATCATATTTATCTGTGTCCTCCCCCAAAGCCTGTTATTGCGTTTCATTTTGTCTCACCAGCAGCAGATGTATGATTTATAAGAAACTTGTTCTGCATACCTTATGTTAAGAGGGAGTCTGCTTTTCTGGGCCTTCATTTTTATCTGTAGTCATTTGAGGTGACCTGACTTAAAAATAGACAGAGATACATTGCTGTGCACATACTTGATTAGTAAATATTGATACAGAGATCCACCATTTGTGATTAGTAATGTGTCAGTTTATCTCTAAGAACCTGGCAGTATTCATATGTGTGTATATGTTATATGCACCTACATCGGTGTATTCATGTATTACATATACATGATGTGTGTGTTATTTATGTCTTTGTGTCTTGTGTTCACAGATTACTAGTTTTCATCTAAGATTCTCTGTGTCTCCATTTAATGTACTGCGTGCCCACCACGGTGGTTGAATTTGTTTTTTCCTGGATACATAATATCTCTTTCCTCTGTCTCTGGACCTGGCCTGTCTCTTTGTACCTGAGGGACCAGTGAATGTTCTGCCTTCCATGCTTATTTAAAACCTCTTCTCTTGAGGATTCTGTCATCCAACTAAATCTTCTCGCTGTCTGTTTCTTGATGGGTACTTCCCTCCCTCCGGACCCTCTTGCTATTCTGGAATGGCACCTCCCTCTCCTCTGTCTTCTTGACCTCAGCTTCAGTCCTCAGCTTCCCAACTGTGGACATGGTTCTTGGGCATGGACACTCCATCTTTGACCCCCTCCACTAGGGTTGACTTCCTTCCCACTCTCTGGTCCCTGGGTCCTGTGTCACCTGGAGCCACATCTCACTCTAGCCAAGGTTTCACATTCCAGAGTCTCATTCAAGCTCTTCTTTTGTTTTCATGGTGTTTAATCTCCAGATGTGCTCCCCATCCGTTTTCTAAGTACACATCTATTTAATGAGCATTGAGAGACGATGCAGTTGAGTTCTTGTCAAACCATGACATGCACCCTGCCATCAGAGCACTTGCAGTCCAGCGTAGGGGAGACACGCTGATCAAAAGACAGTAAAGAAACACGTCACTGTTGTAGTGCTGACTGCTACAAAGTCTGTACTTACAGGTAACTTCGAACATCCAGCAGGCAGGAAATGATTGTGGAATTGATTTCTGATGGTTAGGTAGCCTGTGAGAAGTGGCACTTCCAGAAGGCTGGAACAGGATGTGCAAAGGCCCTGTGGTAGGAAGGGATAGAGGAAGCAAGTGGCGAATGACAAGAACTGAATGTCCACAGCAATTACAGTCTAGAGAGGGAAGGAGTCTGAGAGCCAGAGGAAGAAATGGGCCAGAGTTTTCAATGCCTCAATTCAGTCAGAGATTTTTTTTTGTTCCATATTAGAGTTATAATCGGAAGCTATTGATGGAGGTCCCTTCTCTGTGTCCTAATATTCCAGATCATTATAGCTTCATAGGATTGCATTTGGGGATTGTTAGATTCCCATAGATGCCTGTAAAATGCCTATAAAATCCTAGTCACTTCGGCTGGGCTATTTTATGTATGTATTTGGGACCGGGGTATAGTTTGGTAGTGGCGTGTGTGCTTAGCATGCTCAAGGCCTGGGGTTCTAGTACCAGCACTAAACACCACTGAGAAAAGCGAATCTTACACCTAAATAAATAATCTTACCTGTGAATAAACCACAGTTGTGCTCCCAACTCTGAGGTACTGTGCATTCTAAGTACGATGACTCCACAAAGGCACTGTTTCACTGTCTGTCTGTCTGCCTGTCTGTCTCTCTCTCTCCTTCTTCCTCCTCCTTCATTCTTCTCTTACACAATACATCCCAGCCACAGCCTCCCCTCCCTCTCCCTCCCTCTCCCTCCCTCTCCCTCCCTCTCCCTCCCTCCCCCTCCCTCCCCCTCCCTCCCCTCCCTCCCCTCCTCTCAGCACCCACACACACTTGCTTTCTTCTTGGACACATTTCTCTTTTCATCTTTCTTTGGAGTTTGGATTTCCACTGAATTAATTTATATCATGTTTGTTTGTACCCATCTGTAACTCAAATGCAGTGTGTCAGACAATCAGGTGGGAAATTTAAGGGACCTTTGACTGTTTAAATGGCCTGGTCAGAATACCTGTCCTCCTATACTCTATAAATCTTTTAAAATTTCTGCTCACAAAAGTGCCTTTTGGGGTACTGATACTATACCCACTTAGGAGAATCACTGAAGATTTAGGAATAGAAAAACATTACTGTACTTGATAGATTTGTAATTAAAACACTCCCGCCCCCTTTTTCCCTTAAAAATAAAACATAGCAACAACAACAACAAAAACCACTGATATTCAGACTGACACTCTGAGGTTAAAGTATACAGAAAATCTCCAGGCTTTTTCAGACTCCCAGAAGCTTAAGAGGAAGAGGTTAGAGCAGACCGTGACTTGTTCTTTATAATGATGGCAGAGCTGAGGGCTGGACCTGGGGAGGACCTGATCTATGACCCATCTATTCCTTTTTCATTATATTTTGCATTAGCTTGGGGAGTTCACGTGCTGCATGAGCCATCGATTTGGGTGCTGAAAACACACACTGTGAATCAGAGCATTCATGGAGTCCATGCATGTGATTTGACAAGAGAAGCCCCCTGGACGCAGACGTGATGGGCATTGTAGTTATCACACTGCATCCTTGTTATGCACAAGGGTTATACAGATGGCATACAAGAGTACTTCCTTTTTGAGATGAAGACTCTTCGTCTACTCACTGTGGTCCATGACGTCCCAAGATCCTCTCTCTGCTAACAAACTTTTCTCCCAGTCCTGGCGTTTTACAGTCTGGGAAATTGACTCCTAGGGAGGTGAAAGGACATGCTAGGTGCTGCCTAGATCCATGCTGCTCAGTGAGACCCCTTCCTGCCACATGCCATCATACTTCATACCTGGAATCTGTCCTCTCTAGCACAGGCCCACCTGGAACATCAGGAATGTTCTTTGTTTGTCTTGCGTTTTTCACCTTCCTTCTCTCTTCCTCTACCATTTATGGGCAGTGGTATGGAAATGGCAGTATCTCTATGCTTGTTCCTCTCAAGGAATCTGTTCATGTGTAGGATATTTCTTAAATTCACGGGACTTCTGATTCATTTCAGCTTCTGGATTCCATGTTCATGCTTGTGGAGGGCAGAGGCCAGCCTGACTTTACTAATTTTTGCCCTCATGTTTCCCTGTTTCTTACTCTGGGTCTTGTGCATCAGAGTTCAAGAAATGTTCGTTGAGGTTATTAAATTCCCTGGGCCCAACATTGCAATTTAGATGTTGGAATACTTCTCCACTCTAAGAAACAAACTGTCCCCAGATTGTTTTGCCTTGAGAAATTACCCATCTATTTTTCTGTACATAGTTAATTTTATTATATATGAATTATAGCTCAATAAAAAAAGGCTATATGCCTTCAGCATTGTATACGGAAAACTGTCCTTTTTCCCAGAAAAGTCCCTGCTGCCAGTAGCCGGATTCGACATTGAACTTGTAGCATCATTAATTAGGGTCATTTGTTCTGCTGTGAGCTGAGGAGAATGTACAAACGCCTGTTTAGGGGAGAATTCATTCCTCCTCCTCTCTGGACTTTGCGGAGCATGCCTAGCAGATTCTCAGAGCCTGCAGGCTTCATACATATGTTCTAATGGGCTAATTGCTAAGGTGACATTTGTAAATTAATCTCTGACTTGAGCTAAGTGGTTTCCCCTAATGGCTTGAATTCGGGAACACCCACTCTTGGCCACAGACTCTTGAGATGAGCCTAATGTAAATGGAGGGGACCAGTTCCCCTTTCTTTGTTTTGAGATTCTCTGTTACCAGGGGGAACAAGGGTACTCCTGCTCTTTGTTTTGTTTTGTACTTGTTTAGTATACTGACACGGGTACCTCAGCATGCCCGTGGAGGTCAGAACTGGCAGGAAATCCCCTTCTCTCTTTCTGCCTTGTGGGTTCCATGGATCAGACTCGGGTTGTCAGATTTAGCAGTAAGTGCCTATGACTGCTGAGATATCCTAAAAGGAGACTCCACCTCTGCTTTTTGAAGGAAAACTCCCCACGGATATGACTCCCCTGAGCCTTAGCTCCAGGTCCATCTCTGAAGGCCCATTATTCTCCTGTGACCATTGAAAGCTTGTGGCTCAGGCTGTTCCTGGAGTTGTCAGAGTCAAAGCCCAGTGCCCTGGTAGGCCAAGAAGAGAGGGAAGTAATAGTGATAATTGGAGAAAAGAGGTGTGTTTGATGTGACCACATGAGGAGGAGGAACAAACAAAGAGATTTAGAGATTTAGAGATACACCATCCCTTCCTCCCCAGTTCATCTTCAAAGTTCTGGTGTGAGGAGTAGGGATAAATAGAAGGTAAGAGGTACCCTAGTCCAGTGTGGTCCTGCCTGTCATTGACCCTTCAGTGTCCGGCTCCAATTTGTCCTGCAAGGAGTTCTGACAGGTTCTCAGAACTGTGTGCATTCTCTTTCCTGAGGCAAGCTCCCAGTCTGGTTGTTACCAAGACCTCAGTCTTTCCCTTCACCCAGCACAAGCTTCCTGGGTAAATGCTAATTCCTTAAGGGTCCATTGTCTTAGTCATCTGAGAACTGAAGTGTGTCTTAGAATCTATCCTACCTAAACAGTTCAAGAGACCCCCAGGCAGTGGGACCGGGACCTGTCTTTGGTGCATGAGCCGGCTCTTTGGGACCTAGAGCCTATGCTGAGACACTTTGCTCAGCCTTGGTGCAGGGAGGAGAGGACTGGACCTGCCTCAACTGAATGTACCAGGCTGGGCTGACTCCTCGGGGGAGACCTTACCTTGGAGGAGGTGGGAATGGGGGGTGGATTTGGGGGGAAGGCTGGGGAGTGGGAGGAGGGAGGACAGGGGAATCCATGGCTGATATGTAAAATTAAATTTTTTATATATATATATATATATATATATATATATATATATATATATATATATATAGAGAGAGAGAGAGAGAGAGAGAGAGAGAGAGAGAGAGAGAGAGAGTTTATCCTACCAGGATGGTTACAATCCTGACAACTGGGATTGAAGTTTTGGGATATCTCTGCAGAGCCTCATCTTTTAACTCAGACTCCTGGTTCAAACTGCCCTAGGGAGGGGCCAGTTTCTTGTGTCCCTGAACAAAGAACTGGACAGAGTCACATAGATAGTAGCAAGCAGAATGAGAGAATTTATTAAGAACCAACCCACTGCCAGGTGGTGGTGTCATACACCTTTAGTCCCAGCACTTGGGAGGCAGAGCCAGGTGGATCTCTGTGAGTTCAAGGCCATCCTGTTCTACAGAGCAAGATCTAGGACAGGCACTAAAACTACACAGAGAAACCCTGTCTCAAAAAACAAAAACAACAACAACAACAAAAAAAAAAACAGAAAAAGAAAAAGTCAGCAAAAACTATAAAAAAAAAGAAGAAGAATCCACTTCAAGGGAGGAAGTGGGTTAGATCAAAGAGAATTCATAACTTAAACAGCCATGCTGTATAGAAGATTTGAGCTTTCATATCGCACAGAACAGGTGCTTGGGATCATTTGCACATTGGCTTTTCTGTATCTGCTCTGTTATGTGTGGTTTTACAAGTAACCTCATGCGTCTAAGGTCTCATTGGCATCTTAAGTCTCCACCCAAGGTTGGGCTGTTTAATATTCAAGTGACCCATGGGTCACTTGCAGATCACTGGCATACCTTACCTTTGCACCTGTTTGTTGGCCTCGCCAAATTTCCTCCCAGCCTTCCCCTTTGCCCATTTGTTCTTTTTGTATGCTAATTTTGCTGTCTTTGCTCTATAGCTTTCTGGCCCTCCCTCTGTGTCCTACCTGCCTGCCTCAACCTCACTGAATTTGCCTTTCCCGTAACTGAGCTCTAGTAACTGGGGAGAATGTGCTATGTTTAGCCATACTGTTTCTCATTTTTATGACATTCCCCAGCCTCCAGGCATCAGAACGATCTTCATGGCCTGCTGGGGTTTCCATCCAGGAAGATGGCTGCCAATCTTTCTTGCATTCATCTCTGTTTGTGTCTAGACTCCTCATGATAAAGAGGCTAGATTTGTGTGTGTGTGTGTGGTTTTCACACACTGTGTGTGTTCCTGGCATTCTTTGGTGCAAACACTAGTTGTGTTTCGTTTCAGGTTTGGAAAACAGATGACTCACATTCCATTGTTCCAATGACACTGATCAAGTTGTTTTCCTTTCCTTTCTTTTTTTTTTTAAATGGATCGGGCACTCTGGAAATGGACTCCGTCTTTGGTATCGTAACTGGAATTTTTTCATGGTGTAAGTCTGGACTCTAGAAGCCCCAAGAAAGCAAGCGTAGCCATCCTTCCCCTGTTAAAGTCACAAGTAATACTGAACAGCAGAGGAAGGAAATTTACTCAATGTGGCCAGGTTGGAAAGAGACGTGGATAAAATGGTCCAGTTGACACCATGTCTGTCTTAGTGATACTGATGTGAGGTTTAGGCTTAGGGGCAAGAGAAGTGCAGTCCTGGTCAAAGGACGGACTTCCTGTCAGTGTTCCATCTTTGTCTCAGCTCCTGTTCTGCAAGATAGACCTACAAAGTGGTCTGATGAGACCCTGATCCATTCAGTCACTGCCTTTGGGACCTATCTGGTTTCAGCAAAATGATTACCTGTGTGTGTTCTAGGACTCAGCTTCATCCTCATGGATAATTGTCCTTTTCTGGGGGACAGTCTGTCTTGACAGCACTAGCTTCTCCTGGAATTTGAGGTGACTCAAGACAAAAGGTTAGGGACAAATAATTTACCTCTGTACATTCAGCCAAAGCATGCACACAAAACGGAAGTGAAAGTGCCAGGCTCTCATCTCGCTTTTCATTTCCCTGCAGATCTAAGCCAGGTGTGAGTGCTTTACACTAAAAGTTGTTTCTAAGGGTGTTTGCAGTTAGTCTGAGAGCAGAGCCTTGAGTACTGTCCAAGGTAGCCAAGGTGGTGAGATGAGTACCACTATACAGGTGATAGATGAGCTATACAGACTCTTCACAGCTAGCAGACCGTGTGTCATGCCAGGCAAAGAGCAAAGGATCTCTTCGATCATACTACTGACCACAGACAGGCCCTTGTATGGGAATGACTGGTCATTTGAAAAGTTATCCTGTGACTTAGGTGCTGGAGAGCACTTCCATTTTGCTGTCTGCCAGGGAGGGTATTGTGATTTATTTAGTGCCATCTTTCCCTATCCCATGGACTTCCATCCTCCTTATCAATGGGGCTATAGAAGCATGCAGAAGGATCTTCAGTGGCTCTGTGCTATCCTGGAGCAATATGAGAATAGCCCTAACTTGCGTAAAGAACTGCTACTTAGAGAACAAAGAGATACTGAGACAAGAACCCATAATGTCCCTACTCTCCTCCCACTCCTCCTCTATCACTTGATTGACAATATGCCTTCAGTAGCTTCAGCCTACATTCTCTGTACCTCCACTGGACAATCGACTACTATTATGCAACCCATAGGACTTGTTGAGCATTCTGGGCTGTGTGTGATGTGTGTGTATGGGCATACACACCACAGCACAGACTTAGACCTTAGAGGAGAGCTTTGTGGAATGGGTTCCCTTCGTCTGCTTTCAGTGGGTTTTCTAGGCTTGCTCTGTGGCAAGTGTCTTTACTCACTGGCCATTTTTTCTCTTAAAAAAATAAAAAAAAGGTGGTTGTTTGTTAGAAAGCTGGAGAGAGTAGGCAAGCCGTGCCTTCTGTTCAGGTGGCTTCGAGAGAGCCAAGTAACAAGTCTATGAGGCTCTCAAGTTCATGGCCATGTTTCTGCATGACCCGAGTCTAGGCTGACAGGATAATCAAGCCTGACACGATAGCAAGACAAGTTAGTAAGTATAAAGTTTACATGCACAGTTCACCTTCCTACTGAGAAGCACTGTTATTTTAGTTTTTGCGTGTAGGCAGGTGATAGTGGCTCCTGGTGGGTGGAATAGTCTGGATTCCTGATCTCCCTGAGAGAAAGCCTTCTGGAAGGACACAGAATCCAAGCCTAGGTCCAATCAGCAGAGTTGCTGTTGGGGGTCATATCCCTCCCATGTTTCTTTTGCTCTTACCCTCTTTGAGAATCCTGCTGTTTGAGTTTTAAGAGGACAGCAGGGTATATTCCAGACTCTTGTCATTGATTGATTTGCTTAAATAAGTGACACATTATTCCCAAGTGGAGGCTGCTGGGACAAATTAGTGTCAGTTACTTTGGCCATCCTGCTTCTGGGAAAACATGCTTTCACAGGAGTGCTGAGACTAACTTCTCACAGAATGAAGTGCCATTTGCAAGGACTTTTGATTTTCCTTTCATAATATATAGCATTTGGTGACATAGGATTGTCTAGTGAGCCCTGATAAAGCTCAGCATTCATACACACATGGAGCTAAAGGGGCAGGGATCTGTGCTCAGTTGCCTGTTTATGAATGAAGAGTTCCCTCCCCTCTGTTAGGACCATGCCCCTTCCCTTTGCCGCTTCCTGAGAATGAGGTCAGGGCCAACATCTAACTGCTTCTGGCTCAGAAATAGCAGCGCAGCTCCAAATTAATCTGATGCTATTTGTTGTTGGATGAAAAGCAGAGGCCTGCTTATGTGTTTGTTTCCTGTATACCTTTGCAAACAGGCTGTGAATGAATGCATGTGATGAGGTAAAACACAGACGGGCCAGCCAAGAGTGACCTCATTGGTAGCTGGTGGTTGCAGATAGGTTGTGGGAGCTGCTGTGCAGGCCATGGGAGCCTTGATTTGAAAAGCAAAGCGGCAGAGAGAAATAGACCCAGCTGTGTAGTACTCTAACCACTTCTTTTCAGAAAGAAATGCTAGCAGTCATTGAGAACACTGTGTGTTCCTTGTATTGTGCCCAGCTATTTTCCACACTGTGTAGCCAGCTGGTTATCATTCTCCTGTGGTTCCACGCGGGCCTCTGCAGTGTTTTAAATGAGTATTACATGCACATTGCATTATCAAACACATTAGCATATACAGAAAAACACAGGTCCATGTGATTCCCTCTTACACACACTCACACAGACACACACAGACACACACACACACACACACACACACACAGAGAGAGAGAGAGAGAGAGAGAGAGAGAGAGAGAGAGAGAGAGAGAGAGAGAGAGAGATGCACCACAGCCTGGTCATGCCTAGTCTTTGCAGAAATTGGAGTTAGCTTCTGTCCATCATCTCATGCCAGCCAGCTTTTTGCATGTGGATCTTGGGGAGACTGCCATTTCTAAGGATCTTTCCTGCAGTCTCTTTAGGATTTGAGTATATCTAAAGGGCAGGGTTTGAGCATCAGGCAGGCATTATGTGTGGTGCTGATGTTTCATTTCTGATCTCAGCCTTAATTGTTGGCTATTAGCATCTGTTTTACCGGGGCCATCTTGCATTTGCAGTAATTGTCTCCTCTGTGGAAGATGAAATAAACACATTGGAACATTGAGTGAAGGACAGAGTGTCAGTAGCAGCTGAATCTGCTTCATGTCCATTCAGCGGACTTTTATGTGGCAGGTGCATGTTGAAGGAGATGCCAAAGCTGTCTTTTATATTCATGGTGATTGATTTTGAGTGAGTGCAAAACAGCCTAGAAATTATCATATAACTAACTGGTCAGATATATGACCTAATTGGCTTTTGTGCACTTAAATGGTTTCCCTAAATACTTGAGAAATCTTATAAGCACATACAGAATTGAGAAAGTTTATATCTACATAGAAGTATGTATTTGTATACACATAACTACTTATCTACACACACACTCAAAGGGACATCTGTAGTAGCAACTGTGTGCTTTTCAAATGGATATTTCTTATATAGAGACAGAAAGCAGATTAGTGACTGTCTGGGACTAGAGGATAGAACAGGGATTATTAATTTCATAAGCAAGAAAGATCTTATTGAGATGATAAAAAAAAATGTTCTGAAACTGGATCACAATGGTGTCACATAGGTTGGTAAATTTCCCAAAAGTCATTAAGGAATTATATGCTCAAAATGGATGTATTTTATAGCTCAACAAAGCTGTTAGAAATGATCATTCCCTTTAAGTTCTACGGTAGATAAAGGATAAAAGACTTTGTTCTCCCAAGTCTTTATACTTGCTCGTTCCCCTTGAAGTTTATTGACTTCAATTGTAGAGAAGCTGGTCCTTGAGGTGATAGGGCCAGATTAAAAAAGAAATCCAAGGACGTGACATGGAAAAGTCTGCCCTGACCCCTATTGGCAAGGAGCAAGGTTGCTCCCTCTGCTGGGTGAAGAGCTGTCATCTGGGTTGTCACAAGGCAGTGAGCACATGGAAGCAGGTCCCTGGAGGTAGAAGGCCCTGTGCATCATTCAGTTGTGGCTGCCAATCAGAAACGTAAACATTCTGGTCTCAGCCCTTAAGTAATGGGATGTTTATCTTCTTTTGCAGGTTGTGTTAGTCTTCGCTCTCAGCATTGGTGCCCTTGTAATATACTTCATAGACTCGTCAAAGTGAGTATGCATATGTGTGGTCTTGCCCGTTTTTCTAGGGCACTCGTGACCCCTTACATTGATGTACTTACTCAACACTAGCCTTTGCAAGAGTCTCCTGAGTGCTGAAGACTTGGAGGAAGGCAAGGCTGCTCTGTGCTGCATTTCCGAATGGGGAAACAGTTCTCTCAGAAGGAAGGCTGTGTTGGTTCTCTTGGTATGGGAGGGAGAGGCACTTGGGGGACCAAGCCTTGTTGGGCATTTATTTGTAAGGAGCTGTTTCCTGATGGAGTATTTGTACTGAAGATGCCAAGAAGTTAAGAAGGTTGTAACGGGAATGTGCATCCTCTGGGAGGGGTGACAGAGTCCAAGAGATGAGTTTGAGCCATTCTGGCCACAGTCATCAGATCTTTTTATCATCCAGGGTTAGGTCATATTGGAGGACAGACTAGAAAACTCCATTCTAGAATTTCACCTGCCAACAGACTATGTAGCTGAAGCAATGGTCACTGTGTTTCTTCACTTATAGAAGTAAGGAAATGGGACAAGACTGTCCATGAGGACTCCCAGATGTAGAGGCCTATGGCTGTCTGAGAACTTGTGGAGAGCAGTGCTCATGCAGACCCTTTGACTGGCAGTTCAGTGGTCTGGTAGTCCAGGGTAAGCATGGTTCACAGATGGTGAAGACCTGCTGGGAAGCTGAAGGACCAGTTACCATGGCTACCCTTAAATGCTGTGGGTACCACTACTGGTTGTATCACTCGTTCCAGCTATCCTACGGCAATCTCAAAGATGACAGCATCTGAAGCACACAGATCTGGGGATGGATTTGCTTTTCTGTTGGGACACAAACTTGACAGCTCTAGGCAAGGAAAAGAGCTCTGAGCTCACCGTCCTCATTGTCTACTTTGAGAGAGGTTTGCATTCCTCTAATACTAATCCTGGGTGAATCCTACACTTTGATCCTAGGATACCTGCCTTGTATTTCTCTTGGCTCAGACTCAGCTATGCCTCAATTCTGAGCTTAATGCTCTTTTTCCTATGGTATGGTGGCAATTTCATGCACACCTAAATTCTGAGTTTCCTAGACCTATCTGGTCACCAGCCAGGGGATTTTGTGTATTTGGCTCCGGAGGCCAAACTGTCACATCAAGGAAAATAAAAGAAATGTGTCTACTCATCCATGTCTGGAATCTGCCAAGCATGAGGCCTTTAGAAGTCAGTCAGCCCACCTCAGACACAAGGCTTTGCCCTCACCCATCTTGAGCCATGAGTCCTTTAGACATCTTCAGGGGACAAGATTGTGCATGTTCTCTTCATCTAAAATCCCCAGTCAAGAAAAAGAAGAGTATAATTCAGTCTGGAAGACTCCAGTTGTCTTGTGTGTGAAGGTAAGGCCTCTTTTTGTATTTACTCAGACATTCTGGACCACATTTGAAGTGAACTGGAACTCTCAAGCCATTGGTCATCTCTCTCCAATCTCTCTCCAGGGGTCCTGGGGTACATACCCTACCAACGCCTGAGCTGGGGCTTAGGAAAGAGGTTCGGATATGTAATCTGTGTGCCCCAGAGAGAGCACACACTTACGTGAAGGTGAGTGTAGCTATCTGCTGAAAGGATAGATGCCTCGGCCGTGCCCCCCTTTACTTTGTCTCCCTTTCTGCCCCTTTGTATGTTATGGAAATAAAATGTTGCTGGTAGATGGATTTGGATGGTGTCTTTTTTTTAATCGTGACTAACAGGAGGCAATCTTAGGCTTTATAGAGTCTGGTCTTCCTTGGCAGAGGATGGCAAAGCATGCTGTTCTCCTAAGTTGATACTCTTCACTGGCACCTCACCAGCCTCCAGTCCTTTGGGGTTTGTCCTGACTCTGCTGAGCCTTGCTGAAGCTGATTCTGTGTCCTTTAGGGTCATGCAGGAGTCTGTACCAAGGCTGACCTTCAGTTCAAATTCACTTTTCCCAGCAAAAATGCCAGTAATCTTAGATATGAGACTGTCTTCATTCTCCATGGAGGCTGGCCAAGACTTAGCATGGCGTCAGCCTTTCCTCCTTCCTAAACTAAGCAAACTGTGTGGTTTGTTAATACAGACTTTGTTTAGCAGAATACCTGTTGCTACACATGTAATTCTACTTTTCAGCTCTACCTCTTCATCTGGCTCTGAGACCATAGCCTAAGACTCCAACTTTTAGAGAAGCCAATAAGCAGCCTACACAGAGAATGCATCTTTTCAAGGAGATCCATCAGGCATGATCAGTTTAAGGAGACAAATTAAAGGGAAATCTATAGTGTTACCTTTGTGATAAGTTTAGAGACATGGTTCTCAATCTGTGGGTCATGACCCCTTTGGGATCAAATAACCCACTCACAAGGGTCACCTAAGACTATCTGCATATTAGATATTTACATTATGATTCATAGCAGTGGCAAAATTAGTTATGGGTTAGCAATGAAAACTTTATGGTTGCAGTCACCACACCATGAGGAACTATATTAAAAGGGTTGCAGCATTAGGAAGGTTGAGAACCACTGGTCTAGAGGGTCATAGAACACCAAGCGCAATCCATTAATCAAATTGTAATCAAGCTTAGTGAATGAGATGAGAGGAAACTCTGTCGACATATAAACTACAAATGGAGTGAACAAGGGAAAGAAGAAGGCAGATTCTTGAAGTCTATCTTCTTCATTCTAAACAACTACTGACTTAATAAAAATGACTTGGCTGACCATCTTGGAAAGAAGTTTAAATTTCTCTGAAAAATTATACCAAGACATTGCCCTGGGGAAAAAAAATACCTGGTATTCTTGAGGTGAATTTGTATTAGTGTTAGCCCTCTGCAAATAAATAAATCAAGAGTCATGCTCTCTGGACTGCGGTGGTTGCAAAACTGATTCTCTCATTATACTTAGCTATAGCTGTCTTCACCCACTTGGTAGATTGGAAATCTCCCAGTTACAGAAAATTAAGGTGCAAAACTTTTCACACCTGGCCCTTTGAAAAGTGCAGAGAGGGATTGTGGAGATGACCCAGTGGGTAAGAGCATCTCCCAAGCAAGCATGAAAACCTGAGCTCACGTCACCAAAACATTTCTGAAAAGCCGGGCATGGTCCTGTGTGCCTGTAACTCTAGAGCACTAGGGGGTGGAGACAGGAGGATCACGGGGGCTTGCTCCCCCACCATCTTAGCCCTGGACTTGGTGAGAGACCCTGCTTTACAGGAATAAGTCGGAGCGTGACAAAGCAGGACACCTGACTCTCTCTTCTCATCTCTGCTTGCATGTGTGCCACATGTGCATATTGCCACACACGTGGAAAACATTTAAAAGATTTAAAAAGAAAACTTCAAAGGATGCAGATGAGCATATGAAACAGGTCCCAGGGATGGACATGGCCAGCCGTTTTTAGAGGGGCTGAGCTAGACTGTGCATGTGGGCAAGCAGAGCAGATGCATATTCTGCCTCAACAAGTCAGCAGAAAGGCAACTCAGTTACGGTTAACACTGTAATTGGCGGGTGCAATTGTAATGGTAATTGGCTATCTTCCTCACCTTTCAAAATTCACTTGATTGTAGTATTTCCACACATCTTCACTCAAATTTCAGTCCTTAGTCCAAGACAGATGGATCTCCGAGTGGGTCTTTTTCAGTGATGTGTTTGAGAATTCCTCCTTTGGATCTTTATTTCCCTCATTTGATCTCTACAGGAAGTGTCATTTAGATCATTTGCAGTGATCACTGTCTAGCTAAGAAATATTGTCCTGAAGCCAACAGATGAAGAGAATCACATTAAAAATGGGTTCAGATGGTGCTCCATCATCCCAATGGAAGACACTGGAAATATTCAAACAAAGAGGGTGTTATAGCAAGACTTGGTTAGGATGGATGGAATATCCATGCCTTCATGAGACCTGCAATCCCATCCTTGCAAGGTCCATGTTCTCCAAATTCCCCACCTCCTAACTCTAACCTCGCCCTAGTGACTCTGCATGTACCCTTTCTCCTATGCACCCTGATTTCTATAAAGTAAAGACTTTTAAAGATGTATACTCAGGGACCAGAGAAATGTCTTGGCTGGCAAAAGGCATCTGCTACATAAGCCTGACAACTGGAATTTAATCCCTGGACCCCACATTAAAAAGGTGGATGTGATGATGTGGTTCTGTAAAACTAGAACTCTTGTGGTGAGATGAGGGGTAGAGACAAAGAGAATCTTCTAGAAGTACATGGGCCGATTGGCCCAGAGTATACAGCACAGCACCAGACAGGAGAAACTCAGCCTCAACATAATGGAAGGTGAGAACATGTTCCTGAGAGTTTTCTTCTGACCCCCACACTTCTACTGTGGCACATATATGTCCGTACTTACACACACATCATACAAAAACATATATGCATACACACACATCTGCACACACTAAATAATTTTTTAAATTGTACAGCTAAGTCAGATGTGTCCCTCACTGACCTATGAGTGTTAATGTCACTGTTGCTTGTCCACCCCTCTCCTTGTCACCAGACAGGGATGGGGAGACCTCATAATGTCATCCTGAGGGGAAGGAGCCATGGAGGGCAGAAGGCAGCAGTCTCTACTGCTTCCATGGTTTTAAGAGAAAGTTGGAAGAAACAGCAGCTCTCAAAGCTCTGTGTGCATTTGCATTTTTCCAGTGGCATTCTGGGAAAGGATGACTCACATGTGGGGAGATAGTTATTCCTTTGATTCATGCTTAAATGCTGCTCCTTCTTATGCTTCAGTTGTGTGGATTATGAATATTTAATGCTGCACATACTGGAAAGGAAGGTCAGGTCCTGCTCACTGGCGACTTCAAAGCAGCCTCAGTTCTGAAAGGCATACCACCTGCTGTTAGCAGAGTGAAGCGGAAAGGTTATGCATTGTTAAAATCTTCCTTAATGACTGGAGCCGCACCAAAATGGCCAGTGCACAGTTGGGGACGCCTGCTAGCTTTGCCAGCTTTTGCTCTTGGCTTCTGGTTTAAGCCCTGCTATTTGAGTGAGGTGGACATGAGGAGGGGAGGACCACAGCACGGGGTTTGTAGCACATCCTATCCAAGTGCTCCATTGCCAGAGAATGGCCTCTTCTCGGTCTTCGTTAATTTCACTTATTTGTTCACTTTATATTCATTCACTAAGTCATTCGTTCACTCACTTTCACAGCTTCAGTGTGAAAGCTTTAAATACTTTCCAGGTAGTGACAGTGCTTATGGTTAGGTATGGTTACAGATAATTATATGTAAATTCGCAATACAAACCTACCAGAGTGTTTCCACAGTCTCTGGAAACACAACAGACACTGTTGTTCTAATGCAGATACTTCAGCCCAACCTGTTAGTTATTTTACAGTTTTACCTGCCACTGTCCTTCATAGATATCTTGATCTCTTCTCTGTCATCTGATGAATTTCCTTTCTAAAGGGAAGAATCAGGGGGTTGGGAGACAGCTCAGTCAGTAAAATGCTTGCCACAGAAGCGTGAGGTCCTGAGTTCAGATCGCCAGCACCAATCTAAAACTGAGTGAGGTTCCATGTGTCTGTAGACTCAGCGCTAAGGGGTAAGTGAGATAGTGGGTCCCTCGCTCCCCCAGCCATATTTGTGAGTACCAGGTTTAATGACTAATTCTATCTCACAAAGTAAGGAAAGCAACCGAGGAACATACCTTATTTCAACCTATGGTCTCCGCATTCATGCCACACGTGTGCATGCACACACATCTGCATGCATACACCCACCCAGACATATGCATGTTAAACACACACATACACACACACACACACACACACACACACACACACACACACACAAATTCGAAAAATAACAAAAGACTGGAGAGAATTTGGACCCTCATGGTTGTACTATGTGTGAATTAGAGTGCTAAGCACATCACAGATAATTTCTATGACTTATTCTAACACCCTAGGTGGAGTTTTAGCATTCTCACTTTACTGATTAGAAATCTAGAACTCCAAAACTTGCTTCAAGCCACATAGCTAACAAGTAGTGGGGCCAAGATCTCCTTCTAAAGCCCCACCAACTCCCTCCACCCTACTGTCGCTGGCAAGTGTCAAGGAGTGAATGTCCAGATTGGAGTTAGAGAAACAGCGTGGTGGAGATGTTGCAAGGATGGGAGCTGCTTCATCTTGCTTGGCCCAGTCCTCTGCCTTCTTCCTTTTGCCTTCCATATCCCCATTCTCATCCTGAGAGCCAAGTCTACAGTAGATCGTGCTTGGGAGGAGAACCCTGTCACCAGCCATCCCTCTATAGCTGCTATGGTCACAGGAAAGATGATGGTTGTTTCTCAAGGTTCCTCATACCCAGAGAAATCCTTCCAAGGAAGGGTTCTCACTCCCTCATACACCTATATTGCTGTGCATATTCTTTGGTACTCTGGTTGAGTACATCCTTTCATCCTTTGCAGAGTTACGGGGTTTACTCTTTTACAGTTTTGCATTGTGTTGCATGAGATTCACACATATAGAAAGTTAGTAGTATTAAACGAGTAGAGTGTAGAAAGAGTTGGCCCCCCGAAAGTTTTGTAGGGAGGTCTTAAGATGGTATAAAATAGCCTTCTTCCTTCATTACTTTTGTTCGAAATCATCATGCACAGGTGTTGACTTGGTGCCTCCAGTGTGCCCAACCTCTTGACCAACTGCTTGGCAGGAAGGAATGTGGGGATGGCCTAGGCCATGAGTTTCCTTGTTAAATGCAAGACTGATCAATAGTAGCTTTCTCTCTCACCATTATGTAGCCTTTCAACATGACCAGCTGGGTAGCTAGAGCAGAAGGAGGAAGTGCCTGGGCATATCTTAATTTTTCCTTTCTTGAATGGATCAGAGTCATTCTAGGTAGTGTTCTGGATAATTAGCTCCTGCATTCCACCTTCTTGCTCTATTTGAGAAGGCACAGCATGCACTTAACCTTTGTTGAAGAAGTCAACACAAATCACCATGCATGCAAAGCATCTCTTTCTTCTCCTCTTTTTAAAAATACTCCCTCCCCCCACAATTTTCACCATCCCTCAGTGACATTTTTATTGCCAGGCTTTGGTTTGGAAAATTATGGGTAGGGAAAGTTCAAGGGCAGGGTGTTCAGAACAGCGTTGCACATCTGTGAGGGGGAACACAACAGGAGAGCCAGCAGCTGTTGAAAGAATAGAGTGTCAGATGGTGGAGGAGCTGAGGCTCTGAGAGATGAGGAAGAGGGGCTGCCTTCAGGGTAGATGCCTTAAATAGCTCCCAATGAGAGTCTTCCTTCCCTTCCAGAATCTAGCCTCTCATGGCACCTTTGAATTCTGTGGTGGCTTAACTTCTGTTGTGTGTAAGGAGTGCTGAACCAAACTTTCTACATCGAGTTTTTCATGTTGCCATTATTTCATTCATGGGGATAAACTTGGGAGCAAAGAGAGGTAGAGAGGATACAGACGGATGGAGACATCTTCTTTACGTGTCTGCTTCCATGTGGGTGGATTTAGGGCACAGGGTCTCTTTGGTTATATAACAGTGGGTTGACTTTGTTTCTCAAGGGTTCCTCTTTCCACCTTCCATAGTGCCGAGGCAGTCTGTGTGTCCCCATTCATCCCTCACTGTGCAAGTGGGCCCATGGGAATCATGTGAGATGGCATCTGCATGTGTCAAGAGAATGAGCAGACCTTGGACAGTTTATTCAAAACTACAAGGGACTCTGTTAGGAGTGGGAGAAATGAATGAGATAGACCTTTCAGGACTTATAGCAAAGACAAGTTGGGAATAGAGTTAGCCCACTGTACATGAAGATTCAACCAACTGTGGATTAAAAATAGTGTGAAAGGGGGACCCCATTTTTACAGAACATACACAAACATACTTTCTTATCATTATTCCCTATAAAACAGCTATTACTAATATAACATTTGCATGGTATTAAGTATTCTATATAATCTAGAGATGATGTAAAGTATATGGAAAGATGCATCTTAAGTTACATGCAAATGCCCCATTGTTGCAAATAAGCAACTTGAAGGTGCATGGATTTTGGTATTCATGGGGACTCTTTAATCCAGTTCTTCATACAAGGAACATATGATGTCTCATCTTAAAAGTCACTTGGTACCTGTACCTCAGCATGTTGTCTTTTAATCGGGGATAAACCTGGTAGAAAGTTAGGTGGAGAAGATGCAGAGGGATGGAGACAAGTTCTGTACATGTTTTTACTTCCATGTGGGTAGATTTAGGGGACAAGATCTATTCTTTGGTTTTCTAACATTAGATTTAGTTTGTCTCTCGAGTTTCTCCTTCTACCTTCCTGAGGTGACTAGAGGTTAAGTAACCTGCTCAAGGTCACCAGTCCAGGCAGGGAGAGTGCTACAATCTGAAATTAGAGCTCTGAAAACTCAAGCCCCTGTCTCCCTGATCTTTTGGGTCCTTCCTAAAACATTTAAGTCATCAGCAAAGATGTTTCATGATTTACTGCCTACTGAAAAGCAAAGCATATTGACTTTTTGTGCCAACTCTCGACTTGGGCCTTCATCACAGTGCCGACTTCAGGCCAGGAGAAAGCAGAGATAATCCCAGGTGGAAAATATTAAACCCAGACACAAGAACACTGGGGGCCAGTTGTTTTGCCTTACCCCATTTCAAAGTCATGGAGACATAAACGTTCAGCTGTGTTGTGGAAAGTTGACAAGGCTGGGTCTGTTGGCTTTGCCTGTTTGGCATTTGCAAGGCATTACTTTTGAGAACACTGTGCCCAATGGCTAGCTTGTTTTCCCTGTAAAAATACTATCTCCTAACTATGCTTATAAATCCACATTTACTCCACCCTTCAAGGTTAGAATGAATGTTTTCTGCCCTTCTCCCCACTCTCCAGAATGTAAAAGGAATGCTCCTGCGGATGACCTGGCACCCTCTTAGCACTTTGGCAACTTCTTAAGAGATGCTTTGGTTTGAGGACAGATAAAGGAGCACATCCCCCTTTAGGCTCCAGACTTACCCATGTCTTCTGTAATTAACTTGAGTTTATGGCACAAGCTTCTGGATCCTATCTTGGCCCTAGTGCTGTCCCCAAAGTCACAGCAGACATACATTGAAAGATAGCTGAAGGCCAAAGTGGGGGCCAGCTGGAGAGAAACACTAGCTCAGATTGTTGCAATCCAAACAGAAGGCCAGTGCTCACGACGGCATGGCCAGCCAGGGTGGCACTAGGTGGCAGCAGCTGTTACAGCTTCATCTTGGAGTTTATGAGCTGCAGAACATGTGACCTCTCTCTTTTACCCCTTGTCCTCTGTCCTGACAGCATGACAAATTGTCACTTTGGGAAGACCCTGGCCAATGATGAGTCATTTGTGATTTAAAAATAGAATCTTTTGCAGTAAGAATGACCTTGGGACTTTTTGATGCATATGTCATTGTTCAAAAAATTGAGGAGGTAGGCCTGTGTGTGTTTGTGTATACTCATGCACTTGTGCACATATTAGGGCAAATATTGTGTAAATCTAGAGGAGGAGGAGTAGAGCATGGGGCATTGGCCTTCAGACTCATTACAGTACCAGACAGGCTGGGATCTATGAACCTGTGAACTTAAACATATACACCAATCAATCTACTGAGTGCCAACCATGTTTGGCATTGGGAAATTTTGAATACCATGGGTAAGTCCATGTCTTTCTCATCATGATGTTTAAATTGTATGTATTTTTTATGGGTTAGGCAGTCCAGGATTCAAAAGGATCAAAACAAACTAACAAAGAGATTTCACCAGGCAATATATTCTCAGCTACTATTCCACTAACACTAACTACCGAAGGCTAATGAGCTGAAAGACCACCCCTTACAATGGGATATTTGACTCTTAGGGAGATTTTGACTGAGGGTACAGAAGCTCTTCCAATAATCCCTAAGAGGAGACTCTAACTATGGTCTGCACATTGGCCTCGTGATTTTTATTATCAGTAAATGAAGCAAAACCCTGTCTTGAATCAGCCTCTAAGAGCAGTGGTTGAGAAGGCTTTATCTAGGCAATGGTGTTGCATGGCTGTAATCCCAGTCCTTGGAAGGTAGAGGCAAAAAAACAAGAGTTCAAGACCAGCCTCAGCTACACAGTGAGTTCCAGAACAGCCTAGGCTACATGAGACTTTCTCAAAAATCAGAAGAGGGCTGGTGAGGTGGCTCAGCAGGTAAAGATGCTTGCCACCGAGCTTGATGACCTGAATTTGATTTCCAGGATGTACATGGTGGAAAGAGAGAAACGACTCCCACCAGTTGTCCTCTGACCTCCACATCCACACCATGGCATTTGTTCAAGTATTTGTCCAATGTCTTCTAGTGATTCTCCTGGACTCTATCTTTTGGAGTCCCCTTTTACATAAAGAATATAAAAGTTACATTTTATAGTTACCTTGATATAAGTCAACAAGTGTAATCAATCTGAGTTGTATTAATTATCAGTATTTTAATTACTTATTACTTGTTGTTATTTCTTCTATCTGGTTTTAAGGAAATGACTATTAGGATGTACTATTGGTCTTAGAAGTATGTGCCTACCATGCCTGATGGAAAAGTTGGCTGTGTTTTCTCCACCTATTCCTTCCCTTTGCTTAACCTTTCCATGGTTAAGCAAACATTCTGAGACAGATGTCCTATGTCATACTCATTCCAATGTCTATAGTTATTACAGATAAGATAAAGCAAGTGTTCCAGTTCCAGCTTTGTCTTGTGACTTGACTTTATAGCATGCTGACTGCAACAACCCAGCATTCAAAATCGGTGACTTGGTGTATGCATCCAAATTTTAAGAAAACCTCATAATCCCGTTTCTCTGCTGATTTTTGGCAAGTATGTGCTTTTCCGTCTTTGGATATGAAAATGAATCTTCCTAGATTGAGCGATGTCTTCCTTTCTCCCCCTCCTCCATGGCAATAAAATACCCTGAAAAAAGCGACTTAAGGGAGAAAGGGTTTATTTCAGCTCACAATTTCATGGTACAGTCCATCATGGCAGGGAAGCTGCAGGAGCTTGAAGCAGTTGATCACATCACATCCATAATCAAGAAGCAGACAGCTGTGGATGCAAGGGCTCGCCACCTTTTTCCATTTTCTTGGTGCCCAACCAAAGGAATGGTCCCACTTCCTACTTCAATTAACTTAACCTAGATAATGCTTGGCACCATTTCCAGAGGTGATTCTAGTCCTCATCAAGTTGACAATAGAGATTAATCATCATAAGAAGTCTATGCTGTCATGAGACGTCTTCATTAGATGTTTTCAAGCTATATAGACCATTATTAGGACCTGTTAGAAATGGGTGGGGTGGCTCTGGTGAGGAACACGAGGTGCTGGAATTTGGGGAGTCGCCTAAAGTAGACCTAACTGCTGCTGATTGTTCCCAAAAGCAGAAATAGACTCGTGTGGTCAGATCTTGTGATGCTGCAAAGGGAAGAGAGAAAGCTGGCCTTACAAATTGTATCTCCAATTTTAAATTACTGACCGCTGCCATAAAACTTTCAAAGTGCCCAGAAAGCCAAGCAAAACACCTCTGCAGGCCAGATTTTGTTTTCAGTCTCGTCTCCAAACTCTCTCTTTCTCTTCTTGAATTAGCTCAGCTCCAGGGGTGCCAGGAAATGTTCTTAACTATTGCTTCTCCATCCCTCCAAAAAGGGCCCCTTCTCCCTCCAAGGTGGAGAAACTTTGGTCTGTATGTGCCCAGGGGTTATTTCTCATAAAACACGCTTTCAAACACTGCTTAATTGAATTCCCAATTTTTCCCTAAGCAAGTACTGTATGCCACAGTAATAAATCAGTCATGACTTACTGTAAAGCCCCAAAGCTACGTCATCTCTGAAAAATAACGTCTTTAGAACCCCATAAACATACTCCTCTGTTTGTTTAAGGACTGCAAGAGCTTTTTAAACATAGTTGCTAAGTCACAAGGGAGTATTTTCCAGGACATAAATGGAAGTGAGCACAACCCCCTTTAATTGTCAAATTCTTTATGAGAAGCCCAAATCTGTCCCTTCTGCTAGTGGATTATCTTTACTAGAACAGACTCGATAATACTAAATATGTGTCAATGATTATTGGAGACCTTTCTGACTTATTTTTCTAAATGACCACTTTATACAAAGCTTGGCTTAATTTCTAACAAAATAGATAGACAGTACAAATTGGCATAGATAAATCATGACCACAGTTTTTATCAGCCTAATGTTTCCAGGGAGTTCTTAAGCTGTCATCCCTTCAAAAGCAATGGAAGTGTGTCTGGGCCTGTCTCCCCAGACCGCTGTGCAGGCTGCACTGAGTCACTGAACTTTTGGGTTTGGCATGGCAACTTGGCACTTTGGGTTAGCGTAGCAACAGGCTTTGTTTGAGGATGGAGCCCAGGACTCAGATGTTTCAGAACTAGGAAAAAGATGGTCATCTTATGCCACCTCTGATTTCCACAGAGCTGTTTCATCAGGTTAGTTTCTGCATGGAAAGCTCCCAAGCTTCCTTTCACTTGTCAGCACACACAGGAAGAAACTGTAGGCAGGACATAGGACATTTAGTGTTAGGATCCAACTTACCCTTCATGAGAACACTCTGTCCTGTGTTCTGAGCCCATACCACGATGGAACAATAGCTGATGGCTGTCTATAACCTCTACCGTCACCCCATGCCAGAAAATGCAGAGAAAACCCGAAGCCCCTTTTGAGATACACTTGATAGTGATATCCCGAGAAACTGCAGAGATAGGATGCAGAGAAAGGTGAAAACACTGTGGATACAATTAGGAACCTCCACCTGTGCTTTTCCTCTAGCAGCAGGGGGACGTGAGCCAGGAGTGCATTAAGGACCGTGCCTTCTCCGTAATCGCATGGGCGAGAATAATCAAGCAAGTTCTGTAAAGAGCTACATCAATAATTGAGACATGTACCAGACAGCCATGCAGCCTGTTGGGGACTTCAAACACAATCTGTTACAGGACATGGACGAGGCTGGGGAAGTAGGGAAGGAGGCTGTGCATCTGTGTGCACGCAGGTACTACACCAGCTTGGAGGAGGCATGAGTGAGCAGCAGTCCGCACTGCAGTGAGTGAAAACATAGAAGGCAATGTGGATGGCTAATCGTGCAGAATGAGCGCGATGGCTTGTGGGTCAAGTACACCCTTCTTTGAGAATTGGATCGACACTACAGAAATCTTTATTTGCCAAGGACCCTAACACTGGTCCATGGATCCCATACTGAGGGCTTCTACTCTATCGGCTGGTTCTTTTGCTAGCTCACTGCAGTTTCTTCCACCATAAGGGTCCTGGAGACACACAGAGTCTTTAAACTTAAAGGTTGACTAGTAGTCATTTGGGAACCCCTGTCCCTCCTGCGGTCCAAGTGTTATTTTCTTTGCTCTTGTATCCTAACACATTGGGATCTTGGCCATGAAGAGGCAGTGTTCATAAAATGAAGTAAGGAGGGCCCCGGGTTTCCTAGCTTTCCCTATGACTTTAGATCCCACAGAAAAGAAGAGCCATGATGAAGAGTATCTATTTTGGGGCAGATCTGAGAGTTCTTTGCTTTCTGCTTCTTTCCTCCTTCGGCTGTGATTTGGGGGTGCAAGCAATTAGCAGCTGGTCAAGTCACCTGAGACCCACGTGCTATGCCAGGACCCAGGCACCATTGGGTTGAAACAGATACAAACAGCTGCCATGTCTCCATCTGGCTGTATCCACTGACCACCCTAATGGAGGCAGAGCTGGGTTTGGGAAGTCACTGGGGACCCCTGTTGGTTCATCCACCAGGCTTCAGACCAATTTGACAGAAAACAGAAGAGCAGCTGGGGCTGTGAGAGGACCACTCTTCCCTGAATTCCCCGCCTCTTCCAGATTCCTTCCTATCCTCACCTGTCTCCAAGCCAGCCAACTGTGACAGTTTAATTGGTGTGGGGAAGGAGAGGCAGTAGGAAGCAGGCAGGGGTGACCAGTGTTCTGGAAGAAGAAGACTCCTCTGGGATGAGGGCATGGAACCGTGACAGGCAGGCCTGAGAAAGCTGTATACTGGCAGGTCAGGGAGCCTGGCTCCTGGTTTTCCAGTCTCTTCCTCTTTGGACTGGTGGGGTCAGGGTTGTGCATTCCCATTGGCTCTCAGTGCCTCACCACTGAGGGGCTAAGAGCTATTCTGGGAGGCCCAGTGCAGAAGTGAGATTGAGCTCTTTACTGCTTTAATTCCGTTCTCCTGCTTTATGACTGTGCATCCTTGAACAAACTAGTTAACCTGACAAAGAAGATGTAAGCTTTTTTCCTTTGCAAATGGGGTGACTGTGGTGATGAGCAATGGAAATAACAACAACTGTGTGATAGTTCATGGGGGAAAAAAATCACATGATGCATGGAAAGCTCTTAGCACAGGACTAAGCATGAAGGTAGCTCGGGACATTAGATGCCACTAAGATTGTCTTTCAAAGGTTTGCTTTGGAGCTTTCAACTGGTCTTAGTAGGGAAAGTTATAAAGATGCCAAAACTTAGAAACAAAGTGAAATGTATTAGACGGTGGTACAATGATCAGTTATGGGATTCACTACTAGGCTCCTGAATGCATGGCTCGTGAGAGCCACAGATCTCAAAAGATGCAGCTGGTTCACAAAATGAGCCTGGGCCAGGTAAGATCCAGATCCAGCCAGGAGTGTGGGATGACCTTATGTACCTTTGCTTCAGTTAGGGAAATGGATTCATAGACCCTGTGTTCTGATTTGTGACGTAAAACATCTCTGTCCATGGGATTGGCTAACAAGTAGCTTGAGGAAACACTAGCTTGGAGTCTGTATAAGTGTGTGTGCCTTCTGGGCTGACAGGTATTAAGGGAGCCTTTGCGGGAAAGAGACAGGCATGCTAGCGTTGGGTCCAAAGCCATTGGGTAGAATTACCTAATGTAGAAGCAGAGGTAGAGTTAGTAACCCAAGACTATTCTCAGCTTTCACCTTAACTCCAAATTAGTGGGGGCATGCCGCAAACTACTTTCAGAATTAATAATTCACTGGGAGGAACCCTGGAATTCATGAAAGTAATTGTGTTCATGGTGACAGTTTTACAGGGAAAGAACCGAGATTAGATTAGCCAAGGGAAGATATGCACAGGGCAGAGTCTAGGAAAGTTGCGCACATGGAGCATGTTGCTTCCATGATTCACATGTGACCACATGCCCTCCACACATGCAATCAAGGAGCCCCGCTCAGCCTCAGAGTTTGGTTTTGCTGGGCTTGATCATGTAAACCTGCATGTTTATGCCCATTACTAGCTAGTCTCAGTCTCCACCTGCTGGCCCAAATCACACTGCTAAACATTCCAGTGTGTTCAGTCCTCATCTGTAATCAGACTGTGGCCATATGGTTGGCCCAACACCCCAGGTAGACACTTTTGTCAGTTACGGCATTCCAGGGGCTTCGAGATTGCCTTCCCGAAGCTACAGGCAAAGGTTGGAGCTACCTTTGAGCAGAGGTACCATCTTTGTAACACATGCAATAAGGTCAGTATACAGACTTTTCGTGGGAAGTCTGCTCTTGGTTCCTTCTACCGCTTCCACATGTAGCAGAGGAGAGGGAACCCCAGCTTCCTGAACTTTAGTGCCCACAAGGTTTTGTTCAGGTGTGAACCATCACTGTTGGAAACACACATGGCTGGGTCCAGCCCTGTAAACCCTGTGTACCTGTGGACTACATTACCTGTAATGTGAGCCTGAAGCAGGAGATGGGGGAGGAGCCAGCCTGACTGCATGTGCTGGAGGCAGGAAGTACCCTTGTCAAAGAAGGCTTTGCTTTCAACCCACTTGCTGCTCTGAGGTGATGAGAACGTTCCCCGTGCCTTGTTTCTTTGCAAACCTGATGGGCCTTTCTCCAGTAACCCTCAATAGCCTTAAAGAATAATACCTGCCTCTCTGTTCCAGCTTAACTTCTGGACCATGAGCCTGGATAAGGGCAAAGCCAGATAACTCTGAGACCTTCAGTAAGGGAATCAAAAGCAGATCTAGCCTGTCATTGGGCCGGACTGTCTCTTTGTAACCTGATCTCCAACCGGGGTGGGGGGGGGGGGGGACAATTGGAATTCAGCATAATGAAATGTTTAATGTCTTGCCTGGATGAAGCTGCGTCCTAATATTTAGAGATGCCAGCTGACCCCAGAAGGGAGTGAGCAGGCTTTGGCTAATGGCCTCTTTGTATTCATGGTGCTCGCAGAGACAAACTTTTCTGAAATGAGTCTTCTCGCATGGAGTGACCTGTCTGTACCTGGTTCTGTTGTGTTTCTGCTTAGGTGTTTTTCTGCCATGGTCCATAAACTGGATAGTGGAAAGAACATTTTGTTGGAAACATCCCTGACCTCTGCATTCCAGGGCATTTTTTTTTTTAAACTTAACGGGATCTTAGCTTTCTTGGTTGAGCAATAAGCACATTTTTCTTCCCTTTCTCTGACATTCTTGTTCCATTTTTTTCCCCCCAAGACATGTCTTATTGTAGTGAAATGCAGGTAGACTGGCCACAGGTCATCACTTTCTAATTCATTAGCTGAGTGATCTTGAGTTGGTATCTACTTCTCTGACCCTTGGTTTCCTCAACTGTCAATATGGATAATAATTTATTACTGCAAGCAAGGTGCTTACTACAGGCACATGGCACACTATGTGCTTACTCCTGAGCATGGGGAACACTAGGTACTTAATACTGGGCACAGGGCACCCTGGTGTTTATTAAACTGGATGGCAATAGTGGCACAAGCATGAAATTATTTTCACCATGAATTACACATCAGTAGTTTGGTATCATTAATCTTGATTTTCATTAAGCTGATGATTTAGCTCTTGTTTAGAAATTATTGATGACCCGGTAACTCAATGTTTATTGTATGGCTATTGTGTGCCAGGCACTATTGGAAGCTCTCAGCCCTTATATTTTAGTATCAGGGGGGAGACAAATGCACAAATTGACAAATAAATAAATGTGATGATGATTTTGATTGATGATAAATACAGATAATTATTTCTTTTCTGTATTTATAATGACAACTGATAATGAGGGAAGCTAGATTTCTTCATTTTGTGTGTGTGTTTGGGACTCCTTTGGAGGCCTAATGAAATCTATGGCTTCATTGTCAGAACATTCTTAACTTAGAAATACATATCATAAAGCATTGGTTTACAAGGAAAACAATTACTTAAATACAGTTATTGGAATCTAAGAACCAGTTCTATAATGTGGCATGCCTAATTAATTCTTGATGAAGGTATTTTTATCAATAGCTATCGACAGCTATAACATACCAGCATGATTCATCAGTAGGATAAATGTGTTTGAAGAGTTATGCCACATTTGTAGTCTTATCTATAAATGATATTTGTGGTTCTACTATTACCAAAACCATTCATAGTTTCCATTAGTTGCCTCCATTTATGATGAAAGAAAGCCACAGATTTGAATTAGAGGATCATGAAAATGAATGTGTGATTTTTCTCATTCAAATTTGAAGAGTCCCTAAATAATCCCCACAACCTGCTGAGCTGTGGCCAAGGTCAAAGACCCAGAGACTAGAGGGTACCTTGTGCTGTGGTTTGAATTCTGACCTCAGACAGTTGAATAAAATGATTCTGCCTTTTAAAATTCATCCTAGACATAAGGATCAATAGAACAGACTTGGGAATTCAGACATGAATCCATATTTCTGCAGTTAGGTAAGTTTTTGACAAGGGTAACAAGATCCTTCAATGGGGTAATGAACAGCCTGTTAATGAGTAGGGCAGGGATAACTTGTATATCCACATGTAAAAGAATAAACTCAGACCCTTACCTTATACCATAACAAAATTAACTCTAAGTAGACTAGAGTTTCCCTAGAAGAACAAAACTGTTACCCATGGTTGAACCTTTGTGACGTTAGATTTGACAGTGAATCCTTGAACATAAAACCCTAAGGAGAAGCAACAACAAATCATCAGTAAGAATGAAAGCTTTTGTGTGTCAAAGGATCTTAAGAAGAAAAAGCAATACAACCTGCAGAACTGGAAAAAAATGTTTGCAGAACATGTATCCAGTGATGAACTTACATCTGGGCTGTACGAAGAGCTTTTCTTTCTCAGTAATGAAAGATAACCTGATTTAAAATGGACAGAGCTAATGAATAGATATTTTTCCAAAGAAGATACACATGACCAACAAGAATATGAAGGAAAATCAACCAGACACATTCACTTTTAGTCATCAGTGAAATGCAAATCAAAACACAAGATACCATTTCACATTTCCTAGGAAGCCTACAACAAAAAGATCAGCATGAACACTGGCAAGAACGTGGGCAAATTGCAATTCCTTTGTGTTGCTATTAGGATGGCATAAAAGCCCTAGAACATTCCTCAGAAATAATCTTTCCATCCAAGACTTTACCTGAGCACTGAAAGCATATGTCGGCACAGAACTTGCCCTGAGGATTTGTAATAACTTACAGCAGTTAAATGGTGAGAAGTGCCATCAATACCCATCAATGGCTGATTGGATTAAGAGAATGTGATATATCTAAGTATAATTCAGCTATTAAAAAGTAATGAAGTTTCTACATACTCCATAGTATGAATGAACCTTGAAACCATTATACTAATGCGAAAGAGAGTTGGGAAAGACCATTAGTGTGTGACTCCATTGATACTATCAAGAACTGGGGGACTGTATGGAAAGAATATATTAGAGCTGGCTTAAGGCTCCAGAGATAGGGTTAGCAGGCACAGAAGGGATTGGTAGTGGATACAAATTTCTTTTCTGAAGTGAGGAAAGTATTCTACAATACTTTTAGGGATGTTTATACAACGGTGTATACTAAGAGCAATTGAATCATATACTTTAGGTACATGAATTATAACTCAATAAAGCTGTTTGTTATAAGATAGTCATTCTAGATGGGATGTGAAAAATAGAGTATAGGGAGATGTGAAAAGGTAGGAAAAATAGTTGGAAAGCTGTCTCATTAGTCTTGCTGAGAGACTGAAATCAGAGTCAAGGGCAAAAGCATGATTCCACTTTTACCCCGAGGCTATGACTTTTCATGTTCACAATCAGTTTGTTCAGTGGGAGCAGATCTCATATTAACCAGGAAAGACTCACTTCGACTCCTATTCCTAAATGTCTTTACCAAGTACATTTTTCTCAGACACACAGATAAAAGGACAAGAACGTGCCATTTAATGGGCACTACGGGACTTGGATAGTGTCAGCAAAGTAATGGAGAAAACCACCACATCTCCTCCATCTGTAGGTCCCAAAGGAGAGCCTTGCCTTGGTGACTTGTCCACCCAGATGTGTTGAGCTGAGTTGCTCAGTGTACCTTCTCTAGAGGTAGCTGGGCTTTGGTAATGAAAGAGCTCTAGAAATTAAAAAAGTCATCAGATTGTAAACTGAGGTCTACCTCATCTCGATTAGTAGCAAATCAAACACATTCTCTGAAGGTGGAAAATTCGCTGTAGCCTCAGGGGTGGGTGTTCCTGGATCAGAAGTCTTCTCCTGCAAGAATGGGCTGGGTAGAAGAGCGGGTTTCCCCTGAACTTGAGCCTGGAGCCAAAGAGGTGGGAGCTGGGTGGTTCCAAGCAGTGCTGGGTGTTTTATTTCCCTCAATATTACTCTCCTTTTCAACCACTGCTCCCCTGGGAGCCAGTATGCCAGTCCCTTAAAAAAAAAAAAAAGACAGGACTGATTTTAACTGTGACAGTACCAACAAATCTGGATAACTCTAGGCTGAACAGTTAGATACACAGGGCTCATTCTCATCTGGAAAATATGCAATGCAGTGTCAACTTTGGGAAGCAGTCTCTTATTGGGGGATTTATTAAGGCAACTCCACGTAGTTAAAAAGGAGGTTTATTTTGGGGGGTAACTTACAGCTAGTAAAGGGCTTGGTTACAGGATCTGGGAGAGGTGAGATGCAGTCCAGCTGGGTTCTCTGGAGAACTCTGCTCCTTCTACCATCCAGCATCCAGGATCACCAGGAACCAAGAGTGCTGGGCTCCCATCTTGGCCCCACCTCAGGGGCAGGTCATAGTTAGGCGTGACCTTTACTGGAAGCATCACTGGGGGTGGTACTTCCAGGTCAAAGTTGGAACAGCTACCCACTACAGGCTCCTCCGTGCTTTGCCACTCTGAAGAAACTGGACACTAGTAAGAAAAAAAGGATAGGCTTGTGTTTGCTTTCAAACCTCTCTTCCTAACTAACTACCTGTGGGTTGTGGGTTGGCCCTTATCATAGAGCATATTCTTTGCTATGGGTTCCCATACCAAATCATGTTTAATTAAGTAATAGACTTTTAACATTTCTGTTCTGTGGCGCAGTTGTGGGTGGTGAGAGAGACAGTGCCGGCTGAGGAACCCCAAAGCTAAACCGATCTAGCCATTCACACTGCCCCTCCTTGATGGGTTGCCCCCTCTGTTAACTTTCCATCTTGTCCACGGTCATTATTGCTGCTCAAGCTCCTTCCAGAAAGCAGCCTTCTTATTCATGGTAAAAGACAAAGCTCTTGGCCACAAGCCTCTTTCTTTGGAGGACTCAGTGGTATTTATATTACCTGTGGGGTTTACACATTCATCCCTAGTTATGACTTACAGCCACACTCACCAAATAGCAGCCACTAAATCCCAGTGATATCATTTCCACTGTGAGCTGTGTTTCTCTTAGTTCAAGCGTTTGAGTCCTTACATAGAGTGTTGGGCGTGACACTTTTCTGAGGATTGTCCCAAAGGTCAGGAAGATCTGAGAGAGGTGGGTGTTGTAGTCACATATATAACAGTAGAGGAAATGAGTGTGTCATGGACAAGGGGTTTTAGGTGGGATTTCTGACCACTGGAGGTGGTCGTTAAATGGGAGAGAGTCAGGAAAGCAATAAGGGTACTTTGACCTGCTACCCAGGTAGCTTAGGGTATTATTAAATGAGAGGACACTTGGACAAGTTAATGGCTTTGCATGTCTACAAGTTAGTGTTCTTCCCGTATTTATTAAACAGTTCTTGGGGATGGAGAGATGGCTCAGTGGTTAAGAGTACATATGCTTTTTACCGAAGACCTGAGTTCATTTTCTATTGCCCTTGTTGGGTGGCTCAAAACCACTTCTAACTCCAACTCTAGGGCATCTGATACCCTCTTCTGGCTTCCAGGAAATCTGTGCTCATGTGCACATATCCATAATACTTATACACGCATACACAAAGTTAAAAATAAACTAAAAGCCAGGTGATGGTGGCAAGTATGCCTTTAATCCCAGCACTCAGGAAGCAGAGGCAGGTGGATCTCTTGTGAGTTCGAGGCCAGTTTGCTCTACAGAGCTAGTTCCAGGATAGCCAACGCTACACAGTGAAACCCTGTCTCAACGCCACCCCCCTTCCCCAGCATAGACTAAGCTTGGTGTGGGGAAGGGGTGGGAGAAGAAATCTGTCACACAGAGTCATTTGGAGGCCCTGACCAGCCTCCTAGTGGTTCAGAGACTCTGCTCATCTTAGACTGTGTGGTTCCTAATGTCTTGCTGTTCTGTGTAGCTTTTTTGAGTGCCCTTTTGATTATTGTCCTTGCAATTTTGATCTTTCTGTCTTGTTCCTTCTTTAATGATTTCTCAGGAAGTTTTCACATCGACTCTAGAGACTTTTGACTAGTTGGCAAAAGTAGTATGCCCCTCAGTCATTATTGGCAGAGAACGTTCTGCAATAATTCTTAATGAAATTTTTGTGGCATGCTCTATCCTAAGAGCCCATTGTAAATATCCCCTCCTTTGAGCCTCATGACAGCCTGGAAGATAAATACAAGTGTTATTTGTAGTCTACCGATGAGGAAACTGAGGCATGGAGAGGTTAGAGTGGTGTGGGATTTTAAAGTGGCAGCCAAAGGCATGAGTAAGAGTTGAACTCAAACTTTTATCTTTGATCTCTTCGTGTGGCTTAGGCTATAATCACATCATTTTGTTTAAAGTCAGAATTTCACATCTTTGAAAATGACAGCAAAATAAAATCAATTAGAAGGTTTCATCTGAAAACACCTCATGCACCAAACTGGGTGATTTATTATTGACCCAAGACGTACATAGTAATATTGTATAAGCATGTGTGATGTGACTTGGAGGTGGGGTAGGAGCTACACGTCTGTGAAGGAGACTCTGGTTTTATTTGGTTCTAAGACAGTACATCTTTTACATCATAATTTGCATCTGACAGTTCCTTCTAAGTCTCTGCCCGATGTCAACATTTTAAAACCACAGAACCACAGAGTCTACAAACATCTTCTAGAACTTGCTGAACCCACAAACCAGAACCTGGGTTCAGGCAGACACTCAAGAATGAGTGAGATCTATTACTTTTTTCTATTTGTAACCAATTCTTTCCCTGCAAAAGGCAAGAACTTAGTCAGGAAATCTCTCTGCTGCTTCTTGTCTCCATGGACCTTAGATTGACTGTTTTTCTAGAGTGTTGACGTCAGTGGAAACAGCACACACATAGTAATTATCTAATATGCTATAAATGCTATTCTATGGTCTGGCAAAGGGAATAATGCCCCAGGAAAGGGGAAGTTGAATTATGAAAAAGCAATAAGCCTTTCCATAATTACACCCTAAGAAGGAGAAGTCTAGCTTTTAAGCTAAACAGAAAGTGCCAGAGGAGCCTATTTTGAATTGAGGAAGATGCACCTCCCCCATCCCACTTGGGACTTGGGCCATTCCACTTCTGGACTCAGACTATGAATAAAACGGAGCACTCAGTTATTCTCTCGTTGGGCATCCTGAAGTATGGGATGGTCCCTGGAGCCCCTCAGTTTCACCTGGAGTCCCTTGGGAAAAGCTATGACCAATTCCTCTTCTACGCTGAACATGTCTAGTCTTGGGCTGGGCAGGTGAAAGATGAATGACTCCCCTCGGCCGTGCTCTAGATTACTTAGTGCCAGTCGTCAGTTCTTTTCTCCCAGGGAAGGGTTTGCAATGAGATTGTTTTCGACAGACTGTCCATGATAAATGATTTTCCGAGTAAGAAATTGCTTTCCTGCTAAGCCTCACCCAATCATGCTGACAAATGTTTGTGGCTATAGGGAGCCCTGCCCCTGCTGTCTCCTGCTTGAGGGAGCAGGGGACTGGGATCTGAAGCCAGGATGGATCAAGTAGGAGATCTTGTGGATGCAGATGAGAAGAGTCCGGGAATTTGGTTTCTGGCCTGTGCATTTGATCAGCTCCTCTCAGCTATTGCTGAGAAACAGCAAGCGCAGTTCAGAATGTTCAAGATCTCCAAGAGGCAGGCGGCCTCAAGTGCTGCATGCATCTCTCAGTTCTGGGTGGTGGTGTTTCCATGTATAACTGTGTAGGAACGCAGCAGCAACTAATGTCAGCTATAAATAGAACAGGAATGCGTACACATAGCAAGGGCAAGAAGCTCCAGGCAGTGTTCTCAACCTGTCATTAGTCTGTGACCCTTGCTGAACCACCATAAAAATAGCATGCCCTCCTTTAGTATTATTTGGCATTTCAAAAGAGATTAAAATACCACATCTAAAATCATAAGTGATGGTTAGAATTTGTCTTTTCCAGCTAAACAGGCTCCCTTTTCCTCTTCCAGATCCTGGGAGGGGAGGAGTCTCTTACAGTGACAGTTACATGTCACATGTTGCATATCACTTGGCAACAGAGGCCCTGGAGCACTGACGGGTTAATACCTAGAGATTCCGAATCTGGGATCAGAGTCGGTGCCATCCTAGGGTGGTTATGTCAGGGCCCTGGTCCTGTAAGAGGGGACCAAAGCACTGTCAGAAGGGACTTCAGCAGGGCCAGCTTCCAAGTTGCTGCGCTCCTTTGCATGCAGCCTTCATCTCAGTGGTCTCTGGTGCCTGCTAGCTCTTGGTCCCTGCCATTTCCTGAGACCTCAGGAAGGGCAAATCCCTGTGGTTCTTTGACCATGGCTCAGCCTGGTCTGTGAGCTGCCATAGTAGTAACAGGGATGTTACCTGCAGGCTGGATTCAGAGAGGTAGGGTGGTGGTGGCTTTGCTGTGGTGACCAAGCTTTGGTTGGGGAGGTGAAGGATCCCACATAGGAGAGGAGGGCCCACTAGCTTACCCTGGAGGATTACTGGGGACATTAGAATTAGGTTTTTCTATAGTTTTCTGCACAGGGTCTGCTGGGAGTTGACTGCTTTTTTTCTCCATCATGGGGAAGTCTCCTTGAGCTGGTAGAGACAGGTGGGCCACACCCCATCTCACACCTTTTCTTCCTGGAAAAGGCCCCCTCTTTTCTTGAGGCAGCGTCTATTTTCCCTTGTCTATCTTCATGTTGCTCAGTCCTTCCTCATGTAGCCGGCCACAAGTTTACAACCTGTGTGTCGGAAGGCCACGGAGGAGAGCTTCTTAAGGCTTCCACGGCCTTGCAATGCTCCCTGTGAATAGTTCAGCATCTGTTTACTTTGGATTTACTTTGGCTCATTCATCTATCCACCCCTCATGCATTTACTGAGCCTGCGAATGTATATCAGAGTGTCCTGGGTGCTGGGGCCACAGAAGGGAATAGACACATGTTCCTGCCTTCAAGGAGGTCAAGTCTCACCTGGAGTTTGAAGAGCGGTGGTAGTGCTACAGTTGCCATGGAAATGTTTTGACTGCTGCACTATGGTCTGGTCCACATCGTGTTTCCTTATTAACTCATAAAGCCTCACCCTGAGCATGTGGGTGGGCACTGTCACTATCAGAATGTTCTAGGTGAGAAATGGGAGAGAAGCTAAAACCAGAACCACAGAAACAATGGGCGACATCTTCAGAATCTGGATCTTGGGAACACTAGCTTTAGGAACACTCTATGCTGACCTTGTATGGGGAATGAGCCCGAAGGACTATCCATACCTCAGAGAGCAGCTGGAGGGCGCTGATCTCAAGTCATCGAAAGATATCCTGGTTTCCTCATTGTCAGAGGGCAGCCTGGTGTCCTGCTACTCCGGAATCCATCTCTTTGTAATAAAGTTTCTCCACACTTAATGTTTTGGCACTTAAAGACCTTAATAACTATATGAGCTTGCTAGTGCTCCCTATTTGGATCCAGGGACATGGAAGTTGAAATGCATAGAAGAGGCATTGTTTAAACCCATGGACTTATCTGCATCCTAAAAATGGTACTTTGAAAGTCAGTCATGTGACTGCCCAGAAGAAACATGGCTCCCCTTCCAACCAGGGGCAGTGGGTCTGGGCCACTTCCTGCTGGTCAGAGCAGAAACTGGAATAATTGACACCTAACTTTGGTAGCTGATGCATCCAAAGCTAATTACAACTTCAGGACTCGAGGTGTGTGTCTGAGTCCATGAAACTGTACCACGCACACATACAGCAACTATGGAAGGAGTGGGGTGGTTAAGTTTGACTGACCAATGGGAGGTGACAGGCACATAGCAAACACATGGTGGGTGAAATGTTGAAAGGCTTCTGGGGCTATTAGGCTGGTGCTGGCCATATGCTATAGGAATTCTCTCTAATGGATATTCTGGGATGGTGGGAAGACATACTAATTCTCAAAACTTCCCACAGCCACTTAATGGATCTCCAGAAAGTGAACCCATACTACCAGAACTTGTGGCCCTCTGTCCCCTTTGTCTGTGACCTCTGATCTGTGCCAGTGCACTCTTTTTGCACTGTGCCACTTAGGAAACCGTTCTTGGTTTGCAGAAGGGCACCTAAAGTGAGGAAGGTCAGGGAGCTTGTGGCCAGTCAGAGAGAGAGAGGGAGGGCAAAGCGTTGGTGGTGGTTTGAAAGAAAATGGCTCCCAAAGGGAGTGGCACTATTAGGAGGTGTGGCTTTTTTGAAGTAGGTGTGGCCTTGTTGGAGGAAATGTTCACTGTAGGGGGTAGGCTTTGAGGTCTTCTTTGCTCAAGCTATGCTCAGTATGGTAGACAATTCACTTCCTGTTGCCTGTGGATCAGGATGTAGGACTCTGGGCTCCTTCTCCACCATGTCTGCCTGCATGCCACCATGTCGCACCATGGTGATAATGAATTGAACCTCTGAAACTATAAGACACTCCAACTAAACGTCGTCCTGTATAAGAGTTGCTGCAGTCATGGTGTCTCCTAACTAAGACAGCATCCATATGAACTTACAAGTGGCATTTGCCTTGGCAGTGGCTCCTTGTGTCTTAGTTCTGAGACCCCTGGCTCCTTAGTTTCCAGTTCTAGTATCTATGTGACTAATGAAGAAAGTATCTCCAGAAGCTCCCACTGTCCTGAGAGTCTCACTTTTGGTTGAGTTTAGACACATCCCCACCTGCCTGCACTTTTCAACTTACTTTTGTGATACAGGCAGCTCCTGTAGCTAAGGAGTGAGGCTTATGATAGGGACTTAACAGTTGAAAATCTAGATGATCAAGAATAATCTGGGTAGCATCAGTAGGAACAAGGGACAGTATTTGGTGTCGTCTGAAAAGGCAGCACATTCTGGTTTACATGATGAGATTTTAAAAAAAGCAAACAAACAAATGAAAATAAAAAAACCAACACTATACCCAGTATATATAGCTTCCAAATGATAATTCTGTACAGACAAAGAGAAATCCTAGCATTGTTTCAATGCAGTTAAGCCTTGCAATAACATGGATTACAATCTAATTCATAAGTCAGTTGTAGAAAGGTTGGCATGCATCCTTAGTGCCCTGTCTAATCTCAGCTCCTAAAATGGATGCTCATTTTTCCCTGGGAGATGGAACAACTTTACCCCTGGCAGTGGAAATGTCAAGGGTGAGGCACTCTGGCCCCAGTTTTCTCCTGGCTCAGTCTCTCTGAATCTGAATCCTTGTCAATGAAGCAAAAGCCAGTTTATCAGGATGCTCCTGGAATCATTGCAGTGGTGCTGGCAGGCCCAGCCACTAGAGGATCTAGAACTTTCCTATTGA